>NC_142167.1:3585000-4270357 GCF_029865625.1 Vigna umbellata | reverse complement strand
GACAACATTGCTAATCAGAATACTACAACATCATGGGTTGGAAAAAGGCATATACAAAGGTGTTTTTGTTGGGTAAGGCTTAATTAAATTTTGAAGGAAATGATAAATTTAGGTATTTTTAATTAGAATTTTATTAATTGGTTGATGTGGTTATAATATTGTTTTCTTATTTTTCTTATTTGTTAATTTATAATTTTATAATTTTGTAACTATAAGTTATTTTATATTTTATAATTTTGTAACCCTTATTTATTTTATATTTTTTTTGTCACTAATCTCAACTAAGATCTTTTCTTTTCTCTTTTATCTCTCATAAAAAGAATTATCAATTTGTATAATAGTTCTAAAGTTTATGCTTAATTAATTACTTGGTTAATGATCAACTATGATGAAGAGATCAATTGTCATGTGGACAACTCATTTAACATGTGCTAAAGATGTGTTAACATTGCAGTAGATTATTTTAGGTTGAGAACGTTGAGCGTTTAACCTAGCTTGCTTAGCGCATGGTTGTGAAGCGTTTTATGTTTTCCAAGTGAAAATGTTATGAGATAATCCTCTTATATTTGGTGTCTTCATATATTCATCTTTTCTTCATTATCATCATCTTCTTCTTTTTATCTTCTATTTATAGTGGTTTTGACGATGCTTGTCTTGAGACTTAATAATATGACCGTTTGACGAAGCTTGTCTCAAGATTTGATCTCTTTTGGCTATTGTTGTAGATGTTTATTAGGATGGAGCCTTTTTGTCAGAGCAGACGTGCTTTTCGGAATTTTATCAAAAACATATTTGACTTCTCATTTGACACAACTTTTGATGAACAGTTCATTCTTCTTTTATCTTCTTTCAACGTTCATTTTGATTCTTATAAGATGAAGCATATGAACGTTTGTAGTAATCATCCTACACAAGATAGAACAAAAGTTTGTATTGTATGTATGTCCTATTTACTGTTGGCTTTGATGTTTTCAAATGCTTTCAACGTTTGTTCAAGATTCTATGATTTCTTTTGTTTTGTTTGTAGTTGATATCGTTTAGTTTGTAAGAGACTCTTTCTTGGTTAGTGTTTTACTTGTTGTTTTCATGATTTATTTAGACGTAGGTACTGTGTCATGATTTCCTAAGACATGAACATTCCGTGAATGCCTTTCTTGTTACTGACACCTATTATTGGTTTGTTTAGGGTTTTGATGTATAGTTCATTCATCAGATGTTACTTTTGTTGTTTTTGAACGTTGAGCATTTAATATCATTTAATGTTTGCTCAGAACAACAAAGTGATTTTCATTTTCTACAGTTGAGGTAGCGTTTAACAAATGAGCTTTTCTTCTAAGGATACTGGGCGTTGAATAGGAACTTCATCATTGGACGAAGTAATAGTTTAGCTCATGGTATCATTTAGATTGATGCAAACACTTTTTATGATTTTTCCTTTTAAGAGTAATGGCGTTTAACATGTTATGTTTTCTTTGGTGTTTTAGATTTAGGCTTTTAAAATGTTTTCGTTGTCTTGACACTTTTTCTTCCCAAGAGTTCAACCGAATATCCTTTGGGTATAGTAAGCTTACATGTCTAGCTTAAACTCTCTTAGACGCTTTTGACTTAACAGTAGTTTAGCATTGCATTTGAGTGTTTTGTTTTAGGTGTTTTTATGTTTTCTTCAATCCTAAAGGTTTTCCTAAGTTGCCCTACTTCTAATGCTTTGTTCGTGTTTTTCTACAATCCTATTGTTTTTTAAGTGTTTTCTTAAACTTTTCTTTAGCTAGTCTAATTATGTTTTTCTTATGTTGTATCCAGCTAGTGTTTACGTTTTTGCTTATCCTATGTTTCTAGTGTCATAGCCTAGTTTGACCTTACTGTGATTTTATGTGTGTTAGACTTCTTTTTGAAAAGACCGTTTACATCTTTTCTTCTTGGTGATTTAGACTTGTTGTGTGGATACCTATTTTTTCTAACTTGGAGTTTCTGTCTGTCCTAGGGCTTAATATTTGTTTTCTATTCTATAAGACTTCCTATTGTGTGTATACACGTTCTTCCTAACTTTGAACTTTCGTCCTAGTGTTTGGTGTTGTTTTCCATTCTTCGAGACTTCTTTGTTTCATGTTGTTTAGTTAAACTTCAACAAGGGTTCTATAGACGAGCTTGTCTTGTTTTAACAATGATCAAGTATAAGAGCAACCCAGTGTTCCAAACACCAAGGTAGACAAACTTAATGTGCTGAGTATAAATAAACATGGCATCCAAGCGTCCAGATACAAGAATGAACTCGACAATTTGTTGCCTAAAGCACAATATCAACTCGACGTTCTAAGGCTAAGTACAAGAGGAATTTAGCAATTATAGACAAGAACCTGACTTTTCACTGTCCGAGAGTGAGTGACTTGGCGTTGTAGTACCGAATTGCAATAGCATATTATAATCCAGCATTGTAATACCCAGATTCAAGAAAGAGCGGTGTAGAAGGTACATATAGTCTAAGCCTGACTACAACGCTAATCTAAGTCATGTTAAGATAAGCCTCAAGCATAAGGACAAACCTCCACTAATAGAACACTTAAAGATGACACTATAATAACACATCCAAGAGATAAGCAAAAATCCGATTCCTACAACTTTTACTTGGAATTCCTTATGTTGTTCACTTAGTTGCTTTTGTCTTTTATGGTAATGATTACAGAAAAACTTTACTTTTGTCCTTTTGTTGTTTATTTTAGGATTTGTACTAACACTTATTCTTGTAATCATTACATAGTATATGTAGATGAATCGTGCCCACACTTTCATGCTGTGTTCGCATGAACGGAAAATACTGTTTATGCTGAAATGCGAGCGATGAATTCATTCAATTGTCATGTTCGTTTCAACTGATAAGGATGGATGAGCGAAGACGGATTTGTGGGATTCATCCGATTTTGGTCACTCGCATGAACGAGGAGATTTGCGTGGATTCTTACGGAAATGTCATGTATGCCCTCCACTTATTAGTTAAATTCCAGTCTGTACATCATGTATAACTTATTCTGTTTGTGTATTTAAGTTGCAAACGCGTAACCGGTTACTCAATATATATTTTTCAGTTTTTTTTATAATTATTTTAATATTATAATTTAAAAAGATGTACATTTTAATAAAATTAGATATATTATATTTTCTAATTTATTAAAAATAAGTTGATTATTTAATTTTTATAATTTTTAAACATTAATTTTATAAATTATTCATAATTTTTTTTTTCTTTATAAACATTTTTACAATTAAATATAACATTTTATATTATTTTTATAACTAGGGGCATTTTGGTAATCTTTAATTTCTACCAATTAAACTAATTTTTAAAATCTATCACATCAATCAAATCCTACACTAATTCTCACAAACTTTACTTCCAAATCCACTCTCAATTACCCACAAATCCACTCAAAAAAACAACTAAAAAATTACTCTCAAATCCACTCAAATCCATTCAAATCATCTCCCCCAAATCTACCCAAAAGAACACAGCCTCAAGGATGATTAATTGTGATCACAGGTTTAAAGGATCTTGTATATGAGAAAAAACTCAAATTGCACTTCAACTAGCTTATGAAATGATTAAGTAGTGTACAAAAGAAGGTCACATGTTGTACATGGATCAACTATCTAAATTTATTTAAATTGACATTTCAAGATATTTATTTATTTAATAGTTTTAGTTCCTTTCACGAGACACATGTAATAGTTTTAATTAAATTCATGATTTATTTAATTTGTGTGATAGGTTATCTCATTGGTTATTGTAAGTTTAACTTGCAATTGTTTCATTTTTAGGTTATAACTACAAGTAACAAATACAATTAACCAAAAAAATGTCATTGTTTACAATATTAATCCATAACCTGCTTTTTATAACAATTTCACCTATTTGTAAGACTAACATAATGATGTATAATCCCTGATGATTGTGAAAAAAAACTTGCATGCAATGGTCATGACTAACATCTAAATAATTGAGTACACTAAATAACGTTTGTAATAGGCACGACAAAACCATTTTTCATGTGTTTTAATATGAATATTGTGATAATACTAGTTGGTTAGTTTTATCCTCATGGTCTTCTTCTAGTTTTTCCTTGCTTTATTTTGAATCTCATATAGTATACAGTGTCTTATTTGGTTTAGATTTCTTTATTTACTTTTTCTAATTTGTTTTTAAATTCTTTATAGTTTTGTCATTTGCTTTGTCTCTTTACAATTGTCATAAGTGTTTGATGATTTTTTTCCTATTCACATTAAAGGATGCTCTTATGATTTAATATTTTGAAAGTTTTACATATTATTTTAGTGCTTGAGTGAATCAATCAACCCTTTTATAAATTTTGTGTTGTTTTTAAAGAAAAGTCTAAACACTTTTCGAGTGAAAAAACTTAGGCTGTGTTCACTTGGGAGAGAGGATTTTGAGGAGAGTGAGTGCATGAATTTGAGGGGATTTGAGAGTAAATTTTTTTGTTGTTTATTTGAGTGGATTTAGAGATAATTGAAAGTGAATTTAGAAGTAAAATTTGTAAGAATTAGCGTAGGATTTGATTGATGTGACAGATAAAAAAAATTTGTTTAATTGGTAGAAATTAAATATTACTAAAATGTTTCTAGTTATAAAAGTAATATAAAATTATAATTATTAATGTTGTATTTAATTAAAAATGTTTATAAAGAAAAAAAAATTAAAATTAATTTTTAAAATGTAAAAAAGAAATAATTTAGTAAAACAATTCAGATGTCGAACAAATGATAGTAAAAAAGTTTACACTGGTCATTCACAAAACTTTACGTCCTATCCCAATTTAAAATAAGAAAGCAAATGAAAAAAAAAAAAAAAGAGATTATACTCATAAATCATAAATGGACTTGTCTAATACAATATAACCAAGCACATTTTGCTTTAGGAGTCAGGTTAAAAGAATGGTGAGGGGGAACCGAATAAATGTGAGGGGGAATCGAATACATGTGAGGTGAAGCGAATAAAACCCAACGAGAATCGAATACAACCAAGAAGCACGTTTCTTCTCATAGTTGGAACCAAATACTTTACGTGTTATTTCTTCAAGGGCAAATATGAGATTTCAGACCAAATCACTCCAAATCTCAGCTTCTTGTGACCGAAAATGTGAATATCCTACAAATCCACTTGAATCAATCTTCGCATATCCACCCAAACGAACATATTTCATCTTGCAAATCCGTACTTTCCTTTTTTTCGTAAATAGTTAATTCATCTCAACTGAACATAGTGTTAATGAGAGAGTGATAAAAACTTTTTATCTAACCATATAATTAGATCAAATTTCAACAAACCTTATATTACCATATGTGTTTTTATAAGATAATATGAAACATAGAAAATACAGAAGGTTAGTATCATATCTCATTAGTCTAATAACCATCACTTATACACATAATTTTTTTCCTAACAGTGCATTACAATAAAATATATAATTTTCAACATTATATAATACAACAAGTAAAAACATATGAATATTTATACGTGCTATATTTTTATAGAAGATATTCTTTTGTCTTACCTCTTAAAAGATCTTACTAGAAACATATATGAAGAATTAATGATGTCAAATATAACCTAATGAATTATTGTTATGTTTAACTACAAAATAATATAAGAAAAATCTCAAATAATAAAATATTACAAATAATTCAATAAGAATTGAGGTTAGGAAAAGGCAAAAATGATAAAGTAAGAAGTTAGGAAAATAATTGTACAAATCTAATAAAAAGTGTTGGCAAAAGGAAAAACAAAATTTATAAAGTTAAATAACTTTATAATAAATAACTTTATTATATATTAATGTGATTAGAAATAACTCTATATACGTTTAAATATAATAACAAATTTTTTATTATATATATTATTATCATAAAAGAGAATGTACTACCACCAAGTATTATATATAAAAATCAATCCATTTTGAATCATGTAAGTCTAATATATTTTAGAACATCAACACACATGATTGAACAAAAAGAAGTTGGTTGCAGAGAATTGGTCACGTTGTCCCTTCTGTATTTATCTGTAAGGAAGGAGCTAGATTGGTCACGTTTTCTAGTTTGACTAAATGCAGAAATAAATATAAATCAATAAAAGAATAATTATAAAACTATTTCGGCATAAACGAAAACGGAAAGGACGGTGGGTGCAACTGGTAGAGAGAGAAAAGAAGTCTTTTTCTGCATAAAGGAGTTCAACAACTTGAAGTACAAGTTGGTTCACGCTCTGGTGTGAAACCAACGTTACTGCTGTGACATTCAGAGGAGAAAAATACAAGTGGTTTCATCTCATTTTGCTCTCAAACCTCTGTTTTCGAATGCAAATTTTGGTGTTTACTGTGATCCCTTCTTGGCCCGTAGCTGCATCTTTTGAGCTGAGAGCAATGGGTAAGATAAAGTTTTTGTTTTCTATTAGCTTTTTTTCTCGTCATTGGGTGTCTAGATTCAGTTTCATATCCTGTCTGTATTATGCTGCTTTTCAGATTCTCTTTGTTTGTTGTTTTTTTTTTCTAGTTGTTTTTTTTTGTGCCTCATTGTGAAGCTCAAGTATTGTAGGCAGAACCCTAGATTGGTTAACTTGGGTTTGGGGATTGAGATGGAGTTGAAGGGTTCTGACTGTGTTCCGTTGTTGTCTAGTTATGTTTTTGTTTATTAGTGTTTCATTTTCTTTTTTGATTGGTGATGGTGATGGGCTCTGGCTTAGCTGCTACATGCAACTGTGTTTGAATACTAGATGCTTTACACTCTGAATGCAATCGTTTTGCCAGTTTTTATGCTTACAAGATGACCAAAAGCTTAGGGGAATTCAGTACCTAAACATTTTATACTAGTTGACAGAAGAGCTTATATAAGATGTCAATGTCAGTGTCATCTTTGCAGTATATTTGAGAACTTACTGAGACATTTGCGAGCTTGCCTGGTCTCTTTAATTTGTAGTCATTGAAGTCATGCTCCAGTGACATAACAGCTTTCAGGCATGGAAATGCAGTTAAAGTTGTCCACTAAATTCATTCTCTTTTTATTGCCCTAAATTCATCATTAGTACCAAAGTTAGTTATTGCATCCGAATTTGTTAATGTTAATTTAGCAAAAGGTACGCCAATGTGCTGATCCTTTTTTATGGTTATTCTATTTTTTTGCTTAGCATATATTGTATGCAGGCAGGTCATGTATTTGTTTCCATATATTGTGACATCTTATTTCATGTTAATTAATTTCTGGAACTTGTCTTGATTCAATTTTGTTTTCAGGGAGTTTGCTTTATATTTAATTTGCGATTTGGGAGAAAAAGTACAACAGTTCTTGACAGTTTTCAAGATTGCAGATGCTTCAAATATTTATACGGTGTTTAAAACAGCCCAGTTACTAAAATTGTAGTGCCTCAATTTTCAACAATTTTGTAATGCATTTTTCTAGTATAAAGAGGAAAAAAATGGCGTGACTGAACAATTAAGATTTGATAATACGTACAGTAACATGGAATCTAGAGTTGATGAATGGCACCAGTCTCGATCACAGCCAGTGGTGCAGGACCATTTGGATGGCACACATACCCATAGAAGACTAGTTGACTTTAATACATCAGAAGTTAAACCTGTACTTAATTACTCTATACAGACAGGTGAAGAATTTGCTCTTGAGTTTATGAGAGATAAGGTGAATATGAGTAAGCCTGTATTATCAAATGTTAGTGATTCGAATTATACCCCAGGTTATATGGAACTAAAAGGCATTTTAGGTATCAAACATGCAGGATCTGAAAGTGGATCTGATATCTCTATGTTCTCAATGGCTGAGAAATATCCAAAAGAATTTGATACAACGAGTACATCTTTACCTGGAGACAGAATCAACTATGGGTCTATTCAATCAATGCCAAGAACTTCATTGAATCAGGATAATAGACAATTTGTGCCTGGGTATGGCTCTTTTGGAGCTTATGATAGATCAATGATCATTAAGTTTCTTTGCAGCTTTGGCGGTAAAATATTGCCACGACCATGCGATGGAAATCTAAGGTATGTTGGAGGCCAAACACGTATTCTTCGACTAAGAAAGGACATATCTTGGCTGGAGCTCATGCAGACAGCATTTCAAATCTATAGTCAGGTTTATGCAATCAAGTATCAGCTTCCTGGGGAAGATCTTGATGCTTTGGTATCTGTGTCATCTGATGAGGATTTGCAGAATATGATGGAGGAATGTAATCATCTACAAGATAGGGAAGGATCACAAAAACCTAGGATGTTTTTGTTCTCAATGAGTGATTTGGAGGATGCTCAATTTGGTCTCAGCAGTATGGGTGATGATTCTGAGATTCAGTATGTTGTTGCCGTTAATGGCATGGACTTGGGATCAAGAAAAAACACTACAATGATTGGTGTCAGCGTTTCTGCAAATGACATAAATGAATTGAACAGGCAAAGTATTGACAGGGAGACTAATAATAGAGTTGGTATAGAATGTATTGTACAAGGAAATCCTCCCCCAACTAACAATTTTGACTCATCATTGGCTTCTCAATTTTCACCATCAGTGCTACCAACTTCCTCAAATTCATATGAAAAGTATCCACTGTTTTATAGTGATCAAATGATGTGCCATGGCAAACTTAGTGATCAATACTTTATTAATGAAGGCCTTGATCTTTGTCATAAACCTGTTATTGGAGAGACCCCGATGATTATGCCTCCCCATATGCTTGTCAATCAACAAGGGATTTTAAATGAAGGCCTTCCTCCTCGAGGAATACAAGTACAAAATTCAGAAATACCAACAACATTGGCAAACAAGATGGTTACTAGTTCAATTCCACAAGTAAGTGACCCTGGGAAAGTTTTGGCATCAGAATTACCATCACCCGCTCCTGCTCAACTGCTTAATGGTTACATGAAAAATAATTTTCCTGAAGCATCTGTTGTAGTTACTGTGTCAGAGGGGTTTCCATTGCATCCACCAAGCGTGAACAAGGGCCAAGATTATGAAGAAACTTCTTCTACAAGCAGTGCATTTGGTCCTACTTATGTTGATTCCCACTCCAATGCTTCTGACTTGAGTTCCCTTCATCCTCCTCCTCTTCCTAAGAGAGTTTACTATTCAGAGAGAATTCCACGCGAACAAGTAGAGTTGCTGAACCGGTCCTCAAAATCTGATGATACACACAGCTCTCAGTTTCATGTTCCAGATTTACTCTCTGATATCAACCCACCACATTCAGTTACAGAATCTGTTGACAAGTTGCATGATGGAAATCTGTCTGATCTAAATGAGGAATTAAGCATCATAGGAAATCCGTTGCATGCAAATGTATTTGCAGTTGAAAATGGGATTGTCAATAATCAAATCTACAAACAGCCGCCTGATGCAAACACTCAGATAAAATCAAAGCTAACTGAGCATGTGAATCCTGAGCTGAGGCAGGTATTATTGGACAATGAAGGACACACAGATGTGTTAAATAAAGATAATGTTGTTGGGTTGGAAATGAAAATTAATGGTAACAATAGCTATAACAAACCCCTGATTGATGAGACAAAAGCCAGTAAACCTGACTTGCAGAATTTGCACCAGGTTTCTTCTGGTAAGATTCTTAATGATCCTGCATCCACTCTTCCAGAGGTTGACTGGGGTGATACCTCTGTGAAAGAGTCTAATGACAATGTTAATGTGCAAGCCTTACCTGTATCTCTAAATGGGAATATTGATGATGATTCTGAAGAATTTCCTTCTGATGTCATTATGAACCAAGCACATGGTGACATCCTTATTGATATTAATGATCGGTTTCCCCGTGAATTTTTCACTGATATATTCTCTAAAGCAGTACTTGAAGAAGACCCCTCTAGTTTCCATCAATTAACTTCAAATGGAGTGGGCTTAAGCGTAAACATGGAAAATTGTGATCCTAAACGATGGTCGTATTTTCAAAAATTGGCTCAAGCAGGCACTGATAATGTGTCTCTTATTGACCAAGATCATCTTGGGTTTGCACCTGCAATAGGAAAAGTGGTTGGAGATGATAGAGCTCAACATGTTACACCTTTAACAACTGATGAAGTTTCTCTGAACCATGCAGAGTCCCACCTTGATTTTGTTGAAGAAAATTTGCTTGGAAGAACTGGAGGAGAAAGAAAGTCTAACTATGATCATTCCCAAGTGAATGACATTGAAAGCATGCAATTTGATGCCATGATGGAAAACATAAGAGCTCAAGAGTCAGAATGCGAGGTATGATTTTAACTATTTTTGGTTTTGAAGTATTTATAAATATGTGTATATGCTTACAAAAGTTCTTATTACTTAGGTTGGGATGTTTGAAAAAAGGAATAACAATCTACATCCTCCTGATCCTTCTTTGGAAGAGATTGATACGAGTTCTTTGCAGGTAAGATGCTTATTCATGAGTGCATTCTTGTGTTTGCAATTGTGGGTACGGGAATTAAAGAGATTTTGCTGAAGAAAGTTCATCACTGGTTATCCGACATCTGTAGTTTATAAAATAGATGCTAATTAGAATAATATTGAGAATGCAAATTTTCCTGGTGTGGTTCTTAATTATTCATTTAATTATCAAGAGTTGATTAGGTTGTGGTTGAAAATTTTAGTTTGCACTTTGCAGTAGATTAGGAGGCTTGTATTTTATTCATAAACATGACCTGATCATGTTAATCCACTCACATCCTCGTATTTTCATTTAAATTCTCAGTGTCACAGAAATTGCAATAATAACAAAATCCCCCAATGTTTCTTTCTACTTCCAATCTCCTATATTTAGAAAAATGGCATTTAAATTCCTTACAGCTTGTATAAAATACTAATGTACGTTGGTACCACAAGGTTCCTCACTAGGTGATGGTATGGGAAGAAGATTGTTTATGCGTCGCCTGACCTTGCATATGTCATGAGGTTGATTTTATATTCAAACCCTTGACTAACCAGTCACCAATGATCATTGCCTTTCAGTTTCTCATTGCATCAGTAGTCGTTGATTCCTTCTTATTTTGGATGTTCAGAAATTTCCTGCTCAAAGCGTGTTAAAACAATGATTATTGCTGATTGTTGCTGATACATTTCAGGAAGTTTTATATGTTAGCCTTACTTCATTTCTATTCTATATCATTAGAGTATCTTGCTATTAATACTAGGATTGTTTATGTAGAAACAATCCCATAATCACAGGGATTTGTTGTCCAGTTGTATAAGTTTTTCCTATTAAAATTATCAGTAGGCTCCTGTGTACATGAAGCTGATGCATCTCATAAAATAAAATATCACGGATTATTCCTATACTTGAGAAAGGAGAAATCAGTTAAGATAGTTAAATATAAATAGGGGAAGAAGGATAGGAGTATAAGAGAGGGGGATACTCATTTTTTAGATTGAGCATTAGCTCCTTGTGAAAGGAGAAACCCTTCACTTCACAAAAGGTTTCTCTTTTCACAGAGAACTAATTGTCAATCTACAAAATGAATATCACCCTCTCGTATCCTGCTTCCCTTATATATCTAAGTAATGTCTCAAATAACTAATTAACTCATTAATATTCTAACTATCTTAACTGATTTCTCCTTCTCCTTATATCCTAACACAATGTGTGGAGAGTAAGACATTTCTTTATGTGGATTGCTGTTGCTTGATGTTTGTGTTACAACATTCTCAAGTGGAATTCACTCTAAGATTTCTTTATATTTTGTGTTGATGATGCAATACAGTGTAAATATGTCTTTTGAACTTAATGACCATAGATAGTTAGGCCTTCTTTGTCTTTCTTTAGTTGTTAAGTGCTACTTGATTGTACTCACTACTGAGGCTTCAAAAATATTTACAGTATGTTAATAATTTTAGTGGTTCTTCTTCGATGAAAAGGGGTGTGCTTTACTGGACCAAAAATTTGATGAAAAATAGGGTTGTACCTAGAGTAAATAATCAAATTATTTGTCTAGTGTCAACTACTGCTCGTACTGTTTTCCCTGTACTTCCTAATAGTTCATTCCAGCAGACTTTACCTTATGAAATTACTTCAAAAGAAAGCTTACAACACTTTACTTGGGGAGCTAATTTAAATTGTTCTTGTAACCACTGATATTGATAGCTTCTATTCAACAAGTTTTTGGTAGAATGTTTCTTTGACATGATCTATATCATGTAGACTATCAGTGCATTTTATGGAAAAGTCAATAACGTTCTTGGTTTTGGTATGTGTCTTGGACATTTTTTTCTTCCCTCATTTGCCCTTGTGAAGTGTAGGGGTGGGCAAAATGTACTATACTGTACTGCACTATAAAAATTTTTAGTTAACTACAAACCAGTTCAAAAAAACTGCACTGAACTAAAAAATAGTACAGAGTAATTGAACTGAACTATTTTTTAGTTCAGATTAACTAAACTGAACTAAAAAACTGTCCTTGAAATCATCATGAATCAGCAATCTGCAAAAACCACTCGTTGCTGTCAATAACATACTCCAGTGGATGCGGCTCTCCTCTTAAAAATGTTCGAGCATATAATTCACCTAGTTATATATTTCATCATAAAATTAAAAAATAAAGAAAAAATTGTACATTATATTAGAAGCAGATTCCATGTGGTTTTACCCGAGCTCTTATCTTCAAGTTTTATGATGCATTCTTCTCCCTTGCTAAGGACGTTTAATATCCCTTTCCATTTGTTGACATCCAATTCATCAGCTCTGAAATGAATCTCACTAAATAAAAATCCAGTAATCACACACTCCAGATTAGGAAAAAAAGTCACCAAATTTCCAAAATCAGAAAACCAATTTCTCCATAAAGAACATTAACAAAGCTAATGAAAGACCCAAAATAATTAAAAGCATAGCAGAAGTGATAACACAGATCTAACACCAAAGACAATATAATAAAGGATAATGAAAATGCCAAAAGGAGCTTCAAAAGGATAATGATAATTCACCTGAAGGATAATGGTTGGAGATTCAAAAGGAGCTTCATGAGGATCACAAGAAATCCCCTCACTTTCTGAGGGACTGTCATCCAGTGATGATGATGGTGACACATCCAGACCAATTCCACTATATATTACATCATTTTTGCGTGTTGATAAATTATCTGGATCCATTTTGATTTGAACCATGAACCTCTCGTTTCTCTGATGATAACTAAATCTTTCTTCTCAAGTTAGTGTTGGGTATGCCAATTTAATGTTTTATATGGTCAAAATCTTTCTTCCAACCCATCCTTACTATCTTATTAGTGTTTTCTTTAATCTTTGTCCCAATTAATTACACATCATCATTTACACAATTACATCTGATTATGAACATTAGCAACATTATTACCGCGTTTGGAATAAAATCTAAGGCCAGCAAATACAAACCAAAGCATACAACCACTTAATGATTCCCAAAATCCACACAAATTTCTCCTAAACTCTATCCTGCTTCAATCAAAATAAACTAATTATCCAATGTCACCCTTGAAAGCCTGTCTAAACAGGGAGTTAACATTAAAAACAAAGTTAACCAATGTACCCAATGGACAGAATGCAAAAAAGATCATATAACACCCTTCCAAAGCAACAATCTTTCATTAGTTTCCATCAAATTCCTCATAAAAAGTCTAAGCTTTGAACAACATACAACACTAAAACATACATAATTTTGAAAGAAACCTAAAATTAACAAAGAAAAAGACACAACACAGCAAAAGTCATTGACCTCTATCTTTATTAATCAATCTAGAACTTTATAGGGTAGAGAATCTACTCTTATCCAAAAGGGCAAATAAAATCAAATTTTCTTAAACAATTAAAACTCCCACAAAATCCAAAAGAAAATCAATTGTTCCTCCAGTGGATTCACCCTAATGTGCATCGCTTTCCAATTTTATTTATCCTTTTTAAAGGGAAAGGAAAAACAACTGTACTTTTGGGTTGCAGAGTGATATGCCTTTACTTCTCGCTAAGAGAGAAATGTTATGTAGAGCCTTCGACAGTTTGACGACGGCAGAGTGCGGCAAAGCCTTCAACGGCGACGAGCCTTCAACGGCTACAAGCTTGCGAACCTTCCACGGGAGCCTTTAACCATAGAAATACTGAGAAAAGAATGTAATGAGGCAGGAGAAATTTTTGATCGCAAACCTAAACCATAATACAGTTAACTGTATTAAAAATAAAATAAGTTCAGTATATTTAAACTGAATTGTTAAACAGTTAACTAGGTTTTAATAAAAATAGTTTAAGTTTTTTTTAAGTATAAAAGAGTACAGATAACTATAGTTTATAGTTTTTAAATAAACTGCGCCCAGCCCTAAAGTGCATGCTTCTAAACCAACTAGCTGATTTTTATGCCTTCACAAATATTCATGGGCTTCAGATTCATTGACTTGCTTTTTTCTTTTAGGGTTTAGGGTTGCTTGATCACCGGCCTTGAAATCTTTAATTCATTTTTTCCTTTATTTGAATGCAAATTGTAGGTCATAATGAATGATGATCTTGAAGAGCTGAAGGAACTGGGTTCAGGTACCTTTGGCACCGTGTATCATGGAAAATGGCGAGGAACAGATGTTGCCATCAAAAGAATAAAAAAAATCTGCTTCACTGGTCGATCATCTGAGCAAGAGAGACTGGTAAGTTAAAATTTAATTTATGTTTGATGGCATGCACTATGTGTTAGGTTTCTGGAAAAGAAACCTATCCAACTCACTCACAGATACTAACAAACAAGAACTCAGATGGAAAGAATAGTGTTTCTGTATTGCCAAATCAACAAATGTACAAGTATAGTGATCTATACGGGAGCCTAATCCCCCTCCACAGGCCAAATTCCTGTCTTTAACAAAAGAACATTAACTGCCCGAAACAGAAATGCAAGAGCTCTATTTATAGCAGCTCATTTCCGCCTCCTCCTAACTGTTATCACAGTTAGGCTTCTAACCAACCTTCCCCCCTACCTTTCTAACTTTCTCTACTCTTCCTCCTCCTCTCATAAACCTTCCAGCCTCTATCACTATGACTTTCCAGTTTAGCTATGTCCTAACTTTATTCTTTTTTTCCTTCTCCCTACATTTACATGAAAGGCCTTCTCACTAACAGACGTTACTTTTTCAGACTGTAGAATTCTGGCGGGAAGCTGATATTCTTTCCAAGCTTCATCATCCAAATGTGGTGGCATTTTATGGTGTAGTGGAGGATGGACCCGGAGGAACAATGGCTACTGTTACAGAGTACATGGTGGATGGTTCTCTTAGGCATGTGTTACTTCGCAAGGATAGGTAACACACCTAGAAAAACATTTTGGTTATTTAGTTTTATTAACCAATTTTGCCTAAAATGTTGTTTTTTATTTCTGATCATTGTATTAAGAAAATAATCAGTATGGTGCTATTATATCAGTTCAAGGCTTACTATTGCTTCTTATTTTAAGAGAAAGTCATGCCATAAAACAATAAAAGTCCCTTTTCTATACGAAATGGATGATAATTCATGTATTTTACTAAAGGATTTGAATTTTGTTGCAGGTATCTTGATTTTCGTAAGAGACTGATAATTGCGATGGACGCAGCTTTTGGAATGGAATATTTACACTCAAAAAATATTGTACACTTTGACCTAAAATGTGACAATTTGCTGGTGAACTTGAAAGATCCTATGCGGCCTATTTGCAAGGTAACTAACCTGTGAGACTTTTACTTCGGTTTTCTGTGAACATGAAATGTTATGCATTAATTAGAGGTTAAGAAGGCTAAGAAATTTTCTTTTCTAGGTTGGGGATTTTGGATTATCAAAAATTAAAAGAAATACCTTGGTTTCTGGTGGTGTGAGGGGGACTCTTCCTTGGATGGCGCCAGAGCTTCTGAATGGTAGCAGCAACAAGGTCTCAGAAAAGGTGGAATTTTTATCTGTTTGAATGAAATGCATCTTCTATGGTCACATTTATCTAAGGATCTGAGTTGTATTGGTCTCTGTTGTAGATTTTAAAATAGTGGCAAAAGTCTGTTTATTAGTTCACTGTATCTAGGATCACGTTCTTCCTCTCATGTTTCAGCTCTAGTTATTGCTTGAGTGCTATAGTGGGTGTCTATGAGACAATGCGGCCTTTAGCAGCACTAGAGCGAGGGGTTTCAGATAAAAGATATCTTTTTGCCCTCAAAATAGCATCACTTTGGGGTGTATTTTAGGGGCAAAGTTGAAGTTTCTCGGTCACTTTCTATAACGTAAAAAAAAATTGAAGTGTGAATACTGTTCCAAATTTTTTATTAGATTTTAATTTTCGAGCATTTATATATGTTGCATAAATTATTTAATTTGTCTGAAAAATATCTGGATATAGGCCATCTTGCTGTGCTGCTATCCAATATTGATAACTTTGCATTGGAATATAAATTTAAGTAAAATATTGGACTTTGAACATTTTAAACATACAATTTTTTCTGTTTATATTGTACTTTTGGAATCTTTTTGTAAGGGAATAGGAGATCTACAATGCTTTTATACCACCTCTATTTCTGTGTACATTCACATTTGTTTTTATCAGCAAAACTTGTCGTTTGGAATTATTGATTGCTGAAATTGAATTTTTATTGGTTTAATGTCTCCGTAGGTTCCTATTTTGGTCATGAATTTCAAATAGGTCCTCTTTCTTTTCGGCGTATCAATTGAGTCCTTGTTTTTGTAAAATTGAATCAATTAGAGGTCTGCCGTTAAATTGGACAAACGACCGTAACAGTATTGGTTACGTGGCATGGTCAGTGCAGTTACTAATCAGACGTGGCATTTAAAACGATTTTTGTATTAAATAATTGGTATGCACAAATGTATATTCACTTTTGGGTAAGGGCATACTAGGAAAACTTGAAGGGCAACCCCCTTTAATTGAGAAATGCAACTGAGATTGGGAAAAAATTGGGGGTTCTTACTATTAGGGTTCGCGTGAGGGAAAAAATCCCATTCTTTCTTCGATTTGAAGCGCCGGTGTTCGTGGGTGAAGATTATGTAGTTGGAAGTGGGAGGGTGCGCGTTCTTTCTTCGATTCGAAGTGATGGATAATGAAGTGCAGAAGTCTGGAAGACCTAAAAGGAAAAGAAGACTGGAGCAGTGGGAGATCAGAAAGGATGATTCACGAGTGACCAAGGGTGGTTTGCGGAAGAGATGCGGGCTATGTAGGGAGGTTGGGCACAACAGGATGATTCTCTCTCCCTTCTTGTTGGTGTTGGTCAGATACAACTCATATGGACGTACGTAACTTCAACCCATAGGGACGTACGTAACTTCAAACACAAACACAACACACATTCTCTCTCCCTTCTTGTTGGTGTTGGTCAGATACAACTCATATGGATGTACGTAACTTCAACCCATAGGGACGTACGTAACTTCAAACACAAACACAACACACATTCTCTCTCCCTTCTTGTTGGTGTTGGTCAGATACAACTCATAGGGACGTACGTAACTTCAACCCATAGTGACGTACGTAACTTCAAACACAAACACAACACAACACACATTCTCTCTCCCTTCTTGTTGGTGTTGGTCAGATACAACTCATATGGACGTACGTAACTTCAACCCATAGGGACGTACGTAACTTCAAACACAAACACAACACACATTCTCTCTCCCTTCTTGTTGGTGTTGGTCAGATACAACTCATAGGGGCGTACGTAACTTCAACCCATAGGGACGTACGTCCCTATGAGTTGTATCTGACCAACACCAACAAGAACGGAGAGAGAATGTGTGTTGTGTTTGTGTTTGAAGTTACGTACGTCCCTATGGGTTGAAGTTACGTACGTCCCTATGATAAAACCTGCAAAAATTTAGAAAGTCAAAGTTAAAGTTAAAGTTACGTACGTCCCTATGGGTTGAAGTTAAAGTTATGTACGTTCTTTTAACGCCTTTTAATGTTACTAAAGTGATAAACATTGTGAGTTCGTCATCTACATCACCGGACCTGCAAAGCAAAATCCAGAGAAGAACAGAAATGCCAGTCTCTCGCCGAACCTCCGCCGTGGCGCAACCATCTCCCTCACGTCTTCATCGTCAACCTGCAAGCAGAAAACCACAAGAGGCGCACCATCAGAAACCAACCCAGAATCTTCTCCACCATCACCAAGCATTATCGTCGCCGCTGTTGAAGCCACCATCGCACTGCCACTTTCTCCTTCGTCTCCATCAACCTGTGAATAAAAAACGCACAGAATCCAATTCGCGGTGCAGGCAGGAAAGCCTTCTTCCAACTTCCAAAGCTAATTTGTTCCTCACACGAACCCTACCCCTAATTTTTTCCCCAATCTCAATTATATTTGTTAATTAAAGGGGTCTGCACTTAAAGTTTTTTATTATTCTCACTTTACCCTTCTAAAAAGCTGATTACACCACTATGCATTCATAATTTTTAATACAAAATTAGTTTATAATGCCACGTCTCATTAATGTGAACTCTGACCATGCCACGTAACCAACATTTAAACGGCCGTTTGCCCAATTTGACGGCAGACCTTTAATTGCTCAAATTTTACATAAAAAAGGACCCAATTAAAAGAAAAGGGACCTATTTGAAATTCCTGACCAAAATGGGGACCTACCGAGAAATTAAACCAATTTTTATTTGTAGGTTGATGTTTTCTCCTTTGGCATAGTATTATGGGAGATTCTAACCGGTGAGGAGCCATATGCCAATATGCACTATGGTGCAATCATAGGTATGATCTTTTTCTTATGTTTTTCATTTCTGTGCAGTTTCATTTTTGCTGTATCCTTCTGAAATTGGCTTTTTCTTCTAATTGAAGTTAAAATATTAGGAAAGCTTCTTCTGTTGTTTCTTAAAACTGAGCAAACCAGCTTTTGTGACATTAGTGATCAAAGTTGAGAATTAAGGTTGGAGAACTGGGAAGGGTTGGGCTTTCAAAAGAACTACCACTTTCAAATGAAAATGTGTAAATATCAGTTATAGAAGTTGAAAAGGAGGAGAAATCCCAGGGTTTTACACCTAGGACTCTAGGCATCATACTAAAATGTGTCAGACAACTACGTGTAGTTAGTTATTTATCATACAGCTACAAATGCTTTCTTCTTAAACAGGTGGGATTGTGAATAACACATTAAGACCAACAATACCAAATCATTGTGATTCTGAATGGAGAACACTGATGGAGCAGTGTTGGGCACCCAATCCTGCGGCTAGGCCCTCCTTCACAGAAATAGCTCGTCGATTGCGCATAATGTCTGCAGCTGCTAAATCATCGGGCCAAAAAGCATCTAGATGATGCTCATGCTGATACCAATGTTGTCATTGATGATTTTTCTTGGATACTGCTGAATTTATTCATTGAATGGTACTCCAAAGTTGTATTTCATTACCAGGGGAAATGCTATCTGGTATACTAATATTTTTTCGATGATTCAATGGTTGTCTGATTAAATTTTTGTTGTACATTCGACTTACCGACTGAAAGGTAGGCTCTGATTGCTTTACTGAGACTGAAAGGTGCTGCAGTAAAGGTATAATGCTCATGGTCATACTAACCCCAATGAGAATCTGCTGTGACTATGACAGTATTACTAAAATATGTAGGACTCTTCCTGGCTATGCAACTCTAAAACAAGAAGTTAGACAATGACCCCCTCCCCCATGGCGGGGGAGGCCCTAGTAAAACAGTAGAAATAAAGATACGAGTAGTTTTTCTTACTGCCTGGAAGGTTGACTTGAAGTGCTTGTGCTTTACCGAGATTCTGAGTTGCTGCAATAAAGGTATAATGCTCATGGTCATACTAACCGCAATGATAATCTGCTGAGACTATGGTAAAATAATCAAAATATATAGGAATCTTCCTAGTATGCCGCTATAGAATAAGAAGTAAGACAATGACCCCCTCTCCCTCCATCAGGATGTTAAGGTAATAGAACAATGCTTTTTTTTTTTTTTTATATTTCTTAGCTTAGTTATCCTTAATATCACTACCAGTGCCTGGATTAGTCACCAGTCCAATTACTTTTAACACCTTAAACATACAATGTCTCAAAGCCTTCATATATTAAAACAATATTCATTAAATCATTATAAATTAGCACGAGAATAATCAAGGATGCTAAAATCACAAACCAGTCCATGCAGCTGCACCCCAGCAAGTGCACTAGCAGAGAAATGGCTCAGAAATCTAGTTTTCCACGAATGAAGAATATTAGCTTCCCGAGGTGTCAAATTTTCCTACAAAAGAAAAAGACAGATATTTGGTGATAAAGCCGATAGCATGGATTATATTAAGTCCATCATCAACGAACTTTCACAATGTGTGTACGAAACCTTTTCAATGATATTTGAAGGCAAAGAATCATGTCCTTTTATGACGATCACCAATTATAAAAAGCTGATTTTAACTAAATTTATTCCACATGTAAAAGCATTTATCTTGAAGTCCAAGTTGCACACCCAAATTAAAATTAAGTGAAGAAAACACCGAATCTCAGCTCTCAGACGCCGGAATCAAGAAATGACAGTGAAAAGTAGAGAGTATAACAGTAATACTCAGAATTAACCTGATCCGAGATATACATTGACACTGATTTGTAAAATTGACTTATTAATATAAATGTATATTATATAATAGTAATGTGATTTATTATATTAAAATTGGTGTTTTCGAAACAGATTAAATTGAAGATGTATATGAAATTTAATATCATTTTCATTGAACTTTATTTAGATTTTAACTGAATTCTTTTTTACTTTCATGAAATTGAAGAAAAAAAATATAATTAAGTTAGTCAATTTATTCAATTCACTAATTAATGATAAATTAGACTAAATTCAAAGTTTTAGACTTGTTAAATGTTTAGTTAGATTAACTTATCCGTAGTTAACAGAGTGACTTGAGAACACTAACTAAAATTATACATGAATAATATTTTAAAACTTAAGATTAATTTTAAATGATAGGCTTGCCATCTTTGGTGGAATGGTTGAAAACAAACAGGTCTTAGTCCACCAATATCAGGCCTATAGTGTTTCCACAATTCAGTGATTCTTCTCTTTAGCAACAACCTTCATGAAAAGCAAACAATGTGCATGGGAAGTTAAAAAATTTAACCTCTAATTATTTACGAAATTAAATCTAATAGGATTTTAGATTCCAATTAATAACTGTTCCTGTGAGATAGTAAATGATAGCATTAAAGGGTAGAGGTGTCATTTCAACTCCTGGCCCATGGGTTGATCCTAACCCCTTCTAAAATTAAGCCCCAATTTTCTAGCCCCCTTAATAAGGGGCTTTTTAAAAGCCCCAACCCCTAAAGCCCCACATAAAGTGGGCTGGGGTAGGGTTAGGATGGGGCTAGCCCCCAAACTAAATTCATTCACTTTTAATGTTTTTTTAGTTATTTCTTTTATTTACTTTACAAGTTCAATAATTTTCAAAATTTACATGATATTTAATATCTTTTTAATTAAATATAAATGTATAAATATTGATTTTATAAAAACTTATTTAAAATAATTTTTTAATTATAAGTATATTTTAAATATATAATTTTATTATTTTGGAAAGTTAAAAAAGAAAATTTTTATTATTATTTTTATTTAAAAGAAAATAAAAAAAATTTCAAAAAATAAATTATAAAAGTAACACAGTTGAAAATTTGATTTTTCAATAATCGAATTCTGATATCTATATAAATATTTGAAATATTAATTATGGATAGATTTTAAATTTAAATCTACTGATTGGATAAATTTTTAATATCGGTGTAAAATTTTTATTTTTTATAGTTTGTCATATAAAATTCTTTTGTTGAATGTTTTGTATAGATATATATATACATTAAAAAATTAAACTACAAACTTTGTAAAGTTTAAAATTAATTTCACGTAATAAAAGAACTAACTTTTTAGTGAAAATCCTTGTTAGACAAAATTCTTATAAATATCATATATGTCAGTATACAAGATTTAGATGTAATCCTAGTGGTTATAAAATCATATTTTTTTTCTAACCTTTTAGATTAAATTACTATTTTAAAATCATGCTTATCTTTATCCAACAAAGATCGTTTTTATTAAATTATTTATCATAATTGAGCTGATTGTAATAAAAAATAATTAAATAATAGATACAATATTTTTAAATAAATATAATGTTATAATTTATAATATTAAAATTCAAATTATTATTGTATTTAATTATTAACATATAAAATAAATAAAAATTATAATAATTATAATAATAAATAAATTACATCAATGTCTCTTAATAAGAAACTAATAAAAAAGACAAATAAATATAATATAAAATATATGAAAAAGACATAAAAATATATAAATTGATGTAAATAACTAAATAATACGTTTCATAAATTTTTTTTTAAAAGAATTATATAACTTTGTAAATAATAAATATTAATTTTATTAAATTTGGAAAATTAAAAAAGTTATTAAGTCAAACCAATTAAAAATAATGTAATTTTGATCACAAATCTTAATCGAATGATATTGATTTAAACTAGAAACAAAAAAGATTACCATCAATAAATAAATTCGTTAGTCCATCAAAATTTTACATATTAAATTAAATTTTTTAACTTTTAAACCTATTTTATGTGGATATCTCTGAATCGTCAAATTTACAAACCAAAATTAAGATGAAAAAATTATCAAAATAAAATTTGAAAATTAAGAATTTATTGTATAAAAGCATTATTATTAAACTAATTAATATAGAAACAGTTATGAAGTAGAAAATTAATTTTATTGGTAAAAAAATATAATTATACATGAATCAATTATGGTTATAAGTTATTATTAACAAAGATAAAATGAAAGCTGGATAAAAAATACATATGATTTGTGATTACTTGTATGATGATATTATGTTTCTAGACGTTAAATTTTGTAAAAAGGAAAGCTCATGGGCTGGCCCTGGCCTATAGGACTTTAGGGGTTTTTAGTCCTGTGGGCTTTTTTAATAAAGAATTTTTTTAGCCCTGTGGGCTTTTTTGGCCCCTACCCACGTGGGCTAGGCCAAATCTTATTAAAGGGGCTCATTTGACAGGGGTGATTGATCTAAACAGCTGCTGTAGGTTCAGAGTTGGAAAGGTCATCATGATTCCGCTTCCGACGCAAACGGCGAGATCTTCTTCGAACCCGATTTTGTGTTCCTGAAGGTTGTTTATTGGAGGAATCAGGATGAATAGTGTCTTCCAAAGGCTGAGTATAACCAAAAACACGATCCAGTGGGTCTGATTCCCACGTCGTACCTGCGTTTATCTGCAATAAAATGTATACCAAAAAATGTTATATTCAAAACAAAATCGATCGTTTTAATTATCATTTTCCAGAGGATACAGAATCTTTTTGTAATAGACACGATAACAAAAAATCCCACCCGTGTTCTCCAACACAGTCCATATCCTTCTATCCTTAAATTAGTTAGAAATTAGTATATTTAATTACACTAAAAGTTTTAATTAAAGAACAAGAAAAGGGAAACTAGGAATACTTACAAAAGTATGCTTCGTCTCAAGATTTGGATTTTTGTTGTTGGTGACATTTTCAGACCTGCCTTGGGATTTATCATTAGAATCATTACGAGAATGGTCTTGGGATTTACAATAAGAGGCTTGATCGTGTGTCCTATGACCATGGACTGCCTCGCTAAAGAAATTCCGGTCTCTCCATATTAATTTAGGATTATTACTCGAATCATTAAAAATCCTCTCCAAATAGAAATGCTTAGATAGAAGCTGCATCACGGAGGGATCATTCTGGTATTTTGTCACCATTCTGACATTTAACAATAATTAAAATGTGTAAATGAAATGAAAAGCAACTGAATCAAAATAACGATGAAATAGGAGAGATCACTGGAGATTGAAGCTGTTTTTTTTCTCTTTCCATGTCACCCCTCTTTAGTGACAAAGCAATCCGGAGATATACATAATTTCATGGGGGACATGGACAGTTCCAATTGCAAAGATGATAATTATATTTCAAGCAAAGTATCCACTTGGTAGGCATAAACCTTTAACTGGTTACAACAAATAAAACAGGTTTTAATTCTCAACTCATATTTCATAATTAACTTTCAATGATGCGGATTTTTTGTATGTTCTTATCAATCAAGTTAAAAGTGCTTCTGTGGATCCTGGTGTTTGCATTTGAAGCCACTCTTGCTCTTATTCTTTTTATAGGTTTAATTAATACAATTTAGACTTTGTACTGCCCTCTTATAGTAAGTTTTGCTTTTATAACCATATCTTATTTTAAATATGATGATGGAAAAATGGAAACAAATTTGACTTAAAATCTCAAACGAGGCTGTGTCACCGATGTAACATCTAAAATGACATTACATGTTTATTAAATTCAAATGGTAAAAAAAAAAAAACTGTTCTTTGATCAAGTGATACCAAAGACCAAAGCTATGTTTGTAAATGATAGAAGGAACTAAAACTAATAGAAGAACAGGAATGGCTAACAAGATATAACTAGAGTGTAAAAGAGAGATGAAAAACTTAAATGTGAAAAAATCTCTACATTATTTGGAACAACTTCAACTGTCATCAAATTCTTGTATATAAAATTTGACAACTACAACAATACAAGGTATCAATTAAATCCCATAGCAATTTCATTTGGATTAATAATAGTCGAGTCTTCAACCAATAAGTCAACTGGGGGACGGGGGATTTTGCAGTTAAAATGGAAATGAGTGTTCGGATTACAATATCAGGGTTCCAATCATTCATTTCCACTATCCAATTTACAAAATAGAGAAGTTAACACTGCTGGATTGAAAGAAAAAACACGGGTTACGATCATGTGAATTGTAACACTATAATAGTCACCTTATTTTCAACTTACCCAAAATACTCCTATACCAAGTAATAATAACCTTTCCTTGCTTTTAATAACTCTTCACCATCATTCCTATCAATCCTAGACTGTCTTTGATATCATTTGAAAAAGGTTGTCTATATCCCTCCTTCTAATAACGTACTTTCTACTTCTATTCAGAACGTGTAATTGACACTTCACATTGATCTTGTTACACAAAAAAAAAAAAAAAACCTTTGCAGTTTTAATCAACCACCCACCTATCTACACAGCTCGTCACAGTGGACGAAAGCTAAGCTGAATTGCTCTGCTTATGACAGCATTTATTTTATTGCCTACTAAAGAACACGAAAGAATGAGATGGTAATTGGAACTTATCGCACAAATAAAAAATGTTCACAGTCTGAGCAACTGAGAGGAGAAAACCTACATATTCGTGAACTCCTTCTGCAGTAAGCTACCATCCATTGTAAGAACCTGATCTGCAAACGAATAAAAGCTTCTTCGACCTTGGTAAACTCCAGAGTAAACACCAGCTACTGCAAAAGGATAAGACAACTTACAAGACTAACGTATGAAGGCCTTAGTAAAACTGTAGAAATAAAAATACAATAAGTGGTTTCTCTTACCAAATGAAACGTAGACTCGAATTAGTGTACTGAAATTCATAGTTACTGCAATAAAGGTATAATGCTTATGGTCATACTAACCCCAATGAGAGTCTGCTCTGTCAGTATAATTAAAATATGAAGGACTCTTTCTGGTTATGCAACTCTAAAACAAGAAGACAATGAGTAGTTTCTCTTACTGCCTGGAAGGTTGACTTGAAATATTTTTGCTTTACTGAGATTCCGAGTTACTGCAATAAAGGTATAATCTTATGGTCATTCTAACCCCAAATGATAATCTGCTGAGACTATGGAAGAATAATAAAAATATACAGGAATCTTCCTGATTAGAATAAGAAGTAAGACACTGACCCCTCTCTCTCTCCATCGTGATGTTAAGGTAATAGCTAAAAGAGAAAGAACAGCGCTTTTTGTATTTATTTCTTAGCTTCGTTATTCTTACAATCACTGCCACTGCTTGGATTAGTCACCGGTCCGATTACTTTTAACACATTAAACATACAATGACCCAAAGCCAAAAATTTCATATATTAAAGCAATATTCACTAAATCATTATAAATTAGCACCACAATAATTAAGATCCTAAAATCACAAACCAATACACGCAGCTGTACACCCAGCAAGTGCACAAGCAGTAAAATCCTTCACACATCCCCTGTGGAGCGAGTTAAGCATATTATTTTCCGCAGGTGTCAAATTTTCCTACAAAAGAAAAAGGCATATATTTAGTGATAAAGCCTATAGCACGGGCGTCTGTCAAGTCCATCATCAACGACCTTTCACAATGTGAGCATGAGCATTGGCGTGAGCATGAGCACGAGCATTTGCAGCACGAGGATGATTGGTATAGAGAAGGGAGTGTTGGAATCATGCAAGACGCTAAGACATGTGAAGCAAGTGCATGCTCAGATCCTCCGTTCAAAGGTGGACCACTCTAATTCTCTGCTTCTCGAACTCCTTCTTTGTTGTTGCACCCTTCCTTCTTCTTCTTCTCCTTCAGCCCTTCACTATGCGCTTTCTCTTTTCACCCAAATTCCAAATCCACACACTCGTTTCTCCAACCAACTCTTCCGTCGGTTCTCTCGTGGCCCCACACCGGAGGGGACCCTCCTCCTCTATCGCCTCGTCCGGAGAAACGGTACCCTTCTGGACAGGTTCAGCTTCCCCCCTCTGTTGAAGGCCGTTTCCAAACTTTCTGCCTTGAATCTGGGCTTGGAGGTTCACGGCCTGGTTTCCAAGTTGGGCTTCCATGACGACCCTTTTATTCAAACCGCCTTGATTGCCATGTACGCGGCATGTGGACGTATTATGGATGCCCGTTTGGTGTTTGACAAAATGTCTCACAGGGATGTCGTTACCTGGAATATTATGATTGATGGGTACTCCCAGAGTGGTCATTATGACCATGTTTTAAGGCTCTACGAAGAAATGAAGATTTCTGGTATGGAGCTTGATTCTATTATCCTTTGTACCGTGCTTTCTGCTTGTGGTCATGCGGGAAATTTAAGCTATGGCAAAGCAATTCATGAGTTCATTAAGGATAATGGTTTTCGTGTTGACTCACATCTACAGACTGCTCTTGTTAATATGTATGCGAGTTGTGGTGCTATGTATCTGGCTAGGGAAGTCTATGATCAACTTCCCTCAAAACATTTGGTTGTTTCTACTGCTATGCTTTCGGGGTATGCGAAGATTGGATTGGAGAAAGATGCGCGCTTCATATTTGACCAAATAGTTGAGAAGGACTTGGTGTGTTGGAGTGCCATGATATCTGGTTATGCTGAAAGTGATCAGCCTCAAGAGGCTCTTGAATTGTTTGATGAGATGCAGCGACGGAGAATAGTGCCTGATCAGATCACGATGCTGAGTGTCATTTCTGCTTGTGCTCATGTTGGTGCACTTGTTAAAGCCAGATGGGTTCATTCATATGCAGATAAAAATGGTTTCGGAAGGGCTCTTCCCATCAACAATGCCCTGGTTGATATGTATGCTAAATGTGGCAACTTGGTCAGAGCAAGAGAGGTATTTGAGAATATGCCAAGAAAAAATGTGATATCTTGGTCCAGCATGATCAATGCTTTCGCCATTCATGGGGATGCTGATAGTGCCATAGCTCTTTTCCATAGGATGAAAGTACAAAATATTGAGCCCAATGCGGTTACGTTTATAGGTATACTTTATGCATGCAGTCATGCAGGCTTGGTTGAGGAGGGCGAGAAATTCTTTTCCTCCATGATCAATGACCACAACATTTCTCCCCAACGTGAACATTATGGTTGCATGGTGGACCTATATTGCAGAGCCAAACTCTTGAGAAAAGCATCGGAGCTTATTGAGACTATTCCTTTTCCGCCAAATGTTATCATCTGGGGATCCCTAATGTCTGCTTGTCAAAATCACGGTGAGCTTGAATTAGGGGAATTTGCTGCAAAACGAGTACTTGAGTTAGAGCCTGATCATGATGGGGCCCTTGTAGTTTTGTCAAATATTTATGCCCAAGAAAAAAGGTGGGATAATGTCGGACTGGTCAGGAAATTAATGAGTCATAAAGGTATCTCAAAGGAGAAGGCATGTAGTAGGATTGAACTAAATAACGAGGTGCATGTGTTTATGATGGCAGATAGATATCATAAGCAATCAGATGAAATATATAAAAAGTTAGATGAGATAGTGAGCCAACTGAAACTTGTTGGTTACACACCAAGCTCTTCGGCAATTTTGGTTGATTTGGAAGAGGAAGAAAAAAAAGAAATAGTTCTCTGGCATAGCGAAAAATTAGCACTGTGCTACGGCCTAATTGGTGAGAGAAAAGAATCATCATGCATTCGTATAATTAAAAATCTTAGAATTTGTGACGATTGTCATTCCTTTATGAAACTGGTCTCAAAGGAGTACCGAATAGAGATTGTTATGAGAGACAGGACTAGGTTTCACCATTTTAGTGGTGGAATTTGTTCTTGTAGAGACTATTGGTGAACTATTCCAATCTGTAAATTGAATTAAACTGGCATATCCTCATTTTGGGCCTGCCCTGTATATGCCAGGGCATGTACTTCAGCTTGGCAAGGGTTAACTACTATAAAGTTGATCATCATTCCTAATTTTGTTTAAAATTACCATAAATTCATTTTCTTTTGGTTGAATACCGCTCATTTGGCAGTAAATAATTGAAAATTTTGACCATGTTACTTTACAGATACCATATCTATAGTAGTATTAGACTGACATCAAACTCGATCCAACTTGACACAGGCATAACAAGCTTACTTTCAAAATATGCATTAAGAAATTATATGGGATAAAAGGTGCTTCTAAACCTTCATTAAGCGGCTAGAATCTTCTTCCCTCAAGGTTCTACAAAATTTCCTTTACCAAACCCATTTCATATTGGAAATCTAAACAAGTTCGTATTTGACTCCGGAGAACTCTTTTTTTTCTATTATTTATGAACCTTATTTTGCTTAAAAGATTAGCATACAGATGTATTAAACGTATTTTTGTAACAAACTTAAGATTAGCATACATATGTAAAATAAAGTGGTAGAAACAGTCGAATTTAGATTCACTGGGGTTGAAATTCAAGTTCATCACTCAGGTAATTTTCTACTAACACAATTCCTTAAAATTAAGCATCGACATCCTAGGCGCATACAGCCTCTGATCCCTCAGATGACAGTTTCAGAATCATTCAAACTAAATTACTAATCCTTTAGCTAATTCAGTTCTCAGATTTGCCTTAAACACAATGTCACAGATGACTAAAAGTTCCAACCTATGTCTAGGAATTGAAATCCTTTAGTTGTTCTATCCTAGGTCTGCGGTCTCATACATTTCCCAATGATTTAACCGTTCAATTAGCTCAGATTTCCATCGTAGGCATGAATAATCAAGATAGAACACAAAATTCATACAAGATCATGCATTAAGTTGGTCTTAAGTTGGTATTCTTAGGCTTCAATCTCGAGCATTCGATTTTGGTGTAATAGTTATTGTAAGCGTTCGGTCTTAAGTTGGTATTCTTAGGCTTCAATCTCGAGCGTTCGGTTTTGGTGTAATAGTTATTGTAAGTGTTCGGTCTTAAGTTGGTATTCTTAGGTTTCAATATCGAGCGTTCGGTTTTGGTGTAATAGTGATTATAAGCGTTCGTCCTAATTTGGTATTCTCGGATAATCATCCTAAGCGTTCGGTCAATCTTGAGTGTTCGGTCTTAATTGATACTTTTAGGTTTCAATCTTGAGCGTTCAGTCTTTGTGACTTAGTGATTGTACTCAGAAAGTGATCTTGAGCGTTCGACCTTGGTTTAATTGTGATTGTGAGCGTTCGACCTTAAGATAGTATTCTTAGGTTTCAATCTTGAGCGTTCAGCCTTGGTTTAATTGTGATTGTGAACGTTCGGCCTTAAGTTGGTATTCTTAGGTTTGGATCTTGAGCGATCGGCCATGGTTTAGTTGTGATTGTGAGCGTTCGGCCTTAATTTGGATTCTTAGGTTTGGATCTTAAACGTTCGGTCTGAATTTAATAGTATTAGGTTTCAATCTTGAGCGTTCGGCCTTGGTGTATTAGTGAGTATAAGCGTTCGTTCTTAACTTGGTATTCTCAGGTAGCAATCTTGAGCGTTTGGTCTTAATTTGATAGTCTTAAGTTTGGATCTTGAGCGTTCAGTATTATTATGTGATTAGTGATTGATAGCGTTCGACCTGGATAAGGTATTCTGAGGTTTAGATTGTAAGTGTTCGGTCTTGGTGTATTAGTTATTGTTAGCGTTCGATCTTGATCTGATATTCTCAGGCTTCAATCTTAAGCGTTCGGTCTTGGTATATTAGTGACGGTTAGCGTTCGTTCTCGATGATGTTTATCCTCAGGTAGTACTCGTCATAGGCAGCGTTCGGTCTTGTTGAGGCTTGATCTTTGAACGATCGTCCAAACAGTATTCGATCTAAAATAGTGCTTAATCTCATAGCGTTCGGCCAAATAGTGTTGAGTCCAATATGGTGTTCAGTTTTAGCGTTCGGCCAAATAGTGTTGAATCCAATATGGTGTTCGGTGTTATAGCGTTCGGCCTATAGTTTAGAATCTCATAGCGTCCGTCCAAATAGTGTTCGGCCTAATAGTGTTTCGTAAATAGCGTTCGCGAATAGTGTTCGTCCAAATAGTGTTCTGCAAATAGTGTTGGGTTCTAAGTTCACTTTGCTCTTGTTCTGGGTTGAATTGAGTATGCACAATGTTTGGAATATATATACTGTGATGTGATTTATGTGAAAAGTATGTGAATGTATGAGATATGTTGGATTTACTGTGATAATATGGTGGTATCTGGTTATTCATGACTTGGGTTAAGTTTCAAAGTAACAGTATGATTCATGGACGTAATTCCATGATCCTCAAGGAGAGGATACATGGTGGTGATTTGGGGGTGTATAGAATGATTGCATGGTAGCTCAGTCTTAGGGGTTTTCCTGACGCTCCAATGATCTTTCATTCTCAAGTAAAGAGGATTGATCCATGTGGTGAGGAGTAGCAGGAGGTCCTAGTGTTGGAGGCTTCCAGTATGCTCCAGGGCACGGAACGGACTAACCTCGTGAGGGTGGTGTCGCAACCGGAATCGCGACGGGACGACGACCCGAAATAAAAACGCGATACTTGAAAAAAGAGATTTGGAGTCGTCACCATAGTTTATTCTGGAAAACTACGGAAAAACCATAAAATGATAAGACATGGTCTACGAACATGCGATTCTAAGTTTGGGAGTCGGTTACGTGTAGGGAAGGTATTAGCACCCTACGACGTCTGCCTTAAGGCAGTGCCTTTAACTAAATACGCAAATATGATGTGGTTTTCAAAATGTTTAACTATCCCCTAAAATAAAACTCTAAAGAAAAAAAATATATTTTTTAGTTTTTTGTGCCCGACAAGGATTGACCTTGCTCCTACGTATTCTCATTCAGAATGAGAAATCAGGGTTACGTAGTTCTTTTAGAAAACTGCTTGAAATTTTGTTTAGGAAATTGTTTGAGAATTTTGTTTGGAAATGATTTTGGATAAATTTGGATTTTTGGGAAAGTGAACCTGACAAGGTCTAGCCTTGCTCCTACGTATCTCCACTTTTGATGGAGAATCAAGGATCACGTAGTTTTGGCTAGGAAGATTGTTTGTTGTTTGAAAAAGTGTTGATTTTTTTTTAGTTTTTGAAGATTTTATATTTTTTTTGGTATTTTGACGTAATATTTAGATTTTTGCGTAATGAGCACTAGGCTGATGCGTACGATCGCACGAGCACTCACACGGCTTTTTCCTTTTATTGTTTGCGTAATGAGCACTAGGCTTATGCGTACGATCGCACGAGCACACACACGACTTTGTTTTGTTTATTTTTTATATTTGTTTGTAATTTTTTATGTAAAACAAAACAAACAAATCCAATAGATATAAATAAAACAAAGGGGTGGGGCCTATCATACAAAGGAGTTACATACAGTAAAATCTAATAGTAAAAAATATTAAAAGCATATAAAAAATAAAATAAAAGCAAAACAAAAAATAAAAGCATAAAAAATAAAATGGGTGCAGAGATAAAAACCAGGGGTGTGGAGAAAAAATGAATTTCCTTTGTTTGGGCCAATACCTTTTTTTTACTTGATCCGTCCAAGTGTGAGGATGAAATTTGGGGGTGCAATTGGGTATTTGCTTGTCAGGCCCGAGGCACCTTTCTTGTTATTTGCGGGAGTGTGAATAGGAGTTGCGCCTCAACAGAAAGAAAGGAGCAGCCCATGCCGAACCTAGGCTTAAGCCCAAAGAGAATGGGGTGCGAAACATAAAACCAGGGGTGCGAAGCATAAATCTTAGATTAAGATGCAAGCACAAATTCCATATATGAGAGCTTCAAAAGATTACATTGATTCCCCAACAAACATACAAGGTTTAGTTCACCATATTCATGGTGAACCTAGATGAACAATAATGAAAGAATGAAGGATAAAACCCTAGAAAGGTGAAGAGGTAGCCTGAGCATCCAAGATCCTCCTTCAAAGGGGTGGAAGAGAGAGTGTTTGCTTCGTTTCTGCCAAAGATACAAACCCTAGGACGTCCTAAAGCTTATATACTATTCTAAAATTACAAAAAATCTAGGTCCAAGCCCATAAGTGTGCCGCTCAGCGGTAAGTGCGTGAGTAGTTTCTTCCCCTTAGCGGCCATTTTGCCCCTCAACGGTCCTCCCGTGAGCTCCTGAGTGCCGCTCAGCGGTAAACTGCCGTTGAGCGGTACTTGCGACTTCTCCTTTTGCACTTTTTGATGTCTTTTCTGATTCCATCTCTCTCCTTCTTCACTTCTTTCACTAAATTCACCTTAAAACCTGCACAAAAACACTGAAATCAAGCATAAACCTGTCCAGCTCTCTTATTTCTGAAAATATGAATAAAAGCATGATTCCAAGCTAGTTTCTAAGTGTTAAAGGTTGCTTTTAGTATCAATTTAAGCATGAAAATAACAGTTTTTCAACTGTTATCAAAAAGCAAGAGCAAGACAGGAATTACTACAGGAAACAACACTAAAACTCTAACTCTTTCTTAACTCTAACCTTCAGAATTAAGAAAGGAAAATCATCTATGGTAAAAGTCACGAGTGTGCACCCTCATTACTCTTATCAAGATGTTTTCTGTTCTCAAAACTTCTAGTTAGATACACACCTTACTATATAGGCTCGAAGGAAATGGTAAATCATACCATTTACACTTAATTCTTCACAGAGAAGACATGGCAAACCCACAACACAGAGGTCATCCTAAGGATGAACTGCTCTGATACCATTAATGTAACATCCCAAAAATTCACCCTTTTAAAAAAAAATTCAAAGCTTAAATATTGTAATAATACATTTACGGTAACACCCCGTAACCTCATACTTAAATCTATATATAAGTTTTAAGCTCAGACTTAACTGCAAAGATAACATTGAATCCTTCTAATTCGTTCTTCCATCTCTTCCTTCATTTGCACAGGATCACGCGACAATCCTTCAACTGCTCCCGTATAACAAAACGTTATACGATCATCGCAAAATATGGTTTTTCCGATACATGCACAAAAAAAGTAAGGGTGAGCTAACATGCAACACATCATTTATAAAACGTGCATAATTATTTCAATACAAATGTCATATAATAATTAAGTCAAACACCCTCATACCATCGTACCATAATTCCTATTGGACACTCGTCCGGATACCATTAGGTCGAACACCAAAAGATCGAACGCTAAGTAAGATTAAGCACTTAGACTTCACGCTAAGACAGCGCACTCTACTAGAACAATTACTATTATTTCGAACACTATTCGAACGATCGCTTAACGATCAAATCTCGTCGAACACTCCCTCTAACGAACACTATCTGAGGGCTACATCATCGAGACCGGACGTTCCCTACGAACGACCACTAACTATTAACGATCCTTATCTGAGACAAGCGTCATCCAAACCGAGCACTACCTATGAATGATCACTGCCTGAATCATGTATCATCACGACTGATCACTACTTATTAATTGATCGCTACCTCAACTAATACCAAGGCCGGTCACTTCCCATAAACGATTGCTACCTCAGAGCAACATCACCAATAAAGATCATTCCTTATAAACGATCGCTATGAGACAGAACACTATAAGGACGGACGTTTTGAGTCTTGGTTAAACGCCTAGAGCACTTTGCCGAACACCTAAAGTACTGACCGAACGTATTCAAACTAAACCTCAGGGTACCAAATTAAGACCGGACACTATCTACCTGAGAACAACTATCATCAAGATCAAAAGCTACCTAATAACGCTCGCTACCTGAGAATAAATAACACCAAGACCGAACGTCACTAATAAGAACGCTCGCTACTACCTATAGACCCAACAAGTTTTATTTCTCGTCCCTCTTGAAGAACTATTCCAATCCAGCTTTATCTGCATTGTTATTGAGAACAGGTTATGACGACGAATTACAAGTAAACGACATTAGTTTACGAAAGACTAGTCTGCAATGTCATGTGTGTCGATTTATATTAAATCATGGAAATTATTATAGTTTATATGTAATGGATTTATGATGTGATATTTCTGGTTACTCACCCTGAAATGTTGTGGTTGTGGTTTTCACCTACGATGATCGTACTTGTACGGGAGTAGATGGTATTGCAGATAAAGCTGGATTGGAATAGCTCTTCGAGAGAGACGGGAAATAAAAATTGTTGGGATTTTTATAATGTTTTCTTATTTATGTTCGTTTGATTTTGTTATTTTAAGAAACAATTAAGATTTGGTTTGTTGTAATGTATGAACTTATGATGTGTGTATGGTTTGTTTATGTGTGGTATATTTAAAAAAAAAAAAATAAACACTTTCATAAGATTCATGCTTCAAGATTATTATTATTATTATTAGTAATATATCCTATAAGGGGTGTTACACGGATGACTTCTTAGACGTGAGCATGAAGATCACCTTAGTGCAGTACTTGGAGTACTGAGGGAAAGAAGATTGTATGCCAAGCTGTCTAAGTGTAAATCTTGGATGGTAGAATAAGCGACTCTACCTGGAAGTCAGAGGTCGAGATGAGAGAAACTTACCTCGACTTGTTCAGGTAAGCTTAATTTTCGAGGACGAAAATTTTTGTTGTTGGGGAGAATGTAAGGACCGTGCGTCCATTTTAAAAGAAGAAGTGGGGAAGAGGGCGGCTGCACGTTCGTGTAGTGGTGGTGTAAGAACCTGTATTTTTAGAAGTGGTGGGGACACGGTGGTCACCCACCTCTTGCATTATTAGGATGCAATTATTGGAGGTGCATAATTCAGGAAGCTTAGCAAAGGTGAGGGTTTCATTTTTGGCATGAGAGAGAGAGAGCAGCCAGAGGGAGGGAACCCTTTCTCCCGTTTCCAACTGTCCAAAGAGCACCCAAGGGAAGCAATACCAACTTTAGAAGGGCTGAGAGGAGGATCTGGGTTGGGCATCTGGTGAGAGTGGAGTTCTTGCAGCAAGATCTGGGAGAGGAAGTGGAGAGCTGCTGAAGTTGCTAGCTGCACGTCTGGGAGGAGTTAGATCACTAATTTTACGAAGGAAGTCTTCAAGAGGTAAGGGGAGTTTGATTTATTTCATTGATTGTTGAGATGTTATGGGTTTGCTGCAAATCTGGGCAAAATCTGGATAAAAAGGGGGTTTCTGGGTTTTCTGGATTCTGGTAAGATTCTGCAGAACGCGCGTACGTCCAATTTTGGTGAGTCAAAATTGGACGTTCGTCCCAACAGTGCTCGACCAATTAGTGGTCGACCAAACTAATATGAGCGTTCGGTTCTGTATTCTCATGTAACGAGCGTCAGCGTTCGTCCTTGAGTTAGTTAAATACTAGACGTTCGTCAATATATTATCCAGTGATTTAGATATGTTAAGCGTTCGATCTAAATTTGATATTTTTAGGTTTGAATCCTGAACGTTCGGTTTTTGGATATAAGTGAGCGTTCGATTTTAAGTTGCTTATTCTTAAGTTTTGAATCTCGAACGATCGGCTTTGGGGAATTAGTGACTAATGAGCGTTCGGTCGTTAGTTTCTGCCGATCGGTTAAGTTTTGATTTTTGCACCGTTCGGTTAGCTGCTGATTTATATCGTTCGGTCATGCTTCCTTTTAATACCGTTCGGTTTATACCTGAATTGATAGTGTCCGGTTAACTGTGAATTTAATACTGTTCGATTAAGTTGTGATCATTCAGCCAGGATTCTAGACGATCGTCTAGTACTTTAGGTGTTCGGCAAAGTGACCTAGGGGTTCGACCAAGAATAAAAACGTTCGTTCTAATCGTGTCCGGATTAATAGTGTTTGATTTGAGTGTTCGGTATTGAGATATTAGTGAGTATAAGCGTTCGTTTTTATCTTGGAATTCTTGGGTAGCAATCTTGAGCGATCGGCTTTAAGTTGGTATTCTTAGGTTTAGATCTTGGACGTTCGACCTTGGTTTAATTGTGATTGTGAGTGTTCGTTCTCGAGGATGTTAATCCTCAGGAAGTACTCGTCAGAGGTATTGTTACGACTACGCTTGATCTTGAGCGTTCGTCCTTTGGGGTTCGGTTTAATAACGTTTGGTGTCCATAGGCAGCGTTCGGTCCTTGATGATGATTGATCCCAGAACGTTCGTCTAGACAGTATCCGAGTTGAAAATAGCGTTCGGCGATAATGTATGAATCCGTGGGAGTATTTTGAAACAATTATTGAGAATTGTTGGTTATTTCCTTGATCTAATATTGGTTTATTTATACATGTTATTGAGAATATGTATGAATTCGTGATTGAGCACGTTTATTCTGTTGGAGGTGGTGCATACACTATGTTATTTACTTGTAACTTCGTTTGTCTTTTGAGCATTTTTGCTAGTCTCCCGCGAGGAGGTGAATGTCTCACCCAATGACTTCGGCTCGTGTTGAGTATAGTGCATCGTTACGCGTAGTATCGATGTTTTTACTCGTTAGTCCTTGAGGAGTCGGGGAGATAGGTCTGAAGTCGCGATGGAAGACGGCTCGGGTCGCCTGTTATTGAGAGCAGGTTATGACGACGAATTACAAGTAAACGACATTAGTTTATGAAAGACTAGTCTGCAATGTCATGGGTGTCGATTTATTATGGAAATTGTTATAGATTATATGTAATGGGTTTATGATGTGATGCTTCTGGTTATTCACCTTGCTTGTTGTGGCTGTGGTTTCCAACCGTGATGATCGTACTGGTACGAGAGAGATGGTAGTGCAGATAAGCTGGATTTGGAATAATTCTTCGAGAGAGACGGGAAGTAAAACTTGTTGGATCTATAGGTAGTAGCGAGCGTTCTTATTAGTGACGTTCGGTCTTGGTGTTATTTATTTTCAGGTAGCGAGCGTAATTAGGTAACTGTTGATCTTGATGATAGTTGTTCTCAGGTAGCTAGTGTCCGGTCTTAATTTGGTACCCTGAGGTTTAGTTTGATTTAGTTCAGTCAGTACCTTAGGTGTTCAGTAGAGTACTCTAGGCGTTTAACCCAGACTCAAACGTTCGTTATTATAGTGTTCTGTCTAGTAACGATCGTTCTTAGAGAATGATCTTTTTTGGTGATGTTGTTCTGAGGTTGCAATCATTTATGGGGAGTGACCGGCCTTGATATTCGTTGAGGTAGTGATCGATTAATAGGTAGTGATCAGTCGTGATGATGCATGATTCAGGCAGTGATCATTCATAGGTAGTGCTCGGTTTGGATGACGCTTGTCTCAGATAAGGATTGTTAACAGTTAGTGGTCGTACCTAGGGACGTCCGGTCTCAATGATGTTACCCTCAGATAGTGTTTAATCCAGTAAAGTGATCAATTAAGCGTTCGTCCAAATGGTACTTAATCTGTGGTGCGCGAGATTTGATCTTTGAGCGATCGTTTTAAATAGTGTTCGAAATAATAGTAATTGTTCTAGTAGAGTGCGCTGTCTCAGCGTGAAGTCTAAGTGCTTGATCTTACTTAGCGTTCGGTCTCTTGGTGTTCGACCTACTGGTATCCGGTCTAATAGCGTTTGGTGTCTAGTGTCGAGCCTAAGTGATCAATCTTAACATTCGTGCAAACAATATTCGATAAATAGGAAGTTCGTTGAGTTAGCATTCGTTTCTGTGACGTTTAAGCAAATAACGTTCGGCGTAATAGTGTTCGATCTGGCGTTCGGTTTTAGCATTCGGCTTAGTGTTTGATCTCGGTGTTCATTATGAGAGGGTTCGGTCATTATGGTTTTCTGAGTGTAGCGTTCGGCTCAGTAGTACATGATCACCTAGCGTTCGTCAAAATGGGTTCCAGCCAAATAGTATTCATTAGATAGCGTTCGGTGGATAGCGCTCGATAGATAGCGTCTGTCCAAATAGTATCCGGTCTTAGAATGTTTGGGGAATAGCTTTGTCCAGTAGCGTTCGTCCAGTATCGTCCGTCCAGATAGCGTTCGGCCAAATGGTTCTCGGCAAAGAGGGTTCGGTTCCAAAGTTTTTCCCTCTTGTTTAAGTGTGCAATGTGTTTTGATGATATATATATTTTGAGGTGGTTTATGGGAAAAATATATGAATACATGAAATATGATAAAATGACTGTGATGAATAAATTTTATGATGTTGTCATGGAATTATACATGTGATCATGATATGAGTATGGTATGAGTCTCAGGAAGAGATTCAGTAATGTCACGGTATCTGTATATATATCGATGTTGAGGGTACTGTAGTCGGATGTCTTGATTTGTGGGCCGATTTTGGATATATTGAGGGGACTAAGAATAGTATCACAAGTGGAGAACCTTCCGTTGAGTAGCTCATCAATGTATCATCCGTATGAGTGTCTAGTAGAAATTTTGGTATGATGGTATATGAGGATGTCTAACCTAAATATTATATGATGTTTATATCAAAGCAATTTTGCATATTTTATAAATGATATATTGCATGTTAGCTCACCCTTACTTATTTGTGCATGTATCGGAAAATCATATTTTTGCGATGATCGTATAACGTATTTGTTATACGGGAGCAGATGAAGGGATGTCGCGTGATCCGGTGCAAGTGCAGGAAGAGATGGAAGAACGTATTAGAAGGATTCAATGTTATCTTTACTGTTAAGTCTGAGCTTAAAAACTTTTGTATAGATTTGAGCTTGAGGTTCGGGGTGTTACCGTAATTGTATTATGGCAATACTCTTTTAAATTTTAAATTTTAAAAGGCAAATTTTTCTGGGATGTTACAGGTGGGAGAGGGGCTCCACGTCCAGCAAAGAAGTGGGCAGCAGCAGATGGTGGTGGGTCTCTCCACCTTGAGTGCTCCAGCCACCACCAGGAATCTCCATCATTACTTTCATAGTGGGCACTGCACTGAGGAGTGGAAGGGAACGATTGTTGGTTCGTTCAGCAGTGAAGTGCATAGTCTTCTTTCCTTTTAAGAGAAGAACCCATGGATTCCAGGGGGGTTAGGTTCTGAAATTCTGGAGCTGGAGGAGTGAAATTCTTGCTGCCATATCTGTGAGAGAGTGAAGTTGGGAGCTGCTGAAGTGTAAGGAGGCCTTGGATTTCAAGTCTTGGAGGAGATTGATTCAAGAGGGGTGTTCGGTGTTGAATCTGGAGGAGCGTAAGGCTTGCTGCAAATCTGAGAGAGGTGAAGTGGAGAACTTTTGGAGTTGCAAGAAGATCAAGACACTGCATTTCTATATCAAAGGAAGTCTTCAAGAGGTAAGGGGAGTTAAATCTTTTGTTTGATTGTTGAACTATACTGTATTAATGCAAATCTGGGAATTTGGGGATGAAAATTGGGAGTTTCTGGGTTTCTGGAAAGGAAAATGATACTTGAACAACCTTTTTTGACAACATTTAGACACGAGACAGGTGTCTGAATGGGAGTGGTCCACGTGGAAAATCAATTTGAAAATGAAATCTGACGTGTGAAAAGGGTGGGCAGGTTTTCAAGACATGCGTTTCAAATTTGAAATTCATTTTTGGAAGAATTGTAGAGAGAGAAGCACGAAGGTTGAGAGGGAGAGTGTGACCTAGAGAGAGGCTGAGAGAGTTGGAGAAAGGGCGTTCGAGAGAGAGAGAGGTCCGACGGAGTGCTTGCCGGAGTGCCGCTGGACAACGTTGAAGGCCGTGTCGGAGCTAGTCAACCCCTCCAGCCGGTTCCGATTGACGGCCGCCGCAGCTCTGACGTTGGCCAACGAAGCGAAGACGGGATCGTGTTTCGTCCGGCCCAGCGAAGTAGGGGCGCGTTCAAGGTCTCGCTTCATCCCACCTGCTTCCGTCCCTGTGTCGGAGCGCCGCCAGAGCGTCGCCGAAGCATCGCCGGAGCATCGCCGGAGTGTGGACTGTTCGGTGGACGAAAAAGAGGGGTTTTCCGGGTTGTTAGTCCCACCCACACATTTTTCCCACGTCTCTGTTCCAACCGGCACACCTTGTGTTCACTCAAGGTTCGTTTTTTTTTATTCGAGTGGATTGAGGCTTTAATATAATATATGCATGATGTTGTTTGTGGATGATTTTGGTTATGTATGATCCGTTGTGTGTAAGCTGTAATAATATGACTTGTTGGATAAATTAAATGTGTGGTGATTGATACTATGGACATGAGAACATAAACATTATTCCTTTGACGATACTAAAATGTTTACGAAAAAAGTGGGAAAATTTATGGAATAAATTTAACTTTTTGTGGAGTGTGTTGTTTTTCAGGCACATAATCTTGCACAAAAACAATGTAAGATTAACCAAACAACATCTATAAAAATCATTAACACAACAAAATCCATTACACTTCAATTATATTTGGATTTCTCTTAAAATTCTTATTCCAATCATTATATTTTAGGTTTAATAGGTTTGGAGGTCCCTATATTTGGGGGTTCATTTCAGTTGGGTCCTCTAATTTTGAAAGTGATCAATTAGGTCCCTAATTTGGTAAATGTGATTCAATAATAGGATCTCCGTTAAATGCAGTTAACTCCGTTAACTTTGTTATAAAGTGGCAAGCTGAGGCATCCAGGTGGCTGGCATCTATAGGCGGAGCAGTTCCTCGTCAACAACCTTTCTCTGAATGTGGAGGCCAACCTGACCTCCTTCGCCGTCTCCGCCGCCCCCTGCGGCTACTGCCGCCAATTCCTCCAGGAACTCTGACGCCCCCTCGTTGCTCCAGTTCCAACCATAATATTTAAACCACGACCTTCGAACCTATTAATCCTTAAATATGCAAGTGCAACCTTGGAAGCCAACTCCAGAAAACTAAAACACAATCTAAACAAAAAAAAAGCAAAAAAAATAAAGAGGGAAGAAGAATGGGATGAAGCTGGAAATCGAAATCTTGCAAGGCAAAGAGAAGGCATTGACATTTGAAAGATGGAGCAACGAAACCCTTCCCCGTCACCGTCACCCGTTCGAGTCCTCATTCGCCCTCCATCTTCTCCCTCGCCGTCGGCCACCGATCATCCTTCGCGGTCTCCGTCTCAAGCGCCGCTCCCACGCGCCTTCGATGGCGTGGTGGTTGTCGGCTTCATCGCTCGACGGCATGACGATTTCGCGCAGCTCCTCGACCGTGTCATCGACTCCAACGTCTTTGCCTCCGGAAATCTCGACGCCCCGCTCCTCGTCGACGATGAGGAGGCGAGGGAGTGGTTCGAGCGGAGGAGAATCAACTACTTTCACAACCATGACAGAGGGATTTTGTTCCTTCAGTTCTCTTCCACTCGCTGTCCCGCAATTCACACGGCTGCGGACGTTGTGACTCCGGGATTTGATTCTTCCGTCACGGGAAGAGTTAAGGCGTTGTGGTGGGTTTCCAAGAGATGGGGAGTGCCACGGGAGAGGAGGTCGTGGGGGCCAAATTGGTGAGGGAGGAAGTGAGAGAGAGGGGTGAATTGGCGGCAGTGGCCGCAGGGGGCGGTGGAGACGGAGAAGGAGGCCAGGTTGGCCTCCGCATTCAAAGAGAGGTTGCTGACGAGGAACTGCTCCGCCTATAGATGCCAGCCACCTGGATGCCTCAGCTTGCCACTTCATAACAAAGTTAACGGAGTTAACTGCATTTAACGGAGATCCTATTATTGAATCACATTTACCAAATTAGGGACCTAATTGATCACTTTCAAAATTAGAGGACCCAACTGAAACGAACCCCCAAATATAGGGACCTCCAAACCTATTAAACCTATATTTTACAATAAAAATGTCAATTTCTTTACAAAACCAATTGTCATCTAAAAATTCTTCATACAGAAACGCAATCGAGTTTTCAAACGTGAATAATACACACTTTAAATAAAGATAGCATCAACAAAGCAGGTGCACATGCAGTCATCCATGGTGCACCAGGCATAGGTAATTTATTATGGCCAGATACAACATTTTCCGAAATACTAAATAGTGTGCTAACAAACTAAATCATGTCCTTTTACTCTGAACTACAATGAATATCAGTGATGCATCAGTAAAATGTATGTGGAAAGGATTATTAATCTTGGAAAACTTTTTTACGAATCTTAATATGTATGGATGATAATTTAGACTTTTCAATTTACCTCATTAAAATTGAATACAGGCTAAAAATATACGGTATCATCTTGATAAGAACACGATAAGGACCATGCAGTTCAAAATTAGAATAAACTATCAAATGTTATTATATTGTTCAGCCTTGAAACATGCTTCAACAACATCTATAAAAATCATTAACACAAGAAAATCCATTACACTTCAATTATATGTCAATTTATAAAGGATAAACATGAAATGGACAACCACACACACAGTATCATTAATTATATCAAAGGACCTTCTAAAATCCCAAGTCATCCCACCACATTTATTTCATCTAATAACTTATCAAATATCTAGATTACGGGTAAAGCACAAAAATTTTCTCACTTCAGAGACACATTTTCATCTAAAAAGTGAAATTACATTACTTTTGGAGGTCTTGTATTCCATAAATTTTCCCACTTCGGAGACACATTTTCAGTATCGTCAAAGGAATAATGTTTATGTTCTCATGTCCATAGTATCAATCACCACACATTTAATTCATCCAACAAATACTATTAACAAACCACCTCCATCATACATAAACAACATTTCACCGCCATCAAACAAGTCATATTTTTACAGCTTACAAACAACGTATCATACATAACCAAAATCATCCACAAACAACATCATACATAGATTAAAGCTTCATTCCACTGAAATAAAAAAAAACGAACCTTCAATGAACACAACGTGTGCCGGTTCGAACACACAGGAAGAAAAATGTGTGGGTGGGACTAACAACTCGGAAAACCCCTCTTTTTCGTCCACCGAACAGTCCACACTTCGGTGATGCTCCGGCGACGCTCCGGCGGCGCTCCGACACAGGGACGGAAGCAGGTGGGACGAAGCGAGACCTTGAACACGCCCCTACTTCGCTGGGCCGGACGGAACACGATCCCGTCTTCGCTTCGTTGGCCAACGTCGGAGCTGCGGCGACCGTCAATCAGTACCGGCTGGAGGGCATGAATAGCTCCGACAGGCCTTCAACGTTGTCCGGCGGCACTCCGGCAAGCACTCCGCCGGACCTCTCTCTCTCGAACGCCCTTTCTCCAACTCTCTCGGCCTCTCTCTAGGTCACACTCTCCCTCTCAACCTTCGCGCTTCTCTCTCTACAATTCTTCCAAAAATGAATTTCAAATTTGAAAGGCACGTCTTGAAAACCTTGCCCACCCCCTTTCCACGTCAGATTTCATTTTGAAATTGATTTTCCACGTGGACCACTCCCATTTAGACACCTGTCCCGTGTCTAAATGTTGTCAAAAGAGGTTGTTCAAGTATCATTTTCCTTCTGGGATAATGATACTTGAACAACCTTTTTTGACAACATTTAGACACGGGACAGGTGTCTAAATGAGATTGGTCCACGTGGAAAATCAAAATGAAAATGAAATCTGACGTGGAAAGGGGGTGGGCAGGGTTTTCAAGATCTGCGTTTCAAATTTGAAATTGATTTTGGAAGAATTGTAGAGAGAGAAGCGCGAAGGTTGAGAGGGAGACTGTGACCTAGAGAGAGAGGCCGAGAGAGTTGGAGAAAGGGAGTTCGAGAGAGAGAGTGGTCCGACGGAGTGGTTGCCGGAGTGCCCGCCGGACAACGTTGAAGGGTACCGATTCACGGTCGCCGGTACCGATTGATGGCCGTTACCGATTCACGGTCGCCGGTACCGATTGATGGCCGTTACCGATTCACGGCCGCCGCAGCTCCGATGTTGGCCAACGAAGCGAAGACGGAATCGTGCTCCGTCCGGCCCAGCGAAGTAGGGGCGCGTTCAAGGTCTCGCTTCGTCCCACCTCCTTTCGTCCCTGTGCCGGAGTGCCGCCGGAGCATCGCCGGAGAATCGCCGGAGTGTGGACTGTTCGGTGGACGAAAAAGAGGGGTTTTCCGGGTTGTTAGTCCCACCCACACATTTTTCTTCGTGTGTGTTCCAACCGGCACACGTTGTGTTCACTCAAGGTTCGTATTTTTATTTGAGTGGAATGAATGTATAATATATGTATGATGTTGTATGTGGATGATTTCGGTTATGTATGACACCTTGTTATTCTAATATTTTTGGATCTTATTTGGTAGTGTAGGTATTGTTGCAATGGAGGAAGTTGATCACGAGGATGAAGTTTATTAAGACAAGAAAAAGGTATGTTGAGTTATATTATATTTTCATAAATTTAGGATTTTTATGTATTTAAATAGAAACCATATTTTTGAGCTTGATTACGGAAGAAATGGAGAATATGCATTGAGTGATGAACTTGAAAAAATGAGATTGGAAATCTCTTATAAACTTCCTTTGAGTATTAAGTTTGATCCGGATTTTGGGCCTCCATATTAGTTAAGTGTTGGATTTTGGGGCAGGTTATTAATTGTCAATTTTTCCTTGGCTTTTCTTTCTTCTTTCTATGATGTTGTCGATATTTAGGTTTATGAGAAGGAGTGAAGGGTGCCTGTTTCGTGGTATTAACTGCTTAATGCTTATGCCTTCTACATTCTCCCCTTTTCAGAAGGATATGAGAAGTTAGCCCGGGCAAAAGAAGGCCCATCAAATCAACATTTGGCTAGTGGAGAAGCCTCTAGCACTGGTGAAGGTGATTATGATATGTTTGCTGACGAGGATGATAACAGTAAGCCATCTACAGATGAAAATAATACAGTTAGTCAATCTTCATAGGACGCCATAAATTCTGGCACTGAGGGTAGGTAAATTGGCCTCCAAAGTCTTTGTTACTGATTTTTATTTGATTAGTATCTACTTAACATTGTTCTACTTTTCTTTCAGGTGGAGCATTGCAAAATGATTATGTGTATGATGAATCTTCTGGGTATGGCTCTTCTCTTCCATGTAAATTTAGGGAAATAGTCTGATATACATGACATTATTTATCTTTGTTGTAAATTTCAAAACCAAAAAAAAAAATCATTATGGTATTAAGGAGGTGGCAAAAGTTGAGGGTTTGTACCCACTTCTTCTTCTAATGAATTCTGTTACCAAAAAGAGCTGTTATAAGCTTGTTCTGACATCAATATTTGATGGTCCAGGTACTATTATAGCAGCAGTTTGGGCTATTATTATGATCCAAATACCGGGCTTTATTGCTCTGCAGCATCAGGATAATGGTACAGCACATTCCTTTATCATCTTTTAGTGTGGTTTGTCAATTTTTTTGCTGACATCTTTTACCCTTTGTTTACAGTAAGTGGTGCCGAACATAGATTTGGATTTGGATGTGTCTTTAGTTGTTTGTTAAAATTTAATCTTGATTTGTGATATTTTTTGTTGGAAACTATATCAAGAGATGTGATATGTGTACGTCAATTTATAGATCTTTGGTGGCATAAAAACATGCAGGGTGGTTAGTTGTATAATTAACACCTTTGGCTGAGAGGAGGGAAATAATATTGTATGTTTGTTGGGAGAGGTAAAGAGAAGAAATGGTGAGCGTTCGGTCTTAAGGTGGAAATTTTTAGGGTTCGATGATGAGCGTTCGGTATTAATATGATATTCCTAGGTTTGGAGTGTAAACGGTCGGTTTTGATGTAAATATGATAATAAGCGTTCGGTTTAGAGTTGGTAGTCTCAACTGGTAATTTTGAGCGTTCGGTCTTAAATTAGATGATTAGGAGTGAATCTTGAGCGTTCGGTTTTGTTGTAATACTGATTATAAGCGTTCATCCTAAATTGTTGTTTCCCGGAAGTGATCTTGAACGTTCGTTTTGGTTTATTAGTGATTGTAGTCGTTCGTTTAAATTGGTATTCCTAGGTTTGGATCTTGAGCGTTCGGTCATGGTTTAATTCTTATTGTGAGCGTTCGGTCTTGGCATGATTCTCATTGTTAGCGTTCGGTCTTGGTTTTATTCTGATTATGAGCGTTCGGCCTTAATTTGATTTACTAAGTTTGAATCCGAAACGTTCGTCCTTGATGAATAAGGGAATATAAGCGCTCGTTGTTAACTTGGTATTCTGGGGTATTAATCTTGAGCGTTCGGTCTTAATTTGATAGTCTTAAATTTGGAATTAAGCGTTCGGTCTTGTTCGGTCTTGTATTAAGCGTTCGGTCTTGTTCTAGTGAGCGTTCGGTTTTAATAAGGCATTCTCAGGCTTCGATCGTAACCGTTTGGTATTAATTATAGATAACGTTCGGTTTTGCTGATGTTTATTCCGAATTAGTGGTTCGTGGCGAACGTTCGGTATTTGATGATGATTGATCTTTGAACGTTCGTCCAGACATTGTACGATTTTAGTCAGGTGTTCGGTTATAACGTTCGGTCGGGAAATGTTCAATCCAGTGGGGCGTTCGGTTTTAGCGTTCGACTGAATATTGGAGGCGTTCGGTTTTAGCGTTCGACCTGATTGTGTTGGATTTATAGCGTACGTCGAAATAGACTAGTATTCGGTAAGATAGCGTTCGGCAGATGGCGTTCAATATTTCGGTTTTGAGCGTTCGACCTGGTAGTGTATGATCTGATGACGTCCGTCCAAGTAGTGTTCGGCCTGGTATTTGGAAATGACGTTCGTCCAGTAGCGTCCAAGGATTACGCGTGGCTTTTAAGTGATACCCATGATGAAAAAGGAAACATTTGGTTAATTCATACATATCTACTCAATTAGTTACGATTGTTTTTGAGTTGACATACAATTTTTTTATTAAAAGGCAGCTATGCTATACGTCAAAATTCTTATGGATGAAATAATATTATGTTTTTTCTTGCTCCAAAGTTTGTAAAAAGTTTTACCAGTTCTTTATTTTTCTTCTTCCTTATAATATTTTTGGGTAGAGTCCCAGTGGAAAAAGAAGGGCTAAATACCGAGCGTCCTAACCGCACGGTTCTTATAACAAGCCCGATCGGTCAAGGCAGTAAATCAGAAATGAGCACAATAAAGCCGAACGGTAAAAGCAGCTTAAACAGTTAATGAAAAGGACGAACGGTATTAGGTGACCGAACGGTATGAAGATAACAGGCAATGGAAAATGATATTGAAAACTAAACCAAACACAAAAACGAACGTTATTGACCGAACGGTACAAGAATATTCATTCATCAAGCTAAAGGTACCAAGACCAGAGCTAAACCAGAAAATAAAGAATCAACCGAACGGTTAAAGCAGCGAGGTAAAGACCGAACGTCCATACTGTGACCGAACGGTAGATGTAAGTATAAATGAAGGATGTAAGGGCCTCGTTTTTCTTAAAGGGGTGGGGAGCATTAAATGCTGGGAGACACTAGCTGACATAGAGGGAGGTAGGTTTTGTCTTATTTGGAAAAATGGGGAGCTTGGATGTTGAAAAACTGCAGCAAAAGGGGAGCAAACGTCCGGATTTTACTCTCTTTGCTGGCACCTTTCAAAAGCTGGAGACGTGGGAGATAAAAGGGGGTGTTGGGTTCTGAAATGGGAGAGAAGTTCTTGCTGCAAAGTTTGTGAAAGAGGTGAAGCTTAGAGTGTTGGAATTGCTTGGTGCTGCAAGTCTTGGAGAAGATAGATCCAAAGATTTTACAAAGGAAGTCTTCAAGAGGTAAGGGGAGCTAGATCTTTTGTTTGATTGATGATATATATTGTGTTTGATGCAAATCTGGGAAGGAAGGGATAAAAAATTGGGTTTTCTGGGTTTCTGGGTTTCTGGTGCGATTCTGCAGATCGCGCGTTCGTTCAATTTGATGCCAAATTGGACGTTCGTCCAAATTACCAAATAGTGGTCGGCCAAAATAGCATGAGCGTTCGGTTTGTGTTCTAAGATAAGCGTTCGCGTTCGTTCTAAGTGTAGCGTTCGGTCTTGAGTTTGACGAGCGTTCGCGTTCGCACTCAGTGTAACGTTCGGTCTTAGTAGATTAGAGATTGTGAGCGTTCGTCCCTGATTCGGTATGCTACCCTGAGCGTTCGGACTTGTTCCTGGATGTGTAATAGTAAGCGTTCGGTTTTGAGGTTTCAGTTATTTAAGCGTGCTATCTAAATTTGATATTCTTAGGTGTAGATCTGGAATGTTCGGCCTTTGGGAGTATTAGTATAATTTTATATTCTTAGTTTAAGAGGTTGAACGTCCGTTTTGGTGAATTAGTGAGTGCAGCGTTCGGTCTTCATTTGATATTCTAAGTTTGAATCTTAAACGTTCGGCTTTGGTGTATTAGACAGTACAAGCGTTCGTTCATAATTTAGTATTCAGGAATTAGCGTTCGGCAGAGAGCGTTCGGCCTTGGTGTTGTCTGATTATGAGCGTTCGGCCTTGATATTTGAGCGCTCGGCCAAATAGTGTTGAATCAAATATTGAACGTTCGGTGTTGGTAAATTATTTATACTGAGGTAAGTATTCTTAGGTAGTTTGTAGCGTTCGGTCTTAGTGTATTTTTTAAGGATAGCATAGTGTTCGTTCAATTAATCCCAGGCTGCAATCTTAGCGTTCGTCCAAATTGTTTAGATGACGTTCGTCCAAATGGTTTAGATGACGTTCGTCAAAATGTTTTAGATGACGTTCGTCCAGATTGTTTAGATGACGTTCGTCCAAAATATTTGGATGACGTTCGTCCAAATAGTGTTCGTCCTAGTGTTCGGAAATTACGTTCGTCCCAAATAGTGTTCGTCCTGGTATTCGGAAATGACGCTCGTCCTTATAGTGTTCGGACTGTTGAATCTTATAGCGTTCGTCCAATTAGCAAAGTAGCGTTCGGCATTTGTGTTCGGTGAATAGTCTTCAATCGGTTTTAGCGTTCGGCCTAAGAATTATATTAAAGCGTTCGGTCTGAGGAAAAAAAATAGCGTTCGTTCAATACCGTTCGGCAGAAAACGTTCGTTCAAATAGTGTTATGAAAATATTGGGTTTTAAGTTCATTTCTCTTGAATTGAATTATGTGCAAAATGTTTGGAAAATACATACTGTGATGGGATTTATGTGAATGTATGAAATACGTTGGATTTAATGTGATATTATGGAGGTATCTGGTTATTCATTAATTGGGATAAGTTTTAAAGTAACAGTATAATTCATTGACGTAATTCCATAATCCTCAAGGAGAGGATACATGGTGGTGTTTTGGGGTGTATAGAATGATTACATGGTAGCTCAGTTTTGGGGGTCATCCTGAAACTCCAATGGTCTTTCTTCTTCTGTAGAGAGGATTGAACATGTGGTGAGGAGTAGCAGGAGGTCCTAGTCTTGGATGCTTCCATATGATCCAAGGTGAGTGATAACGGATTAACCTCGTGATTGTGGCTGGGCGGGAGTGCCCAAAAGTTCCACCGGGCGGGAGTGCCCAGAGTTCCACCGGGCGGGAGTGCCCAAAAGTTTCACAAGGCGGTAGTGCCAGGGCGGGAGTGCCCAAATTTCATAAAGCCACCACGAGTGCAAGACCCGCCATAGCTCGGTAATCATTCTAGTCCGGACGAGTCGGGGTATAAAGTAACAAGTCTCGTGATGTCAGTTTACTATGTTTGGATGAATGTTTACATGTCATGGGAGTGTGTGAAATATGGATCAATGATTATGCTTTAATTGTTCTTGATTGCATGAATTAACTGTGTTGTATGTATAACATGCTTTTATATCTAGCTCACCCTTGCATTGTTTGTGTTATGTGCTGTTTGGGTATGTTTCTTTGGCGATGATCATCCACTTGGATAGGAGTAGATGACGGAGAGGATACTTTGGAAGCGGCCCTTGATGGAGACGGAAGTACTGCAGCTTAGATTAGCTAGTATTATTTCGTAATTCTTAATGTTTGGTAGAACTCGTGTATGTTTTAAGTTTTAAATTCTCCGTGATTTTCATGGAGAAATTCTAATACTCTTGTTGTCAATTCCACACTATTCTGAGGATGACTGTAATCCTTAAATTACTCTTGACTGCTTTCCTATATTATGCATGATGACGTCTTTATTATATATTAATGATGTATATAATTGGGATGTCACAAAGGAGCCATTCGATCTCTAACAGACCGAACGGTATGAAGATTAAGAACGAACGGTCGATAAACAACAAGCACGAACACAGAGACATGCCGAACGTCACAGGACGAACGTAAAAATTAAATTGCAAACAATGAACAACAGTATAAATTAAATGGCAGACACACAACACAGATCAGATTTCAGCAGAAATTTAATCGCATCAGTAGAATAAAATTGACAATTCAGTAACAGGAAATTAAATCACATTTTTCATTCAAATTAAAAATTAGGCTTAATTACCTACTTAGTCCCCATGTTCGGAGGTAATTTGCTGTTTAGTACCCGGTTTTAAAAATGTAGGCATTTGATACCTATGTTTTGAAATTTGTATCAATTGAATCCTACCCACTTAACGCCGTTATAAATCTAACGTTTTTCTGACATCAACTTTGAATTGTGGACGAGCAGTTGTGGACGACCGTCCAAACATAGGAGGACGCTCGTCCAACACTGGAGGACGCTCGTCCAAACAGAGGAGGACGCTCGTCCAACAGTGGAGGACGCTCGTCCAATAGTGGAGGACGCTCGTCCAAACAGAGGAGGACGCTCGTCCAACAGTGGAGGACGCTCGTCCAACAGTGGAGGACGCTCGTCCAAACAGAGGAGGACGCTCGTCCAAACAGAGGAGGACGCTCATCCAACAGTGGAGGACGCTCGTCCAACAGTGGAGGACGCTCGTCCAAACAGAGGAGGACGCTCGTCCAACAGAAGAGGACGCTCGTCCAACGATGCTCGGACGCTCGTCCACTACCGCTCGTCCACAATTCAAAGTTGATGTCAGAAAAACGTTAGATTTATAACGGCGTTAAGTGGGTAGGATTCAATTGATACAAATTTCAAAACATAGGTATCAAATGTCTACATTTTTAAAACCGGGTACTAAACAGCAAATTACCTCCGAACATGGGGACTAAGTAGGTAATTAAGCCTAAAAATTACAATACAGAAAATTAAATTCGAACCTTACACCTGAAATTGGTAAACGTCTACTGTGCCAATCACCAACAGCTCCTACTGCCGTGACTTCTCCTCGGCTGGAACTCCCTATGCACCTCACGGCACCTCTACTCTCATAAAACAATCTCACTACATTACATTATCTGGAGTTCAAAACTAATCTACTGAACTTGGAGGAGAAGAACCGAGAGCCTCCTCCCAAGCGTAACCCTCTCACTCACGGCCTCTCACTCTTTTAAAGCCAAATTCTCAAGTCTCGTTCTGGTGCTGCCTCGTGCGTTTCCAGCCAGGTTGCCATGCTGTTGTCTCCCATTAGCAACCTTTAATGAATTTCTTCCATCACTCTTTTGCTTCTCTGTCAGATAAAGCCATGTGGGGCCCTCCATTTTGTTTACACTTCTGCATGTTCTGCACACCATCGCTGCCCATGCTGGAATAAACAAGGTCTGTGTCAGCTTTCCACTTCTCTCCCATCTCAACATGTGCATCCAATTCGGCTGGACTTGAAGACGGTGTGTGTTGTCGTTGCTGCTGTTTGATGCAGCTGGACGTGAATGCTTCCAACGTTGCAGCTCCCAAGCTTCTCATGGGCGTGCTGCTGGAACTGCTAGACGGGTGGGGTGTGAATGAACAGAAAACGGAAACTTAATACATAGTATTCATATTCAAGCACAATGAATTTAATTTAAACTCTCTTTAAGAAATGCCAGATATTTGAACTAGACAGGAGGTGACCAACATGACAGTAATCCCCAAATCAAAATAACACAGAATTCAATGTATAATAACCTAATCCCGATAATCAAGTCTACCTATTACTGCAATTATCTGAATAACAACAAACGGAATTAGGGTTTACTTGCGAGAATAAAGGAAAAGAAATTACGGTGGTTTTTTGCTTAATTCATCATCTTCTTCCACAAATGGACGTTTGGGGTTTCTGCGAGATGATTCTTCCGCCATTGATGCTGCCCAAGGAGAATGAGTTCAATGCTTTGAGCTTCTACACATAGGCACGACAAGACAATGCTTTTGCCCTCTCTAAATTAAACCTTTTCTTGTCTCTCTCTGTTCATTTTAGATAATTAACAATTAACTAATTAATTAAAATACTCATCCGGATCAAACTTAATACTCAAAGGAAGTTTATAAGAGATTTTCAATCTCATTTTTTCAAGTTCATCACTCAATGCATATTCTCCATTTCTTCCGTAATCAAGCTCAAAAATATGGTTTCTATTTAAATACATAAAAATCCTAAATTTATGAAAATATAATATAACTCAACATACCTTTTTCTTGTCTTAATAAACTTCATCCTCGTGATCAACTTCCTCCATTGCAACAATACCTACGCTACCAAATAAGATCCAAAAATATTAGAATAACAACGTATCATACATAACCAAAATCATCCACAAACAACATCATACATATATTATACATTCATTCCACTCAAATAAAAAAACGAACCTTGAGTCAACGTGTGCCGGTTGGAACACACGAAGAAAAATGTGTGGGTGGGACTAACAACCCGGAAAACCCCTCTTTTTCGTACACTCCGGCGGCACTCCGGCGATGCTCCGGCGGTGAATGCAAAGGTCCGGCACAGGGAGGGAAGCAGGTGGGACGAATCGAGACTCAGAACGCGCCCCTAGTTCGCTGGGTCGGAGGGAAGACGATGCCGCCTTCGTTTCGTTGGCCAACGTCGGAGCTGCGGCGGCCGTGAATCGGAACCGGCTGGAGGGGTTGAATAGCTCCGACACGACCTTCAACGTTGTCCGGCGGCACTCCGGCAAGCACTCCGTCGGACCTCTCTCTCGAACTCCCTTTCTCCAACTCTCTCGGCCTCTCTCTCTAGGTCACAGTCTCCCTCTCAACCTTCGCGCTTCTCTCTCTACAATTCTTCCAAAATCAATTTCAAATTTGAAACGCAGATCTTGAAAACCCTGCCCACTCCCTTTCCACGTCAGATTTCATTTTCATTTTGATTTTCCACGTGGACCAATCTCATTTAGACACCTGTCCCGTGTCTAAATGTTGTCCAAAAAGGTTGTTCAAAGTATCATTATCCATTTCTTTAACCGTGTCAAAGAATCATTTTTGGTAGGAAAACGATACTTAGACAACAAATTTTGACAACATTTGGATACAGGACGCGTGTCTAAATGTTACTGGTGCACGTGGAATTTTTTTTTAAAATCGAAGAATGATGTGGCAATGGCAGAATTGGGGCAGATTCAAATTTTTAGGGTTGTTTCGAAAATTTCAGATTCAAATGTTTTGAGAGAGAGAAAACGGAGAACATTTGATGGAGCACCTTCTCTCCTTCTTTCCTTCGAACCAGCCACCACAGCTCTCGCCAGATACGCCAAGCCAGTAGACGTTGCCGTTTTCGCTCCATCCAGTGCCGCCGGTGTCCGTCGTCTTCCACCCAGCCACGCAGTTCGGTTTGCGGGTCGCCGCATTGTCGGTGTTGGCAGACGAACCGAAGACGACATCGTCTTCCCTCCGGCCAACCAACCAAGTTTGCGTTTTGAGTATCGATTCCTCCCACCCGCTTCCTTCCCTGTGTCGGACCCTTGCGGTGGTCGCCGGACTGCCGTCGGAGCGTCGCCGGAGTGTCGCCGGACCAAAAATAGTCCCACTTGGTCCGTTCCCTTCCCTTGATGATATTTTATGGACTTGCAAATCTCTTTTGCTAGTAAACCAACTTCCTTAAATTCTACTGATTCATTGGATGGTAGAAATACATAAATTTGTTGCAATATATGCTGTCTTTTTGGACGAAGAGTTCTCTGCCTGATTTCTAATGTCGCCGGCAGTTCCCAGGAGTTTCCAAGGCCGCCACTGGCCGCAGCGTCAGATCTTGCTCCCACTCTGCTGTTGATGGTGATTTGGGAATGAGTTGTGTCGTTTCTGTATTTCTTGCAGGTTTGGTATGGTTCACGGTGGTCGGAGGTGAACGTTGAGGGTGGAGAGGATAATGATGAAGGGTGTTGAGATGGGGAATTTGGAGTGAAAAGGAAGTGTGGTTGATGGGTGGAGTTGAACTGGAAATTGAATTGGATGTTGACGAGTGAAAGGGAAATGCTGAGATTAGGAGGGTGGGTGTTTAGATTTTCAAGTTTTGATGTTGGGGAGATGAAGTGGAAGTCGGGTGGAAGGATGGTGATTGAAGATTGTGTGGTGGCCGTGAGTTTAGGATGTTGAAGATGGTGTGAAGGATGATGAATTCCAGTAGTCGTGGGTGTATTTGGGTTGTTGGGAATGGATGAAGAAAGGTGGCCGTGAGGTGTGTTGGTAGTGTTGATGGGGCACGGGTATTGGAGATGGAGAAGAAAGGGGTGAAGATTCATGAGCTGCTGGAGGTTGGCCTGCAACCATTAAATTGGTAGAAGGAATGTGAGTGTCGGCAGCTCTGATTGGTGGAATGTGAGTGTCGGTAGCTGTGGTTGGAGGGTTGCAGAAATTATTGGGTTGGTGAAGTGGGGAAAGGTAGAACTGGGGAATTCGTCCAGACGCTTGTTGTCCAGCAGAGGACGCTCGTCCACATTCGTCCAGCAGAGAAGCACGTTCGTCCCGAAAGTGGAGGCTCGTCCCAAAATTGGACGCTCGTCCCGAAATTGGACGCTCGTCCAGAAAGAACCCGTGACTCAATTATTGGAGCTTCTCTTTTAAAACCAGATCCAGAATTCACGGGAAGCAGATTTGGACGGAGAGGAGACCAGGGGAGACGCTGCAGCAGCTGCTCCAAGGGCTTCCATGGTGGAAAATCACCAATTTCCACCATCCAATCCATCATTTCTCTTTTCTATGATGTATATGTGTAGCTAAAACTCCATTTCACTGGGGTTGAGAGTAAATTTCTGAACTTCTATGTAATTTTTCTATTAATGCATGAACTTGTTTGAATTATGTGTGTCAACACTTAATTTCGTCCGGATTGACAAATAAATTTAGTTTATTGCATTTTCCCATAAAAAGACAAAAATAAAAATAAAATAATATATATGTAAAAAGAAAAAAAACAAATATAAAAATAAAAATAAAAATAAAAAAAAAACAGAGCGCTCGTCCTTGGAGATGAACCTTGGTATTGACCATTTTCATCCACGTTCGGTCATTTTCATCCACGTTCGGTCTTGATGTTTGTTTTTAGTGTACATTCGTTCTCTATTGAGCGCTCGTTCTCTATGGACGTTCGTTCTCTAATGAGCGTTCGTTAATCATTCAATTGCTCTCATCATTACTGCCGCTCGTCCAAGACACTCCCCTTATACTGTTCGTCCTCATCGTTCTCCACTGCCGCTCGTCCAGATTTTCCCATTTCCACAATCTTCCAAAATCTTCGAAGGGTCCACTTTTACCTTCCCCAGTTCTACCTTTCCCCACTTCACCAACCCAATAATTTCTGCAACCCTCCAACCACAGCTACCGACACTCACATTCCACCACACATTCCACCTATCAGAGCTGCCGACACTCACATTCCTTCTACCAATTTAATGGTTGCAGGCCAACCTCCAGCAGCTCATGAATCTTCACCCCTTTCTTCTCCATCTCCAATACCCGTGCCCCATCAACACTACCAACACACCTCACGGCCACCTTTCTTCATCCATTCCCAACAACCCAAATACACCCACGACTACTGGAATTCATCATCCTTCACACCATCTTCAACATCCTAAACTCACGGCCACCACACAATCTTCAATCACCATCCTTCCACCCAACTTCCACTTCATCTCCCCAACATCAAAACTTGAAAATCTAAACACCCACCCTCCTAATCTCAGCATTTCCCTTTCACTCGTCAACATCCAATTCAATTTCCAGTTCAACTCCACCCATCAACCACACTTCCTTTTCACTCCAAATTCCCCATCTCAACACCCTTCATCATTATCCTCTCCACCCTCAACGTTCACCTCCGACCACCGTGAACCATACCAAACCTGCAAGAAATACAGAAACGACACAACTCATTCCCAAATCACCATCAACAGCAGAGTGGGAGCAAGATCTGACGCTGCGGCCAGTGGCGGCCTTGGAAACTCCTGGGAACTGCCGGCGACATTAGAAATCAGGCAGAGAACTCTTCGTCCAAAAAGACAGCATATATTGCAACAAATTTATGTATTTCTACCATCCAATGAATCAGTAGAATTTAAGGAAGTTGGTTTACTGGCAAAAGAGATTTGCAAGTCCATAAAATATCATCAAGGGAAGGGAAGGGACCAAGTGGGACTATTTTTGGTCCGGCGACGCTCCGACGGCAGTCCGGCGACCACCGCAAGGGTCCGACACAGGGAAGGAAGCGGGTGGGAGGAATCGATACTCAAAACGCAAACTTGGTTGGTTGGCCGGAGGGAAGACGATGTCGTCTTCGGTTCGTCTGCCAACACCGGCAATGCGGCGACCCGCAAACCGAACTGCGTGGCTGGGTGGAAGACGACGGACACCGGCGGCACTGGATGGAGCGAAAACGGCAACGTCTACTGGCTTGGCGTATCTGGCGAGAGCTGTGGTGGCTGGTTCGAAGGAAAGAAGGAGAGAAGGTGCTCCATCAAATGTTCTCCGTTTTCTCTCTCTCAAAACATTTGAATCTGAAATTTTCGAAACAACCCTAAAAATTTGAATCTGCCCCAATTCTGCCATTGCCACATCATTCTTCGATTTTAAAAAAAAATTCCACGTGCACCAGTAACATTTAGACACGCGTCCTGTGTCCAAATGTTGTCAAAATTTGTTGTCTAAGTATCGTTTTCCATTTATTAACCCTACGCCAAAGCCGTACTCTATTCCTCAGTAAATTTCATGAAAATAATAATGATAATAATAATAACAATAATAATAATAATAATAATAATAATAATAATAATAATAATAAATATAAAAGTAATAAAATTTTCTAGTATTTTAAGTTGTTAAACAAACTAAGTGATTTGTCCTGTGTCTAAATATTAAAATATTGGCTTAATTAGGGTGAATACATAATAAATTTTCGAAAGTATTAATTGAATACTTATAAATTGCATTTTTTTTTTGTTAATTATAAAATTATAAAATTACAAAATTATAAAATTATAAAATTACAAAATTACAAAATTATAAAATTATAAAATTATAAAATTATAAAATTATAAAATTATAAAATTACAAATTTCAAAATTTCAAAATTATAAAATTAATAAATTATAAAATTATAAAATTATAAAATTATAAAATTATAAAATTATAAAATTATAAAATTATAAAATTATAAAATTATAAAATTATAAAATTATAAAATTATAAAATTATAAATATAAAATTATAAAATTATAAAATTATAAAATTATAAAATTATAAAATTATAAAATTATAAAATTATAAAATTATAAAATCATAAAATTATAAAATTATAAAATTATAAAATTATAAAATTATTAAAGTATTAAATTATTAAATTATAAAATTATTAAATTATAAAATTATAAACTTATAAAATTATTAAATTATAAAATTATAAAATTATAAAATTATATATTTAACCAATAATCTTTATCTAAACTAAGTATATTTATTTATTTTAATCATTACTAAATAGTTATAATTATAATAATTATAATAATTATTTAAAATAAAAACATTATTAAATTACTATAGATTTTTTTATTTTACATTATTTTTTATTAAATTAATTATTTAAATTTAAGAAAATAGATATTTAAAAGATAAATAAAAAAAATTGCGTACCAATAAAAAAAAAATAGTTAAAAGTAGATATTAGTAAAACCTCTTGGCCTAATTAGCCCGACCCATCATTGAGTCCCTCTCTATCCATTGAGAAGTTCCCAAACAGAAAACCTTCTAAAATACATTGAAACACAAACGCCTAGTGCGCGCCCCTGGGTTTTGAATCCCTCAAACTGACAGTAACTCTGCCATGCCACCGACCGATCTCCGCCGTCCGTTCAAGCGACCGCCGATATCTGATCAAGAGAAGCGCAGGGTAGAGTCTCTTCTCCGCCAGGCACAGAATCGCCAAAACGCCCAGCGCCATACGCGTTTCTTAGTCAGCACGGTCCTCACTCTCCCCTCCCAATCCTACGTACCAGAATCCCAACCCGAACCCGAACTCGAACTTACCGAATCCGTTTTCTCTTCCGGCTCGAACTCGCTCGAGAACCTCGACGTCGTCGGAGCCTCGAAGCTGAAGGCAGCGGAAGCTCGCAAGTGGTTCGCGAAGCAGCTCATGCTCCCCGAGTGGATGATCGACGTTCCCAACAACCTCGCCCAAGATTGGTTCTTCTCCTAACCTAAGTTTCCTTCAACCTCTCTTCTCAATTTCTTACACCTTAACCGAAACTTGATTTTCGTCGTTTTCAGGTTCGTCTTCGCTCGCCCTTCCGGTAAACGGTGTTTCGTCGTTTCGTGTAACGGAACAACTATTAGCCGTCTGCGTAACGGTTCCATTCTGAATCGGTTTCCCTCTGCGCTACCGAGCGGCGCCAGGAAAAAGGAATCCGGTTCCTCTCAGTCTTACTCTATATTGGATTGCATCTTTCACGAGGTTACTACTTCCCTATCTGAATGGATTTTTTTTAAAGGTGTTAGTGTTGAGTGTTGACTTGTGTTGTGTGTGGTTTTTTGGGGGTGGCAGCTGGATCAGACCTATTACGTTATTGACATGGTTTGTTGGAGGGGTTACTCTCTGTCCGATTGCACTGCGGAGTTTAGGTTCTTCTGGTTGAATTCCAAGCTTGCAGAAAGTGGTGCTTGTGAACCTCCTTCTTATTATCACAAGTATAGGTTCAGTTTGGTTCCGGTGTATGGTTGTGACTCGAATGGTCTTCAAGCTGCTTATTCGGCACCGGTGCCTTATGTCAAAGATGGTCTTCTTTTTTACAACAAGTAATTGATAACTATTTCATTACGTGATTTGTCTTGAAGCAAACCTTTCTGCTAGTGCCAAGTGCCAACCTAATGGATTGTTTTGCCAGATTGTTTAGAACTGTTATCTGATAGCTTTTTCCATGAGCTACACTTTGCTTTATAAGTTAAAATTGGCTTTTGGAGAAGCTATAATGAGATAACTTCAAGATCAACTTATACATAGATTATTTTTAACTTATGAAAGAAGTTATTTTATTCTTTCTTCTTAAGAAGTTTATCCAATCAGCGTTTATTTCAACTCAAGTCATGGTTCTCTTAGGTCGTATAATCTGTTGTGCAATGGGATTTGTTATTAAACATGGGTCTATTTTCCCTTTTTAGGCTTACTATTTTGGGTTGACCTTTTTGCTTTGATGTTGTTTTTAGGCATGCTCATTATCAGGCAGGAATTACGCCTTTAGCATTAGTTTGGAAGGATGAAAACTGTAGTCAATATGTTATGGACACGGACAGTAAAGGACAGGTTCCGAACCAACAGCAGGTTTTCCCTTGCTTCCTTTTCATCTTTTCATTGCTTTGCTTTCGGTGCCTTTTCTTTGCTGCTTATATTTATATTGTATGTTTTTGTGGTTTTCCACACTTTAGATTGGAAATTGTATGTATGGAACACTGGTTTCCCTTGTTAGGCACCCATGGAAAATTTTTCTTGCTTCATGTTTTCATTGCAGCCATCTACCGTCTAATAAAATTGTTCAATTATAGCTGGAAGGGAAACTGCATACGTACCAATGCAGACATGTGGTTGCTTTGATACTGTTTTAGGTTGCATAGAGATGGAGAGAAGATACTGTATGTGAACATGTGCACTTCCAGAAACTTCTTTTGTGTGGCATCTAGTTTGTTGAGTTATATCCTGATGCTACAGAAATAGGAGAAACTCACCGACATATGCCATAAGCGGACCCTAGACATCTTCTAAGTTCAAGTTTAGGCTGGCATCAATTCCCTCTTTCCTTCTTTCTAGAATGGAAATTATCATTGTGTTATGAACATTTGATGGCTTAACATTGGCTATTGTTCTTTTTTAACTACGTTGCATTTTTTTTGATGATAAATTGATAATGAATCTACCTGCAAGTGGCTTGAAGCTCAGACAATTTTTTTAAAAACTTTAAAACTGAAAAAAAATGCATAATTACATTCAGTGTTCTAATTATATTTGACATTGGATACCTAGCTTGTAAAGCCATTGATTGAGCAGTTTTATATTGTGCACGTTGATGTTAGATTTTAGATGGTCAAATGTGAGATAAAAAAACACGATTGAATGATTGCTTGGCTTCATGAAATTTGGATTTAATTTTGTTTTAGCCTTGATACAGCAGTAAATTTGCTGCTTATGGACTTGGAAGTCATGGGTTCAACTCCTGGAAACAACTCCTCTTTGTGGTTTTGTACGCCAGTCCTCCTTAGACTTCATTAGGGGGAATTAGGATGCCCATTTTGTTAGTGAAATATGTATTTTATTCATGTGCATCTCTAGAGGTTTTGGCAACCATAGTTTTGGTGATTATAATAAAGGTAAGAGATATTAGTTAAGGAAACATGATTCTTTTAATTTTGAACTGATTGTGGAATGTTGTTATTTTGTAACTAATTATTTAAAACATGAGGCTGACCAGAGTTTAAGACTGTAAATTTGACCCTCCCCAAATCCACTGCCCTACATTGGAGAAAGCCTTCTGGACTGGTGCGTAGGAATAAGATAAGTTCATACTAGGTACCAAACTTTGTAGAAAGACACTTTCAACAACTTTATTATGCAAAATAAACTACATAAAAACAATTAAATTATGTAATATTATCTTATAAACTTGATCTACTTTTTATAAGAAGATTAAATCTACCAATTGGATTGATAAAATTTACTTTTGATAATAAGTAAGATACACTTGTTGACATGTGATATTTATCTTGTTGCTTAATCATTTTATCCACCTTTGCAAACAGGTGGTTTTGGAGCTTCAAGAGGATGGAAAACTGACCACTTCGGATGATCCTCCTATCGTATTTGGCTGTTTGGATGGAAGCTTTATACAACAGGTTTGTTTCAAAGAGGTTTCTATATAATTGTAAATTGGCATCTCTTGCTTAATGTGGTTATGACTTCTGTGACTCAGAATTGACACTTTCTGACACTACACAATCTTAAGCCACTTCCTGAAATTTGATTTTTTTTACACTACTGAACTGATTCAAATTGGCTGTGAAATATCAATTCTGGATGGGATGGTCTGGTGTTAGAGTCATGAAATTAGAAATAAACAAGCTCGGATTTAGTCATGGGACTCAAGTTTTAGTTTATTGTTTAGGGTTTACTAAATAATTCCTATTTAACTTCATTTTGTAGTCAGGGCTGCATTCAGGATGCCTTGTACGGTTTTCAATTGGGGAGGGAGGATTGATTTTGATGGATGGGAAGCTTGAGAAAGCTGATCTACATTATCTTGGGAAGGCCAACCGAGCTCGTGGTTCCGCTGATAGTTTCTCTAAGGTTGGTTGTAAGGAAATATTTCAGGACAGCACCAAAGTTTTTCTATTTTTCCTTTCATATAAAGACTAACATTTTACTTTGGACGGATTGTAAATGAATGTGAGAAATGTGACAATGTTAATGGAAGCAATTTTAAGGGAAGATAATTTTCTTAACTACCAATCGAGTTGTCCAAAGATTTACGTGACATCAATTTGAAGTTATTAATATGTCTTTGAAAGATTAGTAGTCACCTCAAATTTAACTCTAATATGTCTTCAAAAGATTAGTAATCACTTCAAGTTTAACTTTATTATTATGATGTACGGTAGTTTGCTTGACAGAAGACCTGTGCTGATGTGACTTCTGATCTTTGGAAGACTTATTTAATGTCTCAATCTTCGGAGGACTAAATGAGTAGTTTGGTTTAATATAATTGTAATAATGTTAGATATGCTATTTGATTTTAAGGTAAATTCCACCTACTTCCTTCGTTCTAATAATTAGTGCTTATTTATGATTAATGATGTGAGGATTTGGGGTTTTGGTTGAGAATTTTTTTTTCTTTTTTTTTTTTTGTTTACAGGGTTTCAGTTTAAGGGACTTATTTTTATTCCTTTATGCCATTGTTACTCATCTTTTGCTGACGATGGAGAGGCAAAGTGATAGGTTTAGTGGCTAGGTCTACGCTAGAAGAAATAAAGGAAGTAGGTAGTTATAACCTCCTACAATTGTATTATATAACATACTATTATATATAGACTATCTTATGTTTTAATAGGGATTTTTTTTGGTTGTTTTGAAAAAGGAAGTTAGGAGAGACAAGTCCTCTAGAAAGACCTTGAGTGTTGTACTTGGTTGTTATTTGTTCTTACCACATTGGTAGGACAATTTGTTCATTCCTAATAATACAAGAACTGTCTTGTAATTCTCGGTAATTTTGGGTACCTATCAACTGGTATTCAGAGCCACTTTCTTGGTCCTGTGGAAGCAGGGTGGAGCATGGTGAATATAAGAATGGAATCCAGATTAGATATGGTGGAAAAGATGATGCAAAAATTCATGCAAGAGGGCTCACCATGGTGATAGAAATGATGTCTTGCAGTGCAAAAAGAAGGGTGAAACTGTTTCCGTGATTAATGCAGGCAATGGATCACAATGGGAGGAAGAGAAAAGTACGACATTGTCTTCCTCAAAATGGAGAAAACTGGATATCTCTGTGTTTTTGCAAGACAGGAGGCATATGGTTGGACTAATAGATTGGAAAGATATTTCCAATTGAAAGAAGTGAGTGAGGAGGAAAGAATGCAAGCAATCATAGTTGCTTTAGAAGGGAAAGCCTTAAATTGGTTTCAGTGGGAAATCTGCAATCCAAATCCTATTTGGGAAGCATTCAAGGTGGCTGTTGTATGCAGGTATTTACCAACGATCTTTCAAAACCCCTTTGAAATTCTGATTGGCTTGCGACAAACATGTTTAGTGGAAGATTATATTGAGCAATTTGAACAATGTTAGGTTCTTGAAGGGGATTCAACAAGATTCCTTGGTAGGCATCTTCTTGAATGGGTTGAAGGAGGATATCAAGGCTAAGGTTAAGTTGTCTGAACCCAGAAATCTAGCTGAGTTAATGATGAAGGCTCAAAAAGTGGAAGAAAAGGTTAGAGTAACATCAAAAGGAGGATCTCCCACTGTTCATCACAACAATAATGCCTATAAATCGTTTTCTGGTGACTGGAAGTTATTCAAAAGAAGGGGGAAATTCGATGGGTGTTAATAATTCTAGCCAAGGGAGAGGGGAGAGCAATGAATCTTCGAGTACCTTGAGTAGTGCTCCTATAGTGAACTGACAAAGAGTGGTGCCTTTCTGGAAATTGTCACAAGAAGAATTGCAAGATAAGATCAAGAGGGGATTATGTTTCAGGTGTTGTTAGGGTATAAGGTGGGAGGTAATAAGAAGGAGAAGAAAGGTAGGAGGGAAGTGAGGCTGAACGGTATTGACCGTAAAGGTTGAACGGTGGAAGGCATGGAGAGGTAAGGCCGAACGTGGACAAGGGGGAAGGGTCAGACCGAACAGTGGACAAAGGGGAGCGATCAGGCCGAACGATGGACAACGGGGAGCGACCAGGCCGAACAGTGGTTGTTAGGGTATAAGGTGGGAGGTAATGAGAAGGAGAAGAAAGGTAGGAGGGAAGTGAGGTCGAACGGTATTGATTGTAAAGGCCGAACGGTGGAAGGCATGGAGAGGTAAGGTCGAACGGTGGACAAGGGGGAACGGTCAGACCGAACGGTGGACAAAGGGGAGCGATCAGGCCGAACGGTGGACAACGGGGAGCGACCAGGCTGAACGGTGGGAGGCAGGGAGCGACCAGGCCGAACGGTGGGAAGCAGGGAAGGACGTGAGCCGAACGGTTGAAGAATCACCATCTTAACTGCGCAACGGTTAGGGTGGGCGAGAGCTAATTACAATAAAAGGAGCCACAATAGGAGAGAATATTCAGTATAAGTTAATTAGAGTAAATAAATATATATCCTAGGGAAATATTCAATATAAGATATTTATAATTAAGGATATATGCTAGGATAATATACGGGGGATATTTATATTAAATATAGAGATATTTATATTAAATGCAGATATATTCTAGGGAAATATTTAGTAAGAGATGGGGCGGGAAATAATTAGTATAAATAAAGCTAGAGTCTAGGGTTAAGGGTATGCTTTTGATTATTGAGTTTGGTTGACAGGCGACTATGCGTCGTGTGAGGGAGGTTATGCTCCCAAGTAATTGAAGGAGGTTATGCTCCCAATTATTGTTTACTTTTGTTTATTCAGATATTACCATCAATAAAAGAGATTCATTTGTCCATTATCATTCATTCTTAAGCTATATTGCCTATTGGGTTCCTGGATCGTTGTGTATCGACCTCAGGTACGTATGTGATGAGAAGTTTGGCCCTAATCATGTGTAGAAATAAACAACTACCCATGCTGCTTATGTTTAAGGAGGAACTGTCTGGAATAGGTGACTTACAGAACAACACTCATAATCAAGAGGAAGTGGAGGAAGAAGCATGTCACGTTTTGCAATTATCTCAATGTACCATGGTTGGGCTTACTACTAAGAAGTTGTGGAAACTTTGGGGGACAATTGGAAGCAAGCATGTGGTGGTTTTGTTGGACTGTGGAGCCTCACAATTTCATTTCACAGGACCTGATAACAAAATGTGGGCTACAACAGGATGCAACTCTTCCATATGTGGTATAGGTGGGGGATGGACACAAGGTGCATTGTCAAGGGTTCATTCTTGAATTACAGGGCTTGAAAATTCAATTAGAAAAATTTCTGTCTTCACCTTAGGGGTGCTAATATTGTTTTGGGGTTGGAATGGTTAGCAACTCTTTGGGAGGTAAGGGCTGATTTTGGAAATTTTAGACTTACAAGGGGTAAAGGAGCACATCCTTGTGGGTGATCCCACACTATCCAAATCAGAATCTTCCTTGAAAACGTTGTTGCATGACTTTAAGCAAGAAGGATCATGTTTGTGATTAAATGGGGCCAGGAGAAGGAAGTAGCCTGTAGAATTGTTCCTGCAGAAATTCTGACAATTTAGAGATGAATGAAGAAGTTTTTCATGATCCAGTTGGGCTACCTCCTAACCGCCTTTATGATCATGCTATACATCTTCAAGAGGGAGCTTCTATTCCTAATCTTAGGTCGTAAAGTACTCCTATCAACAAAAGAATGAGATCAAACAGTTAGTTCAAGAGATGCTGCAAGCGGGAATCATTAGGCCTAGCATCAGTCCTTATTCGAGCCCAATCATATTAGTAAAAAAGAAGGATAGAAGATGGAGGTTTTGTGTGAATTATCGGACTCTTAATAAAATAACCATCCCAAACAAATCCCTTATTCCTATAATAAAAGAGTTGTTGGATGGGGCAACTACATTTTCAAAGTTGGATTTAAAATCAGGATATCATCAAATTCTCATACGAGACGGGGACATTGAGAAGATTGCTTTTTGAACTCATGATGGCCATTATGAGTTTTTAGTTATGCCCTTTGGGTTGACTAATGCTCCAGCCACCTTTTAGACTTTGATGAATTAGATCCTTAAGCCATGTTTAAGGAAGTTTGTACTTGTCTTCTTTTGACAACATCCTGATTTACAACCCTACTATGGATACCCATGTTGAACATCTAAAGGAAGTCTTAAAGGTGTTGCAACAACATCAATTGAAACTCAACTGAAAGAAGTGTGTTTTTGGCCAACTAAAATTGGAATATCTAGGTCATCTAATTTCCCAAGAAGGTGTGGCTGCAGACCCAAAGAAGGTTGAAGCTATAAGGAGTTGGCCAATTCCAAAAATGTTAAGGCTTTGAGGGGATTTTGGGGGTTCACATTTGTGCAAGGGTTTGGCAAGATTGCCAAACACAATTATTGACCAAAGATGGGTTTCGGTGGTATGTAGAGGCTAAACATGTTTTTGACACTCTTAAAGGTGATGTTTCTCAACTGCCAGGGTTGGTAGTACCAGGTTTTTCAAAATCTTTCACCTTGGAAACAGATGCATCTAGTATAGGATTGGGGGCTTTGTTGTTACAGGAGGGTAGGCCCCCAACATAGTGGTTGCCATAGGCTGAATTTTGGTTTAATACCAACTATAGTGCCTCTACAAAGATGTCCCCCATCAAAGCTCTTTATGGATGTGACCCTCCTTTACTTTTAAAGGGCACTACTATTCCACTAAGGTACAAAGTGTTAATCCACTCCAACAAGAATGGAATGACCTATTGTAGGAGTTTAAAGGGAATCTTTGCAAAGTCCAGGAGCATAATCGCGTGCAGGCTAATAAGCATTTGCGAGTGGTGGAGTATCAAATAGGTGATTGGGTTTATCTTAAATTGCAGCCTTATAGATTGAGATCTTTAGCACGCAGACCCAGTGAAAAACTCAACCACAGTCTTTAATCGAAGGCCACCCATGTTTAAAAATCCTTTGATATCAGAGTTTGTTTAAAACCTAGATAGATCCGTAAAAAAGATGAATCCACCCCTTTGGATTGTGATACCAAATGATGTGAACCACATTTACAAAGGGTTGATTGAGGATCTTTAGGGTTAGAACCTTGAAGAAAATTTCAAAACTTAATAAATATGGAGAACCGAATTTTCAAAACATCAATATCTCGAGCTACAAAACTTTGATTGGGGTGTTTCCAAAATTAGGTGAAAACTCACGTTCTGAAGTTCAATTTTGGCTCAAGAAACATTTGATTTGGATATGTAAAACACAATTTATGACTACGAGATAAACTGGACAAAATTGAGTTTCTATAATTCGGGAGAAGAAAGAAAAAAACAAAGTGACAGACAAATGGAAGGAAAGAATCACTCTTTCCAAGGGAGACAACACACAAAGGATGGGAAAATCCTTTGATACAACCAAGGGTTGTTGAATCACTCAAGTTCTCACTAAGATAAAAGAGATAAAACTCTAATATTTTTTAAAGAAACTCAATTCATATTCAGTTGATCAAAATGGTTCATCTTATATAGAAAGCTTAAATCATTAGAATTACAAAAATTCATTAATTACATTCCACTTAAGCTAATAATTTTTCCATTAAGCTAATAATCACTAAGTTAATAATATCCCACTAAGCTAATGGCTGATTGTAACTGAAATTGTGGTAACCAAAAGGTCACAAAAAAGCATTCAGCTTTGCATCCTTCTGGTCTCCCAAAGGCTGATGACTAAATTGTCAATTGGGCCCTTATTAAAACTTTGAATAAAACCAAACTATAGCCCATTAATTGATTAACCCAAAACATAATTTGGTCAACCAATTTTACAAATGATTGGGCCATTAATTAAACAAACTAATTACTTAAAAACTGCAGCAAAGATGGCACATCCCCATCATTGGTTGGATTCCCATCAGGTTCTATGGCCCTTACAAAATTATTGAATGCATGGGGACAATTGCTAACAAGTTGGAACTTCCTGCTCAAAGCAGAATCCATCCAGTCTTCCATGTGTCTCTCCTCAAGCGTCTAGTCCAACCAACCACTCCAGTCCAGGCCCTACCATCTACACTCACGGAAGAGTTAATCCTAGACATTTATCCAGAAGCACTATTGGATACACGAATCAATAAAGATGGTGATATGAATGTTTTAATCCCGAGGCAACATCTTCCATCCATTGAAAATAGATGGGAAGCAGCACCTACCATTAGTAAGGTGTTCCCTGCATTTCACCTTAAGGATAAGGTGAAACTTCATGGAAGGGGTATTGATAGGTTTAGTGGCAAGTAGGTGTTATAACCTCCTGAAGTTGTATTGTATAACAGACTATTATATATAGTCTATGTTAGGTTTTTGCAGGGAGTTTATTTTTTGGTTGTTTTGAAAAAGGATGTTAGGAGAGACAGGTCCTCTCGAAAGATCTTGAGTGTTGTACTTGGTTGTTATTTGTTCTTACCACATTGGTAGAACAGTTAGTTCATTCCTAATAATACAAGAACTGTCTTGTAATTCTCAGTAATTCTGGGTACCTATCACAAAGATGTTGGACAATTGAGTGCTTGTTTCATTTGATGTGCTTTAATTTGAACTGATTTTATTTGGGTCCCACGGTGTAAAGTTTATTTGTTGTGTTTATGAGATTTGAAAAGAAAGCCACTGTGGCTTCTAACTTATAGGTGAAAGAGGTAATATAATTGATTATATTAGACATACAATCGATTATATTGTATGCATGGTTGATTATGTTGCCAAAATATTATGTTTTGTGAAGTATTATTTTCTTACATAACTGATTATGGATTTGTTTTTCTTTTTTTTATTATAATAATAATAGATAATTACTAATAAACAATAGTCAATAAAATTATGAGTATCAACAAAATCATCTTATCCACTTATTCCTATTCGCTTTGAACTCATCCAAATGATCTGACCTTCCATTTATATCTAGTCCTTTATTTTGTTTTCCACTTGCCTTCCATTCATTCTATCCAAACAAAGTGTTAGTGTTGTTGGAGATTTGCCTTATAAAAAGTATTACATGTATCTAGTTTAGATGCTTTATGAGTGGGGAATTATTCATAGGTTTAACTTATGTTATGGTTTATCCTCTCTTTTTCTCTTTTCCTCTTTTCCTCTTTTCGTTATTATTCTATTTTACATGTGCCTGGCGATTATTCTGTTATTGCTATGATCTTTCAAAAGTTTATAATTTCTTCAACCTCTAGACGTGGCTTGTGATGATTCCTTTTATTTTCTTTTTTGATAAAGAAATAATTTATTAAGAAAGAAATGAGATGCAAATGCAAGAAGATAAGGTATCATCAAAAACTAATCCAAGACTAGAAGAAACGTGTAATTTTCCATGCCAATATCCGCGGATCAACCAAAGACAGTCCTCCTAAAAAGACCTTTAGCTGAATACCACAAGAAACCTAAGAAAACAAGTCTATCCCCTATGAACACCAAAAGCATCACTTGACCAGTAGTAGTTTTAGCATTTTTTCCAACCACACACTAAAGACATGTCCTTCAATTTATGTTATGGATTACTGAAACTGCATTGTACTACAGAGTGGTAATTAAGCTAGAAATTTTGAAGGCTTTCTCAATTTTCGGCAAAAGAAAATCAGAGTTTCCTGAGACGACTTTATGAAGTTAATTTTGTTGTTGCTTCCTTGTGCTTTTTTTCCCCATAATATTCATTTGACACTGACCTGTAAATGTTCAGATTTGAAATGCAGGAGAGTTGGACAATTTTATCTAATTGATTTGCTTATTTCGCTTGTTGCTCTGATTTTGGAGGTTCTGCTTACAACAATGCTGCAATGTTACACTTTCAGGTTATGTTCCAATACAGTATTCGACACTCCCCCTTAAAAATTGATGTTTTGTTGGAATCTGTCAGCTCACCAGTTGATCAAGAAAGCACAGCTTGTGATGTTGAGATGGATGGTTGATTGAGCAAGCTCTCTGGATTGCATCAGTTTTTTTATCCTGAGTGCAATGTTAAAGTTTTCACATTAAATTTTTGGTTCATTAGGATGCATGTTTCTGTGAAAGCTTCAATAATTTATAGAGGATTCAGAAGATTGACGCGCACCACACGTACCGAGACACAGTTGTAATAACCATACCTAAATTGTCATCTGTAAATGAAATTTCTTCTGCCCAGATGGGTGAGTTGTGCATACGCAATAATGTTATTATCTTGTGTCTGGTTGGTTAATTCTATACTACTGGTAGCCTCATCGTTGTATTTTGATCGAGTTATTCCTGAGTCAAGCAGTGTACGGTATAGCATATGAAATGTACAGTCTATTTTAAATTTAAAGTCGAATTCACTAAACCAGTCAGGTTATTTGCCAGACTTCTGCCATCTTACACTTAAAAGCACTGATACTTTAAATCGATCATCGTGATGATATTTGATTGATTGAGGCATGTTGGCCACTCATCAAATTCTTTGGAATACTTCTAACCTTTAAATTTTGGCTTAATTACCTACTTAGTCCCCATGTTCGGAGGTAATTTGCTGTTTAGTACCCGGTTTTAAAAATGTAGGCATTTGATACCTATGTTTTGAAATTTGTATCAATTGAATCCTTCCCACTTAACGCCGTTATAAATCTAACGTTTTTCTGACATCAACTTTGAATTGTGGACGAGCGGTTGTGGACGATCGTCCAAACAGAGGAGGACGCTCGTCCAACACTGGGATCCGGCAGCGGAAGGACGAACGTCATCCAAGGCTTCCAGAAAAGCCGTTCGTTTCAGACTGAGCTGGTAAGCCTTTTTCCCACTCTCTGGACGTTCGTTTTCCGCGTATGCAAACTCAATTCTGAGTTGTGCGTTCGTCCTTTCTTAGTGTAGCGTAATTCTGATTTGGCGGTTGGGCTCGTTCATTATAGCTTGGTTTAACGAGCGTTGACGAGCGGAGGATTTATAGTGGAAAGGAGAAATTGTGTGCGTCAGTGGACGTTCGTCATTCCAGGTAAGGGAAGCTTATTTGATTTAATTCATGTTGTGTGCTTCGTTTGAACGTTCGTTAATTACTGACTGAATATAATGCATGATGATGGTGTGATTTGAGTTGCATGAACGTTCGTTATTTACTGAGTGAAAAATGATATATGACTAAGTTTACGTATGTTGTATGAAATATATGAGATTTGGATGATATGGATTATATGAAGATTGTAAATTGTACCACGACATGAACGAATGGAATTTATGAACTTGTATAATGAGAAATGAACTGAAAAATGAATTTTTGTAAGAATTTTCCCTATGAAAATGCACATCCGTACTGAACGGTCATTGACCGTTCGGTTTTTATCTTGTTTTGGACGAGCGTCCTCTTATCTAAAAACTATGCTTAAGCGTTCGTCCATATACTAAATTGAACGTTCGTCCTAATCTTATATTGAACGTTCGTCCTAGTCTTATACTGTACGTTCGTCCGAATTGGTGTTCAGTCTTATGCTGAACGCTCCCTCTAATAAGCGCTCGGTCTCACATCTGAGCGTTCGCTCTAGTTGGTGCTCGGTCTCTAACTGAGCGTTCGTCCAAATGGTGTTTGGTTTTGAAGTGAGCGTTCGTCCTAATGGTCTCGGTTTTGATTGAGCGTTCGTCCTAAAGGGTGTTCGTTTTATAGTGAACGCTCGTCCTAATGGTGCTCGGTTTTGAAAGGAGCGTTCGTCCCAAAAATAAGGCTAGGTCTTACACTGAGCGCTCGCTCAAAATGGTGTTCGGTTTTATTGAAAAACCGTACGTCCAACTTCAGATTTACCACGTTCGTTTTCTGATTCTTAACGACCGTCCGTTCATTCAATTGAATTTTTCAATTAAATAACGTTCGTCCAATGAACAGTGTACGTCATGGAAATTCTGCCGTTCGTGCTCGTATTCGAACGAGCGTCTCTTGGTCTTGCTCACAGCGTTCGTCCTTAGTCTTATTCGGGACAGAACGTTCGTTTTGATGATTTCCTTATAAATGATGAAAATGGATATGAATTGATGAGTAATTAATGATGAACAGTATACGAGATGAAAATGAAACTATGATTATTGAACGAGGGTTCCAGGTAGGAACGACTCAGATGAAAGTTGAAATTCGTAAAGTATGACTGTGGGAAGTTAATGCTGGCTGTTCAATCCTGATATTCCGTGAGTGATCGTCCTCAAGTAGAGGCGCACGTCATGCGTGGGAATGGCAGGAGGTCGTCGTCCTTAGAGGTACTTTGGACGGACGTACTAACCTCGGGTGGCAGCTGATGAGAATGCCAGTTACCACACCACCCGGGTGCACGAACGCCTGTAACTACGCAGAATTCATACAGTCCGGACCGTCAGTCGTGTCGAGTTTTATTTTGTGCATGCGTTATAATGTCTTGATGTGTGATAAATTATGTAATGAATTGTATGACTGATGCATGAGTTAAATTAAGTAAGCTTACCCTTTCGTTTCCTTGTGTTGTCTATTGTCCTTGTACGTCCGTCTTGTCATTGCAATGATCATCCGTGTGGATGTGAGCAGAGGGAGACGAGCGTTTGGAAGAGGCGCTGAATGAAGAGAACCTGGTTGATGTCGAAGTGAAGACCGAGCAGTGAGGCGCTCGGCCAGTTATGTAGCCAGTATTAGAGTGGTCGTTCGACCATCTTGTCTTGTTATTTTATTCCGATAGACCGTTCGGTATTTGTGCTGTGTAAACCGTTCGGTCAAGTTTCGTGTACGTTCGGCTTTTTCATTTGTAACTCTGAAGACGTGCGGCTTTGCACGTCTGTTTTGTTATTATTGTAAGACTGTACTCAAGGACGTTCGTCCTTGAGCGTTGTTTTGTTTTAGTTGGAAAACTGTACTGAAATATTATTAAATGTGATTTTCTGATTTTATGGTTTATGCTGTATTTTTGGGATGTCACATTAGTGGTATCAGAGCAGTTTTGTTCTTTTAAGGACACTGTAGGTTATGAGTACACTGTGTTTTTGCTGTGTGCTTAAATTGCGTTTAATGAGTTATTTTCGACTCTTTGAACAAGACTAACGTTCGTTCTTTTCTTCGTTCCAAAGAGTCAATGGCACCTAGACTTCCTCCTCCTCCACCACAGACCAATGAACATGATGTGCCCAACAACACCAGATTGTTGGAATCGGTGATCGAAAGGCTACAAGAGCAGAATGCTGTTCTGATGCAGCAAAACGCGACTAATTCACAAAATCTCGAAGCTGCTCGCGCTAATTCTGAAATGACTCAGAGGCAGCTGATGGAGATTCTTGCAGCTACTAGGGGTACGCCAGGAGCATCTGCTTCAAACACTACTCATCAGGCTGAGTGGAGTTTGGAAAATTTCTTGCAGCATCGTCCTGCAAAGTTTGATGGGAAATGCCTTCCTGACGAAGCTGATCAGTGGATAAGGGACATGGAGCAGATCTACAATGCCAAGCGATGTCCAGAAGACAACAGGTTAGCGTATACTGAGTATCTGCTGACTGGGGAGGCAAGTCACTGGTGGACAAGCGTTAAGATGATACTAACAGAAGCTGAAAGCCTTATTTCCTGGGAAGTGTTCAAGGAAAAATTTTATGAGGAGTATTTCCCGGACAGTGTCCGTTTCGGCAAAGAAGTGGAGTTTCTCCAGTTGGTGCAGGGCAATATGTCTGTTTCTGAGTACACTAACAGGTTCAAGCACTTGGTCCGTTTCAATACCATGGCTACCAGTGAAGTGTGGCAGTGCCGGAAGTTCGAAAATGGGCTGAGAAGTGATCTAAAGGTACTAATCTCCAGCCTTTGCATTAAGTCTTTTCCTGCCATGGTTGAGAGAGCAAAAGTGTTAGAAAAAAATGTGGCTGAAGTAGAACGACTGAAGAAACAACAACAACCAACTAGAGGGCCAATCATGTCCAGGCCTAATCTGAATCGGAATAGGTTGCCATATGCTCGCCCAGCACAACCATCTAATTCCCAGGCTATGGTTGTTGGTGGCCAGTCTGGACAGCACGGATCAGTCAAGTGTTTCCAATGCGGAGGACCACACTACCGGTCGTCTTGCCCTCAGTTATTGGGAGTAAAGTCCTGCACTCGTTGTGGAAGAAATGGTCATATAGAACGTGAGTGTAGAATGGGCGGACGAGCAGCAATGAGGCCGCTAAATGCTGGGAGGATGCAACAGGATCGGGGTGGACGAGCACAAGCTGTCGGTCGAGTGTATGCGATCACGGGCGCCGAAGCTGCCAGCTCAGGTATGCTCATCACCAGTACTTGTTTGCTGTTTGGAATGCCTGTTTGTGTATTGTATGATTCGGGGGCAACGCACTCCTTCATTTCGAAGGCGTGTGTTGAGAAATTGGGATTAGCCGAACGCGAGATGCAGTTCGACTTGGCTGGTGAGGTTAGGACGTCTACTGTATGTGTTAAGTGTCCTATAGAGGTTGAGGGGCGAAATTACAAAGTGAATCTCATCTGTCTACCCTTGAAAGATTTAGAAGTAATCTTAGGAATGGATTGGCTGGCTGCCAATCGCATTCTCATAGATTGCGGTGCAAAGGAATTGGTGTTTCCAGACGAGTATGAAGTGGATCTATCTGTGACGCTCGGTCAATTGAAAGAAGACATCGGGGATGGTGCCAGTTGTTTTCTGATCATGACGCATTCAGACGAACGAATTGAAGATTTGAATCATGAGCGACCGTCTAGTAAATCGAATGGAGGACGATCAGTCGTGGATGAATTCCCTGATGTATTTCCCGATGAAGTGCCTGGATTACCTCCTCCACGCGAGGTGGAATTTACTATCGACTTAGTGTCGAATGCTGGACCTATCTCTATTGCACCTTATCGGATGTCGCCAGCAGAGTTAGCTGAACTCAAGGAACAGATTGAAGAGTTAATGGATAAGCAGTTTATCAGACCTAGCGCATCACCTTGGGGAGCGCCGGTACTCTTAGTGAAGAAGAAGGATGGTAGCTCTCGTCTCTGCATTGATTATAGGCAGTTAAACAAACTGACTATCAAGAACAAGTACCCTTTGCCTCGGATAGACGACCTGCTAGATCAATTACATGGCGCGGTCATATTTTCAAAGATTGATTTACGGTCGGGATATCATCAGATTCGGGTGAAGGAAGAAGACATCCAGAAGACAGCCTTCCGATCTCGATACGGACACTACGAGTATGTAGTAATGCCGTTCGGTGTGACAAACGCCCCAGCAATATTTATGGACTACATGAATCGTATCTTCAGACCGTATCTAGACAAGTTCGTAGTCGTCTTCATTGATGACATTCTTGTCTATTCCAAAAGCTATGAAGAGCATGAAGATCACTTGAGGATCGTTCTAGGTGTGCTAAGAGAAAAGGAGTTATATGCCAAATTCTCTAAATGTGAATTCTGGATGAAGGAAGTACCATTCTTGGGACATGTGGTTTCAGCTGAAGGAATCTCAGTAGATCCGGCTAAAGTAAGAGCAGTACTGGAATGGGAGAGTCCACGCTCAGTTACCGAGGTTCGTAGTTTTGTGGGACTCGCGGGGTACTATAGACGGTTCATTGAAGGATTTTCCAAAATAGTAGCTCCGCTTACTCAGCTGACCAGAAAGGATCAACCGTTCGCTTGGACCGATCGGTGTGAAAGAAGTTTCCAAGAATTGAAGAATAAGTTAACAAGCGCCCCAGTACTGGTCATACCTGACACGGCTAAACCCTTCGTGGTATATTGTGACGCGTCTCATCAGGGTTTGGGCTGTGTACTCATGCAAGAAAAGAGGGTGGTTGCTTACGCCTCTCGGCAACTGAAGGTTCACGAGAGGAACTACCTAACTCACGACCTGGAATTAGCAGCGGTCGTCTTTGCTTTGAAGATTTGGAGGCACTACTTGTATGGATCAACTTTCCAAGTGTTCAGTGATCATAAGAGTCTCAAGTACCTTTTTGATCAAAAGGAGTTGAATATGAGACAGAGACGTTGGCTGGAGTTCTTGAAGGACTATGACTTTGAACTACTTTACCATCCGGGAAAAGCAAATGTTGTAGCAGACGCTTTAAGCAGAAAGGTAGTTCACGTCTCCTCCATGATGGTCCGAGAGTTAAGTTTGGTAGAGAGCTTTAGAGATCTAAGGTTACAGTTCGACTTGGAACCGAATGTTATTAAATGTTGTACTCTTAGAATCTCCAGTGACGTATTTGACCGGATCAGAATGAAGCAGCGAGAAGACGAAGAGTTGGTGAAGATCTTGAACGCACTCGGTACAGATCAGGCTAAGGAGTTCAACACGGGAACAGACGGTTGTCTACGATACATGGGTAGGACGTGCATTCCGAATGATGGTGAGTTGAAAAGGATGATTCTTGAGGAAGGACACCACAGTCGTCTTAGCATACACCCTGGTATGACTAAGATGTATCAAGACCTCAGGAAATCTTTCTGGTGGCCGGGAATGAAGAGTGATGTCGCACGTTTTGTGGCATCGTGTTTAACGTGTCAACGAGCCAAGGCTGAACATCAGAGGCCAGGCGGTCTCCTTCAGCAGTTAGAGATTCCGGAATGGAAGTGGGACGACATTGCGATGGACTTCGTGACCCACTTACCTCGAACTGTCAGGAATCATGATTCCGTGTGGGTAATTGTGGATCGACTAACGAAGAGTGCTCATTTCTTAGCCGTCAATCTGAAGATGTCCATGACGAACCTGGCTAAGCTTTACATCAAGGAAATTGTTCGTCTACATGGAGTTCCGTCTAGCATTGTTTCAGACCGAGACACAAGGTTTACCTCTCGATTCTGGCAATCATTACAAAGTGAGCTCGGTAGCAAACTCCATATGAGTTCGGCTTATCATCCTCAGACGGACGGTCAGTCCGAGAGGACCATCCAGACGCTTGAAGACTTATTGAGGACGTGTGTTCTAGATCACATGGGCGTTTGGGATGAAGTCTTACCTTTGGTAGAGTTCACCTACAACAACAGTTTCCAAGCCAGCATAGGAATGGCTCCCTTTGAAGCTCTGTATGGGAGAAAGTGTCGAACGCCATTGTGTTGGTTTCAGGAAGGAGAAAAGGTCATAACTGGACCAGAGCTCATTCAGCAGACAACTGAGAAGGTGAAATTGATCCAAGAAAGGCTGAAGGCATCTCGGAGCAGACAGAAGTCATACGCTGACAAAAGAAGAAGGCCATTGGAGTTCGATGCTGGAGATCACGTCTTCCTTAGACTACATCCAACTACTGGGGTGGGGAGAGCCATTCGACCCAAGAAGTTGTCTCCCAAGTTCATCGGACCCTATCAGATCTTGAGGAAGATCGGACCAGTCGCATACGAGTTATCTTTGCCGCCTCAGTTATCAAACTTGCATCCGGTCTTCCACGTTTCTCAACTTCGGAAGTACGTATCCGACCCTTCTCACATATTAGAGTTAGAAGATATTCGTCTTCGTCAAGATCGTACGTTGGAGATGCAGCCGGTACGCATTGAACATAGCAACACCAAATACTACAAGAGGAAACCAGTCAGATTGGTGAAGGTCGTCTGGGATGAAAAGACGGGCGACTCTACATGGGAAGTGGAAGATGCCATGAAGGATTTGTATCCCCATCTGTTTGAGAGTACGTCTTAATTTTCGAGGACGAAAATTTTTGTAGTTGGGAGGAATGTCAGGCCTCAGAAAAAAAAAAAAAAAAAAAAAAAACGTGGCAGCCTGAGAGCGCGCCACCTCAGCGACGCACGTAAAGTCAGCAGCGTCTGACACACGCTAACAGACGCGTGAAATTTAGTCAAAACGTAGTGGGAATTGGCAGAAGGCTGTCAGCGTTAGTGGACGTGCGCTGGCAATGGGAACGCACGCTGGCAAGGTGGAAAAACGGATATGAGACTCTGATAAATCCTCCACCCTCCACACGCTCCACCATTTTCGTTTCTGAATTCTCTTCCTTCTCTCTTCACTCTCTGCACCTTCTCTCTAAGGAACCACCGTTTCATCTCCTCCAATTCTGGGATCCGGCAGCGGAAGGACGAACGTCATCCAAGGCTTCCAGAAAAGCCGTTCGTTTCAGACTGAGCTGGTAAGCCTTTTTCCCACTCTCTGGACGTTCGTTTTCCGCGTATGCAAACTCAATTCTGAGTTGTGCGTTCGTCCTTTCTTAGTGTAGCGTAATTCTGATTTGGCGGTTGGGCTCGTTCATTATAGCTCGGTTTAACGAGCGTTGACGAGCGGAGGATTTATAGTGGAAAGGAGAAATTGTGTGCGTCAGTGGACGTTCGTCATTCCAGGTAAGGGAAGCTTATTTGATTTAATTCATGTTGTGTGCTTCGTTTGAACGTTCGTTAATTACTGTGTGAATATAATGCATGATGATGGTGTGATTTGAGTTGCATGAACGTTCGTTATTTACTGAGTGAAAAATGATATATGACTAAGTTTACGTATGTTGTATGAAATATATGAGATTTGGATGATATGGATTATATGAAGATTGTAAATTGTACCACGACATGAACGAATGGAATTTATGAACTTGTATAATGAGAAATGAACTGAAAAATGAATTTTTGTAAGAATTTTCCCTATGAAAATGCACATCCGTACTGAACGGTCATTGACCGTTCGGTTTTTATCTTGTTTTGGACGAGCGTCCTCTTATCTAAAAACTATGCTTAAGCGTTCGTCCATATACTAAATTGAACGTTCGTCCTAATCTTATATTGAACGTTCGTCCTAGTCTTATACTGTACGTTCGTCCGAATTGGTGTTCAGTCTTATGCTGAACGCTCCCTCTAATAAGCGCTCGGTCTCACATCTGAGCGTTCGCTCTAGTTGGTGCTCGGTCTCTAACTGAGCGTTCGTCCAAATGGTGTTTGGTTTTGAAGTGAGCGTTCGTCCTAATGGTCTCGGTTTTGATTGAGCGTTCGTCCTAAAGGGTGTTCGTTTTATAGTGAACGCTCGTCCTAATGGTGCTCGGTTTTGAAAGGAGCGTTCGTCCCAAAAATAAGGCTAGGTCTTACACTGAGCGCTCGCTCAAAATGGTGTTCGGTTTTATTGAAAAACCGTACGTCCAACTTCAGATTTACCACGTTCGTTTTCTGATTCTTAACGACCGTCCGTTCATTCAATTGAATTTTTCAATTAAATAACGTTCGTCCAATGAACAGTGTACGTCATGGAAATTCTGCCGTTCGTGCTCGTATTCGAACGAGCGTCTCTTGGTCTTGCTCACAGCGTTCGTCCTTAGTCTTATTCGGGACAGAACGTTCGTTTTGATGATTTCCTTATAAATGATGAAAATGGATATGAATTGATGAGTAATGAATGATGAACAGTATACGAGATGAAAATGAAACTATGATTATTGAACGAGGGTTCCAGGTAGGAACGACTCAGATGAAAGTTGAAATTCGTAAAGTATGACTGTGGGAAGTTAATGCTGGCTGTTCAATCCTGATATTCCGTGAGTGATCGTCCTCAAGTAGAGGCGCACGTCATGCGTGGGAATGGCAGGAGGTCGTCGTCCTTAGAGGTACTTTGGACGGACGTACTAACCTCGGGTGGCAGCTGATGAGAATGCCAGTTACCACACCACCCGGGTGCACGAACGCCTGTAACTACGCAGAATTCATACAGTCCGGACCGTCAGTCGTGTCGAGTTTTATTTTGTGCATGCGTTATAATGTCTTGATGTGTGATAAATTATGTAATGAATTGTATGACTGATGCATGAGTTAAATTAAGTAAGCTTACCCTTTCGTTTCCTTGTGTTGTCTATTGTCCTTGTACGTCCGTCTTGTCATTGCAATGATCATCCGTGTGGATGTGAGCAGAGGGAGACGAGCGTTTGGAAGAGGCGCTGAATGAAGAGAACCTGGTTGATGTCGAAGTGAAGACCGAGCAGTGAGGCGCTCGGCCAGTTATGTAGCCAGTATTAGAGTGGTCGTTCGACCATCTTGTCTTGTTATTTTATTCCGATAGACCGTTCGGTATTTGTGCTGTGTAAACCGTTCGGTCAAGTTTCGTGTACGTTCGGCTTTTTCATTTGTAACTCTGAAGACGTGCGGCTTTGCACGTCTGTTTTGTTATTATTGTAAGACTGTACTCAAGGACGTTCGTCCTTGAGCGTTGTTTTGTTTTAGTTGGAAAACTGTACTGAAATATTATTAAATGTGATTTTCTGATTTTATGGTTTATGCTGTATTTTTGGGATGTCACATTATAGATAACTTATAGAATATATTTTAGAAAAATTATACGAACAAAATGTAGTTTAGATTGATTATAGAAGTAAGATGTATTGTGGTATGTTTGGATGATATTGTATAATTTTGTTGTACTAAATTTCTTTACATTAGGTATTACTCATCATGAAAGTCTAATAATGAATAATGGAAGGAGGTTCATGAAGAGGACTGACACTTAAGGAGGCAAACATAAATAGCTCACAATAACTTTCTCGTCGAGAGCCAACAGAGGTGGCACTTAGTGCTGTAATTCACTGCCAACATTGAGTTTTGCTTAACCTTTTCCACATACCTCTAAATGAATGGATTTTTTTTTTATTAGAAACTAGACTTTTGCATTGGAAATAAGACTTATGGAACTTTAATTTCACTACAAAAGCTTAATTTTTGGACTTTGAGAAACATATATGTATCGTATGAAATATTGAACGAGCGGTTATTGAATAAGGCCGATCGGTCTATCTGTCATTGGTCAAATGATTTGAGTCGTAATTGGGCCTACAGTGCTAATAAGCTACTTCAAATGGTAATTGGGCCAACGCTTAAGTTGTTACTAGGCCAATAGTCCAGTGGATGATAATTAAAGATATCAGGTTAAAGATATTTGACAAACCAAATCCAAAATATTTGGTTGAAGATATTGATAAAGCCGTTTTTGGGTAACCAACCGGATCTCCAGGTAAGGTTGTTTATATTTGATCTATGAAACAATTATAAATATATTGACAGGGCCAAAAGCCAGGTACAAAAGCCAAGTACGTTCCACTTACATTCTACTGACACTTGATTCACTCTCCAATACTCTCAAATACTCAAACAGTGCCAACCATTCACTGAGTGTTTCATTAAGAGCTAAAGCTCTTCAACAACATGCCTAACTTGAGCATCAGAGTGCCTTTTGCAGGTACATCCTCTCTCGTCAAGAAGGAGACCGATCGGTTCGCATTAATACCGAACGGTCAGTAGCAAGGGATTGAAGGTGACCGAGCGGTCCACACTGAAGACCGAGCGATCCCGGCTGAAGGAAGGTAGGCGATCCAGGCGTTCGGAAAATATCTACCGAAACATTTTGGTGCCCACCATGGGGCCGAGAGCAAGCAGAAGAAGCCCGATGGTAACCACAAGGAGTATGTCAGATCAGCAAAGCACCAGATGATTGATAGAGCAAGTGCAAGCGCAAACACTAACACTGTAGGAGCAAATACAGGCTCAGATGCAAGCACAAGCGCATGCCATATAAGAACAATTGCAGGCGCAGGCGCAAGCTCAACAGGAGATGCAGCAGAAACATGAAGACGAAATAGCGATGCTAAGAACCGGACGGTATAACTGACCACCATCTGAGCAGTTCTCAGTATCATCAGCCCATTATGGTCAAACTGACAACGGTAACCCGAACGGAAACCCAAACGGTAACCCGAACAATAACCCGAACAGAAACCCAAACGGTAACCCGAACAGTAACCCGAATGGCAATCAAATGGTAACCGGAACGGTAATCCCAATGGTGGCCCGCACGGCAATCCTGTAGGAGAAGATCCCATCGAGTTACTACCATTCACGACAACAATCATGCAGGCTCCAATGCCCGAGAGAACTCCTCCAATAATGGAAAAATATGATGGATCCACTGATCCTAATGATCACATCAGGGCCTTCCTCAACTCAATGACGTTTTACACAAGCAGTGACCCAGTTAAATGTCAGGCCTTTTCATTATCACTAATGGTAGAGGCACTGTCGTGGTACAACATTCTTCCTCCCGACACAATAGATTGTTTTGCCACTGTAAAATCCCTCTTTAGGAGCCAGTATGCATCCAGCCGGGTGCAAGACCTAACACCCGCAGAACTCGTCAATACCAAGCAGAGAAGGACAAATCTCTACGAGCCTTCATGAGGAGATATAATGAAACTGCTCGGCAGATCAGGGACATTGGCCACACCTTCATCATCAACAATCTACCCTCTTGCCTGAGAGCGGGATATTTCTCAGAAGATCTATATGTAGAACCTCCCAAAACTATGGAGGAACTCTAGGAGAGGGTGGCAAAATTTATTCGCATACAGGACATAAGGTAGTCGTTGAAGAAGCAGCAACAAGAGGTTGCGGGTGGAAGCAAAAAGGAGGGAAAACAACCATTGCACGGCAACGGAGACCATCCCCAAAAAAGTTTCCCTCGCGCTCCCCCGTTCAACCACTATACGGCCCTTAATGCACCCCTAACAAAGGTTCTAGAAGAAGCCCTTACCGCCGATTTGATCACACTCCGGCGGAAGTCTTCTCCTAAAGACACTAACGAAGTAAAAACCTGTCAATATCATCTAAATAAGGGCCACACCACAGAAGAATGTACCACGTTAAAAAACAAAATCGAGAGGCTCATCCAAGAGGGCCATCTACAAAAATTCATAAAGGAAAAGGATACCAGGAGGAGAAGCCCAACCAAAGAAAGGTCGCGACACAGGCATACCGAACGGTCTTATGAAAGACCCGAACGGTCTTATGAAAGATCCGAACGGTCTTATGAAAGATCCGAACGGTTCTCTGAAAGAACCGAACAGAAGCGAAGGCACAGTCGCGAACGCGACCGATCGATCATCAGGCGGATCAATACCATTTCGGGCGGTTTTGCTGGAGGAGGAGCATCCTCTTCAGTAAGGAAGAGACATCTGAGGAGCCTAAAGACCGTCCACATGGTGGATAGGAAACCTCGATCCATGCCACCCATTGTCTTCAATGATGAAGACTTTCACGCCCCTAACCCTGATCAAGATGATCCCATGGTCATCACGGTCGAGATATCTCGGTGTCTCATTAGCAAGGTGCTGGTTGATCAGGGCAGCTCGATCAACATCTTGTATTGGTAGACGTTGTCGCAACCGGAATCGCGACGGGACAACGATCCAAAAAAATGGAACTCGAATTTTTGGAAAGAGATTTTGGAGTCGCCACCATAGTTTATTCTGGAAAACTACGGAAAAACCATAAAACGATAAAGCACGGTCCACGAAAACCAAAGATTGGGTTTGGGAGTCGGTTACGCGTGGGGAAGGTGTTAGCACCCCACAACGCCTGCCCTAAGGCAGTACCTTTAACTAAATGCACGAATATGATGTGATTTTCAAAATGTTTAACTATCCCCTAAAATAAAATTCTAAAATAAACAAAACATATTTTTTTAGTTTTTTGGGCCCGACAAGGATTGACCTTGCTCCTACGTATTCTCATTCAAAATGAGAAATCAGGGTTACGTAGTTCTTTTAGAAAACTGCTTGAAAATTTGTTTGAAAATTGTTTAGAAAATTTTGTTTGGAAAATGATTATGGATAAATTTGGATTTTTGGGAAAGTGAACCTGACAAGGGCTAGCCTTGCTCCTACGTATCTCCACTTTTGATGGAGAATCAAGGATCACGTAGTTCTGGGTAGCAAGACTATTTGTTGTTTAAAATTGTTGATGTTTTCGGGTTTTTTGAAGATTTTATACCTTTTTTTTGTATTTTGTTTAAGAAAGAGAAAAGGTTGTTAGCACAAGGACGATGCGTGCGATCACACATGTGCATAAACCTTTAAAACATATTTTTTGGTTAATTTTACTTAAGGAAAAGAAAAGGTTTTTAGCACAAGGACGATGCGTGCGATCACACATGTGCCTAAACCTTTAAAACATATTTTTTGTAATTTTAATTAAGAAAGCGAAAAGGTTTTTAGCACAAGGACGATGCGTGCGATCACACATGTGCCTAAACCCTTAAAACGTTTTTTTGTAATTTCAATTAAGAAAGAGAAAAGGTTTTCAGCACAAGGACGATGCGTGCGATCACACATGTGCCTAAACCCTTAAAACGTATTTTTTGTAATTTTAATTAAGAAAGAGAAAAGGTTTTCAGCACAAGGACGATGCGTGCAATCACACATGTGCCTAAACCTTTAAAACGTATTTTGATAAATTCCTTTATTTAAATTGTAAATATTGCATCATTAAATATATATTTTAGGATGAGTAAATATGTAGAATGAGTAGATAGAAGAAAATAAAATAATAAATAAAATAAAAATAAAAGAAATAAATAAAACAAATGAAATAAGATATACAAAATAAATGAAATAGAATAAAATGAAATAAGAAAAACAAACAAATAAAAGTAACGAGCGTTGGGGGGAATTATGAACGGACGTTGAGAAAAATAGCCTGGACGACGAGCGTTCGTGGGTGATATGACGAACGTATGTTGAGTAAAGGAGCCTGGATGACGAGCGTTCGTTAGTGGAGATAACGAGCGGACGTTTAGAACAGGAGAGTGGATGACGAGCGCTCGTTGGTGGGAATGTCGAACGGACGCTGGGAAAGGAGGCTTCATGACGAGCGTTCGTTGGGGACGAGCGTTCATTGGGCGATGACGAACGGATGCTGGGAAATGGGCCGAATGACGAGCGCTCGTTTGGAACGAGCGTTCGTTGGGAGATGACGAACGGATGCTGGGAAATGGGCTGAATGACGAGCGCTCGTTTGGAACGAGCGTTCGTTGGGGGATGACGAACGGATGCTGGGAAATGGGCTGAATGACGAGCGTTCGTTTCCAACGAACGGATGCTGGGAAATGGGCTTCATGACGAGCGCTTCTCGGGATGAGCGTTCGTTGGGCGATGACGAACGGATGCTGGGAAATGGGCTGAATGACGAGCGCTCGTTCGGACGAGCGTTCTTTCCCAACGAACGGATGCTGGGAAATGGGCTTAATGACGAGCGCTCCTCGGGACGAGCGTTCGTTGGGCGATGACGAACGGATGCTGGGAAATGGGCTGAATGACGAGCGCTCGTTGGGAACGAGCGTTCGTTGGGCATTGGCGAACGGACGCTTGGAAACGAGGCTGAAGGACGAGCGCTCGTTGGAGGACGAGCGTTCGTTGAGAATTGGCGAACGAAACGCTGGGAAACGGGCTGAATGACGAACGCTCGGTGGGGGACGAGCGTTCGGTGGGGAATTGGAGAACGGACGCTTGGAAACGAGGCTGAAAGACGAGCGCTCGTTGTGGACGAGCGTTCGTTTGGGAGATGGTCACCCAAACGGTCCGTCCAAGAAGTGGCCGGACGGACGTTGGGAAACGAGGCTGAAAGACGAGCGCTCGTTTTGGACGAGCGTTCGTTGGGAGGTGGTTACCCAAACGGTCCGTCCAAGAAGTTGCCGGACGGACGTTCGGAGGGGAGGTAAATGACGAACGTTCGAAAAAGGTCGAAAAACGTGCGTTTATTATGGGTTTGGCCCACCCGGGTAATTTCTAACCTAGAATTCCCTTAGGGGTTCTGCCTGCCCATTCTCATTCACAATCAGCACATGAGAAACCCAGGGTCCCTTTCTCTGATCGGACTAGCCTAGGGTTGGGATTGCCTCCCTTGAACACCTACGCCACTACTTCTTCCAACCAGCCACCGCGCCACCACCTTCCACCCGTCTCGGCGTCGGCGGCGACCCCAAGCACCACCGGAACCACGGCCGGCCACGGCGTTCTCTCCCCCCCTCTCTCTCGCACTAGCCTAGGGTTGAGGCTTTTCCACCTTGGGCACCTCCTGCCGCCGCCTCTGCCAGAGCCGGCCACCGTCGCCTCTAGCTGGAGCGCGCTTCTTCACCGGCGCCACCAGTGTCACTTTCCTCCCTCTCCGTCTTGGTTTTCTTATTGGCTGCTATTCACTGGTTCAAATCTGATTTTGCGTGGAATTGGTTGAGGAACAGAAACGTTGAAGACTGTGGAAAACCAGAGCTCGTGCTGCTCCATGTCTTTGAAAAGGGGAGATCGAAAATGGATTTCTATAGCTTCATTATGCATTGGAATGTGTTTGTGTGCGTACGAGTATGAATCGTGAATGAAGAGTTTGTCCCGCTCTGAGTATTGATTGGGTCATGAGAAAATGATGAGTGAAGTCGAGAAATGGATTTGCTTGGAGGAGAGAAACACGATCAGAGAAGTGGAGAATCAAAGGGGTTGATGGAAGCTTGCGAGGGAGGGAGACAAAGGTTGGAGTAGGGAAATGGGTGAAGATGGTTAAGGGGATGAAGTTATGAGTTTCTGTATGATAGATGATGAAGGCGTTGGGTTGAGGTGTGGTGTAATGGCGATAAGAAGCACGGCAGGGGTTATGGAGTGAGTGAATTCTTCCCTGTTTTTCCGATTGTTGAAGAAGAGGAAGGTGTTTCTCTATGCGATTAAATAGAGGAGTTGAGAGTTGTGGCGTGTAGCCAATGATGGATGATGGGTGTTGGAGGTGAGGAACTTGGAGTGAAAGGGAAGTGTGGCTGGGATGGTTACGGGTGAGGGGAGTCAAGGAGTTTGAGGTTAGGCCGTGGTATAAGGTGTTGGAGATGAAAATGAAGAGGAAAGGGATGAAGATGATGGACCGTGGTCACGAGGTTATGATGGATGATGATTCAGTGAATGTGGGGAGGGTGACGATGGTGTTTGGTAACAATGGCCCGTATACAAATAACCATGACACAATCATATGCCAATTTAACAACAACTAAACAGAGGTATATTCATGGGAGAACATGGAGTGCAAGGCATCACTTACCTCTTGAAGATCCGATTGCTACTGCCAACCTTGCGCCTCCAATGAATCTCTCCTTTCCCTTTTGACTGGCTTCTTCTTCCCTTTCCTTGTTGAATGGTGTCTCTTGTTTCTCTTTGCAGGTGCCAATGTCTCCTTCTCGGCAATGGATGATTATCCAGTGAAGTTGAAGGTCCCCTGAAGCTCTCCACCAATGATCGAAGATGATGGATGCCCCCAAACAACCCCCGCTGTGTGTATATTTGCTCCTTGCTTTTTTGTCCCAAAACCAGAATCCTCCTTTTCTCTACTCTCCCTCTACTTTTGCAATTCTCTCTGTGCTTTTGCAATTCTCTCTGCCCCCGAATCGTTCCGTACCCAGCCCGTATGCCCAAATCGCCTTGTACCAATTTCGTACACCCCTAACGCATCTGCCACCACTCGCTCTCTGCAGAAAACCATTTCTGCCTCTCCCCCTCCAGCACATACCCTGTTCTTTTTTCTTGTCCCCCAAACCCCAAAACATTCTCTCTTTTCTCGTATCTTTTGCTAAAGACAAAACGTCCCCTTTTCCTAATTCTTTTTTTTTTTTTTTTTTTTAATAAAATAAAAAGGTAAAAACTAAAAATACCTAAATACATAAATAAATAATAAAAACGAAAATAATAAAATAATAATAAAAAAAAATAATAAAAAGGGTAAATAATAAAACAAAGGAGAACAGTCTACGGTAAAGCCAAAACCCCAATCCGGACGAAATTCGGTATTGACAGACGTTCCCAAAAATGACCTTGTCCGAGGACCTAATAGCCCCTTCAATGAACAAATTGTAGGGTTCGCAGGAGAAAGGGTTCGCAGGAGAAAGGGTTCGCAGGAGAAAGGGTTCGCTGGTGGACGAGCGTTCGTTCGCTGGTGGACGAGCGTTCGTTCGCTGGTGGACGAGCGTTCGTTCGTCATCACAGCATCCACTCATCAATTTTTTTAACGCCGTCCAGCCAACTTAACGGAAAGGACTCAATTGATATCAATTTTCAAAATTAAGAACCATTTTGATACACTTTAAAAAACGAGGACCCAATTGAGAAATTCGTACATAAATAGGGATGTAGTAAAGGATTAAACCTAAAATAAATTAATTAGAACTAATTTTATCTTAATTTTCGAAAATTGTTTGAAAGAATAGTTAAGTAATGTTTCCTAGTTGTTTTATTTTCATTGGTGGGGAGGTGTGGGTCTTATAGTGATAAAAATAAAATAAAGGTGAGAAGGCTTTGTTGGGTAGAGCACGTGAAAGTGTAAGAGGCTTGAAGGGAATTTTCTAAAGTTTTTATGCTTTTGGCTTTTCATGTTTATGATAGGAGAGAGAACATAGATTTATACTTGTGCTTCCTCTTTTTGCATGATTTGAGTTTCTGAAGGTGACATTGTCGGCAGTAGGTGTTGAAATATTTTTCCATAGCTTGGCTTCTTTTGTTTTGTAGGGTTTTGGATAGATTATAGAGTTAAGCAAAAGAAACATATAGTTAAGTTGCATGGTGCGTACAAAACATGAGCAGGACTTAATGAGAACCCTACCATCTTATATAAACCATATTATGTGTGAGAGAGTGGGAAAAATCTACTAAATAGTAGGCTTGGAGGATAGTTTTGGACGAGTGGAGAACATTGTTACTACGCAAGGGAAGAAAGGCATCTTGTTGGTCTTTGCTTTGAAACTCAAAGGATTTTGGAAACTCACTGGAACTAGAGGTAACGGGGGAAACTAGGATTTATATAACTGTATGCATGTTGGGGTAGTTAAAAACTAGACTATATATGTATGTTTGATGGTGCATGTATATTGTATGATGGGTAGAAGGTAAGGGAAGCTAGATTTATTTCTTTGATTGTTGAAATAATCTGTATTTGATGCAAATCTGGGAAGAAGGGGATGAAATTGGGGTTTCTGGAAATCTGGTGCGATTCTGCAGAATTCTGCAGAACGCGCGTTCGTCCAAATGACTCGCCCAATTAGTGGTCGGCCATAAATACTTGAGCGTTCGGTTTTATTTTCTGATGTACCAGCGTTAGCGTTCGTCCTTGGATTAAAGTTAGTAACATATTAGACGTTCGTCCCAACAGTGCTCGACAATAGTGGTCGGCCAAATAACCGTTCGGTCTTGTATCCTCCAGTAACGAGCGTTAGTGTTCGTTCTGGGCTTGTTCCGGTGAGCGTTCGGCGATCGGTCTTCGTGTATGGGTGACTGTAGTGTTCCGTTGAATTTAGTATTATCAGGCTGGAATCCTGAGTGTTCGGTATTAGTGAGTATAAGCGTTCGTAGTTCTATCAAGAATAAAAACGTTCGTCCAAATGGTGTCCGGATTAATAGTGTTTATTTTGAGTGTTCGGTATTAGTGAGTATAAGCGTTCGTTCTTAACTTCGAATTCTTGGGTAGCAATGTTGAGCGTTCGGCCTTAAGTTGGTATTCTTAGGTTTGAATCTTGAACGTTCGGCCTTAGTTTAATTGTGATTGTGAGCGTTCGTTCTCGATGATGTTAATCCTCAGGAGGTACTCCTCAAAGGTAGTGTTCGAAGTAGGTTTAATCTTTGAACGTTCGTCCGAATAGTGCTCGGTTTTAACGTTCGGCCTGATAGTGTTGAGTCCAGCAAAGTGTTCGGTTTAGTGTTCGTCCGTGTCGCAACCGGAATCGCGACGGGACGACGATCCAAAAAAGAAATCGGGATTTGAAAAGAGATTTGGAGTCGCCACCATAGTTTATTCTGGAAAACTACGGAAAAACCATAAAACGATAAAGCACGGTCCACGAAAACCAAAGATTGGGTTCGGGAGTCAGTTACGCGTGGGGAAGGTGTTAGCACCCCACAACGCCTGCCCTAAGGCAGTACCTTTAACTAAATGCACGAATATGATGTGGTTTTTAAAATGTTTAACTATCCCCTAAAATAAAATTCTAAAATAAACAAAACATATTTTTTAGTTTTCTGGGCCCGACAAGGATTGACCTTGCTCCTACGTATTCTCATTCAAAATGAGAAATCAGGGTTACGTAGTTCTTTTAGAAAACTGCTTGAAAATTTGTTTGAAAATTGTTTAGAAAATTTTGTTTGGAAAATGATTATGGATAAATTTGGATTTTTGGGGAAGTGAACCTGACAAGGGCTAGCCTTGCTCCTACGTATCTCCACTTTTGATGGAGAATCAAGGATCACGTAGTTCTGGGTAGCAAGACTATTTGTTGTTTAAAATTGTTGATGTTTTCGGGGGTTTTTTTTTTTTGAAGATTTTATACCTTTTTTTGTATTTTGTTTAAGAAAGAGAAAAGGTTTTTAGCACAAGGACGATGCGTGCGATCACACATGTGCATAAACCTTTAAAACATATTTTTTGGTTAATTTTACTTAAGGAAAAGAAAAGGTTTTTAGCACAAGGACGATGCGTGCGATCACACATGTGCCTAAACCTTTAAAACATATTTTTTGTAATTTCAATTAAGAAAGAGAAAAGGTTTTCAGCACAAGGACGATGCGTGCGATCACACATGTGCCTAAACCCTTAAAACGTATTTTTTGTAATTTTAATTAAGAAAGAGAAAAGGTTTTCAGCACAAGGACGATGCGTGCGATCACACATGTGCCTAAACCCTTAAAACGTATTTTTTTGTAATTTTGATTAAGAAAGCGAAAAGGTTTTTAACACAAGGACGATGCGTACGATCACACATGTGCCTAAACCTTTAAAACGTATTTTTTTGTAATTTTAATTAAGAAAGAGAAAAGATTTTCAGCACAAGGACGATGCGTGCGATCACACATGTGCCTAAACCTTTAAAACGTATTTTCATAAATTCCTTTATTTAAATTGTAAATATTGCATTATTAAATATATATTTTAGGATAAGTAAAGTAGATAGAACAAAATAAAATAATAAATAAAAATAAAAATAAAAATAAAAGAAATAAATAGGACAAATGGAATAAGATAGACAAGAATAAATGAAATAGAATAAAATAAAATAAGAAAAACAAACAAAATAAAAATAACGAGCGTTGGGTGGATCATAAACGGGCGTTGAGAATGAGGAGAACGGACGAGCGTCGGGGGAATTATGAACGGACGTTGGGAATGAAGTGAAATAACGAGCGTTCGTTTCGGGGATGAACGAACGTTCGTTGAGAATGAGGAGGACGAACGAGCGTTGGAGGGATTAACGGACGCTCGTTGAGAATGAGGAGAAAGATCGAGCGTTCGTTTGGTTGATTAACGAACGTTCGTCGAGAATGAGGAGGAACGAGCGTTGGGGGAATTGACGAACGTACGTTGAGAAAAATAGCCTGGATGACAAGCGTTCGTGGGTGATATGACGAACGTACGTTGAGTACAGGAGGGTAGATGACGAGCGTTCATTGTGAAAGGAGGTTGAGTGACGAACGCTCGTTGGGGACGAGCGTTCAGTGGGACGAGCGTTCAGTGGGACGAGCGTTCATTGGGCGATTGTTGAACGGACGCTGGGAAACGGGCTGAATGACGAGCGCTCGATTCGGACGAGCGTTCGTGGGGGAACTGGTGAGCGGACGCTGGGAAACGGGATGAATGACGAGCGCTCGTTGGGGGACGGTCTGAATGACGAACGCTCGTCATGGGACGAGCGTTAGTTGGAGAAATGGCGGACGGACGCTGGGAAACGGGCTGAATGACGAACGCTCGTTGGGGACGAGCGTTCGTTGATGAATTGGCGAACGGACACTGGGAAACGGCTGAATGACGAACGCTCGTTGGGACGAGCGTTCGTTGATGAATTGGCGAACGGACGCCGGGAAAGGGGGTCGAATGACGAGCGCTCCTTGTGGACGAGCGTTCGAAAAGAGGGAGTAACGAGCGTTCGAAAAGGTTGAAAGACGAGCGTTCGAAAAGTTGGAATAACGAGCGTTCGAAAAGGTTGAAAAACGAACGTGAGAAAAGAGGGAGTAACGAGCGTTCGTAAAGAGTTGAAAAACGAGCGTTCACCTTTGGGCTTGGCCTAGCACCGGCCCAAGGTGACCTTTCTGACCTAGAATCCCCTAGGGGTTCAGCTTTCCCCTTTCATTCCCAACACTCATACTCAGCTCCAGAGATCCAAAGTCGCTCTCCACTCGCTGTCGGTGTGCTCACGCCTTAGTCAGAACTGACCGCAGCTCCGACGACTTCCACCAGTCCTGACACCGCCGGCGACAGCAAGTGTCTTCGAAACCAAACGGCGGCCACGGCGTTACTGCTTCCAACCCCCGCTGCACGCCCAACCTCCATCCGACTGGCAACTGCGAGCCACCGGAGCCGTCGCCGGTCGAGGCGAAATCTCTCCTCCTCCGTTTGAGATTAGAACTTGCAGCCGACGATTATTCCCATACCCCTCTGATATCTATTTTCTGTTTTGGGTGCTGGGATGAGTTTAAGTGATGGGAAACATGGTTGAGGTTGGAAACCGAGTGAGTTCTTCTCTGTTTTTCAGGTATTGAACCAGATGGAGGACAAAATGAAAGATGAATGGATATTGAGGGAGACGATTCAATGGGCGAGTGAAAATGATGGTCATGAGGATAGAAAGAGATCAATTTTGTTGAGAGATGATTATTGAATGTTCTTTCGAGCTTCAGGGGTTCAAATCCTTTGCTGGTGATGATGATTGGAAATGAAGGGAGGCTTGAAGGCTTAGTCCCCGGTCTATGAAAAATGGGAGTGGAAGGAGAAGGTGACTGGAAGGGTGTTGGTGGTAGCCGTGAGCGTCAAGATATGGCCATGGGTGAATTTGGATGGTGAAGGGAGTATCTGACGAATGAATGGCGGCATCAACGGTGTTTTTTTTTTTTTGAGCGGTGATAGGTGTAGTGGATGATGGGTTATGTTTGTTGGGGTGTTCGAAAGGGATGAAGATGAAAGGGGTGAAGATATGGGAATGGAGAGAGCGGTCCCTCTCTTCAGTGAGGGTGGATGATGGATGAAGATTGGGTGACTGAGAATGGAGTTTGAAGTCCAGGTTCTGGAGATCCAGAGTTGGAGGTGAAAACGAAGAGGGAAGGGATGAAAGTGTGCAATAAGAATCTAGGAAGGAGAATGTGGAAGACTCACCACAGACATACTCAAGCAAAACGAAATAAGCATAAAAGGCAGTATAATGCAGTAAGCGTATATGACCACACAAGTGAAGTGAGCAAGGTGCTTACCTCTCGGAGCTCTACTGGCTGCTGCTAGCTACGTGTATCCGCTGGCCTTTGTCAAATGGTGGATCCCCTACGGCTGGATGATGATCGGAGATGAAAACCCCAGAAGCTGTCTGAAATCCTCCTCCTTTTGCTTCCTTCAAACTCTCCTCTCTTTTCTGTCCGAAACCAGAAAAATCCCCTTCTCTCTACTATCTGTGCCCTTTGCAATTCTCTCCGTGTTTGTCTTTTGTGCCATTCTCTGTACCAAAATCGTACACCCAAATCGCGCCTCTGCCATCACCGCCACTCTGCAGAAAACGGTTTCTTGCTTTTCTGTTCCCCACGTTCCAGCCAACCTCCCTTTCTTTTTCAAATCTTTTTCTTATATTTTTCCTTTACTTAATACTAAAATGAAAATAGAATAAAAATAAAAGCAATAACTAAATAGTAAAATTTTAAAATAAAAATAACGTAAGAAAAATATATATACATATATATGGAGAAAAATAAGATAACATATAAAAATAGATGAAACAAAAATGACGATAATAATAAATAAAAACAAAAAAAACAAATAATAATAAATAATAATAACAAACAAAAAAACAAGTAACAATAAATAAATACAAGACAAAAACGAGAACAAAAATAAAGATACAAAGAAATAAATAATAGATTATATAAAGCCAAAAACGATCCGGACGAAATTTGGTATTGACAGTCCGAATAGTACTTAATCTGTGGTGCTCGTTTTTAGCGTTCGGCCAAATAAAGCTCAATCTATTATGGTGCTCGGTTTGTAGCGTTCGGCCTGATTATGCTTGATCTTATAGCGTCCGTCCAAGTGGCATTCGGTGAATAGTGTTCGACCAAATAGCGTTTGGTAAATAGTGTCCGTCCAAATAGCGTTCGGCGATAATGTATGAATCCGTAATTTCTTTGGTAGTATTTTAAAACAATTATTGAGAATTGTTGGTTATTTTCTTGATCTAATATTGGTTTATTTATACATGTTATTGAGCTGCTAAATCTTGATCTTGACCAGTACCTATAACATATATATGTTCATCAATGTTACTGTGAATATTTGGCAGATTTTGAAGAATAGAAATTTAAATACAAACTTGGGAGGGATTTTTAACAAGTATTTGAAAGCCTCATCGTTAAGCTGTTTAATATTTCTCATTTCTGCTTCCCATGCTTGTGGATGGGTTGCTGTAGCTGCCTTCCACATCAAACGCTTGAGTTGTTTTGCAGGGAATTTCTTTCTAAAATTAGCGTATAAGTGCCTCAATTCTTTCTTCTAAAACAGGTTCAACAACCATACCCCCAACTTCCTCTTCACCTTCACCCATAACCATACCTACAGGTTCAACTTCTACTTCATCTGTATTTTGAGGAATATATTCTAACATATTTATCACCTCAGGTTCAGAGACATTGTGAACAACAAATAGATGAACCTCACCATTAAGCCTGGCTAAGGTAATCATGTGCATGGCTCCTATGTCATCCAACAAAGGTTCCAACCTATTTTCCAAAACAGAACCACCACCAACGCAGTACAACAACTCCTTAAACCCATCATAACCTAGACCTTTTACTACACTGACTACAAGGAAATAGCTCCACATGTCTGGGTCAAAGGATAAACTTGTACTATCCCCCTCATACTTAAGTTTTCCTTCATTTATGAACTTTCCACCATGGTGAAAAACAACTTCAAAATTTCCTTCCATTACGTACAACACAACAATTATATTTTAACCTATAAAGTAAGAAAAGACTTTAACAATGGGGGACCACATTGCAACAGACCACAAAAAAAAGCATTAACAATATATACAAACCACAACCCACTGAAAAAGACAGTCAAACAATGCTTTAATAACGAGGGACCACGTTGCAATCGAAAACGAAACAATATACAACATACAACAGGTTACGACAACCATAAAGGACAAAATCATCACAAAATTCAATCAAAAGCACATTTACTAACCTGAACACGTGGTTCACTTCGAACACTTTCGCCACTGCTTTCCATGTGCTTCACCGCCAACACCTTCTTGATTCTACCGAAATACCACCGATAGATCACTCGCAAATCTAGAAACGATACCTATTGTCCGCCAAATTGGAACCACAAAAGACAACCCTCGACAAAACCCTCATCAATTTAGGGATTCCTCCTTCCCATAAAACGTTAGTTGTTTATGTTAAAAATCAAAACGTTGCGTTTTGATTTACAAATTTCACTTTTTAAAATCTAAAAAACTCACCATTAAGGCAGGTCAATGCCACGTCAGTAACATTTCGTCATCTCAGCATCCCACTCATCAATTTTTTTAAGGAAAATGATACTTGAACAACCACTTTTGACAACATTTAGACACGCCACACGTGTCTAAATTTGAGTGGTCCAGTTGGAAAAATTAAATGAAAATGAAATATGACGTGGAAAGGGAGTGGTCAGGGTTTGCAGGTCCGCGTTTCAAATTTGAAATTGAATTTGGAACAATTTTAGAGAGAGAAGCGCGAAGGTTCAGGGATAGAGAGTGTAACCTAGAGAGGCCGAACGACTTGGAGAAAGGGAGTTGGAGAGAGAGACGTCCGACGGAGTGCTTGCCGGAGTGTCGCCGGACAACGTTGAAGGCTGTCTGGGAGCTATCGAACCCCTCCAGGCGATTCCGATTCACGGCCACCACAGGTCCGACGTTGGCGAAGGAAGGGAAGACGCCATCATCTTTCGTCCGGTTCGGCCCAGCGAACTAGGGGCGCGTTGAAGGTCTCGCGTCGTCCCACCTGCTTCCGTCCCTGTCCCGGAGTGCCGCCGGAGTGCCGCCGGAGCATCGCCGGAGTGTCGCCGGAGTGTGGACTGTTCGGTGGACCAAAAAGAGGGGTTTTCCGGGTTGTCAGTCCCACCCACACCTTTATCTTCGTCTGTGTTCCAACCGCCGCACCTCGTGCTGAGTGAAGGTTCGTTTTTTCTTTTTATTTCAGTGGAAGGAAGGTTTCATACATGCATGATGTTGTTTGTGGATGGTTTTGCTTATGTATGAAATGTCTCCCAAGTGGATTTTGTTGTGTTACTGATTTGTATACTTGTTGTTTGCTTAATCTTACATTGTTGTTGTAATTTTTTTCGATTGGTAGTCATGGACCGCGTTGGCCTTGCTGTGAAAAAACTTGAACCCAATTACCCAGTTCATTCAGCTTTGGTACGAGTTATGTTGGTGAACCCAGGGTCCTAGAAAATGTATTTTTATGTGACACTAATTTGTTAAAAAAATGTTAAGAAATTGTTCCCAGATTACTTAGAAGTAGCTGAAACGAGGGAAAACAAACAAGGCACCCCAAAATGAGAGTGGTGGACGTAGTTGGCCTTGGTGTGCAAAAATTGGAACCCAGGTACCCACATATTCTGCCTAAGGTACCAGTTATGTTCCTGTTCCATGAGTGTTAGAAAATGTATTTTTATGTGGCACGAATTTGTTAAAAAAATGTTAAGAAATTGTTCCCAGATAACGTAGAAGTAGATCAAATGAGAGAAAATAAAGAAGGCACCCCAAAATTAGTGTGGTGGTTGTTGTTGGCCTCGGTGTGCTAAAACTTGAACCCAGGTACCCAGTTAATTTGCCTTAGGTACCAGTTCTGTTCCTGTACCACGAGTCTTACAAAATGTATTTTTATGTGGCACGAATGATATGAATTAATAAATTAGTATTATTTTTTTGTTCTCTTTTTGGTTGTCTTTTAACAAATGCTGACAATGTTTGTTATCATTTCCATTTTGTTCTTTTACTTGATTGTGTTGGTGTAATGTAATTTAACTTTTTGTGTTGGTGTAGTGTCATGGAGGAACTTGGTGAACAAAGTAAAGGACGTGATAGAAGGAAGAAGGTACGCAGGATTGTATTTGACTTCCATAGATTTGTTGTTTGACTGTTTGCACTGGACTCTTTAGGGCACAAAAGAAAAGAACGACAAAAGATTGACAATGTCATTGTATGTATAGTAATTGATGTTTACTTTGTAATTACAAATTTATAAGGGAAGTATGTGTTTTCCAGGCACATAATCTTGCATTGCTTTTTGGACATTTGTTGAATTGTTCGGAAGACAAGAAACCATCATTTGAGGTACAACAGTTGCATACTCCAATCCAACCAAACAAGTATGTTTGTAATGTTGATTTTTGTAAATATAATATTTTCTTGTATAAATGATATGTTAAATATGATACTTGCGTTGTTGGACTTGTGTTGTTGTAGATTTGATTGTGGAGTAATTGTTTTGAAAATTATGGAGTTGTGGGATGGCATTGACAAATATGAAAGAAACACAATGCCCAATTACACAACTGTAAGCTGTCAAAATTTCTATGTTGTGCATCTTTCATACAAATGTTGCATTGGATTCATGTTTTGTGCATTATTGTCTTTGCAGGAAGAACTACAACAATTTAGGGAGCAATATGTTTGTCAATGGATTTTGGATGTGGACAACATGCGGAGGAATCGAGTGTTGGAAGATTTAGGCATTTTGTAGAATGTTGGGGATTATTGATGAAAGAATAGTTATTGTTACATTTCATATTTATGTATTGGTTGCACATCCAATCTGATTTCAGAAATTGTTGACAAATATATTTGGTAGTTAAAATTCAGTTTGTTGTACTTAATTGACTTTCATGTGCAAAACGTTTTATCCAAGTACCTACTTGGCCTGTCTGTGCAAAGAGTTATACCAAAGTACCCACTTATTTAGCCTTTGGTACCAGTTCTGGTTCTGCACCTGGAGCGTTACCAATTGAGGTTGGATTGGGACGAATTTGTTAATAAATTGACAAATAATTGTTTCGAAATTAATCACAAAGACAACGAATGAGGAAGAACACATTAGGCACCCCTGAATGAGTGTGGTGTACCAAGTTCGCATTTGTGTGGAAAAAGTTTAACCTAAGTACCCACTTATTTAGCCTGTGTATCAACACCCAATTTCGTCCGGAATGACAAATAGATTTATTTATTTTCATCATGAGTGTAAAATAAAAAAAAGTAAAAAAAGGGGGGGGCGTCCACTGATCCGGACGAGCGTCATCGCTGGACAAGCGTCCATTTCTGCTTGAAGGATGAGCGTCAACTCCTGTTCGCTGGACGAGCGTCCTCTTTTGCGTCCAGAGGGCGAGCGTTCGTTCTCCTGTTGACGAGCGTTTCTGCATAGACGTTCGGCTTTTCGGACTTGACCGCTCGTCCCGGTTACTCTCTCTCATCTACCGCTCGTCCTGATCATTCCTATTCTCCATATCTTTATGTCGTTCGTCCTGCACACTATACAACCGTTCGGCTCCTCCCACTGCACGACCGTTCGTTCACTTTCTATCTTTCGTGACCGTTCGTCCTCTACATTGTGCGACCGATCGATCGTCTTCTTCTCAACTAGCATACAGTACGTTACAAAACATAACTAATATTTATGTTAACTAATGATTGAAATACAAACATAACGTCAATTTCTAAACGCTCATCAATCTTTCATGGGGTTGTTGTTTTATTATTAGAGGCAGAAGGACAAGCCTTTTCATATGGACCAACATCTTTGTTTTTGTTGTTGTTTTGGGCACATGGGTAGGGTCGAATCACAGGTCTTGATGAAGCGTTAAGTAGTTCCTCAGTTTGAGGACCAATGTCAGCTTTGAAGACCTACACATTGGTTAAAATAAATTTTAATCACGTCGCCCTAACGTAAGTAACAAAATATTTAGGATTTAGTTATGAGTTCACGATATTACCTTGACAACATTCCGGACGGTTATATTCAAATAGTAAATCCTTCCAAAAGGACTCAATGCACCAACCTGTGCGTAAAGAGATGTATAACATTTTAAAGTAATGAATAAGTTAACGTGGTGCATGATTCTTAAATGAATAAGTTAACCTCTGCATGCACAAGGACTTTGTTGTGCACCGAAGCAGACAATGAGGTACTTTGATCCTGTTACCAAGGAATAATGAAAAAGTTATCGTAGGACGCTTTGAACAAAGTTATCGGCAGCAAGAACTCTGATATCCCTACCAATATATACAAGCTGCAAAAATGTTCTATTGGAAAATTTTCATGTTCCTCTAACAGAAAGTCATATACCATGCTGACATCTACTTTCCCTTCAGGGAAGTACTCCCTACAAACACTACGATGCCCAACTTTATTTAAATCTATCACTTCACCAACAATAGGCAACCCTAACGATAGACAGACATCAAATTCAGTAAACTTAATAACTTTGCCCCCAAAATAAAACCCACTCATGTTATCTACCCATTGACCACATAACTTAGATAACAAATTCCTACCTATCTTTATACAACTTGGCAAGTATAACAACCAACCAAAAACACTCTTCTAAATGTAACCCTTCTGCTCAATAGTCAATCGTTCGTTCAAAAGACATATCATCTTGGTTTTGCAGTAGTGTCTGAACACTAACTGCATACGAAGTCATGGTTACCAGTGCAAACAGTCAAACAACAAATCTATGGAAGTCAAATACAATCCTGCGTACCTTCTTCCTTCTATCACGTCCTTTACTTTGTTCACCAAGTTCCTCCATGACACTACACCAACACAAAAAGTTAAATTACATTACACCAACACAATCAAGTAAAAGAACAAAATGGAAATGATAACAAACATTGTCAGCATTTGTTAAAAGACAACCAAAAAGAGAACAAAAAAATAATACTAATTTATTAATTCATATCATTCGTGCCACATAAAAATACATTTTGTAAGACTCGTGGTACAGGAACAGAACTGGTACCTAAGGCAAATTAACTGGGTACCTGGGTTCAAGTTTTAGCACACCGAGGCCAACAACGACCACCACACTAATTTTGGGGTGCCTTCTTTATTTTCCCTCATTTGATCTACTTCTACGTTATCTGGGAACAATTTCTTAACAAATTCGTGCCACATAAAAATACATTTTCTAACACTCATGGAACAGGAACATAACTGGTACCTTAGGCAGAATATGTGGGTACCTGGGTTCCAATTTTTGCACACCAAGGCCAACTACGTCCACCACTCTCATTTTGGGGTGCCTTGTTTGTTTTCCCTCGTTTCAGCTACTTCTAAGTAATCTGGGAACAATTTCTTAACATTTTTTTAACAAATTCGTGTCACATAAAAATACATTTTCTAGGACCCTGGGTTCACCAACATAACTCGTACCAAAGCCGAATGAACTGGGTAATTGGGTTCAAGTTTTTTCATAGCAAGGCCAACTAGGTTCACCACTCTCATTTTGAGGTGGCTTGTTTTTTTTCACAGCAAGGCCAACGCGGTCCATGACTACCAATCGAAAAAAATTACAACAACAATGTAAGATTAAGCAAACAACAAGTATACAAATCAGTAACACAACAAAATCCACTTGGGAGACATTTCATACATAAGCAAAACCATCCACAAACAACATCATGCATGTATGAAACCTTCCTTCCACTGAAATAAAAAGAAAAAACGAACCTTCACTCAGCACGAGGTGCGGCGGTTGGAACACAGACGAAGATAAAGGTGTGGGTGGGACTGACAACCCGGAAAACCCCTCTTTTTGGTCCACCGAACAGTCCACACTCCGGCGACACTCCGGCGATGCTCCGGCGGCACTCCGCCGGCACTCCGGGACAGGGACGGAAGCAGGTGGGACGACGCGAGACCTTCAACGCGCCCCTAGTTCCCTGGGCCGGAACGGACGGAAGACGATGGCGTCTTCCCTTCCTTCGCCAACGTCAGACCTGTGGCGGCCGTGAATCGGAATCGCCTGGAGGGGTTCGATAGCTCCCAGACAGCCTTCAACGTTGTCCGGCGACACTCCGGCAAGCACTCCGTCGGACGTCTCTCTCTCCAACTCCCTTTCTCCAAGTCGTTCGGCCTCTCTAGGTTACACTCTCTATCTCTGAACCTTCGCGCTTCTCTCTCTAAAATTGTTCCAAATTCAATTTCAAATTTGAAACGCGGACCTGCAAACCCTGACCACTCCCTTTCCACGTCATATTTCATTTTCATTTAATTTTTCCAACTGGACCACTCAAATTTAGACACGTGTGGCGTGTCTAAATGTTGTCAAAAGTGGTTGTTCAAGTATCATTTTCCTTTTTTTAAAGCCGTCCAGCCAACTTAACGGGAAGGACTCAATTGATCTCAATTTTCAAAATTAAGGATCATTTTGATACACTTTAGAAAACGAGGACCTATCTGAGACATTTCTACACAAATAGGGATGTCGAAAAGGATTAAACCTTTAAGTTACTTTAAAGATATGACTTCACCTATTATTCTAACATAAGAATTCATATCCTTATTTCTAGGAAAGACAAAATAAAGAAAATGCATTTTTTTAAATAAAGAAGAAAAGACATTTGATTCGTCATTTTCTAAAAGAAAAATAAGAGACTTTAATATTTCAACAAGTTCCGTCTAAAGAACAGAATACCAAAAGCTTTTAAGAACATACACTAGTGTGTAATACAGAAGTTTGAAATTTTGACCAAAATAAATTATATATTCATATTTAGAAATATTTAGTAAAAATTATAAGTTATTTCTCTTTTGTCATCTACAGGTTTTTATTATATGCTTTTGTGACGGTTCACCTTCATCAATTCTAATGTTTTCCGACAAGTTGTTCGTAAAACTTTTTTTTAATTATCTTTTCAGTATATATAATAATATGATAGTAATAATAATATGATAATAATAAGGTAAGTTTCTCTCCATGGAAAGCCAACACGTGGCTAACTTTTAACGAACTATTGCAATAAGAATAATAAAAAAATAGTGGAAGTTTTTGGACATAACTGTTTCTTCACTCTTTTGACTGTTTTTCTGACACAAAAACTTAATTTATTCCAAAATTGAGGAGAAATAGAGAGACAGAGAGAAGAGATAGTGTGTGCTGTCATTTTGTTCGGAAAGGATCATTGAAATAGAAGTAGATTCAGCCTGTTTTGAACCCAAAAGAAGAAAAGGTAGATCAAAAGATGGGGTAGACAAAGCTGGATTCTTTTTGGTTTCTTTCCAATATATACCTTTTCATTTGATTTCAGTTTCCCCCCAGATACCTGCCATGGCACTTCCTCTGAAACCTTCTTGAGCCATACATGTATCAAGCTCAAAACAAACATCAGTCAGGTATTTTGTTGATTCTGTTCCATCCTATTCCGATTCAGCCGTGATTTTGTTATGATTACTCATGTCTTCTGCTGTTGATTGAGTCAAACTTGATTTGTGTTCTTATGATCCTGCATGCTGTGTTTTGACTGGGAAAGGTTAAATCAAGAGTCAAGTTTGATAATTTGCGGATTATATATGGGAGAGTTGAGAAGAAGTGATCTAATATATAGGTCGATTTTTAGATGACCTAAATATCTTTATAACACCTTTCCATTTGATTTGCTAAAAAAAGACGGGTAATATATTTTCCCTCATTTTTTAGTGCTTGTTGGGTTTTGACTCTCTACATCCTGTTATTAGTATTAGAAAACTAAGTATAATTTTTACCACAACAACTTTTATAATTCTCTTTCTTCTTTTTCATGTAGTTAGTGTAAGTAATGAAGAGTAATTAGGAATGGAGTAGGGAGTGAAAGAATTTTATAGAAGGTAAAGAACTTACCTTTACCAAATACCGGACTTCGCTGTATCATTACTAACAAATGAACACAATGAAGGAACAACCTTAGACTTATAATCCTAAACTTTCAGATTGTAGAGAGATATTTTGTGAGCGTTCTTCAAACAACTATAACAGGTCAAGACAATTTTTTTTTTCTCTTGTATGCAGGTAAATAAATTAATTTTATTTACGATAAGGTGAATATTTTGACAATTCTAATATGTTGGTGATAGATTTTCTAATTGATTTTATTGGGTGTGATTTGTCCCATCATGTACTTGTTTCTGTATCTTGCTATATCTTACACGCTGAGCAGTTTCTAAGTTTCGTCATGCACACAGGGTGACATATTCTGAAGGTATTAAGATTGCGGAAGCTTCTCCATGTGTTGATTATGGTGACAAACTTGAGCATGGTAAATCTTCTTTCTGACCTATTGCTACGGGTCAAGAGTTCAAACTTTTGAAGATTTGCAGTCCTGTTTCTGAGATTTGGAAATTGAATTTACAGTATTTGGTGCATTATTTCTACACGATGTTAAGTGTCTTCCCAGGACTATGGCATTACAGTAAATCCATGCATTTAACTTCACAAATGAGGCTTTGACAAGACTGCCAAGGATGCAGAAACATCAATACAATTCCATGGAATCTAGAACTGAGGAATTCCATTCTGCACCGCAATTGGTCCCTCAAGACCATCGTGATGGCATGCATATCAATGCACGGCCTCCAGCATATAATCTGTCAGAAAATAAACCTGTGCTTAACTATTCCATACAGACAGGTGAGGAATTTGCTCTGGAGTTTATGAGAGATAGGGTGAATCTCAGGAAGCCTCCATTTCCAAATGTTGTGGGTGATCCCAACTATTCAACAGGCTATATGGAATTGAAAGGCATTTTGGGACATTCAGGATCTGAGAGTGGATCTGATATATCTGTGCTCACAAAGACTGAGAAGGGTCCTAAAGAGTTTGACAGAAGGAACTCTTCTCAACACCAGGACAGAAGTAATTATGGTTCAGCTCGATCAATTCCTAGAACTTCATCCAATCAAGAAAGTTACCGAGTCCTTCATGGTACTGCCCCTTCCAGTGCATCTGAAATTTCATCCATGAAGATGAAGGTTCTATGCAGCTTTGGAGGAAGAATATTGCCAAGGCCTAGTGATGGAAAGCTTAGATATGTTGGGGGTGAAACGCGTATTATAAGTGTAAGAAGGGACATACGTTTGCCGGAGCTTATGCAGAAAACATCATTAATTTATAGTGAACCTCATGTGATAAAGTATCAGCTCCCTGGAGAAGATCTTGATGCGTTAGTTTCGGTATCTTCTGATGAGGATCTGCGGAATATGATGGAGGAATGTCATGATTTACAAGGTGAACGAGGATCAACCAAGCTTAGGATGTTTCTGTTCTCTATAAATGATTTGGATGATACTCAGTTTGGCATAGGTAGCATTGACGGTGACTCTGAAATCCAGTATGTAGTTGCTGTTAATGGCATGAGCATGGGTTCAAGAAACAACTCAATTCTTCATGCCGCAGGTGGCTCTACCAATAACTTGCATGAATTGAGTGAACAAAATAATGAGAGGGAGACCAACAGAGTTTTGATGGACTCATTTGGTGTTAGTGGCTCATCTTTGACTGACAATGTTAAATCATCATTGACTATTCAATCTTCACAACAAATGCTTCCAATCTCCTCTAGTGCTTTCGAAACCCATCCATTGTTTTATGATGAACCGGTTATTCACCAAGGGGAAGGTAGTCAATATCCACTACAGCACGGTCTTGGTCCTTCTAACAACTCCGCTCGCAATCTTGGAGAGATTCCTGTTTCTGTGCCTATTCAAAGTCTTGTTAACCAAGGGATCATGAATGATGGACAAACATCCAGTGAGTTGCAGGTACAAGTTTCAGCTATGCCAGACATGTTGGTAAAAAGAAAGGGTGATAATATCATTCATACAGGCAACGATCCAGGAAAAGTTTTCCCCTTGGAAGCACCATATCCTATTGCTTCGCTGCCATTTGAGGGAAATTTGCATGCTAATTTACCAGAGGCACAAGTTACTGCTGCTCTATCAGAAGGGCTTCATCCTGCAGTACCATCAAAGAACAAGGGTAAGCACCAGCAGTCTGAAGATGCCTATTCATTAATCGGGAGTATGAATCGCACACAGACTCCTAAGTCTGGTGAAGATGATTTCTATACTACACCCACTGATGCATTCAGCCGTGCTCAGGTTGATGCTGAGTCCAATGTGATTGATTTCGGTAGCCTTGAACCACCTCCACTTCCCAACAGAGTCTATTATTCGGAGAGAATTCCAAGGGAGCAGGAAGATTTGCTGAATCGATCTACTAAGTCAGATGATGCGTATGGTTCTCACTTACTCATGTCCGATTTGCTTTCTGACTTCAGCCAGAAGAATTCAGAAACAGAATCCAGTGACATATTGCACGGTGGGAATATGTCAAATCAGAACATTATGTCCAGATCGATACCAAAGCCTTTGCAAGCAGATGGCAATACCATTGATGATGGATTTGCCCCACCGCCAACATACAAACAGTGGCCGGATGCAACAAATAAGTTGAATTCAAAGTTATCGCTGCATGTGAATTCTGAGTTGAAGCAAGTGTTAGTAGATAATAAGGTTACTGGAATTGAGGACCAGGTCCTTCATTCTGAAAATGATGCCAATCGTTCCAAAGACAGCCATAACATCCTCTTAGTTGATGGACCCAAAGGTACTGGACATCTGGCATTTCATCAGGTTCTTCCAGTTGAACATAATTTGAATGTAGTATCTAAACCTCCAGACCTCAATTTGGTTGAAGTTTCTACCAGGGAATTGGATAACGGTACTAAGGTCCAAGCTGTGTCTTTTCCTTCAACTGGAAACACAGGCCAAGATGTTTCTCAAAATTTCCCCCCAGAAGTTAAACCAAGACCTACTGCTCAGGGAGACATTCTTATTGATATTGAGGACAGGTTTCCCCGCGATATCCTTCATGATATGTTCTCCAAAGCAATACTTTCCGAAGATTCATCAAGTATTGGTCCGTTGCCAGCAGATAGAGCAGGTTTGAGCTTACACATGGACAATCATGAGCCTAAACGTTGGTCATATTTTCAGAACTTGGCCCAAGAGGGGTTTGATAATGTTTCTCTAATTGATCAGGACTATCTTGATTTTTCGTCTGCAGTGAGTAAAGTTCCAGATGGGGATAGTAAATCTCAGCAGTCTGCTCCTCTACTGGCAGATGGTGCTTTGGCAGGACACAAGGAATCTCACCTAAATTTCGCTGGTGACGAAAATCAGAAAAATGTACCTGTAACAACTAAAATAGAATCAACTCCCCTTCAACAAAAATATGAGCCTTCCCAGATAAAGGGCAATGAAAATAAGAACATGGACGCCATAATGGAAAACATAAGACCACAGGAATCTGAATACCTGGAGGTATGATATTAATAGTTTTTTATATTTAGAGCCTGAACAGATTTGCTCTTTTTTGGTGAAAATCTTGCTTGTAATGGATTGAATTTAGGATGACCTGAATGAAGCAAGGAGTGTGGATTTGGCTGGGAGTTTTGACATCAGTACTGTGCAGGTATTATGCTTGGATGTTTTATTTGGTTTGCGTTGATGTCTTTTACCTGCCTGCCTTTTCTGCAAAGAATATAATTTTAGTCTACCTATCTATTGCCCACTTCAGAAGTTATGATCCAAAACTTATAATATTAACTGATGAAATTTTATTGGTGAAAATATGTTCTGGCTGGATATTTATTATACCTTGCATAATTACTTTGATGCTACATCTTAGTTTATTCTTGAAAAGTACCTTGTCACTCTTCGCCAACCTTGTTGTTAATTGACTCAATAATCCACGACTATTTCATAACCTGTTTTTCCCTGTAGCATGCATTCTCTACTGAGATGATGGCAATATCCTGTATAAATTTGTTTCTGTAATATTGACCAGAAGAGCATCTGTACTTGATGATGGCTTCGTTGCTTTATGTATTGAAATTATAGAATGAGTTCATAAGATTTACTGACATTCAGTTTAATAGATATATTTATAATGTTAATGGCAGTTCATAAAGAATGATGATCTTGAGGAGCTGCGAGAGCTGGGTTCTGGTACCTTTGGGACTGTGTACCATGGAAAGTGGAGGGGATCGGATGTTGCTATTAAAAGAATAAAGAAAAGCTGCTTCGCTGGTAGATCTTCAGAACAAGAGAGACTGGTAATCTCTAAATTTAAGGGGTTCGGATTAGAAGTTTATTTCAGGAGATTTATTTCATTTAGTTAGCATTATCTTTGAATACCCATATATTGTTTTGTTTTTGATTCAAGGAAAATAATTCCACAGTTATTGCCTTTAGCCTACACGTTTTCTAGCACACTCTTATATTAAAGAGGCTTATTTGATGGTATTCATTTACACTCACAGACCATAGAGTTCTGGCGTGAAGCTGACATACTTTCCAAGCTTCACCATCCAAATGTTGTGGCATTTTATGGTGTAGTCCAGGATGGACCAGGAGCAACATTAGCCACTGTCACTGAGTACATGGTGGATGGTTCTCTCAGGAATGTTTTACTTCGTAAGGATAGGTAATGTATCCATTGTCCTTGTGAAAGCATTCTTTCATATCAAAATTTCACATGATTTAATTCTGCAAAAGATCTCTCTCTCTCTCTCTTTACAAACATTGAATATATTGTGCCTTATCAAAATTGGTGAATATTTATAGAGAGATAATTTCCACACAACAAGGTCATATGAAAGTTTAACACGAGAGGATTCATTACCCTCATCTTAATTTATTGAATGTCTACGAATTGGCAAATATTTTTTAATGAAAGTTCTGACATTTTGCTAGTTACTATAATCCTTAGGTCTCACTGACTGCTTTATTAAGAAAAATGGTCAGATTTTTGCATGGTCTTGTTGTTATTCCAGATATCTTGACCGCCGTAAGAGGTTGATAATAGCCATGGATGCAGCTTTTGGAATGGAATATTTACACTCAAAAAATATTGTGCATTTTGACTTGAAATGTGACAATTTGCTTGTGAACTTGAAGGATCCTTTACGGCCAATATGCAAGGTATGTAGTAAAGTTGGGGAGTAGCCATTCTATTATAAATTTTTCTTCACTGTGACAAAGCTAAGAAACTTGCTTTTCACAAGGTTGGTGATTTTGGCCTATCAAAAATTAAGCGAAACACCCTTGTTTCTGGTGGTGTTCGTGGAACTCTACCTTGGATGGCACCAGAGCTGCTAAACGGTAGCAGCAACAAGGTCTCAGAAAAGGTAAATTTTCAAATAATTAGTGGAAATTTAGAATCACTGTTAAAAAAAACATTTTCCTTTCTATTTTCCTCCCAAACCATATTGAAATTGTCCCCAACAAGGCTGTAGTTCAATTGGCACCTCCCTATGAAGACTTTTTCATCTTGTTCCAATTTGTCTCACAAATTTAACATTGCAAAGAAGAAATAAATCACACTATTGAGTGGATTATGTTGTCCTTAATTGTCTCTTCTGTCTCTATTGTTTGAGAAACACTGATTATTAATGCTATTACCTCTATCTTTAGGTTGATGTGTTCTCTTTCGGCATAGTCTTATGGGAGATTCTTACTGGTGAAGAGCCATATGCTAATATGCACTATGGTGCAATTATTGGTGCGGGTCTTTTCTCTTCTCTTTGGAACTTTATTTACTGTTGTATAGACTCTAATAGTGTTTCACCTTTATCAGGCACTAGTTTGCATCAATATAGTACTTCCATTGAATTGATAGTTCTATTAAAATCTCACAACAATCAGGCTACGCTGTGAAAATTTAACTACTATAAAACAGATCAAATGTGCAAAACCTGAACAGCAACTAATATAGCTAAACCAAAGTAAGGAAATGTTTGGAACCATCAAGACTTTTAGGAGAGGAAAATATGACAAAATGTCACCACCAAAGTTAAAATTAGCTTATACATAAGCTAATTAGTAGAAGCTCTCAAGTATTAGAACTGACATGCAAATCATTAAAGAAATCAGAACTGACAAATATCCTAAAGAAAAGGTTCTGACTTCCTTGAACACTACATGCAGGAGGTATTGTGAATAACACATTGAGACCTACAATTCCCAGTTATTGTGATCTTGAGTGGAAAACACTGATGGAACAGTGTTGGGCACCCAATCCTGCAGTTAGGCCATCCTTCACAGAAATTGCTCGCCGTCTGCGTGTGATGTCTGCAGCTGCTATTCAGAACAAGGGACAGGTCCACAAGGCTTCTAAATGAAAATGAACATATTCCATCTGATTGCCATATATAGTTCCAAAATAGCTATACATATATTATTGACATGTAAGGGCCAACAATAATTGTTTGTATTGTAGTTTTCTGGTCCTGCTCATTTTGCTGTTGATTGTTGTGAATATCAGAACTTGTAAATGTGTTTGAAAACCACATAAACAGGTTGTGCAAATTAAAATTTGGGCTTAATGCTATTTCCACAGTGCATTTTGGACTGCTTAGTCCCTCCTACTTTCTCAGGAAATTCTTCCTCCACTTCCATGAATATTAAATTTTCCATTTTGTCCTTTCCAAATAGTGTCATCCAAAAGTTAAAAATACTTTTGAATTACATTATCCGGAAAAGTTTCTTAATTGCAGAATTTAGAAAACTCCTGGATTGCCTGAAAAGTTTTTGAATTTTATAATCTGAAAGTTATTTTTTAATTTACGGAATGAATTTTCACTTCTAGATTACAGAATTTATAAGTATTTTTTTCCTTTTAAATAACTTTCGCATATCCGAAAACTAAAAATGACTTTCGAAAATTTGGGAGAATTAAGAAGAAAATAACTCCTGAATTACTCATTTTTAACTTCTTGTAAATTCGAAAAAGAATTTGCCACTTTCTCAGCATATAGCTAGTTAATGGATATGTTTGGATATATATTTCTAAAAATACTTGTAGAGAAGAGGAAAAACTTCTAAACCAGAATGTTACCATAAAGTTTTTTCATGTTATCAAAAAAATAGAAAAGAGGGAATAATCAAACGATACATTGAGTTATTCACCTTTTTATTATTTAAAAAATATATAAAAGTAATTAAATCCTTCTTTTTTTATTCCACTTAACCATGAGAGTTAAATGATATATCATATTATAGTTTTATTTTCTTCTTATGTTTATATATTTTTTAAATTTTCATTTATTTCCAAATAAATAATCAACGTTATAAAAAGTATAATTTAGTTAAGAGAGAATTTAGAAAATAAGTGAAATTTGAGGTGATGAATATAGTCGGAGGTGATGAAACCAAGTTAATTTTTTGTTGTGATGTGATATTAATTTTTATGAAAGATGTTTTATTTCTTGTTATTTTTTGCATGCTAAATTTATTTTTCAAAATATTACTTCTTCGTTAATGAGCCTTGAACTCCTATAAAAAATGAAAGAAAATGTTTAAGAAAAATAAACATGTATAAGAGAAAAGTTTATTCATCGTTTTTTTTTTACTTTGCTTAGTTTTGTTTTAAATAAAAATCTAAAATTTATGTTTGGGTTTTTTTTTTTTTAGGTTTCTTAATGACGCCTCCTCTTTATGAGGTTGTCACCTTTTAGAGAAATGAAGGATCATGCAAGAACCTAATCCAAAGAAGTGTATTTACCACACCTTTAGTTTGGCTAAGAGACTCTTGAAAATAGAAAAGAAAAACATAATGAGAGTGTGGATTACTATGCACACTTGGAGGAGAGAGAATGCACTTTTTGATTATTTTTCAATGATTGAAGAATATTCTCTTATATACCTCATAATTAGAACTTCTAGAAAGATATTTTGTGATTTTATTAGTGTATCCATCATTTTTGTATTATTGTTTTTGGCTTATTTAAGAAGACTTCTTCTCCACTTGTAAATGATTGTTGAATGAAAAAATAAAGTTATTATAGTCATTTTTTGTTACAAGTGTCTCTTTTTCTAGAGTGAGTTATCCCTTAGTCTTATCTTAAATTTTGATTCAAGTGACGCCAACCACCATTAATCTTGGTTAGTGGTTCATCCCCTAAATGCACCTTTCCTATTTCCTTCTATTCCATTTCTTTTTCATCTTTGCTTCTTTATTTCAAGTTTTTTTATGTCCTTATGTTAATTGCTTTCACCCTTTTATGCTTAAGTCTTGTAATTTTGTTTGCTTATCTTGAATTCATCTTCTTTTCTTACTTTTTCTATAAAGTGAACATTCACATCTAGATAATATTGTTATTTAATGTTCAATGATGATCTTTTTCAGACTTTCTTAAGCAACATAAACACAAACATGTTATCCTCTAAAAACAACAAAATCAACTCTTACGTTTAAATCTTGTTAATCTTAAAATAAAGAAACAAAGATGAGGCCTCTTTAAACATAATAACATAAAGAAACTTGAAATAAAGAAACAGAGATGCAAAAGAAAGGGAATGAAAAAGGATGGAGAATGAGACATGTCACTTGCGAGATGGACCAACCCAAGAATGGTGGATGTCGTCACTTGAACCAAAGTTCAAAATAAGACTAAAGGACGAATAATTTTAGAAAGAGAGACATTCACAACAAAAAATGACTATAAATAACTTTACTTCTTCATTCCATAACCCTTTACAAGTGTATAGGAGTCTTCTTAAATAGGTCAATCCTAGTAATAATACAAAGATGAGGATACACTAATAAAATCACAAAAATATCTTTTTAGAAGCCCTAATGATGAGGTATCGAGAATATTCTCCAATCATTGAAAAATTATATAAAAGTACATTATCTCTCCTCCAAGTGTGCATAGTAATCACACTCATAATATGTTCTCCTTTTCCACTTCCACTAGTCTTTTTAGCAAAATTAGAGGTCCCTTGGGTCAGAGTCTTCCATGGTCCTTCATTCTTCAAGAAGATGACAACTTAAAACAGGAGATATGTCATTAGAAAACCTACAAAACACAAGACACAAACATGAGTTCTAGATTTTTATTTAAGACAAAACTAAACAAAGTAAAAGAAAAAGGATGAAAAAACTCTCCTCGGTCGCTCGGTCAGCTTAGGACCAGATGGTCCAATCCGTCGGAAACACTTAACAAACTAGTCAACCAAGTAACATGAATTGAGCGGTTGACCTTAAATAAGAATTAGGCTTATGACGATTATCTTATGTTAAAGCACAATCAATACTAGGTGGGTTGTAATTAAGTCGATGCTAATCCGAAGTCCATCCCGAAATCTATAAATATCAATTTGAGATATTGTGGTAGATTGCTTACATTTAATATGCATTTATTGCTAGGCTACCGAATCTTTGCGCGGAGTATCTATTGCAAATAACCTCTCAGTGCGACCAAACAAAGTGAAGAACAAATAGTGACTTGTGCATAGAGTTGGACGAACAAAACTTGGTAGAATGTTAACCTCGACCACACAAACTCAAACACCTCCTAATCATGTTTATTTTCCTTAAACACTTTCTTCCATCTTTGGTAAAAGTTAAAGACTCATCATCCACACATAAGTTTATGAAAGAAGTTTATTTCTTGTTATTTTTTTTTTATTTGTTTGAAATCGTTCAAACAATATATATATATATATATATATATATATATATATATATATATATATATATATATATATATAATGCAAATAAATAAACGTATGAAAAGTTTCTGGATGGTTTTGTATAGCATACACCTTAAAATAGACTTTAAAAAATCCAAAATAACAGCTTGTTTTCAACTATACATAATATTGTAAGACTATTATAATTCGACAAGTATAATAACTGTATTTAGAAGCTAAAGAGTACTTAAAGGAGGAATATATATATATATATATATATATATATATATATATATATATATATATATATATATATATATATATATAATTATACACGAGCGTTAGACGTATGTTTGTCAGACAAGTATACAAACAAATATGCTTGTGTTTGTTTGGTTAAAAAAGGCTGAGAATATTGTGTATATGTTTGGTTGGACGAAGTTAATAGTTTTCTTCTGTTCGGTCAAACGAAGCTGTGAGCTAATGTTTAATAAGTTAGATGAAATTATAATACACTTTCATCTAATAGACCAAATGAGTAATTGCGAACTTACTGTATAAAAAATTTAATGTTATTGTCAATTTACATATTTTAATTGTTTTAAAACACTATCATTAGAAATGATCTTAATTGCTTGATAAAGGTGGTTTCATAGTTTTTAAAATAATTGTGAAACTAAAAGGTCGAATAAATTATGACGTTAGACATGATGTTACAAAAGGAGAAAAAGAAAAGGAAAGCGGAGCTTCTCTCTTAGGACTCTTGTTTAACCTAGAAAATGAACAAGGAAATTTGATCAAGATGTAACAAATATACATATAAAACTCTAATCATATTCTAAAACTTGAGTAGAATGGAATTGGTTCTGGTTGAACTTGACCGAATTTTCATTCTAAATATAAACTCGAAAATAAAAAATGTTTTTTACTATACGAAATATACCGATCGGAGTTAATGGTCATTCATGGACAATTATCAGATATACCTTACGCTTTATACGGTATTAATTATTGATTATTGGGTTTGATTTCCTAGAAATATACTGATAACTAATCAATGGACTTGACTGCCACAAACTCTATAAATAATACAACTGATGTCAGGAACAATCATCTTTTACTATCCCAATAAAATATAAACCTCTTTATGACACATATCTGATTTAAGCGTCGTAGTGTCTTCTGCAGGTCAACAACCCATTGGAGTGGATCGCGTTCTCGGAGAGGATTGAAGATCAAAAGAGAGCAAAGCAAGGAAGAAAGACCGACCCTCGGATCAATTCAACCGAAACATTTTGGCGTCCACCGTGGGACCGAGCGACATCCCCATCAAACCATGAGGAACCAGACGTGTAGACTTGCGCTCGGCCTCGACATTTGCTACTTCGAATCAATATCAGGTTTTGCAACAAGAGTACAAAAGGCATTTCATTTGTTTTGAGAACTTTCAGGAAGGTTCAGTCTTACGTATTTTCAACTTTGACAGATTCCACTTTTCATTATAATTTATAAATTATAATATATTTGTTTAACTCATATTTTTGTGAGTAAAAATATCCTGCAGAGAAAAAATATTATGCACAGGATGGTTCAGAGCTGCGTTCAACCTTGTCAGGTTCTACCAACTCTTAATTTCAAATTATAAAATATCATGTGCAGAAAGGTTCAGACCTACCTTCAACTCTGTCAGGTTATAATGACTGCTCGGGGGAGTTAGAAAAATGATTTCAAAAATCCCCGCTCAACGCAGGAAGTCAGAACAATGACTCCTGCCTAAAGACCGCTCGAGAGGAAGTCAGGAAAATGACTTCAGAAATCCTCGCTCAACGTAGGAAGTCAGAAAAATGACTCATGCCTCAAGACCGCTCGGGGGAGTCAGAAAAATGACTTTAGAAATTCTCATTCAACGCAGAAAGTCAGAAAAATGACTCATGCCTCAAGACTGCTCGGGGGAAGTCAGAAAAATGACTTCAGAAATCTCCGCTCAACGCAGGAAGTCAAAAAAATGACTCCTTCCTCAAGACCGCTCGGGGGAGTCAGAAAAATGACTTCAGAAATACCCGCTCAACGCAGGAAGTCAGAAAAATGACTCATGCCTCAAGACCGCTCGGGGGAAAGTCAGAAAAATGACTTCAGAAATTCCCGCTCAACGCAGGAAGTCAGAAAAATGACTCCTGCCTCAAGACCGCTCGGGGAGTCAGAAAAATGACTTCAGAAATCCACGCTCAACGCAGGAAGTCAGAAAAATGACTCCTGCCTCAAGACCGCTCGGGGAGTCAGAAAAATGACTTCAGAAATCCACGCTCAACGTAGGAAGTCAGAAAAATGACTCCTGCCTCAAGCCGCTCGGGGGAAGTCAGAAAAATGACTTCAAAAATCTCCGTTCAACGCAGGAAGTTAGAAAAATAACTCCTACCTCAAGCCGCTTGGGGAAGACTGAAAAAGGACTTCAGAAATCCCCGCTCAACGCAGGAAGTTCGAAAAAGAACCCTTATCAATCAACTACTCAACAGGTTCAGCTTTGTCAGGTTCCAATGCCTTTTCATTATAAAAATAAATTATAAAATATTGAAACGTTTACTTTATTTTATTTAAAAGCATATTTTTTGAAGTAAAAATCTCTTCCATAGGAAAAAGTGTCAAAGACAACTCTTAGCATTTTCTGTTCAGTCTAGGGAACAAATCCAAAGAGAACTCCTAGAGTTTGCCGCTTGGTACATATAGCAAGGAAGACTTAAAGCATCAAAGATAGACTCCCTAAATACAAACGTGAGCGACCTCTTTTAAAGCTCATAATAATCCCTACGCACCTTTATCGAATAAAAGAGCTTGCTTGGGCTTGGGGGGCTTATGTACTATATGAAATATATCGATCGGAGTTAATGATCATTCATGGGCAATTATCAGGTATTAATAGGTCATGTTACCTTACGCTTTACAAATATACGGTATTAATTATTGATTATTGGATTTGATTCCCTAGAAATATACTGATAACACTTGACTGCCACAAACTCTATAAATAATACAACTGATGTCAGATACAACCATCTTTTACTATCCCAATAAAATATAGACCTCTTTATGAAACATATCTGACTTGAGCATCGGAGTGTCTTCTGCAGGTCAACAACCCATTGGAGTGGATCGCGTTCTCAGAGAGGATTGAAGATCAAAAGAAAACAGAACAAGAAAGGACGACCGACCTTCAGACCAATTCAACCGAAACCGTTTTTGAGTATATAATAGAGGATCTAATGAGGTGTTACCATATCAGTAGAATACAGTGGAGGGAAATATGCATCTCAATCGATGGATAAAATCTTCCCAGAGATTACTAAAACCAGCATTAACCTGTTACACAATATATTTATATTTCCTGACCATACTTTAGCCAATTTATTACTTTTCAAGTTTAAATCTTAGGTGGGTATGTCTTTGTACTATGATTATCAGGTTCTTTGTAATTGTCATGCTGAAAGCGTAAACCTTTCAAACAAATAAGACCCACTTTGCTACTCCTGTCAAACAAATAATTGAAGTCCATTCCACAGTGATGTTCGTTAAAATTTATCCACAATGAGAATGATCTAGTATCAAGTAGATTTGTGTTGGAATTTGAGTAACTGCAAACAAAAATTGGAGCGTATTGATAGGGAGAACCGAAGTTTTATTCCAGTCACCCAATTTTGTGTTTGTATACTGTGTTCATGTTTATGCGTTCAATCAGAAGAAATACATGATCGGTGAATCCAATAGGAGGCAACAACATCAAATGTGAGAACTCCAACAATGAATTTATAGACTTTCTTTTGCTCCAAATTAATTACATTCACCAAGGGTTAGCGGAAACTTGGAAAGGTCCTGCACAATACTTAATGTTTTAAGTGTTTTTTTTTCTCTGGTAATCCATGCTTCCCATTATTTATGCGTATTAAAAGGTGAAAATAAAATAAGCAGTTCTTAAAAAAATTCTATCATCAAACTCAAAATAACTGAATATAAAATCAAGTTGCATACTGGAAACAGAGAAACCTAAGGAAATAAATGTATATGGGATATGGAATTTGCAAAAGATTTAGTGTAAAACATGAATATAAAAACAATTGGTGAAACAAATGAATCATATTATATAAAAAAACAAAGAGCAGAACATAAAGCACAGCTTCGTGCCCGTACTTATTAGAATGACTTGATTTTGGTTTTAAATGACAGAATAGCGAAATAGTACAATAGTTCATTATTAGGAAATTTGAATATTATTTATAGATGTGGAAATAGTATCACCAAGAAAAGTAATCAGCCTGCTCCGGCTGGAATGGATTTTACTCACTGTATGAGCCTCAGCAGCTGAAAAACACCCCACACGAACCTTTAAACTTGCTATCACAACAGGACGTTAGCAGCTTCAAAAGGGAGGGGTTCCATGTAAAATTCAGAGTCCAAATAGCTCATCACCACTGACAGTCAAACCGACTCAGTAAAGATTAGTGTACTTCTATAGGATTCATAGATCTTCAAGGCGTCCAACATGATAGAGCCATTTCAAGCCACTGAATCTTTCCCATCAAAAATCATTGTTATGTTCACTTTGGGATCAAAACAGCCGTCTATAGGTAATGTACAGTAGAGAGTACAAACATCTCACTTTACAGGACGTACACCAACTGTTCTTACACGAAACCGGTATTGAGGCAAAGATTCTTCTTCTTCACTGTCACCATCATCATCACTAGAATCATCTTCAACACTATCCCACCGTGCGTAGTCTAGAGCTGAATGTCCTTTTGGTTTTGGAATAGTTTGCCATCCTTTTGAATGTTCCTCATTGGATTCCCTGCTTGGTGCTTTAGGAGCTATAGCATCTGCTATGAACTTCTTAGAGTCATAGTTTTGGTTTCCCCCTTGCTTCATTGAAAACTTGGGCTCTGCTTCATGAGCAGCACATTCGGTAATAACAATGCCTTTACCAAGTTCATCCTTCTGTTCTGTTATAATATTAGAAATCGAAGAATATTTGTCTCCCATCTCTTCTCTTTCATTCTCCTCTTCAAGTATCACTTCAGGATCCTCGTCTTCCTGTTCTTCAAACTCCTCGTCTTCCTGTTCTTCAAACTCCTCTTCTGATTCTGGTATTGGAGCAAGTGACTTTCCTTGAGCAAGAATATAGGAAAAAAAAAACATTTCTTACTACGAGCTGATAAAATACTTAGCCTACAACAATAAAATTTTTGGCCAAATAGTATTAGTCTATGTTACGTACCTGAGTACGTAAACTAGCCAAATACAACCTTTCACACTCTCTCACACGTAATAGAACAATAAACGAATAACAATGGATGAATGGATTTCTTTTATTGATGGTAATATATGAATAAACAAGGGTAAACAATAATTGGGAGCATAACCTCCTTCAATTACTTTGAGAGCATAACCTCCCTCACAAGACAATAATGTCTGTTACAAAACTCAATAATCAAAAGCATACCTTTAACCCTAGACTCTAACTTTATTTATATTAATTATTTCCCGCCCATCTCTTATTAAATATTCCTCTATCTGCATTTAATATAAATATCCTTATATTTAATATAAATATCCCTATATTTAATATAAATATCCCTATATTTAATATAAATATCTCTCCGTATATTATCCTAGCATATATCCTTAATTATAAATATCTTATATTGAATATTTCCCTAAATATATATTTATTTACTCTAATTAACTTATACTATATTTATTTACTCTAATTAACTTATACTAAATATTCTCTCTGCTCATATACTTTTCAACCCTTATTATTACCCCTACCTTAGATCGTAACCGTCTAACTCATCTTTCTCTACTCATTTTTACTCTACTATTTCCCACTTCTTGTTGCAATATTCATAAAATCAAACACTTTCTAACTATAATATAATCATAACTTGCACATATACTTCATGAGTGTCCCTCCAAATAGGAAAATCCTAACCATGTTATCAGTGCACAACGCATACGTAGAAAAAGGCGTGTAGAAAAATAGGAAAATCCTAACCAGAAAAATGTAAAATCCAAAAAGACAAGGAATAACAGCAATAACAGCCATAATAACATAATAGTAATATTATTATTACGAAGTTGGAACCATATGCCCGTAGCCATAATTAGTAATTCTCTTGGTACCACATAACCATGTTACTAGGGTGCATTGCATGCAAGTGAAATTGCAACAAAAATATAAAAGAGAAGAGATAATAGTGCCTACCAACTGTGTCTTCAAGCGAGCTTGAAGATTTTGATAAACCTCTGAAGATGGATTCAACTCTAACAGTCTGTTGACATCAAAAAGAGCTGAATGATACTCCTTCAGGGTGACAAGCGTTTGAGCCCGTAGCATCAATGCCCCACTGTGCTTGTGATCAAGCTCAAGCACCGAGGTGCACTCTTCTGCTGCCTGAAATAACAATGATTGATTGGATCCCAAAACGAAAAAGTATTAGACAGGAATACAGGCAGCATAAGCTTGGAAATGGTAGAAAAATGATAAGCAAGGGCATCATTTTAGAAGGTTGAAATTATAACCAATGTATTACAAAACTTTTAACAAAAAGTTTCCAGAAAAAAATAAATAAAACAACCAATGTTTTCATTTGACTCAACTAGGATTGGTTGGAACCTAAACAGAGATTAAAAAAGAAAAACACAAACCAATGTATTATGAAACTTCTAACAAAAAGGACGACAACTATAGAATGAGATTGTACAATCTCAGGCAAAAAATTGAACATCAACAAAGCAACCGGTATTTGTGTTAGACTATAACTGAATATTTAGTAATTTTTTTTCACACCGTTATTCCATCATAAAGTGTTGTCATATAGTTGAAATTCATTAATTCTTACAATAATTACATTAAAATCACCTCTAGAATGATGTCTAATTAGTTGACAGTGTAAATAAAAACTAAACTTTTTTTTTTTAATTTGATAGATTACTATTACAAATAACCGCAGATCCTTTAGAGAGACATAAGAGAAGGAAATGAACATATTCAAACTCATCTACACAATTTTCCATTCACACCCCATAAATTTTGCAAAAATTTCGAAAGCAATTTCCCCGGCCAACGTAATGAACTGAAATATCAACATAATCAAATCCAGTTTTTACACACCCTCGCTTTTGATCAATCAAACAGTTCCTCCCTAGTACAGGAGTCCTAACGAAGATTGTTTAGCACTTCCGTAATTATTACAAAACTCAACAATTTCAAATGAAATGAATTTCATGAAATTAAACAAAATAAAAACTGAAATTGGAGCATTCACTCACTTTACAAAACATAGAAAATCGCTTTCCAAACCAAAGCACCAGTAACAAATTCAAAAGGGAGCGACGAAGAGACGTAACCTTTTTGAAATCGTGAAGCTTCAGAAAGCACGCGGCTCGATTGCTATGCAAAGCGATCTTCTGAGGGTTAGTCTTAGCCATGGCGATTGCCTCCGTGTAGAACCCTAACGCCTCTTCGTATCGTCCTTCACGGTACATCTGGTGAGCGCGTTCGATTCTATTCGGCGCCGCCATCTCCCTCCAAATCCGATCGCAATTTCCAAAGAAAAAAAGTAATATTCAAAACAAGAAACAGTTTAAACTTATCTGTCTAGAATTGTATGTGCACCAAAAATTGAATTGACGAGAGTTTGAAATTTGTAGGTGAACTCAGTGACAGCTCGTGAATGGAGAGATAGACAAATGGACAGTGGAACAAGACGATGCTTGAATTGAACGCGCTGCGCCCAATTATTGAAACGCGTTTCCCTCTTTCTTGTCTTTGTAGTTTTGTGTTGAGTTCAAACAGACCAGATTTTTTGAAAAAAAAAATAAAATTACTACGCATAAATTTGTTAAATTTTTTTTATTAAATATTTTTTTTCTGTAAATTATTTGTAAAAAAATATTTTTGGTATCTAAATTAAATTATAGAGTATTTTATCTTTTTATTTTATGAAAAGGTTTAATTGCTTCCTTTGTCCCCAGTTTGGTTGAATTGTGTCAAATTCATCTTCATTTTTAAAAAAGTTTCATTGTCATCCTCACGTGGTGTAAAAGTGTCAATTGAATCCAAACATTGAAAAAATTTGTGTCAATGTAGTCATCTCCGTTAAATACACACTAACTGCGTTAAGTGGTTGATTATTTGGCACTAGAGAAGTAAAACGTGGCAAATGAGTCACAATAGTGGTAATGACGTGTCATTTAGGGTATTTGTATTTGTGAACGAAAACTAATTAGGGCATTTGAGATAGAGTGTTTCTGAGTTCAGGAAGGGTGAAAAATCGCAATTGGGGCTTTTGAAAGCAGAACGCGTTTGGTGATTTAGAAGCGTTTGGTGATTTGGAAGTGCGAAGTGGGTTCCATTCGAAGGTCCATTCGAAGGTACGTGTACATTGCTTTCGTTGGGTTTATGGTTGCTTTGGTGTGTGTGTTTGCTTCGTGTGTGTGTTTGCTTTTGTTGTGGTCCCCCATAAACTATTATCTCTGTTTGTTGTTGTCCCCCACACTTTGTCCAACGTCATCTTTGTTTTGCCTTCTTGCCTTCTCTTCAGCCAATTGTGCCTCCAAAGTTGCAACCCTCCTTTTAAGTTCTTCAATTAGAAATTCTTGTTCCTCTAAGGCACGCATAAAAGTTTCTCTGCGAATTCTTTTTTGTTTCTTCTTTCCTCTTGGTTTAGCATCCTTTCTTTTAGGTGTTGGTCTGTATTCCTCCTTATCCTTCGTTGAAGGACCACCATAAACATCGTCAACAACCTGAAATTTAACAACACATTACAGATTACACAACTTTGGTCAATATATGAAAACATAACAAAACTTTCGATAACAAACAACTTACCAAACCTGTCTCCATACACCGTTTAACGAACTTGTCTCCAACACTTATATTCATCCAATGCAATATTCGTGGAAATTTATCAATAGGACCTTTTGGTGGAACAAAGAGCTCAAAAAACCATACCTAAGACAAATAAATCATCTTAACTTGTAAGAAACTTAATTCAAATAACAATTTAAGTAAGTACATCAAATACTATTAATTACCTGCAGCATGTACACACAACCGTCGACGTAAACGTTTGAAATACCTTTGCCTTTCTTCAAGCCTTTTGAAGCTTTGCACAAACTATGTAACAGAAAACGATAAACTACACTACCCCAACAATAACTACCCAAAGCACTTAAGTTGTCAACAAGATTAAACATTACGGGAAACACTTTCCCGCTACGTTTTGGAAATAAAATCTCACTTATCCCTACCAGGAGGTAAAGGCTACAAAAATGAGAACAAGGAATCTTCTTCTTTTGTTTTCGCATTAGAATTTTGTATATTGAATTCAATTCCTTTGTTCCTTTGCCTATGTATTTCACACATTCACTATTGCCCAGCTCTTCCTTTAAGTTAATGTTTGCACCATCTGTACTCAGTCCCAACCCTAAATAAATATCATTTTCATTTATATTCAAAACTTTATTCCCAACTAAAAAACCACTACTACAGTCGTCCCACTTACCCAATAACTCACTCAGTATATTTCTACCTACTTTAACATTGACATTGACATCTAAAAACCAAGCAAATGGAGTTGTCGCAATCAATGATCGATGCTCCTTTGTTAAGCGTTCGTTCAAAGTACATATATACTTTGTCGAAAAAGAGTGACGAACACTCAACTGCATAAACCAAAATCAAATCATCAAAACAACGAAACCCAATAACCCAAGCACCACAACCCAACGATACGAACCCCAAACATTAACCCAAATCAAATAACCATGCTACGAGATGCCCAAACCGAATAACCAAGCTACGACATGGAATGGAAAACCACTTACCTTAGTCGTCGGACAATCGTCACCAGAACTTGCCATTCCGCACGATAACAGGACACCAAACTGGCCGGAGACAACACGATGCAAATGGAACGAAGCGAGACGAAACGCGACCTTCGACCTATCAAGAGAACGGACCTTCGTTTGCAATGGAACAGAGAAAGGGAAAGGGGTATTTTAGGATTTTCACTCAAAATAAGGGTTACGGTCATAGGTTTTAAAAATAAAAAATTTAAACGAACCAATGAGGTGGCGACACGTGGCGTTGTTAAAATAGTGTTAAAAATCCGTTGTTGGAATATCGCGGTCCTATAATTAAATCCTAAAAAATATATAAAAACGTTTTTTTCTTCTTCTTGGAAAACTGACACCCATCCATTTGCCTCAAACAAACCCTCAACGCATAAACAAACATGCAATTAACAACTCCAAAAAATTAAATCTGGTGAAAAATACTAGTAATTCCATGGGAAGAGATTCGAGCTTAGATTCAGAAAGGGAAGAGGTGAAGGGTTTTGGAGCTGAACAAAACAATTGGGTCGTGATTAACCAAATTGACAGGCAAGCATCATAGGACTCTTATATATAGACATTCTCTTCATGACCCTTTCCTCTCTTCCTAGCATGCAAGACCGCCACCTTTTTCTTCCAAGTGCAGCAATATTTTCCCACAACAGAAGCCAAACCTGAAGACTTGGAGCAGCGAAGCTGAGCATAGTCCTTTGCCGACACTTTACCCATTCTATTGTTCCCCACATTCAACCTAGCCTAAAAAAATATAAAATTGAAAAACAAAAATCAAGGATGAAAAGAGAAAGAGAAAGGTTAGTAAATAATGATGGTGGTGAGATGAAAGGTGAAAATGGAAATAGAAATAGAGAGAGAAAGAAAGGAATTAGCTGTCAGCAAAAGTCAGTCGCCGCCACCCATTCCGTCTGGCAAGAGTTGTTGGTCGCAACGCAAGTCTTCTCTTCCTCCCTCGTCACTTGTGCCGCCGGTCAACACTGGTCTTCTCTTCATCTGTGGGCACAACTTATAAGCAGAAGTTACCATCCCATTTCGGTGAACCAAACCACCATTGTAGGGGTTGATCAATAGTTATAAAAGTCTTAAAATTTATTATGTAATAAAAATTATTAATTTTTAATAAAATTATATATGAAAAAAATATAGATTAATAATTTATATAAAAAAAGTTAATAATATAAATAATTAGTTTAAACTAACATTAATATAATTTTTATTCAAACTAACATTAATATATATTTTTATGTTTGTATTGTAATGTTTTCTTTTTATCAAATAACCTATATATCTTTTTTTTAATTTATATAATTTCTAAATTGTAATTATATTTTTAGTCAAACTAACATTAATATATATATTAATTTTTAAAATCCTGTGCATGGAACGGGTATTGTTACGAGTAATTTTCCTTATACAAATCCATATGCCCTTTCTTTGTGGAGAATCAAAACCATATAACATTTTAAGAGTGAAAACGATCCATCTTCCATGATATTATTGAAAAGTTTCTTCATTGTTCGTCCCCATGTTGAGACCGAAAACCATTTCGCATAATCATCAAACAATTTCTCATTTGGTCTCTTCGCTGAGACAGAAAACCATTATTTGAACAAGTTGACCCCAACTGGAGAAATAAATATCTGTTTTTGATTACCGTTAGGAACCTACCAAACAGACATTTACACTTTTCAAAGGAACCAAGTGTCATCGAGACCAAGTGTTCTTCTAACTCATGCAAAACTCAGAAATCTATTTATAGAACCACATCAACATGCTCCCTCTTACATCCTTATTCACTTTTGAATCACTTTCCTCATCATCATGAATCCTTCTCTGTTCTTCTGTTTAGCCGCCTTCTCCGTTTATTCTCTTTCCTCTGCAGAAGCCGATGAAAGCCCCAGTGGCTTCACCGTCGACCTTATCCACCGTGACTCACCGCTCTCACCCTTCTACAACCCTTCCCTCACCCCATCACAGCGCATCATAAACGCTGCCCTACGCTCAAATTCTCGACTAAACCGACTTTCTTCTCATCGCTTAGATCAAACCAACAAGCTACCCCAATCAATTTTGGTCCCTGACAACGGTGAATACCTCATGAAATTTTACATTGGCACCCCTCCAGTTGAAAGGCTTGCCATTGCAGACACAGGGAGTGATCTCATCTGGGTACAATGTTCCCCTTGTGCAAGCTGTTTCCCCCAAGATACCCCATTGTTTGAACCACTCAAATCTTCCACGTTCGTGGGTACCACATGTGGCACACAACCATGCACGTTACTCCAAAATGGACGAGGTCAATGTGGAAACTCGGGTGAATGCGTCTACTTGTACGAATACGGTGACAATTCATTTTCTGCAGGGCTTTTGAGTACCGAAACCCTAACTTTTGATGATTCACAAGGTGGAGCACAAACAGTTTCTTTTCCTAACACCATCTTCGGATGTGGATTGTTAAACAACTTCACTGTTTATTCCAGCACTAAACTCACTGGTCTAGTGGGTCTCGGAGCTGGACCGTTGTCGCTGGTTTCACAAATCGGTGACCAAATCGGTCACAAATTCTCCTACTGTTTGCTTCCTTTCAGTTCAACCTCCTCCAGCAAGTTGAGATTCGGGAACGAAGCAATTATAACGGGAAACGGGGTTGTGTCCACTCCAATGATAATCAAACCGTCGTTACCCACCTTTTACTTTCTCAACCTTGAAGCCGTCACCGTTGCACAGAAGACGGTGCCGACTGGCGGCACTGAGGGCAACGTGATTATTGATTCCGGCACGGTGTTGACGTATCTGGAGCCAACCTTTTTCTCCACATTCGCGGCTTCGTTACAAGAAGCCCTTGGCGTTGAACTGGTGCAAGAAGATATTCCCTCCCCGCTAAACTTCTGTTTTCCATATCGTGAAAACTTCGCTTTTCCTGAAATTGCGTTTCAGTTCACCGGAGCTACTGTTCCGCTGAAACCTATAAACCTGCTTATTCACATCACAGATCGAAACATGCTTTGCTTGACTATAGTGCCAAGCACAATGACCGGAATTTCCATCATTGGAAGTTTTTCACAGTTTAATTTTCATGTGGTGTATGATCTCGAAGGAAAGAAAGTTTCTTTTCATCCTACTGATTGCAGTGGCTCAAGTATCTGATGTGAAGTACGACACTCTCAAAAATTGAGATGCTTGTCTATATATTATAATGTATGTGTAAAAGAAAGAAGAGAAAGTTTCTTTTCAATAAGAACCGATCAGGAGGTGCTGGTCGTTAGTAATCTGTCAGAAATACATATTTTCATCACGTTCGAACAAAAGGACAACCAAAAAAAAAAAAAAAACACACTTTTGTTTTTCTTAGGGTTTCAAGTCCATAACCCTTCAATACACACACAACTCTACCACTACGCCAAGTCATTTGTTTCGTTTATAATACCATTTAAGTTATTTTAATTTTAAATGTAACACATATTACACATTTATGATACAAACAATAACATTTCACACCACATCGGACTTGTTTACGAGACTTTTACCCACCACGACAAGCTTTGACTAATTAATCATATGGTACTTGAATAAAATATTCCTTATTTTATAAACAGACAATATTCCAATCACACAATCAATAACGATTACTTCCATGGTCTTACGCTAAGTAGCATTAGAGCAATAATGCTTTTAGCAAAAATGACAGTGTACAACTTTTCAAAGCAAAAAACATTAAAGAAACATTTCAAGAATTTCTTTTTATCCCGTAACGTCTTTTTGATCTTGTACATAACTTATGAACAAAAAGTTTGGTACTTTCATGTTTTGTGTACTAAGCGTTTAGTGCATAAATCTATTCTTTTGAGTAATAAATCATTTAATAAAACTTTTGTTTTTGACAATTTATAATGTTAAATGCATTTTCGTCAAACACTTTTGGTGAGCTATATAATGTCTTATAAAGACTTATCAACGATGATTTGCTAATATTATTAAACATTGTTTATATCAAGCAAATCCTTTATACGGTTTAATCAATAAACGATATTTCGTTGAGTATTCATTTGTTAAACTTCAAAACAAGAGTTGCTAGAGAGTCTTGTCTCTCTAGACAATCTTGTCTCTCTAAACGAACTATTTTTAACAACCTCTTCCTTAAGTGCAAATCTCCCACTAGTCTCTATAACCACTACCAGCGTCGTTTTTGCCACTACTAAAAAATGAGTGGCAATGAGGAGAGAAAGAGAGAGTTGTATTGAGGAGAAGGAGTTGTAGGAAGAGGGAAACTTTCACATCATAAACTATTGTTTGTTACATATGAATTTTACATTCTTTTCTAAATTGTAGGGACAAAATTGATACATATTTTGTAGTAGGGATGATATAAAACTTTTGTGAATTGTTTGGAGTCATAAACATATTTAACTCTTAATGATATGAATGTATTTAAAAAGCTTGTTGAGGTTCCTTCCAAAATCATTAAAAAACTAGGATATGGATAATTCCCTTAACATTTTTGAATTTATGTATGGCTAGTTGGCCAACAATTATAATTAATTCTTATTATAAAATATAGGAATGTAAATAGTTTTCCCTAGTAGAATAGAAATTGCAATTTTATTTTGTACAAAATTTGTAACAAAAAAACCATGACCCACTTTTGTAAGGTTCTAATTTTAGTGACACAGGTTATTGAAAAAAAAATGTATACTTTAAAATTTATAGCATACAAACATATTTTTTAAAAATCTCAATATTTAAACTTATATATGAAAACAAATCAATTTACATTATTTCAAAAGTCTTATTCAATTACATTATTAAAAAAATAATGAAGAAATAGAGATAACTTCAAATTATATTGTCTCAAAAATTTATACAAAAAAAACTTTTAAAAAAACTCAAATTTTTCCTATCATCTCTTAGATTTATTATATTTCTGAAACATTTGTCATATTTGTTCATACATAATGTATTATACAATCATCGTCATACATAATGTATTATACAATCATCGTCGATAATCTCATCTTCTTAAAACACACATATGGGTATAAGTTCTATCATGCTACTAAATAATTTCATCTTTGCATAATTTTTTGTATAATTTGTGTATATACCTATATGCTTCATGTTGAAATAAGTTCGTGATTAGGAGACATTTAACATGAGATTGGTGACCAATTCAACACCAATATATCTATCCTATTTTCACTTTTTTAAAAACAAATATAAAATCTAGAATAATAGTATTCCTATATTTATTCAAACAATTAAATTGACCCTGTAACTTGTATTTATCTTCCCCTAGATAAACACTTGAATTAAATTTTTAAAAATAATATAATAAACATCCATAAAACATTGAAGTTCAATAATTCAAATAAACAAAAAGCCCTTAGAAAGTAAAACCACAATTTCAGAAAAAAGGGAATTTCTATAAAATATTGCTTAATTCATGAGCAGTGGCAGTGACACCTTTGGCTGCACAAAAAGATACCCTGAACAGGGAAACAGCATAACGCAGACACCCTCTATCGTCCGTCATTGTTATTTTGTTTTATCAAATCTGTGACCGTTCGAGTTATTCGAGGTCACCCTTTTATATGGTCGTTGATAAAAATGGCTTCGACCCTTTTCTCAAAGATGCTTTCGGGTCATCGATTGATCCACCATTCGTCGTTCCTCACTCAGCAGCCACAGTTTCTCTCTTCCTTATTCAGTGTAAGGTTCATCCCTTCTGTCCGAAATTTCATTTGGGTATCTTATTTCTCTCCTCGTTTTTTAACTCCTTTGTTAATTTCCTCCTTTTTGAGAGCGGACATTTTGTGCCTATGAAAATTTGGTCTTTTTAAAATTGTTTCGATTTGTGGGTATCAGGGTTGCGCGTTTCTCATTAAAGTTTTGACTTTTGAGTGTGGGGTTTGGGGTTTGTTTTGGTCCAATTTTTTTTGTTTCTGTTCTCTGTTATTGAACAGTTAGGTGATATGCTTTGGTGGCAATTTGCCATGGTATATGCTTCATTCAACTTCAATTTTTTAGTGTTTGGTGTTTAAGTAAGTGTATCAACCGAAGTGCTCATCAACACTTTCATAATACATTGGTATGGATGGCTGGGTCTTTTCTTCTTCCTTTTGAAGTAAATTGTATCTGCTGGGGATGGATTTTGATTTTATTTGGTCTTATGAACTGGATTAAAAGATTACCAATTTTTCATCAATTCGAATGCAAGTATTAATTTTTTTTGGATGCATTTTAAATTAGTAATTTATGAATATTAGTGAATCATTGGTAATTTCATAGAAATCGCAGTTAGTCTTTGAAATACATATTTGTGCAATAACTGTATGTAAATGATACAATGCAAAATCCGGAGCTGGTGCTGTTATGTATAACATTTTACTGAAGAAATTGAAAGAAAGGGTTGTCAATTATATATTAATGATAGTATGAAGACTTGTTCATCTCTTATGCTTACAAAACCAATGTTCATCGGTATAACCCATTAATCTATTTCTGCGTTGTTTGTTATTTTGGCCGACATATTATTGTAAAATTCACCGTTTTACTTGCAGAAACGGCTGTTTTGTATACAAACTGTCCCGGTCCCAGTTTCTACTTCCCAAAACTGCAAAACAACTGGTTGGGTTCCTTGTATGGCTTCTTCCTCAGTTGGTAGAAGAGCTACATATTCTACAAAATCTGTATCAACAAATGAGCCAGTTGTTTCTGTTGATTGGCTTTATGATAACCTGAAGATGCCAGATATCAAGGTATTAGGGTTTACTAATTTTATCAGATTAAGCAAACAGTTTACTAATTTTATCATATTTGGGAAAATGAAATTTCACTTGATTTTTTTAATTACTTATTTGATTGATCTCTACCATTGTCATGCCTAACCATATATCTCACTAGTGACATCTCTTGTCAAACTATACAGTATGTGAGTTATTTAACTAAAGTGCCCTGTTCTTTTGATTGTTAACTTTGTAATTAACAATCTAGGCACTGGTAAAATCACTGTATTTCCAGTTAGAGAATGGTATTGTTTCAAGAGTATATTTTATTAATTGATGTCTATTAAAATTAGCAAACATGATAGTTCTGGTTTATAGTACCTTCTAAGTCATTCAATCACTTATTTAGGTGATTATAAAGCTGTTTAGATTTATATGGTCAATATGATGTGATTGGCATCAATTGAATTTATTTCTAATTCTTTAAAACTCCATACTACATATGCATGATCTGCTAAAAAAGGAGCCTTTATATCATGTTATCCTTATTTACTATTAAATTTGAATATTAATTAACATACTTAAACTTTTCTTGCCTATAATTTGTGTTTCAGGTACTGGATGCTTCATGGTACATGCCAGATGAGCAGAGGAATCCAATTCAAGAATATCAGGTATCAGCATGATTTTATTGGAAATCACATTCTTAGTGCATCAAATTTTGGAGTAATTGAATGATATATGATATCACTTGAACATGTTCTCTTGCATGTACTTCATTATATAATTTTGACTTCTCTTTTCTACCGTTTTCATTTAATGTGTGAATTGCGTACTTCAATAACAGGTTGCTCATATTCCGGGTGCCCTTTTCTTTGACGTAGATGGAATAGCAGATCGTACTACAAAGGTAATCCAGTATCTCCTTATTTATTTCATTCGTTTTGTTATTTTTATGAAGCACATTCATGTTTGAGTGGTTCTTATAAGCTAACAAGGTTTACATGTTTAGTATGTAATATTCTGATCTTTCAGTGGCATGCTACAGAAAGTGGATGAAGAAAGAGAAATAACCTAACTAGATACACGTCAGTGCCAACTGCCAAAGGATATTTTGCAATTTCAGTGATCTTAGAATGATGACTGAATGTTTTTTCTACTTCCTTTTGATGGATACTTGTTTACTATTTCAATTCTTGAAAACTCTTTCTTTTCTATTTATAAATTATAGTTTTCTGCTAGAATAGTATGGTTATTCATTTTCTGAAGTTTTGTTCTATGAGTAATCTTATTGGTTTCATGATTGTTTTATAGTCTGTTCCTGTCCTATGTGCTATATTTCCTGCCTGTTAATATATAACTCATTTTCTCCATTATAGCTAATATGTTGATAGAACTAAGTGTTATTGAAAGGAAGGTGCGGAAACTAGCTCTGATATTTCAGAGGTAGCCATCTGTAATACAGAGCAAAACAACAAGAAAAAGGCTGCAAAATAGATACTCAATAGTTACAAATACAAGAGAACTCCAAGACTCCTCGTAATTCAATTCACTCAATTCCAGCTCTTCAGTTCTCACCCCCGTATTCATATGAATTCCATCTTCATTCATGATACCAGTGATTCCTAAATCATTTGGTTATAGTCCAGAGTCACTCCTCTCCTTTCAGCTTGTTACCGCTGAACTTGCTGTTAAAAACCTCAACATCCCCTTCTTTTTTGTCTCTTCCCTCTGCTGTGCAAATCATTCCACCAGTTCCCTCTTGATTTGTCTTTGCATCAAGTGGCCTAATTTGCTCCCATGGTCCATTCATTTCAATGGAGGATGACCCACATTTATTGCTCTTCTTCTACATATATGAGTAAAGGGTTTATCGTATGTGAATGCTAACTTGTATTCATTGATCAGTTACCACACATGCTGCCATCTGAGGAAGCTTTTGCTGCTGCTGTTTCTGCCCTTGGCATAGAGAACAAAGATGACTTGGTTGTTTATGATGGAAAAGGGTTATTTAGTGCAGCCCGTGTTTGGTGGTAAGCCTCGGTGTTCTACAAAAGGGAACATTAATACACTGTGTAGATTGTGGAAACATGGATTTTTCTAAATATTTGAAGTAATACATCTTCTTTCTGCTTGAAGGATGTTCCGAGTATTTGGGCATGACAGAGTTTGGGTGTTAGATGGTGGCCTGCCAAGATGGCGTGCATCAGGTTATGATGTTGAATCTAGTGCTTCAAGTGATGCTATTCTTAAAGCCAGTGCTGCAAGTGAGGCTATCGAGAAAGTATATAAGGGACAAACAGTGAGTTTAGAATCTTTTCATATATTTTAATATGATTTCGTTAGTGTTTTGAGTTCCAATTCTTTCACTTTGATTAATTCTTTTACTTTGATTAATTGTGTTGAATTTGACATTTTTACTTTGTTTTAATGCATTAATTCTCTCATATAATTTTTTCTTGCTAGGTTGGCCCACTCACATTCGAGACTAAATTTCGGCCACATCTTGTTTGGAACCTTGATCAGGTTGGTTGCTTTAGGGATAAATGTATTGTTGTGTCCATTTTAGATATATAATGTTGACAATATTGATGGTTGTAGGGCTGTCAAAAAGGTTTCTCTCTAGAGAGTCCGTAATTAGTTATCATAAGGATGAGGTTAGGGTGAAGTAGCAGTTGCAATTTGGGAAGACTTAAGCAGTTTGAAACTCTGAACCCAGTTTTATAGTGGACTATTTTCCTGCTTTTGTTATTATTCTAAGAATTTTGTTAGGATATTTATCCATTGGGGCCCTGTGCGGGATGATCTCAGTATGTGGAGAAACAGGTGTAGAAGGATTGTGATCAAGACTTGGAATGACAGAGACAGTGGAGCTATTTGACTCAGCCATTGGAATAGGAAGGACTTGCTGGAGGATAGAAACATCCTGAACAGATGGAGAGAAGTAAGGAGTCTGTTCAAAGAATGTGACATTGGCAGACATGTAATACTTCTTAGTTTCAGGAGAGTAACACCGATATCCTTTTTGAAGTCGAGAATAGCCTAAGAAGACACATTTGAGAGCGCGAGCGGAGAGTTTGTCTAGACCTGGAGACATGTCATGAACAAAACATACACAGCCAAACACTCGGGGAGATGTATGAAAGAGAGGATCATTAGGAAACAAAATGGAGAAAGGGACTTTATTATCAAGAGAGGAGGAGGGCATCCTATTAATAAGATAACATGCAGTTAAGATGGCATCCCCCAGTGATGGACAGGAATATGGGCACCAAGCAAAAGGGTACGAGCAGTTTCAACCAAGTGTCTATTTTTTCGTTCTGCTATACCATTTTGTTGTAGTGTATGAGGACAAGTAGACTGATGTAAGATACCATGGGAACTCAAGATGGCAGAAAAGGAGGATGAGAAATACTCTTTTGCATTATCACTTCTTAATATTTTGATTACTTGACCAAATTGATTCTTGATTTCATTCAAAAAGGATATAAAGATAGCTAACAATTCAAAACGATTTTTCATAAGATAAACCCAAGTACATCTTGAATATTCATCAATAAAGGTAACAAAATATCTAAAACCAAAGAAGAGATACGACTAGGTCCCATATATCAGAATGGATGATGGAAAAACTAGAATTACATATTGATTGAGACCTTTTAGGAAAGGAAGATATAACATGTTTTCCTAATTGACATGACTTACATTCTAAGGTTTGGAGACCACTAAGTTCAGGACACATCTTTTTTAATTTGGACAAATAAGGATGGCCAAGTCGATCATGTAACACTTTAGGATTAGGAGCAGCAACACAAGACACCCTTGGACGAGATCCAAAATGGTATAATCCGCCAGCTTCATATCCTTCTCCAATCTGTCTCCCCGAACCACGCTCCTGTATAACAAAAGATTTATGATCAAAGGTTATTGAACAATTTAACATTTTAGTCAACTGGCTTAAGGAAATTAAATTAAAAGGACAATTAGGGACAAAAAGGACTGAGTTGAGATTGAGGGAGGGAGACAAAGAAACATGACCGACTCCTTTGGAAGAAGTTTTAGATCCATTTGCAAGGGTTATGAAATGAGGTTTTTCTCGAAAGGAAATAGATGAGAACAAAGAGGTATTACCAGAAATGTGATCAGAAGCACCTGAGTCAATTACCCATGAATTTTGACATTCCATAGATTGAGAAACGCAGGCTGTTGATGTATTGGGAGATTGAGATGGTTGTGCCAAGCTGTTAGACTTTAACCTTAAATACTCTTGATATTCATCCTCAGAAAACATAGAAGGGGAGGTTTCAGTTTTCGAAGTGGAAGTTTCAGTCTTCGAAATATTGGCGGTTTTGGAAGGGAAACCATGTAAGGAGTAGCAATTCTCTTGATTATGACCCATCCTTTTACAATATGTGCATTGAGTACGTCCCCGACCTCCTCGTCCTCCTCCTCTAGTGCCACGTCCTCCTCTTCCTCGTGTGGCAACCATGACAGATGGTTCCACTAGTTCATGCGCTTCTTGAGTTTGAGATACCGGGACACGCAGAAGGCGAGTGGTCAATGTTTCCATAGAGGGGACCTCATGACTAGTTAGAAGTTGATCTCTGAGATGATCAAAATCGGGATGTAGGGCACGAAGGATCAACACCATGTAAAATTTGTCTAGTTTCTTTTTGATATCCTCTAATGGATCTACTTCCAAAAACATCCTAAGTTCTTCGACAACAGATTGGGCTTCAGCCATGAAGGACACCATATCATGGTCTGCCATTTTAAGAGATGCAAGCTTGTTCGTAGTGTCATAGAGACGTTGAATATCGTAGGCATAAATGCTTTGGGCTTTCTTCCAAAAGGAGTGACAAGTTTTGAAAGCCCTCAAAGATACAAGAAGTTTGGGTTCCACTGATTGCCATAACAGGGCACACAACTGGAAATCTGCTTGTTTCCATTGATCAGCTTTTTCAGTAGGCACATGGCTTCCATCTTGCTCAAGGTGGTCATAATGCCCTTGGCCAAGGAACCACATTTCAATCGCAGCAGACCATGATAGATAATTTTTTCCATTTAGCTTCTTGGAGGTAATTGATTGACTTCCAGAGAAGGAAAGAGTACTGCCAGACGCCATCTCTGAAGAAGACGGATAGTACTAGCGAGGAACAAGAAAACCCTAAGGGTTTAGACGAAGGAAACTGTGACAGTGATGGACGACGGTGGCCGGCAACGACGGGCGGTGGCCGGCGGTCGGCGACGGACGACGGTGGCCGGACAGTGGTCGGCGGCGACGGTGACCGGCGGTTGACGGTGGCCGGCGGCGGGCAGCGGCGGGCGACGAAGAACTGTGGCGCCGGACAGATATATATTACGAGACAGAAACCAGAGCGGCCCGCTCTGATACCAACTTAAGATTGAAAAGAAATAATTCTTGAGGGCTTAATTGATCCCTCTCACAATCTTCTATTTATAAGAATAAATTGATACACAAATACATGATAAATAGGGTAACCCTAGACACAATATAATCATGATAAATAGGGTAATCCTAGACACAATATAATCATGATAAATAGGGTAACCCTTGACACACTATAATGATGATAAAATAGGATAAATATCATAAGGATGAGGTTAGGGTGAAGTAGCAGCTGCAATTTGGGAAGACTTCTGAACCCAGTTTTATAGTGGACTACTTTCCTGCTTTTGTTATTATTCTAAGAATTTAATCTCTATTTGTCAATATTTGAATCTAGAAAATATGAACTCTTGACAATTTAAAGTAACAATATGAAATAAATGGTGGCAAGATCATGTGGACCCATAAAACCTTTCATTTTTTAGAAGTCTTTAGCTTAAATGTGTTACCATTTACAAGATGATCATGATATCTGGTAAAACTCTCTATACAGACCATTGGTGTTTTTCTCTGGTCAACCTAAGTCTTGATACTCATACCTTGATATTTTTTATTGGTAAGACAAAAAAACTTCAGTAGGCAGTTTATGGAAACAAGCCCTGTATATAAAGGAAAAAGTTTGATGATCATAGGTTTGACATCATTGTCTAATTATAATAGTAATATAGCTTGAATTTGAACTTGGTAAATCTACAAAAATCGACAAAAATCTTCCTAATTCACGTTGCAATGTCTAGAAAAGTTGAACACATTTATTTTATATGGTCCTTGGAGTTGTTTGGCAATATGATATTCTCTTTGAAATGTTTGGTCTATGAAATACCAGAATTAACTAAAACTAGAAGAGGCATCATATGTAAGTTGGACACTTGTAAATATATTGTAAATCAAATGATTTATTATTTTTTTATTTCTCCTCAGGTAAAGAGAAATATAGAGGAGAAAACTCACCAACACATAGATGCTCGATCAAAGCCCAGGTACTGTAGTTAATTCCTTTTGTATTTTCATAACATCACGTGATATGCATTTGACATACATGTCTATATATTTATGCATGTATGTATGTATATGATATGTAAATGGTCAAAAATAATAAATGATCCAAAATCAAAGGCATACCCATAATCAATGATCGCAAGTAATATTCTAAATTCATAATCACTCTTCATCTAGGGCATAGTTTTTAATAACCAACGAAAGTAAAAAACACTAGAGGTGAAAAGTAGTAGTCCACCGAATTTTAAGTAAGTTGATGTACTGCACTGAAAAGTATTACTGTACCAAAGAAAAGGAGATAGATAGGGGGCTGTGGTTTGTGAAATGCATAGGAACAGACGACTGTGAACTTTGAAGAGTTTACACTCTACAGAACACTGAAGGATGGGGCAGAGAGATAAGTTGCACACTGTGCAGTTTGTGAACAATACCGGATGTTCATGGTTTAGCAGATCAGCAGAGGATGCCATTCTTTGGCAAAAATGTTGCCGGGTCTTGGTGCTCAGTTCGAAACAGGTCAAGTGTAAGTGTTTTTTGTGTGGATCATTGATGAAGGATTTCAAACTCTATTGTTTCTAATGGAAAAACACACAAGAATATAAAATGGTGGGTTGAGAAACTCAGAAAAGGAGGGCAAAAAAGTTTTTTTAATATACCTGTTCACCATAGGGCTATAACTACTGAACTCCACTACACTAAGATTGTGGCATGACATCTGCTGTTTTATAACGTTAAAAGGTGCATAATAACTAGTAGCATGCTATTATGCCCTATCTTGTACAAAATGAAAACGGATATTTTCATAATAGTAGATGTTTATCCCTCCTAGTTGGAGATATCTTAACGACTTTGGTTGTCATTGCTGTATGTCAGCAGATTTCTTTTCAATGTTACTCTATTTATTTATTATTATTTTTTATTTTAATGTAAGAAATGTTTCTTACTCGAGATTTTGTTTTTTATATGCATTTCTTGGATTTAAGTGGATTATGTACTTTGGCAGGTTTGATGGAGCTGTTCCAGAGCCCCGAAAGGGAATCAGAAGTGGTCATGTACCTGGCAGCAAATGCATTCCTTTTGGCCAGGTGCAGCATATGGTCACCTCAAGCATTTTAGATTTAACATTTATAGCATTGTTTTTCTGGTTAGGCTTCCGTATATGGGTATCTTTGTATAATCAGCTTAATTAAGCACATATTCAAGGAGAGCCTTATCACATGAGAACATTTATGTTAAGTGGAGTTGTTGCAATTGAGAGAGCTATAGAAATAAACTGAAAAAGGAAAAGCTTATGGGAGGTTCTCTTAGTGAAGAATTGGGGGTAGGGGTCTAGGTCTCTATATCACTCTATCCTAAACTATTACTCTATTATTCACCAGTATGATCTTTAGCCGTATAGTTTTGTAGACAGTTGGTTCTATCAGTCAAGATTACACATTTGTGTACTTGTTAGACTTCTTTATCAATGTTGTTTATCTTAATTTACAGCTGTTAGATAGTTCATATACCTTGTTACCGGCAAATGAGCTGAAGAAGCGATTTGAACAAGAAGGTGTGAATATCTTCTGATAGATAATTGTCATACCAAATCTCTTACATTTCATGATGTTGTTACCTCTAACTGCATTAAATTGATATGCAGGAATCTCTCTCGATAGCCCTGCTGTTACTTCATGTGGAACAGGCGTAACTGCCTGCATTCTTGCATTGGTACATCTCCCCTTCTTTTTTTGAGTCTATATATGTGGCTTTGGGAAAGGGAATAGATAAAATTGCTTCCTTTGTGGATGGAATAGTACCTATTGCTCTATGGTTATAAAAAAGGAAATTTTGCTTAGACAGGATTTTCATTAGTCAGTCCCTTCCTTGGCTTCCACTAAACTTGAAGTCTGGAATGGAAAAAATAATAGGCTGACATGATTATAGATTTTTAATAGTTCAACTTCCAACATATGCATGCATGTTTTTCTAGTGGTAGTAATTGCCAAGACTTGGGTGTTTTATTCAAATTTTGTCTGTTTTAATTTAAAGACTTAATAAAAAGGGAAAATCTCTTTTCCTTACTTCAGCTTATAAACTCTTTTTTCAGGGTCTGCATCGTCTTGAAAAGTTTGATGTTGCAGTTTATGATGGATCTTGGACTGAATGGGGAGCTCAAGCTGATACACCTGTCGACATTTCATAAATTCAATACTGATAGATTTTCATGCCACCTAAAAGCATCTGCAAGTGAAGGGGAAAATGCAATCGTCAAACATCTTTGGATGTCAAAATTTCTCTGCTACACTGTTTGTTGTGGTTGAATTGCCAATGGTTTCCATGTTTAATGTTAAATCCTATCACGTGGCTTTTGTGAAAATAATGATAGGATTTTTCAAGAAAGCCTCAGAAGTTGGAGTTTGTTGGGTATGCTAAAAATTACAAATAAAATATTCGGATAACATCACTTCAATAAATTTTTCTTTAGAACATGCGAATGAAAACTTAAATTTATGTGTCATTTCGATCTAGCAAAATTTTGAATGAGAAAATAGTCACTCAATGAAAAGTTATTGCTATAATTTAATAGTCTACAAAGAATATTGTCCTTCAAAGTGTGCATAATCAAAGAGATATGTTGCATGGATTGGCACAATGACACTCAAACAAATCTATTGCACTGACACATTGTTAATAATTTAAAAAGAAAACATATAAGCAAATATAATTTTGTATTAACACGACAATATTCAATAAATGATTTCCATCTTGGAGGAGTGCGAGTCCCCCACAATTGCTCACATCAGCCAATCAAAGGGAGGTTGTTCTTACCACGTTCAATCATCCTTAACATAGAATCACTTGTATTTGTGGTTTTTTTTTCTACTAGTATTTTTTCCATGGATACCTGGCGGCGTAATGGAGGCAAATATTTTTAGGCAGGACGGGAAGCAGGTAGACTCGTAGACTATAACACTCTTTTCTAATAAGGGTGACTCGGCGAATCACTTGGCAATCTTGCAAGGTTCAAACACACCTTCGTGATAGTGATGGTGCTAAACTAATTCCGTATTGAAAAAAGCATTGTGTTTTCTATACGTCTTATAGAGAAAGCCTAACATTTTTCGTTATCGACCAAACTAACAACTTAATATTTGAAAGTAAATTGTTCTTATAGGATCGGAAGTATCCTACAAAGAGAACTTTTTCATAACATTCTTCAACCTTTCAATCGAAATGTTCCAAGATCTAAGTATCACTCTAAACTGAGAAATGATGTGTCTGCAAAAGACACATTGAAACTTAAGTCAGATATATGCGTCAACAAGTAATAAATGTTGTAATAATGAACGTAATTAATTTATGTCATGAAGAGTGTTATTTATGTAGTAATTATAAATGTAATTAATTTATGTCATGAAGAATGTTATTTATGTAAGACTCCGAGAAAAATAAGATATCTAAAAAGATGATTTAAACATCAATTATGTTTATTAAAATAAGAAATAATATGTTAAATAGGAGTGAAGTGTAACAGTTTGTTAGCTAGAGCTTATTGTTGTGGGTTGGTGATCATGTGTTTGATTCTTGCTCTATGTATAATGTATGTTAATTAATTTTATTATTTGTTTTATGTGCAAGTGTGGTGTGTATTAATATTTATAATAATTGTTGTGCATGTTTGATAAAAATTAATTAAAGTTGGGAGAGTGAAATTAGAGTGTTAATTAAAGTAGTTTAGAAAAAAAATTATTAAAATACAATAGTATTATTTTGTTTGAAACAATTTAGAGAAGAAAAAATGGTAACTTATTTCTTTTGATAATCGTTATATGTATTGTATAGTATGTACCGGTCGACGCATGAGAAGTTCATGGTTCGTTATGAATAACCGACCGACTCATGATGGAAGCAACCAATCGATCGGTTATGCGGCAACACAATTAGCAGGTAAGGTAGAAATCATTAATCGCTAATTAATAAGTTTAATGGTCATATCAAATACGAATATATGATATCAATGAGTAAATAACATGTTATATCACCTAAAAATGTACTGCGTTAATGGTTAATCAATGTGTTGGCTGTCACAAGTATAAATATACCATTGATGTCCAGGTCAATCTATTCTAATAAAATAGAAACTTCTTTATGAAACATATCTTGCAGGTCAACAACCTATCAGAGTAGATTGCGTTCTCGAAGAGGATTGAATGATCGAAAGAAAGAGTAAGAAATGATGACCGAACCTTGAACAAATTCAACCGAAAATATATATATATATATATATATATATATATATATATATATATATATATATATATAATTTTTTAATTGGATTTGGATCTTGATTTAATTAACATCTCATTCATCGAGAAAGTGAACAAGTTGTTTTTGCAATTGTAAAAGAAAGGTTAATTTTAATTGTATTAAATTTTAATTAATTAGTGTTGTAGTTGACAACATACCTTACAATGAGAATTTTAATTGTATTAACTTTTAACTAGATTTAGATTTAAGAAAGTGAACATGTAGTGTACCAGAAAATATATAAAAAGTCTTACAATTTCGTTTGACGATCCTCACAATAATGCTATGCCATAATCATACGAGATCGTGACAATTTTTTTAGGATTTTACAAATTAAATATTAATTTTAGCAACAATATTGATTCACATAGGTTGGATTATCATGATTAAGTTAAAAATGAGAGTCAACCCAACTCGATTAACATTCTACTAAGTTTACAATTTGATAATCTGACACGATTATGAATTGGTAAATTAGATAAATTAACTCACTTAATCATGTTTTATCCTTTCAACTTAATTTTATATATTTATTACAATTTAATTAAGATGAATTGAATTAAATCATTAATTTATAACACTATTATTAAAATGTTCACTTATTTTATTATGTATTAACCACATTTAAAGACTGACATTATAAAGATAACAATAAAAATCAAAATATCAACCTATATAATTTAACAAACAAATAAAACCATTCAAATACTTTGAACTTAATATTTGATTATTTAAAAAATAATAAACCGTTAATCTATATTTAAAAGTAATAAACAATTATAATAAAATTAAAGAATAAATAATTAAAAAATTATAAAAATTATTTTTGATAAATTATATGTTAATCTAATTTTTAACGTGTACTTATTGAGTAAGTAAACTTTACATTTAAAAAATTAATTATATTTTTCTTAACCAATCTGACTTTACGGTAAAGGAAATTCACTTATAAATTTAAACTTATTTTAACAACTCTAAACATGATAATCATACTTACTCCACCAACAAAAGATTAATTTAATATCCATTATAGATATAGCACATATACCAAACTGTATAAACTCTTTTACCATCATCTCTATATACTAGTCACCGGAAATTTCTTTTTATTTGATTTAACCCTTGAGGAGTTAACATATTTTTTTTACCTCTTTAATGACAATGATGTGATTTAACGTTCTTTAGGTAAGTCTTAATCTGATTAGCAGAAACTAAAATTAAAATTTTAAATTTTTTTGTTAGTATATAATATTCGTAATTCATAGAAATTTGTGTTTAAATTTTGAAACGTAAAAATTGCAATTAAACGTAAAATTTAATTATTGACATTTAATATAAAAATATTTAAATGTTAGCTTTTGTAAGTTTTAAATAATATTTCTTATTAAAATAAATTACGCAAAGATATATATCTTAAACAAAACAATTATGCAACTTTTGAGTTATATTATATCAAATTTTTATTATGTAAAATACTATTTAATAAGTTTAATATTTAAAAATAAATTAAAATAATAAATAAAAAACACTATTTTTTATTTGTAAATATTATATAATTCTGCTCATTAAAAGTTTTGATACGTTAAAGCATATTTTTGTGTAATAAAATAAATGTTACTTCAGAAAACAACAATATTATTATTTAATATAAATTAATGTGTACTGCCAAGTGTATTAAATGGTCTTCTAATGTTGAATGCCAATTGAATTATAACATCATTTCGAATAGGGTTAAATATATTTTTGGTCCTTAACTTTCAGCAAAAAAATGGAATTAGTCCCTCTTTAAAACTTTGGCCTAATTTAGTTCCCAAACTTTAGAAATGTGTGAATTTAGTTCTTTTAACTAAATTTTGTTAGATTTATTTGATGTTTCAAGTGCGTTTCATGATAGCATTTGAGTTGTTTACACCGTTTGACACATTTTTGCTTCAATATTTACTGAGAAATGCGTTTGAAACATCAAATAAAGTTAACAAAATTTGGTTAAAAGGACTAAATTCACATATTTTTTAAAGTTTGGGGACTAAATTAGTCCAAAGTTTTGAAGAGGGACTAATTCCAATTTTCGCTGAAAGTTAAGGGACCAAAAACATATTTAACAATAAGGTGGAAATGCTAAATATAAGCTAAATAATTTTTTTAGAAAATCTATATTATTTTCAAAGATATATAACTTTTCATTCTTTTTCTATCCCAATTGCATTTTAAGCGACAATATTTATAAGTTTATCGTTGTTTACATGAAAAATTTGCAGAGAATATTATCTGTGTAAATGGAAATGTAGTCAAATTCTATAGGAGAAAAATGATTCAGCTACGAAACAAAATTTGTATAAATATTTCTAGAATATTCTTCTATTGTACATATTTTCCAAAAACATATATTGCCAACATAATATTGTTTTTTTATTTATAAACTTTAAGGTATCAGAGATGTTAAATTTTTTGATATAACGTTATCTTGTTATTTATATAATACTCATCTATAATTTCTTATTTTATTAAATTTTAAAATTTTTTGTTACACTATATATTATAAAATATCAATAAAAAATAAAAAAAATTAATTCCCAAAAAGAAATAATTCTATTTTCTTTTACTATCATAAATATAACCTTAGAGGAAAGGCAGATGAAATAAAGTGTGAGGAAAGAAAGTAAGATGTAATAGAGCAAGAAATAAAAGAAAATTGTGGTTTTTAAAGTTAAAAATGAGTAATTAAAATTAAGTAATTACATCATTATTATAAACTTACTCATACATTTATTATGCACAACGATAATCTAGAAAAATACCCGTTACTTTAACATATTCTACCTTGTTTTTCATTCATTGGTGAGTAGAAAATAAAATACATTAAACTGAATAAAAAATTTCTTTACTTATTATCATTTTCGAACAAGAAAAATAATATTTTTCCTTTGTAATCCAAACTTCACATTCCCACGAATTTATCCTAACCCAAATTTAGATTTTGAGAAAAACTTAAAAACGAAATACCTAAAAACTAAAAGAAAACATTATTTTGAAAAAAAAAGCCCATATGTGACATAAAGATATTATAGTGTGAACTTATTAAAAATAATTACAATAATAATACTCAACATAATTTTGATTTTTAAAATTCATTTGACGTGTGTGAGGTCCATCTTTGTTGAATTTTTATATCATCACAATATACAATTTTAAAATTTAATAATTATTTAAGAAGCATGGAGCCGTTTTACACAAAAATAAAAAATAAAAATAAAGGTGTAATTAATATATATGTTAATTATGTGTGTGTGGGGATAGCAATCTTATGTGGAAACAAAAGCTCATAATTATCCACATTAAAAATATATACGGTTTAATGGGCAAGAGAAAAGAATTAATTTAGAGAGAAAGACATTAATGAGATAATAAAAGAAATACAGTTGATTGAAGTTAAAAACGTTTGAGTTCATTGTTTTTGTCATTTTCTCAAGTTAAACAAGGCAGATCCCTAATATGCTACACTTTAACGTTCCCTTTAGAACAAAATTCCAGCTAAGAACTGAAATGGCTCTCAGGAAAAAACAAGTGTGAACGCGCTTCATGCCAGTTACCACCTTAGCACTTCGCTAATTTTGATGTCTCATTCTCATCATATGCATGCACTTCCCCCCTTTATATCTAACACTCTCTATTGCCCTCTTTCATAATTATCACTCCTTTCTTTTCTTTTCTTTCCTTTCTTTACCACCTTAGCCATCACTATTCAAGGTTAGTTCTTCATTTTTCATGCTTCACCCACCAACATCACCATCTTTCATTCTTTAATTCTCCTTCACAGTTTATCTTTTTCTTTTCTTTCCCATTCCATGCATCATCAATTTTTTTCTCAAGTTTTTTTACAATACTCAGTCTTTTTCATTCACGGTAACCAATTTTTTTCACTACTTTTCAACCTTCACTCTTTATCAATACATCTTTTTGGAAGATCTGTCAGATCTCTACTAGTTAAATTTGAATAGAGTTATATTTTCATCCATATATATATATATATATATATATATATATATATATATATATATATATATATATATATATATATATATATATATATATATATATATATAGAGAGAGAGAGAGAGAGAGAGAGAGAGAGAGAGAGAGAGAGAGATTTGATGATTAATGTGTAATTTTGATGATTTTTATTTAGTCAAGATTTGATTATGTGGGCCATTAAAATTTTTACTGACAGCTTCTTTTACCCCCATCCATTCTTTTACTGACAGTCTCTTCTGTAACTGATGTGTTTATCTCAATTTCAACTTTTTATTATTACATAAGTACCATTTTACTTACATCAGGAATCATGGTAGTGTTTTTTTTTTGTGAATATAAACTTAAATACTCAATGGTTACTTATATAATCATCAATATAAGTATTAGTTATTATATTAACTAAATATTAGTTATTATATTAACTAAATATTACTTATATATTAAATTTAACGATCCATAAAAGAAAAACTCTTTTTAACCAATGTTGGATATATTTTTTGATTTTTTTTTTCCATCTCTCATATTTATATATTTCTTTACTGACAATAAGAAACTTAATAACACATTTCAACGTGGAGCGAATTAGTCATATATAAGCTTTAGAGAGATTTGAAACCCTAAATCGATTGAATCTTTTAGCCCTAAATTCAAGTTTTAATTTGGCTCTTTTTTTTTCTTTAATTAAACGTAAATTGGAATTTTTACACATGTACTCACATGTTATTAATATTACTAATAGTTATATGTACTCTTGTTTTTTATTCAGAGGTCTGATTTGGTGATCTTCCAGTGACATGATTACTCTAACACATACACTTTGTTCTCATTATTTCATTTGTAGAAAAACAGTGAAAAATCTTCTTCCGAGTTTAATAAGAGGAAAATCTTGTTGAAGAATGTCTTCAAAATCAGAAGCTAGTAAGATCAGTGTTGATTGCAATTCAGACAAGGTAGAGCATGCTCTAGGGGAGAATGCTGTAAGCTTCCTTTTTCCTTTTGATATTTATAATAATTATCTTTCCCTTAATACACATTAACTTAGTATTTTCCCGTAATTAGAAAATCCTCATTCAATTTTATACTCACCAACTTTTGCTCTATCTTCATACTTAAATAACTTAGTGTATGTATCCCCAATCTTGTGTTTCACATGAAATAATTAACATCACATTTTGTCTTGACGAAGAAGTTTTGATAACTCCTACGTATCAATTTTTCGTAATGACTTCGATCTCTTCCTTTGATAAATTAGCTACACGATGCGCCATTTATGATAGAATAATTAACCCTTAATTATTACATAAGCATTCAATACCCTAAATAGTCCATATATAAACAACTTCTGCAACATTAGTAGTTGTATAAAAATAATGTCTCTTTAAATATATATTAACTCAACTTTTTATTTTCTTACCTAACAAAAAAAACATTTATTTTGTAATTATTTTATGTTCTTCAATTACTTAACTTATGCATTTATATACCTTGCTTTAATATATATTTTTTGAAAAATTTCATATTCACAGAGGCCCGGTTATTATTTTGATAATTAGTGGCCACATAAAAGTGGGACTACATGACTTGTCACAGTTATAATCAAACTTACAGTTATGATAATGTTATGCCTTAATATAAACCCTTTGATCACTAGTGTTACGTTCTCCCTCGTAATTATGCTCAAGATCGAAATGGTTTTCTATTTTAACTGATTTTTTCCATGAGAATATAATGATAATGAGAACTCTTTGGGTTGCATATAAATAATTCCATCAGCAATAGTAATTTTCACCAAACATGTAAATTTCAGCTACCCTTCATTTCCATTCATATCAACCACTTTAATCAATATATCTGTTCAAATAACCATATGTTTTAGAAAGGTTACTATAATTAAGTGTGTGTGTATATATATATGATTACTTGAAATGCTTCGTTATGGGAAAAAATTAGTTTGATTTATTGAAATGTACACTTGCTTTTATTTGTTTCATTTGAAGCCTATTCCTGATGGATCTAACCATGAAGATCTTTCAAAGCCAAAAGAGAAATTGAAGAGAAAAAAGAAGCAGAAAAAATCCTCCTCAAAAGATAAAAAGAAATTAAAATTGTCTGAACATGAAGCTGTTAAGCCAGAGTCCTCGAATTTCACCTCAGTTGACGAGGTATGCTTTTAGTATGAAATTTGTATAACCATCTTTTCTATGCTTAGAGTTTTGATCGCAAGTTATATTTACTAAGTATCATGAAATGTTTATATATATATATATTCCATGATTAATATTTGTGACTGCTAAGCTATATAATGATTTTGATGCTCCACAATCGCAAGCCCAATGAACCAACTGAATTAGACAAAAGTGAAGTTGGTAAAAAAGGAGGAACTGTCGAAGGAAACAAGATTTCGGAACCTATGCTGCTTAGGTACTACTTTCCCTTCTTTTAATAATATGTAGCTTGATTTATTTAGTGTGTTATATTTTTTATTATATATTTGTTTTCGTTAATAATTTATGTCGGACTATGTTCTTATTTAGCCATGTCAAGAACTTTTACCATCTACTTAGGCTGTTTGAGACACTTGCGTTTGAAACTCATGTTAGTAAAGTGTGTTATTCCATGTAATCAATCAATAGGGATACCAACTCAGAGGAGACAAGAAACATATCAACTAATGCTGAAAATCTTATAAACCCTTTGTTACAAATTCAACCACATGCAACTGAAATGTGTCGAACAGGAACAGCGTGTGCTGGTGAAGACACCAACAAAACGAGGAAACGGTAAGTCCACTACCTAAGTGTTTGTTTTGTTTGTGTAACGTTGCCTTCAAGGTAAAATATGTTGAAGCAGTGAGAAGCTTCCTATAAGAGGGGGGAAAAAACTATCTTCGATGAACACACAGAAGGAGCCCTTTGGAAGTTCAGGTTTAGCTTCACCGAGACAAATTACTAAAGGGAAAGAAAAAGTTACTTCGATGAACACAGTCCATAAAAGTTTAGGATCAGCTGCACCTATGCAAACTACAAAAGGGAAAGAGAAGGTATTGATGAACACAACCCCTAAATGTTCAGGACCAGCAATGAATAATCTCTTCGACTTTGAGACAATTATGCGCAGTAAACTTGCTGCAATGAATGCTGCTGCATCTTGGAAAGGTAAGGAATCAAAACATTGACATTTGATACAAAACAAAATCAAATACAGACTGTGATATCACCTTAAAACTGGGCTATAACTAAGCGGATTTTTCCTTTCTAGATGTAAATGTTCGATCATTTCCATTGGATTGTACTACTCAGGCAAAAAATACTTTCAACTCTTCATCCAATTCAGCGGTGATTTCTACACCTATTTTTAGTTTCTTTACAAAGATTACTTCTCATTGTAGCTTTGATGGAAACCTTTCCTCACCTTGCTAACTGGACCAAACTCATGTTTTTTTGTCAGAATGGTTTAGCTCTAGCTTCTGCACCCAATTCTGGAAATATTGGCTATAGAAACTCAAGGGCACATTCAGGGTTTCTAAATTACAAAGACATTGATGATGATTGGTCTGAATTGGAACTTGAGGCTTTATTGAGTTTTGTTAAAAAGTATGGTCTAGGTAACTGGAATGTCAAATTTGAAGATCCAGATTTGCAAATTATAAGGAACAAAACTGCTAGAGAATTAGCTGAAAAGTGGGAAATGGTAGCTTCTAAAATGTTACCATATCTACCAAACAGCTTCATGCGTCCAGTGACAGCTGACAGATCAACACTTGATGCATCACATGGAAATGGATTTCGCTCAACCGTTAAGCTCCCCACAGTTCAGTTTCCAAGTGCAAAATTTCCAATTCATAGGCCTAGCCCTAGACTTGGCATTCCTCCCTTTCAAATTCATGAGGGTAATCAAGCTCTCAACTGGGGAAGGATCAAGCCATCCTCAAATGGTAGCTTTGGTCCTTACTTTCAAGGGTCTTCAACGGGAGCTTTTCATTCCTTGGCTGGTGCTCGTCCAAGGGAACTGAATCCCAACTTCAACACAATGAATGCACAACTTCTGGCTCAAAACTTTAGGCCTACCAGTGTTCAGACACCACAAATTCCACCCTCATCTCTCAGTGAAACAACAGTTTCTTCTCCAGCCAATGTTGGAACTGAAGCTCGGCCTCAGTTGCTGTTTGGCGGTCAAATCCCTCTTCCGAATAACTTGAGGCTCAACGAAAATGCTGGTCATCATGACGCTGACAACAGAAAGTGAAATTCGGATTGAAGAAGGTGGTAAAGGTTCTTTTCACAAAAACCTGATCTGCACCTTCACCTGAGAATTGCATGTTTAATATGAGAAGGTTCTGACTTCAATTTCCTAAGTGTCTCTTTGTTCTTTAGTTTCCCAAACATTTGGAAGGTGTGCAGGCTATATTTGGTACAAATTATAGCAACCGCAGCCTTAGTTCAACTCATAGTTACTTTAATCTATTTCTATTTCTATTTGAGTGGTAGTTGTTTCAATTACAATAGTGACTAATTATTGGATTAATAATGGTTGGTTTCTTCATGGTGATGCATTTTTTGTTGATTCAATTATCTAGCAGAAATAGATCTGCTGGTCACTTTCTTGAATTAGCAGATATTTTCCCCAGTTTATAACGATAATCATGCTGAACTAAGTGATTGAAAAAGTTAACAACAATTTTTATAAATTACGTATATTTTGATTCTATTATCAAGTAATTATATGCATTGAAATAGTTTTAGGAAAAATAAATATAATTGATTACTCAGATATATGTCAGAATTTGAGAACCACAAAAAAGTCAAATTAAAATATCAGCGATAGATATAAGAATCATATCAACAGCAGTTTAAGTATAAACAAAATCTAATAATAATAAACTCCAAACTCGCATATATACGAATTATACAGATTTATTAAGTGCAACCATCAAACAAGTCAGTGTTGTTCCAACTTAACCAATACTCTCAAAATTCAAAATATTGTACCATTTCTTAACTATAGGATGCAAAAGTATAGTTTTGATAAAAATAGTCGTAAGTATAGTTTTTATTATTATCAATATTATGAAAACTGTAACGATCATAATTAGTGGTGCTACACATTATAATTTTTCTTTTATAAATAAATTTATTAAAAGTAAAAAAAAAAAAACGGTAATATTTAATAGTTTTTTATGTTAGTATGTAAGTATTACACTTTTGTCCATAAGAAATATGATAAGTATTTCATTCAAAAACATAAAGTTTTCAACTCAATATATTATATTTTATTCTTTTCAACATATGGTTTCTAAAATAGGATAAATTTTTAAATCAATATTTATTTGAACTCATACAAGTAATAAATTGATCTTCTAAAATAAATAAACAAATTTAACTCATCATCATTTGTTAATTATGAAAACACAATTTTTGTTCACTATAACCAATTATACATAACATCAATTATTGAAATAAAACAGAGAATTCAAGAAGAGGATAACCGGAGAGCAATATTGTCAAACGAAATAGAAATTTAAAGATACACACAGTAAAACAAGAAATCTTTTTTTGTTGTCATTGTGCTTCCCGGTGTGTTCAAGTGAGTATTTGTGTTAAATATGGTTGTAATTAATTTTATTATTTAGATTATTTACTTCACAAAATAAAATATTGATTGTGAAATATAACTTAAAATTACTTTATTGACGGATAGCGTTAGTAATATCACTCTTGTTAACCATTTTGTGTTCACTGATATATTTTTTTTGTTGGTACACGATACATTTTATGAATGAATCATAATCCATCAATAATATTCTATTAGTATATACAAAAAATTCTTCCATCAACAATATTCTATTAGTATATACAAAAAATTCTTGTAATGAAAACTTATTGATAGTAAAAAAGCTTCTTGAAAGTCAATCTCATAAGTTAGAACGATCACAAAGAAAAAATCTATATCACAAGAGATGTAAAATTTTTGAAAATATTTGTTTCCTTACCGTGAATACTGGCCTTTGTTGTAATTGTTGTAGTTTAAGGATAATGGAAAAAGTAGCCTTAAATACTACAACCCACCCAAAACTTTAAAACTTTTATTCGATTGAATGAGATAATAGTCAATAATCAAGTAAGTATACCTATCTTCCTATGAAATCACGATGAAAGTTTACATGGTTAGTTACCATGATGCTATCACTAGTGAAGAAAAGACCTTTAACGTTATCCTTTAGACGTCTAATTACCGAATATCCAACGTAAAAAATGACGGGTGACATTGTTGTAATTAAAATCACTATTTAGACGTCGGCTGGGGGGTCCCCAATGTCTAAAGAATAATATACGTCGGCCCTTGCAATTGGACGCCAAAAGTAGACGAATGAATAAAAATATTAATATTTTAATTGGCTTTAGACGTTCGAGTTCAGGATATCTGACGTCTAAGATCTATTTAAACGTCGGGACCAACCATTGGACGCCAATGAGGTAGCCAGAATTCCAAAAGTTACCATTTAGACGTCTGATCCCGCCACACCGACGTTTAAAGTCTTATTTAGACGTCAGCCCCTCCTAACCTGGAGGCCAAATGTGTCCACTAAAATTATATTTGGCTTAATACCCTCTTTGGTCCTCAGTTTCAGTGGTTAATGTCAAATAAGTCTCCATTTTTAAACATTGAGTTGTACTTTGAACTTCATTTTCAATTGGGTATTTTGTTAGCTGTGATTTGGGTATTTTGTAATGACAGTTTATCTTTTCGATGTGAATTTGATTTCCAATTTAATGTGAATTACAATATAAATTAGTTGTAATCAATATTGTGATCACAGGCTTATGGTTATTTGTTGTGATGTATAGTCATGTTTCAGGTACTCATCTTTTACAGTCCAGGTCACACTAAGGACTAAATCTAACTTGCCTTCATCTTTGTCAGTCCAGGGGACACTTACATAATGTGATTAAAATAATTCGGTTTTACAATGATTGTGCTTAAACCACTTGCTCATTTTATTCTCATTTCAATTTAAACTTCAGTGTGCTTATGTTGTATATATGAGACAACATGTATATTCAGACCACAAATTCATATGCTCTTCACAATAAGGCCAAAGTGCTCTTCTCATTCATTTCAAAACATCATATTACAATAAGGCCAAAGTGCTCTTCACAACAACTGTCTAATAGAACACATCATGGACTTTTAAACAAAATACATACAACGATGATGTTCATCAACCCCATCAAACATACCATCCATAACCACATCTTCTCCCTTTTTTGACAACCCATAAGAGATTTCTCCAGGCTATTAATCTTTCTCCTTTGCCAAGCAATAATACTACCACCATCATCTACATTATCTTCATTACGCCATTTAAAGAAGTTGCATCCTTGAAATTCTTCATTTCTTGTCCGCTGTTCAAAGTATCCAACCATAAATATTTAATTAATCACCAAAATAATTTATAAGAAAAATTAAACTACAAACCTTGTAATTAGGGCAGCCCCAAAATTGCTTCCCCTGGTTCTTAACTATTCTTGCCACTCTCAACACAACAACCTCCCCACAATGGCATATTTGGTTCTTAACCATTCGGCCATTCGCTCTCATTGACGCTCGGCCATCCGTGGCCTCGAGCGCTTCAGCGTTCGGCCATTCGACCCCTCTAATGCTCGGTCATTCGGTCTCATTGCCGTTCGGCAATTTTCAGCCTCAAGCGTTCCTGCATTCGGCCACTCAGCCTCACGAACGTTCGGCGTTCGACCTATATCGCTCGCTCATCCGTATCTCAGCGTTCCAGAATTCGGTCTCACGGACGTTCGGCCCTACTGATGTTCGGCCAGTCGGCCTCAATAACGTTCGTCCGCTTGCCTCAATCGTTCAGCCATAGGTCTCATTGACGTTCGGCCACTCGACCTCTACCGCTAGGCAATCCGTATCTCAAGCGTTCCAGCATTCGAGCGCCACGGCCGTTCGACCCCACTGATGTTCGGCCATCCGGCCTCAATGACGTTCGTCACTTGTCCTCAACCCTTCGGCCTCAATTGTTCAGCTTTCCGTGGCCTCAAGCGTTCAGCATTCGGCCTCACATGCCTTTCGGCCTCTACCGCTCGACCATACATCGACACGAGCGCTCCAGCATTCGGCCCTACTGATGTTCGGCCATTCAGCCTAACTGACGTTCGACCGCCAGGTTTACATCTCGATCAAACGGTCTCACCTATATGTTTAATATTATGTATCTTACAAGTCACAAGAACCAATCAACCGAAGACCGAACGATCTTACTCTCTCAATCGGTCAGCCTTATAACATAATCTATTTTCTACGTTAATTTTCTAAATCTTGTAAATGCAGTAATTTGTTTGGCTACTCTTTTTCTCGTTCTGCAGTGCAGATAAGCACATCTTGTACATAAAGGCGGATGCTAGAGAGCCGTTCATGCTGAAGCACTAAAAATTGGGGAAACACTCCTAGACCTGGTAGATGTTCGCCCTAGAACACCCAGGTACATTGAATAAAGGGATACACTCCCGCTGGTAGATGTTCGCCCTAGAACACCCAGAACATCAAATTTTCAAGCATTCGGCCGTTCGGCCTCAAAGGTATTCGCCCTTTGGTTTCAACCGCTCGACCACCCATGGCCACGAGTGTAAGACCCATGAAAAATATTTAAATTTAATAAATAGTTGTTTTATTTTTATTTTTATAAAGTTAATAAAAGTATGGTAAGAAAAAAAATAAATTAAAATTTATGATAGGTAACAATAATAATAATTTCAAAGGAAGGAGTTTAAAAATTTGAGAATTTATTTTAAAAGTTAAAAAAAATGAATAGTAAATAGTAAATAGTGAATAGTGAATAGTGAATAGTGAATAGTGAATAGTTAAAAAAAAAAATATTAAAATAAATTGTGGAAGAGAACACTCCACGTAGAATTAATCATTCAGAGATAAGAATGGTGAATAAAATATAATTTTTGAATAGTAAAAATGAATAGTAAAAGTGAATAGTAAAAATGAATAGTAAAAATGAATAGTAAAATTTTTTGGCTATAAATAGCCAAGGGGGGGAGGCTGAAGATTTGCACCAAAATTCTAGAGAAATTGTGAGAGAAGAGAGTTGGAGGAAATTCTAGTTCAAGAGGGGAAATTCTGGAAGTTTCCGGAGAACGGTTTGAGAAGAAGAAACTAAGTCTGGAATAGAGGTAAGAGGAGTTACATTTTGTTTGGTATTATTTTGAGTCTTGTATATGTTGCTTTTGGTTGATCTTAAATCTTGAGTGTGAAGTATTTTGTTTCTGTATGATTTTGAATTTTTGATGAGAACATGCTTCTGTGTTTAGATCCAAGTGTGATAGTTGTAAAATGTGATGTTGATTATGTTATGCATATGTATGCTATTAATTGTCTATGGATGGATTAGAAGTTGTCTAACCGGCTCTGCCAGATTCAACTTCTTGTTTCCCCATACTTTATATTGTTTTCCTTTTTCGTTTTTATTTTTGGAAGGATTAGAAGTTGTCTAACCGGCTCTGCCAGATTCAACTTCTTATTTCCCCAAACCTGTTATTATTCTTATTATTTAATTACGTTGTATTCTTGGAAGGATGAGAAGTTGTCTAACCGGCTCTGCCAGATTCAACTTCTTGTTTCCCCATACTTTATATTGTTTTCCTTATTCGTTTTTATTTTTGGAAGGATTAGAAGTTGTCTAACCGGCTCTGCCAGATTCAACTTCTTGTTTCCCCAAGAATTTTTATTAAGTTTATTTAATGATTGTCAAACATTTGATTCTTCTCCGTTGACCATTTATAGTAACATTTTATTATTGTTAATTTGTTTGTAATATATTTATATTGTATGGTTTCTGTGTTGAATGTATTTTATGATGTTGATATGAAATTATGAATCTGAACATGATATGAGTTTTATGAGGAGATTTTGTAATAGTATGACATGAGTTGAGGAAAATGAGTATGATATGAGTCTCATGGAGAGATTCTATATTGGTATGGTATTAGTGTATATGTTGATGTTGAGGGTCCTGTTGTTGGTGGTTATCCTAAAACTCTAATAATCTTCCAGTATCAATTAGAGAAGGATGTGTTATGTGGTGAGAGTAGTAGGAGGTCCTAGTCTATGTTTATAGACATTAATGGATTAACCTTGTGGGTGATATGATATATTATATTTGGCCAAAATTTTTGTTGTTGAAATCACCACAAGTGCATGACCACCCGAGACTTCCATCAACATTATATCCGGATAATAGAGTCTAGAATGATAATTGCATTTTACATGAATTTATGGTGAATGTATTACGTATAGCAATAGTGTAATGTTTTTCTTTGAATGTTGCATGGTAGCTCACCCTTACTTGTTTGTTTGTGCCGAAAAAATCTTATTTTTGCGATGATCGTATAATGTTTTTGTTATACGGGAGCAGATGAGGGAACGACATCTGAACCAATTCAAGTGAAGGAGGAAGCAGCAGAAAAATGAAGAGTATTTTAAAAAAAAAAAAAATTAAGAGTGTTCTTATTTATGTGTAAAAATTTAATGTATTTTCAGTGTGAACCATTTTACTCATAAATGGATGATTGTAACAATGTACGATGTTTATATTATTAATGACATAATTGGTGTGAGATGTTTTATATTTTGGGGTGTTACAACGAGCGCTCAAGCATTCGGCCGTTCGACCCCACTGATATTCGGCCGTTCGGCCTCAAAGGTATTCGTCCTTTGGTTTCAACCGCTCGACCACCCATGGCCACGAGCGCTCAACCATTCGGCCGTTCGACCCCACTGATATTCGGCCGTTCGGCCTCAAAGGTATTCGCCCTTTGGTTTCAACCGCTCGACCATCCATGGCCACGAGCGCTCAAGCATTCAACCGCTCGACCATCCATTCGACCGTTCGACCCCACTAATGTTCGGTCATCCGGCCTCAATGACGTTCGTCCTCTTCGTTCGGCCATTAGGTCTCACAGACGTTCGATCACTTGTCCTCAACCTTTCGGCCTCAATTGTTCAGCTTTCTGTGGCCTCAAGCGTTCAGCATTCGGCCTCACATGCCACTCGGCCGCTACCGCTCCACCATACATGGCCTCATGTATGCAAATATTCAACTGTTAAACGTTCGACCTTCGCACCTATTAAATGTTCGGCCTTCGCGGCCTCAAACTTTCCAGCTTTTGGCCATTCGGCCTCGCATCTTTTTGGTCCTTCGATCTCAACCGCTCGGCCTCAGTTGTTAAAACGTTCAACTGCTTGGCCCAGGGCAAAGAGAAAACCCATAAAAACCCGTCTTTCAGTCCATAGAGGAGCAACGACCGGAAACACGCTCCCTAACACAGCGAATACAGCCTCCCTCAAACTCATAAGTCCTATAGTTACCACATCCATAAAACAGAACGGTTAACTCGGACTTGGGGGGCATGTTATGTAGTAAGATATTTATTAGATAAAATATCTTAGATATTTTAAGCGGTTAAGATATTTATGAGTAACTAACCACATTTTTAGGTAAGGTTATTTTTATTTGGCTTATAAATACAATGACAGAAAAAAGGTTCAGGTACGTTCCCTTTACGTTCCACTTATGCCAGAGGAACTCTAGATAATATTCTACAGTGATAATATAATCACTTTCTTGAGAGCTGAAGCTCCATAACTCACATCTGACTTGAGCGTCGGAGTATCTTCGTAGGTACCTCCCCCTCCCTTGGCGAAAGCAGACGAGCGGTACGAGCTGAAGGAGCGCGAACGACAACAATGGAGGAGAAGAGAGCACCCCAGACATTTAGAAGCAACAAAGACACACCGGAAAATATTTACACCGTAAATAATTAATTTTTTCTTTTATGTTCATAAAACATTACTATAGCAAATACTTATAAACTAAAAATATATAAAACTAATATTTTAGAATTAAATGAAATAAGAGAGATATTTTTTTTTAAAATGGAACAAAAGGTTACGAGAGTAAACATAACGAACTTGTTTTAAACTTTATTTTTTTTTCTTCAGAAACAAAAAATTAATATGTGAAAAAGTAAAAGATGAAAAATATAGTAAATAAATCAAGAGGCAAAAAGAAAGAAAATAAAAAAAATCTTAACAAATTTTTTATTTTGTATTATATTTAATTTTATATTTTAGTATATATCAATTTAACATAAATGACGTGTTTTTAAAAAAAAATATATCAAATTTAATTCTTATAAATTCTTATTATACATATACGAAATTTTAAAAGTATAGAACTTCAAAGCATGTAGATTCACTCTTGCTTTTTACTATTTTCCCTCTATTTTTTCTTTTTTTCATTTTCCATTGTCTCAAATTTATCTCTAATTCAAACACACTCTAATGAATACATTTTTGTATTCTTCATAAATACCTATTAAAAAAAAGATAAATAACAAAGTATCAAAATCTAAGTAAATATTAAAGAAAATTCATGATAATCAAGTCACAATTAAAAACAAATTATGAAGAAACATAATAATTAATTTTTTTTATAAAATATTACTATGTAAAAGACTTATGAGGTAAAAAAATACGATACTAATATTTTAATATCAAATAAGAAAAAAATACTTTTAGTTTTTCAAAATAAAACAAAAATATAAGTAAATCTAGATGAAAAAAGAAAGAAAAAAATTTCTTAATAAATTTTTTGTAAAACCTTAGAAAATTGAGTATTAGAATTTATAATTGTTTTAAAATAATGAGATTCAATATTTTAAAGTTTAATAATTCAATAATATAAATAGAAACTCCTAAATTCATCTCGTTATCAAAACACTTACCATATCTGTAGAAACCTTTCTCTTATCTCTTTCTGCATTCTCTCTACAATTTTTAACGCTTAGATCATTCGTATGACGATTATGAGGTGGCTAAGTGATCACGGTGAGGAATCCTTCTTTTCTATCCTATCACTTTTTTTTATTGAGCAAGTAAGTTTATGCTCTTTTATCCTTAGTTCTTTGATCAAATTCATGTGTAGAGGTTCTCTTTGCATGTGTTAGATTAGTTTTCTATGTATCTCTTTATCGATCAGAGGTCCTAAGGACTTTCTCTGATCATGGTCTTGTGGTTTGTAAGTTTTTCTAAAGTTCCTTGAGCTCAAAGCAAGAGCAACAAACTGCATATAGTTGGGGTAACTCCTTTTAATGCAAGGGAAGCTAGTTTTATGATTTGAGTATTAAATTACAAGCATGATTAATGAATTTTTGGAATGAAAAAATGAATTAGTTATATTAGAGATGTATGACTTGGTGATAATTGTGTTCTTGATTGATTTGACATTAGTTGTATGAATGCTTGATGTATTGCATGAGTATGTGTTTGTTTGAGAATACCTTGTTGATGATGTTAATTTGTGGTTGAACTATTGAATAAAATAAAATTTTAAAGTTAAGAGATTATTTTGGTCAAAAAAAAAAATTATGTTGATAGGTGATTTGTAAAAGGAATGGTAAAAAGGGAGATATGACAGTTTGGGATCTTTAGTAGGTCAATTGTGACTTGTTGGGAAGGAATTGAGTATGTAAATGGTCTAGGTATGTTTGATAGATAAGAAGGTTGGGTTGCTAAATACTTCTAATGTATTTTTGAGGTTTTGAATGATGAGTTTTGGAATTGAAAGGTAAAAGGTAAAGGAATGAATTTAGAGTCTGTTAGTGACTCACTTTGGACTTGTTCAGACTCTTAAATTGGCCAGTTATATGCTTAAATGGTTAAAAATTAAAACTTGGTCTTTAAAGTGGGATTTTGGTTAATTTGAGTTGAAACTCATGGTCATATAGTTTTAAATTTGGTTTAAGTTGATTCCTATGCAATTGGATAGGTCAATTGTGTCTTAGAATGTTTAATGGAAGTGATGGAAGTTTGTAGTTATGCCTAAGATGGGTATTGAAGTATTGATGGGTGCATATTATGCAGATATTGATGTTGCAGAATCATGTAGGGTGGTTGGGCGAGCAAGGAAAGCTCGTTGGGCGAGTAAATAAGGGTTCTGATAGTGAGTTTCAAGGGTTGGGCGAACTTTCTAGCTGGTTTGTGGGAGTTCTCTGTTTTCACACTAGCTGGGTGAGTGAAATTGGTTTGCTAGGTAAGTGAAGATTGCTCGTTGGGCGAGTGAGTATGAGTTTCATTGGTCATTTCATTGATTTCTCTTCTGTGCTTAGTTGTGAATGATAGAATGTTGTACTTTATACTTTATGATATGATTGAAAGGTGTGATGGCATGTGAATGATGTTATAAGGAGTTCAAGGAGAATTTCTTTGTAATGGTTACATGTGTAAGTGTATGTATTGATATATAAAGCTAGTAGTTTCAAGAAGAGAAAGATGTTTATGTGGTGGAGAGTAACAGAAGATCCCTAATCTATTGGTTATTTGTTAACCATAGATGCTTGAAATGATTAACCTTGGAGTGAGGTGATTTGTTTACGAGGATGTCGTTGTTGTTCCACCTCAAAGGCAGAGCCTCTATAGTTTGATAACAATACATGTACACTAGTACAAAAAGCGCATACAACGTCGAATATTTTGGGCTTTTAACGACGAATTCACGAACGACGTCATATTAGGAGACGTTAAATTGACGTCGAATTTTTTATATTTGACGTTATGTTAACGTTGAGTTTTTTATATTCGACGTTATGATAACGTCGAATTTTGTCAATATACGACGTTAACTTAACATCGAATTTTGTTAATATACGACATTAATCACCTTTTTTTTTTGTTTTTTTTTAATTAATTATAATATTTTTTTACAACTCTACGAGATCTACAAAGCAGAAAAACAACAAATTTCAATTTTTGGTATTTTATAAAGCAAGAACTATGAACATAGTATCAAGAACAAACAACAATAACCAACAACAAACAAGTTCAATCAAAGAACAAGTTCAACCAAACAATAACAAACAAGTTCAACAAATAAGTTATTCAAAACGAAAACGAAAACTAACCTTCAAAAGGTGAGTTCGTTGGAATAAAGTATCGTCACCGGTGACAGAGAAAGCAGAATGTGCCTATGAAAGACAAAAACACGAAAATAACCGGTCAAAACAAACGAAAATCATATATAAAATGCATTTGTATCAAATGAAAGAAAGATTACATGTGATGGTCATCAAACTTCGTTCGAGAAAAGTTTGAGAAGAGAAGAGGGTCTCGCGCGCTAAGATAAGGTTAATGAATTTTCAATCTCCCGCTCAAATTTTTATTGAATTCACTAACCTTTTGACATCTAACGCTGGGGCATTCGACGTTTTATATCATTTTACGTCGAATTACAATTCTAAACGACGTTTAATGATTGCATTGTTTTACAAAAATGCCACCAGTCATTTTTAACGTTGGCTATTTAGTGGTTGGACGTTAAACGCGTGACGTTATACGCTGTTTTTGTACTAGTGGTATATGGATGATCAGTCTATAGTTAGATGTTGAAATGTGTGTGAATATTGTTGGTGATGATAGTTGAACTATTGAATGACGAATATAAACGTTGCTTATGTGTGTCATTTGATAAACTAACTTACCCTTTTCTTTGTATTTGTGTTTCTTCATCTCTTGAGCTGTCATGATCATTTTTATTATGTAAACAGACGAGGAACTCTCTTTGAATCAAATTTAATTATCATAAATTATAATTATACATATACAAAATATTAAAAATTTGGAGTACCACAACATCTTTCTGGAAGAAGATTCATTCTACTCTTTATTTTTCTTTTCTTTTTCTCTCACAAATCTATCCCTAAAATTATGAGAAAAGAAAAAGAAAACCTCACATCTAAAGACTTTTGAGAGTACATTTCATCTCCAATTTTCTTTTTTTTTTCTTTTTAATCTATGGTATGATGGTTGTGATTAACTTATTAAAAAGAATCCCATTGCACTATGGTCTAAGAGAAAATAATGCTTTATTGTTCATTTGCATGATTCCCAAAAGGGTTTAAAACGTGATTAAGTTAATAAAGTTAAAAATGAACAAAAACAAATAAAACATAAGCAATATTTAGGCAAACCAAAATAATTTATTTAAGCTTGAAATTAAGATTAAAAAAATAGAGAGAGGAAAAATGCAGTTTTGTGTTCATTGATTGATGACATTAGCAGTAATAAACTAAAGGAAAATGATACTCGAACAACCAAATTTGACAACATTTGAACACGGCACACGTGTCAGCGTTTGAACGGTCCACGTTTTAAAGAGAAAAAGCTGCTGAAATCTGAGAAAACCTGCTTCAATTGTGACGTGGCGAGGGACGGGCACGGGCAGTTTAGGGTGTGCGTTTCAAATTTGAAATGATATTCGAACTTGGTAGAGAGAGAAGCGGCGCGAACATTTGGGGACGCCATCCGTGTGACCTAGACAGAGAGACGAGAGAGTTGGAGAAAGGGTTCACGAGCGAGAGAGAGACGGAGTGCTTGCCGGAGTGCCGCCGTTCACTGTTGAAGGCCGTGTCGGAGAGATCGAACGCCTCCAGCCCGTTCCGTTTCAGGGGCGCCGAAGGTCCGACGTCGACCGGTCGAAGCGAACACGGCATCGTGTTCCGTCCGTTCCGGCCCAGCGACTTAGGGAGGCGTTGAAGGTGTCGCTTCGTCCCAAGTGGTTTCGTCCCTGTCCCGGAGTGCCGCCGGAGTGCCGCGGGAGTGTGGACTGTTCGGTGGACGAAAAAGAGGGGTTTTCCGGGATTGAAATTGAGCCTTTCAACCTAGATAAAGAAAGGGAAGAAGGTTATTTTCATGCAGCAGCCAATTTTGTTGAATATGTAAGAGAGAATGAGATTAAGGTGAGGGATTTATGTTGTTTTCTTTCTTTATTTGTGATATTTCATTTGAATTCTGTTAATAAATTAGGGATCCTTGCAGGATGCATGGCTTGATAATATTGAATTTGATCCAAAATATTCTTCATTAAAATCTGTACCAACTAATGATGTGGATGAGGGCATGCCTGACCTTTCTTCTAAAGATATTGCCGTCATGAAGAGGCGGATTGCAAATGTTCTTGAACCTGGGAAACGGTATGTATGTATTTTATCATTCTTAATTTTCTGATTTTTTATTTCTTTGTTCTACTGAAGTATCATTGTAAAATACAATATTTATTTTCCAATTCACTCCAGAGTAGTTGTAGATCATCCATTTGTTTTAGGCAATCACTGGTTTTTTATCATGAAAAGCGAGAGGTTTTTGATCGTGAAGCGGGTTAGTGTTATACACTATGCTTTATTCTACTTATATTATGTTTTGTTGTTTCATTATGTTTACATTGTTAACAACATGATGTAATATGCTGTTTGATTTTATAATTTATTTGATTTAACTACTTGGTTTTACTATTATAATACTGTTCAACTTATGTTGTTATTATGGTCATGATGCAAGATAGAACTTATTGTTCTATTATCAATATCATACATGGTGTTTATTTATTCTTAGTGTTTGGAGAAACTATCTTTGGGCCTCCATATTAGTTAAGTGTTGGATTTTGGGGCAGGTTATTAATTTTCAATTTTTCCTTGGCTCTTCTTTCTTCTTTCTATGATGTTGTCGATATTTAGGTTTATGAGAAGGAGTGAAGGGTGCCTGTTTCGTGGTATTAACTGCTTAATGCTTATGCCTTCTACATTCTCCCCTTTTCAGAAGGATATGAGAAGTTAGCCCGGGCAAAAGAAGGCCCATCAAATCAACATTTGGATTTGGCTAGTGGAGAAGCCTCTAGCACTAGTGAAGGTGATTATGATATGTTTGCTGACGAGGATGATAACAGTAAGCCATCTACAGATGAAAATAATACAGTTAGTCAATCTTCATCGGACGTCATATTGTGTGGAGGAATGAAGTGTTGCAACATTTAGGGTTGTTACAAAATGGATAGTACGAATGTCATTTATGGATTTCTTATCACTCTTTGAAATTGTGATGATTAGGTTTGAATGTACATATTTTTTGTTACAAATCATCAAAGAAATGTTCAATAAATGACATAATCAATGGTTGAAGATCATTTGCATGTCCAATAAGTGTTAAAAAAAATTCATTAAAAAATCAATGTCATTTTGAAAGTTGAACTATCTCTGCAAAAACTTTGCTTGAACTCCCCACTTATTTGGTCTTTGCTACCAATGTTGTTTCTGTACAACGATTTTTACAAAGAATGGTTCCTTGGGCATGGAGTTTGATATAAAGGTGATAATCAATGTCTGAACATCACTTGTATGTCCAATAAGTCTTTAAAAAAAATTGGTTCACTTAAAATCAATGCTATTTTCTTGGTGAGTCTCCCCTTTTCTGTAAAATCCTCTTCTCCCAGCATCGAGAGTGTTGTAGTGGTGTAGCAGGCTTTACAGATGGAATCTGTACAGAGGTGCAAGATGGGCACTCGTGTATGACAACCCAAAAGTGAAAGTGCCAGCAAAAAAAAATGATTCTCTCTTTCAGAAACCCATACTCAGCCAAAAAATATTCTCTTCTTGTAGAAACCCATACTGTGAGTGGACATTTTCGGAGGACGGTTAATGGCAGACATTTTTGGCAGTTGAAAGTGGGAATCCTCGCTGCTCAGACAAATTTAAAAACGAATTTAAAAACGCAGCCACCACTACTTTTGGACGCTCGGGCAATACGGGATCTGCTACCGAACGCTGTATGACGAACGACCATACACAAACCTCTGATCCAGGTCGAACGCTTAAGAGTTACCAAAACGCCAAAACCGAGCGTTAAAATCACTAGCATATCAAAATGCCAAATCCGAACGCTCGCCACCTAAAAACAAATATGATCAAACATTATTAAACCGGATACCACTGTGACGAACGTTTTGCACCCTGGCCGAAAGATCACAACACATGACCGATCGGTATCACATCAGCACCTAACCGAACAGTATCAAATCAAAGCCTGACCGAACGGTACCAGATTAACACCTATTATATACTGTTTGGAAGTACGCCCATCAAGATCGAACGTTCAACTGAGAGTAAGCATACCGAACGAACGTTCACATAATGTGACTGAACGCTATTTTGCTGAGCACTGTTTGCTGATCAACTGGGCCGAACGCTCAACACCGAACGCTGAAGAGAAACATCATGGAGACCGAGCGTTCAAATGACAATTCACCGAACGTTCAAATGAAGACCGAACGTTCACTAAAACACTATGACCGAACGGTTGAAGCTGAGAATTGCCGAACGTCCTAAAGGAAGGATTGTACGAACGGTCGAATAAGGCAAATGACGAACGGTGGAGGACGAACGCTCTTTTTCTTTTATTTTTATGTTTTAATTTTATTTTTATTTTATTTTTTTATTTTTATTTTACACTCATGAATAAAACAAATCTATTAGTCAATCGGGCGAAATTGGGTGTTGACAATTATCAGTTTAAATAGATTTAAAATATCCTATCTTAAATTGTTTAAAAATTGGATTTGATACAGTGCTGCTTCAACTTTCTATACCTGAAAATATAAAATTAATATTAGAGAACGTTCCAAGCTGGATGCAGTGCTGCTTCAACCTCTCATTCCAAGCTCTCCAAAGACGTTCCAAGCGAAACCATTTGCAGTTGGATGTGTACGTACGCGGTGGCTAGTGAACGTGCGCCTCCAAGTTGGCAGCTGGATGCAGTCCTCCTATCTCCAAAAGCAACGTTCCAAAGACCAAGAGCCAAAGGTGAGAGAGTCCGTCTGAGAAGTATATGGCAGCTGGATGTGTACTGAGGTGTGGGCTGGGTGCAGTTCTCCTCTCTCAAGGCAACGTTCTCCAAGAAACAAAAACAATATGAGAGAGTTCTACCGTCCCCATCTGCATGCTGAATGTCGTCCCCCTTTCTTCCAGAGCCCTTGGAAAAAAGATGAGAACCTAGAGTTGTTGTTGGATAATCTCCCTGCTCCTGGCCGTCCACCTTCTCTTGTTCTCCACCTCTCTTACAAAAATAATTTCTCCACTCCTCTTTTCAGAGAATTCCTTAACCAAAGTGGCAGCAAGCGTGCAGCTATTCTTTCTGCATTTCTGGAGGTGGCAGTTATCAGTCCCCGAGCGTGAATGACTGCAGCCTCTTTCTTTTCTATTTTCTTCCTCCGGACCATGCTGGATGTGTTTGTTATTCTCTTGGGGAGTCAGTGTGCAGGCCATGCGTCTTCCAGTTGAACCAAAGAAAATAATATCTCCCACGCTTATTGTATGCTCTGCTGCCTCCAACGTGTAGTGTGCTTCTTGTTCCAGAATGGAATGCACCGTGTCCAGCTCTACATCACGTGTACACCACTTCTTGCTTTCTTCTGTTTTCTCTTCGGCTGGAGTGCTACATTCCCTTCTTCCGTGGGCCTCATTGCCTTGGTGCGGAATGTGTGATCTTGTGTTGGACTGTGGCTTTACTAAGCTGGACAAGCATCAGCTGTTTGGACCGAGTGCACCCTCCCAGCTCAAGTGAATTAGTAGCTGCTTCCTTAAATTGCCAAAGCCCAATTGTCCAATGTGAACCGTGGCAGCTGCGTGTGTTTCTTTCCAGTCAGTCTGCTACAGTTTGAATGTAATAATGCACTTTTGTTTCTCCAACAATTGGAATAAAATGTGAATCAGTGTGCTACAGTTCTACACTTTTAATGATTCCATGTGATAACCCATGTGTCATGTCCATAGTATCAATCACCACACATTTAATTCATCCAACAAATACTATTAACAAACCACCTCCATCATACATAAACAACATTCCACCGTCATCGAACAAGTCATATTTTTACAGCTTACAAACAACATATCATACATAACCAAAATCATCCACAAACAACATCATACATAGATTAAAGCTTCATTCCACTGAAATAAAACAAACGAACCTTCAGTGAACACAACGTGTGCCGGTTGGAACACACAGGAAGAAAAATGTGTGGGTGGGACTAACAACCCGGAAAACCCCTCTTTTTCGTCCACCGTACAGTCGCCACTCCGGCGGCACTCCGGCGGTGAATGCAAAGGTCCGGCACAGGGAGGGAAGCAGGTGGGACGAAGCGAGACTCAGAACGCGCACCTAGTTCGCTGGGCCGGAGGGAAGACGACGCCGTCTTCGGTTCGTTCGCCAACGTCGGAGCTGCGGCGACCGTGAATCGGAACCGGCTGGAGGAGTTGAGGACCTCCGACGGCCTTCAACGTTGTCCGGCGGCACTCCGGCAAGCAATCCGTCGGACCTCTCTCTCTCGAACTCCCTTTCTCCAACTCTCTCGGGCTCTCTCTAGGTTAGACTCTCTCTCTCAACCTTCGCTTATCTCTAAAATTGTTCAAAAATGAAATTCAAATTTCAAACGCCAAACAAAAACCCCTCACCACTCCCTTCCCACGTCATGTTTCATTTTCATTTTAATTTTTGAAACGCACACCCTAAACTGCCCGTGCCCGTCCTCGCCACGTCACAGTTGAAGCAGGTTTGATCAGAAATTCTCAGATTGCAGCAGCTTTTTCCATTTAAAACGTGGACCGCTCAAACGCTGACACGTGTGCCGTGTTCAAATGTTGTCAAATTTGATTGTTCGAGTATCATTTTCCTAAACTAAAATGTTTAAGCAGAAGAGAAATTTATGGTGGTGTTTGAAGAAGGAAGTGGGTGGAATAAAAAAAGAGTGAAAAAGCAAGGAAGATCTTGAACCTCTCCTGAACGATAAGAGAAATCCAAAATCCTCTCACCACACCCAATCGTTCACCCTTTGTACTTCACGTCCACATCTTTCGTCTCTCTCCTTTCACCAAATACTATCAAACCTCTTCTTTCGCACTCGTTTTTTCTTCACACTCACTCAAATCAAACACTCTCTTTCTCTCTCTGCAATGGCCTCAGCCGCAGCCCCCACCACTTTCTCTCTGCTCCACTCCGCCACCTCCACCTCGTCTTCCTCGCGCGTCAAGCTCTCCTCCTCCCTCCGCATCCGCCCGCTCACGCGCCACCTGGGGTTCAGGGTGGCCGACCCGCTGCTGGCAGCGAATGTGGCGGCGCGGGTGGCCGCGGTGAGGGTCGGGAGGGGCAGGAGAGGGGTGGTGTCGATGGCTAAGAAAAGCGTGGGCGACCTGACTACTGCGGACTTGAAAGGAAAGAAGGTGTTCGTGAGGGCTGACCTCAACGTCCCGCTCGACGACAACCAGAACATCACTGACGACACCAGAATCCGAGCCGCCATTCCCACCATCAAATACCTCGTTGAAAACGGCGCCAAAGTCATCCTCTCTAGCCACTTGGTTTGTCTTCTCTCTTTCCTACGTTCACTTCCGGCATGGTCTGTGTTCTTATTTTACTCATCTGATTTTATTCTCCTGGAAATACATAGTGAGAAGTTCCTCCTCATCAGAATTGAATGATTCTCGAAAAATTTGTGCTCATTTATTTACTTTTGTAGTGTTATTCAGTTAGAATTAGAGAATTCGAGTTCCATCTAGATCGGGGTGAAAAGGGTATTGTGCTACTCTTTTCGTGAAGTTCTGGCAATACAGTATGGAAGCTACTTCTATCTAACCAAAAATTTTAATAACTAAAGAAACTTAAGTAGCATTTCGAACCATGTTGTATATTTGCCCCGATGTTTTAAAACGCAGTATGCAATTTCGGTCTCGTTAAGGTTTTTTGGTCTCCCCGTGTCCTTGATTTCAGCTGCATTTGGGATGAGTGCATGAATTTTATATTTTGTATTCGTTTCTACATTTTTGGAATTAGAGACTTTCTACGACATTACTTATTGGATGACTCTAATTAGTGGATGAACCCAGTAGTCTTGGCTCATAGTATAAATAGGTTTATGGTAACTTCTGTAATAGTTTAGACTCATACTGGATTGAATCTTATGTTCTGTGAGTGATATAGGTTCTTATTCTTATGTTTGAATTGTTAATTCAAGCGTTTGTGATTGTAACATCTTTATCTTTCAATCTCCTCTCGCATTTTCTATTTTTTTAATAATTGTGTACAAATTGTTGGAAATGATCCATTTTCCGTAATCCTTGGTGAGGCATTCATCAAGTTGTCTCCAATTTCCAACTATATCAGTAATTGTGAGGGAATTGCCACTGCAAGTTATAACCTTGTTGTGCTCATCTTTTGAGGGAATTTAAGTGATTTATTTACTTCAAAGAGCTTTTTCTCTTCGATTTTTTTTTTCTAAAATCAGTCTTTATACAACTCTGTATGTAGATTAACGAGGTTTCGTGAATTTTTTAATTATTGCCAATTATGCTGTAATTTGCCTTGTCATATTTAATAACTTTGAAGTTTAATTATATGCTTTGAGTTTTGGGTCTGTGGTTATTTTCTTAAAAAATATTAGGAGAGAAAGGGTGCTTCAATTAGTAGAACAATCTAAATTCTTGTCTTAGATGTGAAATTTGTTGTCAGAAGAAATGTCCGGATGGTTGAAAAAAAATCGATTTTGTTATAGTTTTGGTAATGTTGATGTAGGCTGTCTTGATGCAAGTATAAGAGTACATTTGTGTCTACTATTATGGTTGAACTTGTAAGTTGAATTGTTGCAATTTTTCATATAATTTCTAGGGGCGACCGAAGGGTGTCACTCCCAAATACAGCTTGGCTCCTCTTGTATCTCGGATTTCTGAACTCCTTGGTTTCCCGGTATGTTTATGTATTGATCATTGTGGAATATGTATGAAGAGATCTTTTGAGTGTTGTAATTTTCCTGGTGGTTATGATAATGTTCTTGACTTATGTTTTTTATTTGAATAATTTGCAGGTTGTCAAGGCTGAGGATAGTATTGGTCCAGAAGTGGAAAAGTTGGTGGCTTCTCTTCCCGAAGGAGGTGTTCTTCTTCTAGAAAATGTGAGGTTTTACAAGGAGGAAGAAAAGAATGATCCTGAGCATGCAAAAAAGCTTGCCTCTCTAGCAGATCTGTTTGTGAATGATGCATTTGGTACTGCTCATAGGGCACATGCATCAACAGAGGGGGTTACTAAATACTTGAAGCCATCTGTTGCTGGTTTTCTTTTGCAAAAGGTGTGTTTATCGCTTCGCTTTTAGCTAACTCTAAAATTCTGCAAAAATAAAGCTCCTGAAAGTTTCAATGCCACAATACCACCATTTTCATTGTGAATGATCTTATAAAATTAATAAATTTTTATCACTTGATGTAAAATGAAACTTTACCTAAAATGTCAAATACTCTACTAGGAAAAGTTTTTAATAACTATTTTCACGGGGATTGTTCATTTTTTAGGAACTTGATTACCTTGTTGGGGCAGTATCAAGCCCAAAAAGACCATTTGCTGCCATTGTTGGTGGTTCCAAGGTCTCATCTAAAATTGGAGTGATTGAGTCACTTTTAGAAAAGGTTGATATCCTTCTTCTAGGTGGAGGAATGATCTTCACATTTTACAAGGCACAAGGTCTTTCAGTGGGTTCTTCCCTTGTAGAGGAAGATAAATTGGATCTTGCTACATCACTACTTGCAAAAGCCAAGGAAAACGGGGTGTCTCTCTTGTTACCAAGTGATGTGGTGATTGCGGACAAATTTGCTCCCGATGCAAATAGCAAGGTTTGTTTTCTGGTTTCTAAGCTTCTTTAGCTAAACATATCGGTCATAGTAAGTTAAACCACATAAAATATTAATAATATTGCAAACGCTTACTTGTAATATTATTCTTTATTCAATCTGAATCATTTGCAACTAGCACTTAAATTCTTCCTTAACCTTTTAGGTCGTGCCAGCATCTGCCATCCCTGATGGCTGGATGGGATTGGATATTGGTCCAGATTCTGTTAAATCATTCAGTGAAGCATTGGATACAACCAAAACCATCATATGGAATGGACCAATGGGAGTGTTTGAATTTGACAAGTTTGCTGTTGGTACAGAGGTATGCGAGAACACACTAATAAGGAGCTCTGTTCAAATTACATTTTAAAGCAAATGTTTTCTGTAAATATAAACAATGTCCACTCAAATTGATGCGTATACTCTCAGTAATATACAGTAGGAGTTAGTTTTCGTGATGTGACTTGTACATCTCCATAAACTATATTCTTCCGATTAGGGGTGATTCAAATGTCGGCTTACGAATAACCTATTCTGTTTGGCTAATAAATGTGTGCACCGTACATAATTTACATTTTGTACCATTCTTTCAGGCTATTGCCAAGAAGCTAGCTGACCTCAGTCAAAATGGGGTCACCACGATTATTGGAGGAGGTGATTCTGTTGCAGCTGTAGAGAAAGTTGGAGTTGCCAATGTCATGAGCCACATATCTACTGGTGGTGGTGCCAGTTTGGAGTTATTGGAAGGCAAAGAGCTTCCTGGAGTCCTTGCTCTTGATGAAGCCACACCAGTCCCTGTGTAAGACAATTTTCAGCTTGGAAAATTTTCCCATCCTGAGTTGTCAGTCTTGTGAAAGAGCATGTGTTTTAGGACCGATCCGAGTCTGTTAGTGTAAATTTAATCATGCTTGAGTTATTGACTTCACTCATAAATTGCGTGTAACTGTAAACACCGGCTGAGAGCCATAAATTCAAATAAATCCTTGAGTTGCTGCCAGAAGCATTTTGCACTTTGATTTGTCTTATGTCACACTCCTGACTGGCGCCATTTGGTCCCGGGTACACTGTAACAAGTCTTAAACAACTACGAGGATTATTGTAGGAACAGAAGATGAAAGGTATGGTGCAAAATTTGCTGCCAGTGTAATGTAATTTAAATTCAAATAAATCTATTGGTTGCTGCCAGAAGCTATTTACACTTTGCTTTTATCTTATGTCTTCCTGCAAAATCCTTGAACACGAACCAAGTTTATGTCGGCATTGTATGCATTTCTTTATTTTATCTTCCAGGGGCGTTTGCACTCAATGACGTGACTGTCCTATGTCAAGAGAGATTGCAACCAATGATTCTTGTGAATTTAGAATTTTTAGCCAATGTTTATTTCGGTTCATCTGACGCTTAAGAGGATATGAGAAGATTAGAGAGGATTGGAATGGTTTGTTTGAGTTGATTTCCTAGAAGTGGCTAGGAAAGTTCTGGGAGCTCCACTAGTATTACTTTCAATGAGTTGTACTTGGATTTATTTAATGAAAAATCAATTTAAACTTTTGAATATATTTATGTCATCCATTGAGAAATCAAGAATCTATTGGCCTAATAATCGACTTCTTAAGGAGTGACAATGTCAAAAAGAAAAAAAATTACTTTTCTTCTAATTTTTCCATTGTTTTAAACTCAACACTTTATACTAGTTAACATGTCTTTATATACCTCAACAAAATGATATAACAATAGAAAATAGACATTTAGTTAAAATTGTTCATAGGACAATGTCATTCTTACTATTTGTTATCTTATAAATAAAATGTATAATAAAGTTTCATATTTCATTGTGTTTTTAAACAAATCTCTCTTTTATGTTTCTCCTCAAATCTTTTGTTCTTATCTCTAAGTTTAGATAAATTTTCAACTTAAACTATCAAATATTTTTTTTAGGATATTCTCATATTTAAGAAGGTATTGATATTATTCAATCAAAACTAAAAGATATTAATTTCTATAAGTATCACATTTTTTTAAGAAACTCGTTTTAAGAAATTGTTAGAATATATGAAATTGTTAAAAGAAGTATTTAATGCAAGTAAGTGGAAGTTATATTGAAAAAACTAGTATATATTGTACTTATTATTAACATTAACTACCTAAACATTTTAAGAGAGATAGTCTTTGAGATAATAATCTCTTAATTTCTTTTTTGGAATTTTCAAAAGTTTTTATAATTGATCATGTGAACATTGATATCACAATCTCGGGATGACTATTGTGGGATAATTTAACAATTTAAAGAAAAATGTCATTTTAATGCCTTATTCTTTTCTATAAGCATGAAGAAACTTTAAGGATGCAAAGATTGTGTGATAGTGACTACATTGGGGAATTGGTAGAGGAAAAATTCAAGTGAAGGGTACCACTTTGTGAAAGGAAATGAAATTCCAAATTTCATGAGTCAACTTCAGAAGTAAAATATTGCAAGTTTTTGCACTAAACTCCACTAGATTAAGAATCAATATTGGAGCAGTACAATGCTCTGAGAGTAAATTTCTTTCACAATATCACTCCTGGTTGGTGGCTGTGAAGTCTTATCCTTCTGATGACAAATCAAGTATGTGGGGAGGAAGGCATTGAATGATTGAAAAAGACATGGATCCCATGAACTCTAGAAGAAAAAAAAAACCTGAGAGACAGAACACTAGGTGTAACAGCCTTGGATTACTGTTCTCTTGTTTGATTCTTTTCTGTGAAACATCCTATGCCACAAAATTGAAGTCTCTATCTTTCTCCAAACCATGGGCTTGCCACATGATAAGATATAAACTATTGAAACTACAAAAGGGAAACACAACTCTTAATGGCATTTTGCTGGTTTTGTTACATGAAAACAACCGTGTTTCCTGATTCATATTCTTTTCAGGACAACTTTTATTTATTTTATTGTGTGGCTACATTTTTCCTTGTTCATTTACTTATATGACATACGTGGCATAATTTCCTGTCACTATTTCAAAGTTTTTAATTTTATTTTTTTTACATAATGTTCAGGATGTACAAGTTGTAGCTCAATATTCTTCTGTTCAGCACCTGTATGAAACCTTCCATTTGTAAGAATTGGGATCTAAATGTTAGTAATATTTTAAATATTATATCATTTTCAATTTTTATTTTTAAGAAACATAACATGATCTATTAAGAGGTTAATTTTTGTTTCAACGTCAAACCTATTCATTTTTTTAACCTTGTGATGTACAGACTTTGTAAAGGGAACAGTGTCAAAATACCCCCTCATACCCCTTTGTGATCTTTATTCTAGAATACTCCTCTGTTTTCTTTTGCCCCTCTATTACTCTCCCTCTCTATATTTTGCTTTACTACTGTATCAAAATTTTCACTTATAATAACATTTCACAAAAAGCTCTGTAATGTCTTTCTCTACTTTGTAAAAGTTTGCCTTGCTACTGCTTTGTCACCAGATAATTCACTTTCACTGCACAATCTACCAATAACCTCCTCTGAAGCTCTCAGAACTCTTCTTTTAAATTATTTTTCTTTTCCCTTTCTCTCTTCTTTGCCCAACAACCTTGAGTGTCAATTAACAAATACTTTGTAAACATTAAACTGTTTACCGAAAATTAAAAATTACACCCCAAAATATAAGCACAACACAAACGTGGAATACCGTGTTCCCAAAACCAAAGGGTGAGTGTAATCCACTGATTAGCACAGTCCTCTCATTGAAGTTGAATGCCACCTACCGGTCAAAAACATCAATATACCACGTAATTACAGCATTTGCATTCGGTTCTAAAACTACACTACTTATCCTTGTATCCAATTAAAATATTCTGTCATAATAGACAACCCCCACACAAGTTTTCTTTTTATCCTAAGTTGCTGGAACTCAACCATAATAATGGCATAAACTACAAACCAGCGAAGACATTTCATGCAGATAAATTTCTAATTAAAAATAACAATTTAGAAGCAAATCCAAAACAACGCTGAGAAAACCAAAGGAACGTAACAAAAGGAAACTCCTTCGGAAATGGACATTGTACAAGAACTACAATAAAGCTCAATTCGGCAACATAAATGCCACAAAACCCTCTTATTTTGAAACCTATCATCTATTAAGCCTCTACATGAGTTACAGCTCTCATTGTAACAATAAAAGCATAAACTTCAAAGGAATTTGCTCAAGCATCATCAAGAGCAAGGACACCAGGGAGTTGCTTCCCCTCAAGAAGCTCTAAGCTGGCACCACCACCAGTGGAGATGTGGCTCATCTTATCTGCAAGTCCAACCTTCTCCACAGCAGCCACAGAGTCACCTCCTCCAATGATGGTTGTTACTCCCTTCCCACTAAGCTCTGCCAGTTTCTTGGCTATAGCCTGTGCACAAAAGGGTGTATAGTCATCAAGAAATGGTAACTGAAATTCACTAGTATCATTCACTTCTTATATATGCATTTTGACATTTCACAGTATACAAAAGTTTTCTCACTGATAGCATTTCCTTCTGTTATAAGCATATATTAATATCAATTAAATATAAATATATAGAAATATATACTTACAAAGGTGTAAATATAAATTTTAAACCTAACTCTAAGACCAATTTATAAGACGAGACCGAAGATAAAATTTCTATCTACTTATATATTCTAAACTAATCTTATCATTAGTCAATGTAGACTTTCTATACACTTTTCTTACACCAAAAAATATACATTTAATTCATGGTTCTAATACCATGTTAAAAATAAACTTTAAACTTAAATGAACTCCACAATACCATGTTAAAAAATAAATTTTAAATTTAAATGAACTCCACAAAATCAATTTATAAGATAAAATTTGTATCCATTTATATACTCTAAACTAATCTTATCATTAGTCAATGGACTTCCAATACACTTTCCTCGTGCAAAGAAATATACATGACTAGACATTTATAGATGATCCCATACCAGTCTGATAACAAATAGAACAATACCTAACAAACAACATATACCTAATAAACCTAACTACAATATTAAATATATAATAAAATACTATGTACGAAATTAATTTCTCTTATGTAAAGAATATACATAGGATATTTTATTTATAAAGAAAGAAATATTGAATAAACCCAAAATAAATAAAAAATAATAAAATAACATAAGTAAATGAAGACAAAAGATAAATATAAGATATACAATAATCTAATATATCTAACAAGTCCAACATTGAATAAGTGAAAAGGTAAGAGGTGAATCTTCTCATCATACATTATAAAAGACTCAAGTGCATAGTAAATCCTATGTGTCCCACACACGTCCACAGGAAGAAAAGTGACTTTCCTTTATAAAATAATAAAAACAAAATAAGTAGCAAACTAAGTTTTGCCTATTTGTTTGAAAGATATTACATTGCAAGAATGTTTTGCTATAAATCACTGTCAATCCATTTTGTAGTAGATCACATTTAATTGTTTCATTAATTTGGATTATGCTTTCAAAATTATAATGGATGATTTACTATTTTTATCATTCATACCTCTGTTCCTGCGGCAAACTTTTCAAACTCAAAAACGCCCATTGGTCCATTCCAAATGATAGTTTGGGTGGTATCCAATGCTTCACTAAATGTCTTGATGGAATCAGGACCAATATCCAATCCCATCCATCCATCGGGAATGCTTGAGGCTGGAACAATCTGAGAATATATAAATAAAGTTAAAAGTGTATCTCAACAATTGAAACATTACTATTTATAAGTGCATTGGAATGTCTGAAATGAGTAAAATAAACCCTCTAAATCATAGATTTCACAAATGTTCCGTAGTCCGTGGTTGATCATTTGTTTGAAGAGAGCCTTCCCATGATAAAGGGAGGGGTGAAAATTAGCAACACTGGACTAAACAAGCAAAAACCTAGTACCTTGCTGTTAGCATCAGCAGCAAACTTGTCTGCTATGACCACATCAGTTGGAAGCAACAAAGAAACCCCTTTAGCCTTGGCCTTTTCAAGAAGAGAAGTTGCAAGGTCTAGTTTATCTTCTTCCACAAGAGATGACCCAACGGAATGACCCTGAGCCTTGTAAAAGGTAAAGATCATTCCTCCACCAAGCAAAAGAATATTAACTTTCTCCAACAAGGATTCAATAACTCCAATCTTGGAAGACACCTTTGACCCACCCACAATAGCAGCAAATGGCTTCTTGGGGTTAGACACGGCTCCAACTAGATAATCAAGTTCCTGAAACAGTTAAACAAATAACAGATTAATCAACTGCATAAATTACATTAGTTAGCCAACATATATAATGGAACTAACAATTACGTCCTACAAACCTTCTGCATAAGGAATCCTGCAACAGAAGGCTTCAAATATTTGGCCACTCCTTCTGTGGAAGCATGAGCTCTGTGGGCAGTGCCAAATGCATCATTCACATAGATATCAGCAAGAGAAGCCAGCTTCTTTGCAAACTCAGGATCATTCTTTTCTTCCTCTTTGTAGAATCTAACATTCTCTAGAAGCAAAACACCACCTTCTGGAAGTCCTGCAACCAACTTCTCAACTTCCTCCCCAATACTGTCATTTGCAATCTTGACCTATAATCAAGAGTCGTGGCACAATGAAGTAACAGTACATCAGAAAATAAAAAGGGGGAACATCTAAATAAATAACTAGAACAGATAAGAGGCAAACCTCAAGTTCTAGAAGTTGAGAAAGCCTTGGCACAAGAGGCTTCAAACTGTATTTAGGTGTAACACCTTTCGGACGTCCCTGGAAACAGGATAGTCAAGGAAAAATCACGTTTCAAGTCACTACTACTCACATCACATTTATCTTACATCCATGGTTTTATGTTAACTCGTTAACTAATACACCCGAAAGAAAAAGGTTAATAATAAAATAAAAGAAAGATATCGCAACAGCTACATTAGTTGCAAAACAGTCATTCAAATTGACATGTTTTACAGATCTCGTTATATAGACTGAATTGATCACTTTAAAACCAATTTCAATAAAGAGGCATGTTACCCAAGCTGGGAGCAACGGAAATAAAACTCAACAATAAAAATTACTTACTTCTACAATTATAAAACAAGAGATCCTCTCATTTAAGAAAGAAATGGACAAAAAACAATTATAGATATAACAAGCATCAATGTTAGTAACAATTAAGTTTCCTCTTTCTTCCTTTCAGATTTGAATCCTCAAAAATTAAAAGCAAAAAAAAAGACAGTGAAAGACATGGTTTTCCCAGTTACCATCAATTAAACAAACACACATAGCCAATAGAGAATCAACCTAAAACCACAATAGTAACAAAACATTAAATCCAACGATCACACAAACCCAGATTCCAAATCATTCGTAGTCTAAAACAAAACACACCCAGACACATTAAAACCACGAAAATAGCTACATATACCATACCAAATGGCTAGAGAGGATCACTTTGGCACCATAACCAGTCAAGTACTTGATGGTGGGAACTGCAGCACGGATTCTAGTGTCATCGGTGATCTTTAAGTCATCATCCAAAGGCACGTTCAGATCGACTCTAACGAACACCCTTTTCCCCTTCAAATCAGCCTCCTTCAAAGTTCCCACGCTCCTCTTCGTAGCCATTCTCCTTAAATCTGCACAAGCGCAAATCCGAAACCAGAAAGGGATCAGAACCCTGAAGAGGAAACCGGAAAAAGAATCAAACTTTGAGGGCGAAACTCACGAAAAGTAAGGTTGAAATCTCAGTGTAGTGTGGTAGAGATCAGATTAGGACGAGGCCCGTGTAGGAACGTTCTAGAAAATTTATAGAGGTGGGTAGCACCCGTGCGTACGACACGTGTGAGGGTTTGTGGCTTGTTTTGCTCTGTTTGGGGAACCTTTTTTTTCCGGGTGGCACAGTGGGCGCGCTGGAACTATAAAAGCGGAATCTGATGACCAAAGGGAGGGACTTTCAGTGCGACAAAACATGGCAGTATTCTCGGCCCAACGTTTTTGCCCCTTTTTTTTGGGTCCATTGTTTGATTTCACGAAGATCTGACATCAATATACGATTGAATCTTAAAACGTAACATTAGTCTTAAGTAATTTTCTGAATGAACATTTTTAATCTATAACAAATTTTAATTAAGGATTTAATTTTTTAAATTTTCGAAAATATTAAAAAAATTGGTTCACATCTAATTACTAATAAAACAAAAATAATACATATTTGTAAGTAAGAGGTTTAGAAACAAGAGGCATACTAGAGTCACGAAGAGAGTCTTTCTTATTAATTTGGGAGCTCACGGTTTCATGTTTTTGTTCCACTTTTCAAAGAAACTTCTCTTCGTTTCCTTGTAGCATTTAAATTAAACGTGAAGGTGGATTAAAGTTGTTTAATTTTGAGAAATTAAACAACCAAATCTACTATTAAAATTATATAAGAACCAAATTCTCATAGTCACAAAACAATACAGATCAAAATTTTATTTAATCCAAAAACATATTAATTAAAGCTAGGTTTAATATTAGTCCATAAGTTTGTTAGGTTTGTTAAAATGGTCTTACCTTTCTTTATTCAAATGTTCACATTTATCTTATATTTTGTATAAATTGTTCAAGTTTGTTTTTTTTGCTTATGCAGTTAAAAACATTAACGACCTAATGTCTAACTTAGCCAACAGCGAATGATATGTTCAATTTTTCATTACGTGACAATATCAACCCAATTGATGTGACAATGTTAATGTAAAAGGAAAGAAGGACACCTAATATTTCAAAATAACTAGGTTTTGCTTCTTCACTCAGAACCCAAGGAGCAACATCAACACCAGCCACTACGCTGTTGTGGTGCAACCAAAGACATCGGCGATGCCGTGTTTGACGTCACTTTCGATGACGCTCACATCTCGTTCTTCTTCTTTGTGCGAAATTTTTTCCAAATCCTCAAGTCTCTTTTTGTTAGAGAAATAAAGATTGAGATTAGAAACCACCTCTCTTAATAGATAAGAGATGAAAGGCACTTCCTTTTGACATAGAAAATGATTAACAACTTGACCATGCTTTGTAGATATACTCCACCACTTATACGCACTAAGAAAGAACACTTTTTTCTACAAGCACCTAGTTCACAAGCTCCCTTTTCACAAACACAAAAAGCTTCCCTTAGACATACAACTTTAATACTCTTAGTGAAAAGTTATTATAAGCTTGGTTAAGTTAACTATTTATAGACTTTTACATTTGAAAATTAGGTAAGAAAACTAAGAATCAAGTGCACAACTGTCATTGATAATCAATTATCATAAGTGATAATCGATTATTCCAGAAACATTTTCAAATAACAATTTCTTTTTGTGAGATAATCAATTATCACAAAGGCATTTATGAAATTCTTGATTTTAATTGGATAATCGATTATCATTAGTGATAATCGATTATCATAAAGATTTTTATGAAAAATAAAAATTTTCTAAGTGCTCTACTCCTTGGGTTCTACTTATTGACTCTTGAACTACTAAATTAAATACAATACACATATTACAAGACTTTAGCAACTAAATTATCAAGTCTTCAATGTATCTCTTGCATCCAAGCATCCTTTAAATCTTCAACACTTCTCCATGAAACACCATCATCAAAATCCTTTACTAAAGTAAGATGACCATTTTCTTTTTGCTAACAAATTTCATGTACTAAATCAATATGAAAACATTAAACAATATACTTCTGATTCCTACTCTATCATTCACACGTCTATTTAACATGTCATAATGTTTTAGAAACAAGTCTAAACTTATTAATAAAAGCCCTAATGTTTTAGATATTTTTATTAAAAGTTTGCATTAAGCATTAAGTTCGGATGTTTTGAATGACCAACTTATGAACTCTATGTCTAGTGCACACTGAATTAATTATTTTATCCTAGTCTAGGTTCCAACATCGTATCCAATAATCAGATATCCACAAATATGCAATCAATAAATTATCATGCCCTTAAGAAATAGAACGAAACACAAAAGTATTGGAAAAAAATATATATATAATAGTAGAAAACACAAAAAGTTAATATATATTAAGTTCAACCCACATAAATAAGGGAGTTAGTTACTTCTATACATTATGAACACTATAAACAAATAATAATGAATGCTTCCAACCTCCAAAATTAGTATCCACTTTTAGATCTAGTTCCCTTTCTCTAAAACTACTTTGAATGCTTTAAAATTCATTAAAGCCTTTTATTTATAAATTTTCCAAACTACAAAGCTCGTTGGGCTAGACTTGAAATTTTCCAAAATGCATGTTTAACTCCTTCTGATCGAACAAGTATTTCAGACTCTTATGATTACATTAGTACAAAAATACCGTATAACGTCGGTGTTTTTTGGCCTTTCACGTAAAATTCGAGGTCGACGTCATATCAGGAGACGTTAAATTGAAGTCGAACATAGAATAGTTCGACGTTCAAAGTAAAATAAATTAACGTCGAATTTTGTCAATATTCGACGTTAATTTTTTTGTTTTTTTAATTAATTATGATCATTTTTACAACTCTACGAGACCTGAAAAGCAGCAAAACAACAAATTTCAGTTTTTGGTATTTTATAAAGCATGAATTATGAACGTGTAGTGTAGTATCAACAACAAACAACAGTAACAAACAATAAACAAGTTCAATCAAACAACAACAACAAACAGTTTCAACCAAACAACAACAACAAACAGGTTCAACAAAAAAAAACAAAAAACAAGTTCAACAAATAAGTTCTCCAAAACGAAAATGAAAACTAACCTTCAAAAGATGGGTTCGTCGAAATAAATTGTTGCCACCAGTGAGAGAGTAGAATGTGCGTATGAAGGACAAGAACACGAAAATAATCAGTCAATACAAACGAAAATCATACCTAAAGTAGTTAATTAACATGCATTTGTAACAAATGAAAGAAAGATTACATGTGATGGTCCTCAAACTTCATTCCAAATTGAGCAGAAAAGAGGGTATCACGCGCTAAGATAAAGTGAATGAATTTTCAATCTCCCGCTCAAAGTTTTAATGAATTCACTAACCTTTTAACGTCTAACGCTTGGGCATTCGACATTTTATATACTTTTGATGTATAATTCTAGGGAATTCGACGTAATACGTAAATAGATTTTCACCTTCGCGCCAAACATTTTCGCAAATTTACCCAATATAACAAATTGATGTCGAATTATAATTCTAAACGACGTCTAATGATTGTATTTATTTACAAAAAAGTCACCGGTCATTTTTAACGTTGGCTATTTAGTGGTTGGATGTTGAACGCGTGACGTTATACGCTGTTTTTGCATTAGTGTTACTAATGACTTGAAAACGCGACCTATATAGATAATGTCTCCACGTCTTTAAAGCAAAGACTACAACAACAAACTCCATATCATGTGTCAGATAATTATTCTCATGTACCTTCAGCTGACGAGATGCATACACCACAAGTTTCCTTTCTTGCATTAGTACACATCCTAATACTTGATATGAAGCATCACAATACACCTCAAAAACTTTCTCGGTGTTTGGAATTACCAACACTAGAGCAAATGTCAACATCTTTTTCATCTCCTCAAAAATTGTCTCATATTTGTCTGTCCAAACAAATAGTTGATCCTTACGAGTCAATTGCGTCAACGACCCCACTTTCTTGGAAAACCCTTCCACAAACCTCTAATAATAACCTGCCAACCCCACAAATTTTTCCTCTTATCTCCTAGAAAACGTCTTTTCTGTCCCCGATCTCTCTCTATTTCGTTTTTTAGGATTAGGGTAACAATATGTAGACCATTTTTACTCTTCTTTTTATCTTCTTCTATTCTATCTCTATCTTTTTTATTAAAATAAAATCGCTCACTTAATCTATAAAACCATCAAAGTTTTCTCCGATATTTTATCTCAACTACTTTTTAAAATATATCAACAACTAACTCTTCCAAAAAGATTCATGTAATCTTTTAACTTTCAGATTTTAAGTTTATTCTTTTGTTTTCTACATCCCTTATATTAATTTCTACATCAATTAATATAGGTGAAAGATCCTTTTACCCTTGGACCAAAAATATATTTCAAATCTAAGTTTCTCTTAAACTTTTCTCCCTATGAACTCACACTTATTCATTCCTAAACAATACTCATACCAACAAATAAACACATCATATTGATACTATTACACACACAATCACCAAAATAACAACATACAAATCATGTGTGCTACGTAATCAACAATAATATTAAATAATAACATAACAATTATAATCACAAAAAAGAAACACCTAAGCATTACACACAATCATCAAACAATAATACTCAAATCTCATAACCACTTCATTTTTTTCGGGTCTTATATCTAACCACCACTCATGTCCTTAAGTCTTCTAACTTACATAGTTTGTCAGAGGAGTTCCAATATGTGTTTCAAGATCCTCCAAAAGGTTTATTGTAAGACCTGTATAAAATAAAAATAATTTTTATTTTATTATTAGAATTTGTGAGATTAAATAATAAATTATGGTATGTAATTGTGTGAAGAAAATACACAATTTTTTTATTACATAAATTATTTTAACCTAATAATATACATTTACCAAAATTAATTTTATAAAAAACAACTATAACTATACGATAATTTTTCTATTGTCATAATTATAATATATTTAAATTATCTTATTTATTATAATCACTCTTCAAAATTTTTATTCTTAATTAATTTATAAATATTAAATTAAATTTATTTTTTAAGTTTATATTTACATGAGTTTATAAAAAATTATAAAATTTTAATAAATTAATTTATTATAAATAAATATACAAAACTATAAAATTAGAAAAAAAAAATATTGCTAGGAATTCGTTCCTAAGAAACAAAATTTCAGCCCCAAATAACCTATGAAATTAGAAAAAGCAGGATGAGAATTTAGCCTTTAGCAAAATGAAATTGTCCTAGTTTGAAAAAATTTCCTGATGATACTCACGTCAATAAAATTCAAAAATGGTTTATAACTAAAAAAAATCGAGAAAAGGATGTTAATTTCAAAAAATAGGGACATGCACCATTTCGTCTTTGAAGTAAGTTTATTCTTGTTTTTATGTTGAATTTTTTTAAGAAAATTTGTGGTTGTGACTTCTTCTAGTCTAGCATTGTGGAGTGGGAGTACTCACTAAATGGCAATATGTGTACATTTTTATTAATGTTAAATATTCAAACAATGAACGAAAATGTGGGTGAATTAACTTTGTGCGTTATTATACTTTTTATTAGGAAGAGTTACAAGACTGGTTTTTAGTGGTAAATCTGGGAGAGATGGTGAGATATGTTATGGATTCAACTTCCTTCATTAATATTTGTAAGTTATAATGTTTGTTTGATAGATTTGGAAAAGGTGATGGAAGAGGAGGAAGTTGGAGGAAGAAAAAAATAATAGGGGAATTTTAAGTTGGAAGATTATCTAAATTTTAATATATGATACTTCTAAATCATATCATTATCTATCAATTTAATAAAGGAATATTAACTCTGTTTAAAAAATATTAAAATCCAATTAATTAAAAAATATATACAAATCAAAATAAATCATAAATCTAAATATAAAACTAAATTAATAATTAAGTTAATAATATAATATTTAAATTACGATAATGATTGCAAATGTCATAAGAGAATGAAAATAATAAAGTTTCAATGTGCTACTACTTACATTGAAATTGCTTTTCAATAAAAAGTTTACGATAATTTTAATTGACATTATTCACATATTTAAAACATCATTAAATGTGAGATGTTGTGACGATTCGATTAAATCTACCATATCATATTTTATAGTGACAAGATCTATGACAGTTTTTGAAACTATCACATGAATACATAATAATGTTTGTAAATGACAAAATATACAAAAGGGAAGAACAATATATTATAATTTGTATCAGTTTCAATACACTTCATATATTTAGTATATAAACAACATTCAACCTTGTGAAGAACTACACAACAGTTACAATTTACTTAGGTGTACAAAACGGAAACCTAAATAACTAAACTAACAATTAAAAACATCTCTTTGATGATTTCACTAAACAACATCTACAACTTCCTTCAGTACATCAAAATCACAAATATCACAGGATAAATTTGTTGGTTTTTGTTTGGTGCATACAAATTAAACTTTTGCCAGAAACAATGTGTTCAACAAATAGCTGAGAAGACTTAAAAGAAACTAGGACAAAGGGAGAACTATTCAACCAAAAACATAATTAAATAAACATGCATCTAACTCAAAAATTGCTTATTGGTGAAATCCAATAACAAATCTTTGAATACCAGCAAAATCAGCAAGTATTTCTAAATTGTAGAAGCTTCCACTTCTGCTTTTCATGTAATCAACAAGAGCCCGGCACTGCTTCTCGCCATTTGTCTATTAAGAAAAAATTAAGAAACATTTAGAAAAAAAAAAAAAATAAGAGATTGGCATAGCATAAAACAGGATCATCCACTTTTGGATTTGGATTCTATAAGTACTAGATTACAACTAACGTATCATGTGTCTACTAATGTAACCATCTCTAGATACTACAAGCATGGTAGTTGAATCACGAATAGTATCGCGTATTGTACGATTCATAAACATTATATAAACATTAAAAAATGTAACATATACTTAAATATATAAAATATATAAATATGCAAAGAAACAATTAATAACAAAACTATCTCAGTCAAATAGAGTGGTTGTATCTATGTGTATTTACCACACAATTTCACAATTTCAGCAATACAACCTTCAAAAAGCAATGTGGTTGATAGATTTCTTGGAACAAGAAATCCAGAACTCACACCAGAAAACACCAACACACTCAGGAACATTGAAAACAGTCTATATTATTATTCTTGATGACAAAGAATACAGCCCGAACACTTCCAAGGGAGACCTCTCCCTTCACATACAATGCAATGGTCCTGTCCCTAAGAAACAACAAAACAAAAACATGTCTGTCCCTAGACACCCCTTCCTCCTTATAAAGCTAACTCCTACCCCAACATATAACAGCTAACCTCCTAACAGTCCTAACTGTCCCCATAACCCCTCCTAACATCTTATGACTAATTTCTTTTAATTCCTTTTCCTCCTTTCATACACTCTCAAAGTCCTATCAGTGGTTGCTGCATAAGATTCCTTTAACTATGGCTATATGCTACTAAACAAATTCTGCATTATAGCCATCCAAAAAATAAGTGTGGTTGCTACTGCTATTTGCATAATTACTACATAAGATGTATACTAAACAGTGGTTTCCAGTTCCTTGATCTTCTTGAAAATCAAGGGTTGCAACACTTGGTAGAACTAAAAGGTGCCAACTTCTCGAATTTGGTTCGGGTCTTCTACTTCAACTTCAAGGTTACGGATGATGTTGCTTACACAAAAGTGAAGGGAGTCAATATTATCCTTGATAATGACATCTAGGAAAATGTGGCTCATCTTCCCATCTGTGAAGATGCAGTGAAAGTGCATATTGGGGTTGAGGGATTTAACCGCATTCTAGCCTACCGTTCATTTCTCAAGAACCCTCAACAGCACATTGAGCGCAAACAACTTTTGGTGGGTGGTCTCAAAATGGATGAACGTCTCATCCATTACCTTATTGTCATACCCAATGTTCTAAACAATGGGCTGCTAAATCATATCATTGTTGAAGGCTAAGAGGTATCTAGTCTACTACCTCCCCTATGCTTTGTTAATATCTAGAATTTGTGATTACAAAGGTGTTAACATTGAAGGAGAAAAGGTCTCCAACACTCTGCCCTTAAATGAGATTGGACAAGGGGCATTAAGGAAAATGGGATTTATTCCCCATGGTAACAACTTCATCCACAAAGGGGATGTCCCTGTTGAAGAAGGGGAGGAAGATGGTCCTATGCTTGATGCTACAGATGTTGTTGGACCATCAAGAGCTCATGAAGGCTCATCCTCATCTATGGAGGAAAATATTGCAACTCTCACTAGGAGGATGGAGGTAATGTACAACCTCCAAGCCACAACGCATCAAGAATTGCTCTCACTTCATGTTGCTCAACATGAACAAATGTGTGGCCTCATTAGTGACATAAATAATAGGCCTACCAATATTGAGCTTCATTTAGAAGAAGAGTATGAGGATGGGTCTAGTGAGGAATTTTAAAATTGTACTTCTATTAAGTATTAATGAAACTTTGCTTCTTATTCATTACTGAGTTACTACTTGTTACTTTTACTATCATATTGAGGGAGAGCTCCATGATGATTGGATTGATAAATTGAGGGGGAGCTTCTACTTACTTGTATGCATTTGTTTAGGGGGAGTTATTCTATTTTTTATTCTGATCAAAAAGGGGGTGAAGAAAGGTTAAGTATTAAAGCATTATAATATTCAAAATGTACTTGGGTTTGGGTTTATCTTATGAAAGATCACTCTTAATTGTTACCCATCTTTAAATCCTTTTGAATGAAATCAAGAATCAATTTGGTAAAGTTATAAAATCTTAAGAAGTGATAATGCCAAAGAGTATTTCTCATCCACCTTTTCTGCAATCTCGAGTTCCCATGGTCTATTACATCAGTCCACTTGTCCTCACACACCGCAGCAAAATAGTATAGCAGAAAGGAAAAATAAACACTTGGTTGAAACTGCTCGTACACTTTTGCTTAGTGCCCATATTCATGTCCATCATTGGGGGATGTCATCTTAACTGCATGTTATCTTATTAATAGGATGCCCTCCTCTTTCTCTATCATAAAGTCCCTTTCTCCATTCTATTTCCCAATGATCCTCTCTTTCACATATCTTCCCAAGTTTTTTATTGTGTATGTTTCATTCATGACATGTCTCCAGGACTAGACAAACTCTCTGCTCCTGCTATTCTCAACTCCAAAAAGGATATTGGTGTTATTCTCTTGAAACCAAGAAGTATTACATCTCTGCCAATGTCACATTCTTTGAACAAACTCCTTACTTCTTTCCATCTATTCACGGTGTTCATATCCTCCAACAGGTCCTTCCAATTCCAGTGGTTGAGTCCAATATTTCCAATGTCTCTGTCAATCCAAGTCTTGATCAAAGTCCTCTTGCACCCTTCTCTCCACATACTGATATCATCCCACGCAGGACCACGATGGATAGGCCACCTCTCTGAGAAAATGGTGAATCCCCTACTTCAGATTCTTCTCCCTTATCACTTCATACCACGCCTCCAGGTGAAGCTGATTCAAGTTGGCCCATTGCTCTCAGAAAAGGTACTCGTTCCATTCGAAACCCACATCCCATTTGTAATTTTCTTAGCTATCACATATTGTCGCCTTCCTATTATTCTATATTATCCTCGTTATCCTTTGTGGTTATACCTAAAAATGTGAATGAAGTGCTTGCTTACCCTGGATGGCGACAAGTCATGGTTGCAGAAATGCAAGCTCTTGACCACAGTAATACTTGGGAGCTCGTGCCCCTTCCGCCAAGCAAAAAGGTTGTTGGTTGCTGATGGGTATATGCAATTAAAGTTGACCCTGATGGTGAAATTGATCGGCTCAAAGCCAGTTAGTTGCAAAAGGGTACACTCAGGTTTATGGTCTTGATTATCGTGACACTTTCTCTCATGTAGCCAAGATGACTATTATTCGCCTCTTTTCCATGACAGCAATTCGTCACTGGCCACTTCATCGATTGGATATCAAGAATGCGTTCCTCCATGGTGATCTTGAGGAAGAAGTTTATATGAAGCAACCTCCTGGGTTTGGTGCTCAGGAGAAGTCTGGTATGGTATGCAAATTGCATCAATCTCTATATGGCCTCAAGTAATCACCACATGCTTGGTTTGGAAAGTTTAGCTCCATTGTTAAAAACTTTGGGCTAAAACGCGATGAAGCAGACCATTCAATTTTTTATTAGTCATACATCTCTTGGAAAATGTGTTTACTTAATAGTATAAGTTGATGATATAGTCATTACAAGAAATAATGCCATTGGAATATCTCAACTGAAGGAGTACTTGTGTAGACATTTTCAAACCAAGGACCTTGGAAGTCTCAAATACTTCCTGCATTTAAGTAGCTCAATCAAAAGATGGAGTTGTAATCTCCCAAAGAAAGTATGCTCTTGGTATATTACAAGAAACAGGCATGATTCATTACAGTAGATAGTCCTATGGATCCAAATAAGAAATTAAGGATAGAAGAAGGTGAATTATTCTCCGATCCTGAGAGATATAAAAGGTTGGTTGAAAAACTGATTTATCTCACTATTACAAGGCCAGATCTATCTTTTGCAGTTGGAGTGGTTAGTCAGTTCATGCAGGTTCCATGTGTTAACTATTGGAATGCTATCATTCACATTCTAAGGTATTTCAAAAAGGCTCCTGGGCAAGGGTTGTTATATGAGGATAAAGGAAGCATTTAGCTCTCTGGGTACTGTGATGCAGATTGGGCGGGTGCATTAGTAATTTTAGGAGTTACCATTTACTAATTGCACTTTAAATATTTCAAAATTAAATGAGTAAATATTTTAGGTTAAAAATAGGCCCAATTCTAACTGTTAAGGGTTGGAAGGTATATGAGAGAAAAAGGTATAGGAGAGAAGAAGAAGGTTGAATGGGTGAAGATGGAAGACCAAGCCAAACGGTGGAAAGGGGGGAGAGGCCAGACCGAACGGTGGAAGGCGGGGAGAGGTCAGGCCAAACGATGGAAGACGGTGAGGAGTCGAGTCGAACGGCCGAAGGCGATGAGAGCTCGAGCGAAGCGATGGGAAGCAGCGAAGACCTTGAGCCTATCGGCTGAAGAGTGACTATCCTAACTGGGACAACAATTAGGATAGGCGGGAAATATTTAGTAATAATTATAGTAAATAGAGTTATATCCCACGGAAATATTCAGTACAAGTTAATTACAGTAATTAGGGCTGTATCCTACAGAAATATTCAGTACAAGCTAATTACAGTAATTAGAGCTAAATCCTAGGGAAATATTCAGTATAAGTTAATTATAGTAAATAGAACTATATTCTAGGGAAATATTTAATTTAAATAAAGCTTAGACACTAGGGTTGAAGGCATGTTTTTGATTATTGAGTTTTGTTGACAGGCAACTAGAGCCCTGTGAGGGAGGTTATGCTCTCAGTTATCCTTGTTTACTTTTGTTTATTCAGATATTACCATTAATAAAAGAGATTCATTCATCCATTATCATTTGTTCTACCTATTGTGGTCGTGTTTAATTACGTCTCCTACTCGGATACGTAACACTAACCCACTAAAAACATCCTAGGATTGTTTGTTCACTCATGAAAGCACAAAAGGCCAAGTGGTGCCATAGTCGCCACATTGACCCTAAAATCATAAACACTTTCCCACCATAAAACAAAAAGAAACCTCCAAGACCAGAACAGAGGAACACAACACTGTCATGCGGCCACCATGCGACCATCGCACTACAAATGCAAGTTGCGCAAACCCACTGAACAGACAAGAGGTGCACACGAGACTACAATTGGGGAAAAATTAGGGTTTCATATTGAGGGTAGATCTGTATCGTGAATTGAATCACGATTCGTGCGATTCACACTTGTATTGTACGATTCGAGTACGATTCCGGAGTAAAAGCGATACATCTCACAATTTGTATTACACAGGAGTTGAATTGTATCGTACAATTCGTATCATGAATTGTACGATACATACTACACTACTTCTTACATCCTGTCTAAGCTTCAATTAGCATGTTTGTTTCCTGTAGGTCTTCTCACTAACGATTTCATGATCTCACATGTAGGCTAGGAATGATAGATGTCCATTCAATAGCTTGAGGGGGAGTGTTGTTAGTAGGATATTAAATGTATTACTAGAAGTTGTTAGAAGATTCTAGAGATGTCTATGTAACTATTACTATAAGATTAGAGCTCTCCATATATAGAGGCTAACCTATGGTTAGTAGGATATTAAATATATTACAAAAGTTGTTACAATTCTAAGAAGTTGTTAGAAGATATTAGAAGATTCTAGAGATATCTTTGTAATTATTACTATAGGATTAGAGTTCTCTACATATAAAGGCTAATGTTCAAAATTAATCAAATTGAATAAAAATCCTTTTTCTTTCATATTAATTTTTTGAAGTCTTCCAATGTATGTTCGATCCTTGTCTCCAATAGAATCTCAAAGGTTGGTAAGATAAGCATCATAATAAGCATATTAAAGATGAATAAGAATACACATAACAATTTAACAAAAAATAACAAAAGAAAGGACAGTCGATTGGCATCTTTGAGAAAATTACTTGAATTCTATCAAAGTGACAAAAAATAATTTAATAAAAAATGACTTCTTATTTTCTAGAATTACGAATATAACTATAATATAACCTTTCTACAAAGGGGATTGCTTATAACGATTATTTCCAAAGTTTCCAACTTTGAATAGATGTGCCAAACGGACAACTTATTCTGAATCAAAATGTCCCCTCCTCAAGGGGATTACAGGTCACTCAATTGCAATCCAATTAAGCTAGGTGGTAATGATTATATTATTTATATGAGTATCTTAGAAAACAGACACACAATAAGAAAGAAACATTTGGTACAAATTTGTAGAAAGCAGAAGATCCATACCTCAAAAGCAAAAAATCCACCAGGTTTCAACATTAAAGCAGCCCCATCACAAAGATGCAGAAGTGCATTCATTCCTTCAATACCTCCATCTAACGCTAATCTCGGTTCATGTCTACCAACTTCAGCTTGTAGACCAGATATGTCTTCACTTGGTATATAAGGTGGGTTACTCACTAGACCAGCTAGCTTTCCTTCCATATCTTTCAATGGTTCAAACCAGGATCCTTCCCTTAAGTCAATTTTGTCCTGCAAAGGACAACAAAGTAGTTCAAATGTGAATCATAATAATCATAACTGGAAGTGATAAGATGTATAAAGAAAATATACTTTAAAGGGACAACGTGATAAACAACAAAAGACGTATCGATAAAAGTCAACAATTTTAAATTCCTCTACTTTATTTTAGTTTGTCAATATACTTCTCCTGGTATCTATTTAAACAAAAGGCTGGGTTTTCATCCCCAGCAACATTTGATGTGTCTTAACCCAAAACGAGTTTTGTTGCGGTTTATACACATTCTGATGAACAAGGCTAAGCTCATTGACTTGAATGGACATATGGAGCTTCTAAACATGAAATCAAGTCTCTGCTTTGACTTGAAAACAAAACACACACACATAGACCATCATAGACCATCATGCAAGATACATGGAATGAAAGGAAATTGAAAAATCAACAAAAACATATTGGCAAAAACTCACATGGAAGGTGGAAATATGTCCTCCAACTTTTCAGCAATTTCATATAAAACCAACAGGGGCTGTTAAAACCATGGTTGAAAAAAGCCAAGAGGAATTGAAAGCATGGAGATTGAAAAGTTAGAATCGCTAACCTGTAAGCAATACCTCTGCACATTATAAGTTGCAACGGCAACAGCCACAGGGCTTAAATCTGTGGCAATAACTCTCCCTCCTTCATTCCCCAAAACCCGACCAATACTAATAGCAAGGGCACCACTTCCAGTGCCCAAATCAGCCCAAACCCCACTCCTCAAATCCTCATTCTCTGACACCACATCTGACACAATATCAACAACAAGTTGTGTCTCAGGTCTTGGAATCAACACTCCTTCTTGGACACTCAATATCAAGTCCCTCCAATGCTCACACCCAACCACATACTGAAAGGGTCTCCTCTCTTGGACCCTTTGCTTCCACAAACTGTAAAGCTCCTCTATATCAACCCTCATTGTCACCTCTTCATCATCCTCCGTAGCTAGTGAGCGGTCTTCAACAGCATCCTCCATGAACCACTTGAGCTCCCTGCAGAGCATGCTTGAGTCTGGTCCATTATCTGACTGCACAAAAGTCGACCCAATTGAAAAGGAAAGACCTTTGGCCCAATCGTGCCATTTCTTGAGGTCACACAACTTGGTTGAGTAAATGGGTGGTCTCAAATAGAGGGGAACTTGAGGTTTCACACAAGTCGGGGAAGATGACGGTGCTGAAGAGCAAAAGGGTCTACCCAGAGAGCCAAAAGAAAAACAATTGAGGAGTTTGGGGAAGCTATGAGGACAATATGCAATGCCTAATGTTAGCTTCATTTCAAGAGAACGAAAATGAAGAAACTTTTTTGTTACTATACGGCATCATCGGTCATCAACTTCAGCATTTGCATAACCTAACAAAGGTAAAAATTGAGTAAGGGTTAACGAAAAATCCAAGATATTTTTCAAGACGAAGAAACGGTTTAGCTCACTTACTGAAAGACGAAGAAAATACTCTGAACTGAGGCATGTAACAGGTAAATAGCGACCCGGAAAGAGATATGGCACCTGAGCAGGGATACTCTAAGTTTTCTTATTGTATTTGACATACTTTTTAATTTAAATAAAATTTAAAAATGTTTGAAATTATAAAATAAATATGTAAAATATTAAAAAAAACATAAATAACTGAGTTATAGGAAAACAATAATCTTTAAAGTAAAACATGTGAATTTAAAATACATCAATGAGAGTCCAAGTAACCTAGTCCAAGAAAGGACATCTTAATATAAAATTTTCTTATAAAAATATTTGATGATTTTAAATATGAGATAAAAAAATATAATATAAAGTTATTTAATTATTTTATATTCTCATTTTTGGGTCTTAATTCCTACAAAAACTTAAACTAAAGTATAAAAATGAATTAACGTAATTATCGTTATCAAAAAATATTAATGATTTGTTGATGTGATGATTATATTATCACGTGAATTGATCGTGTGTATAGATGTTAGTATATAATAAATAATATGCATAGTAACACCATTATATCAGCCATAGATGTGTTAATGTGTTCATATGACGAAATACAATTTTATATTAAAGTAAAAGATTAAAAACATATTTGAAGTTTAATAGATGTGTTAATGTGGATACACATCTGATAACGGGTGTTTGCCATATAAGCAAATATTAATGTCGTTTAATGACGAGGATTATGCATTCATTTTTTAAGTTTGAACACCAATCACTGTGAAAGTTTTTGAGAGAAACGAAATCTAATTTTGCGTCATATTTTAGGAACTAGAAACACATTTAATATTTATTTTAATGACTAAACACAATTTTTCATAATAGTTTGAGAATAAAAAACACATTTAAGTCTCTTTTTTTTATCAAGTGATATTTTTTTTTGTCATTATATACTTTCTTATCGACCACACAATAGGGTAGGATTTAGAAAATTATAAAATTTAGCTCATATTATTTTCTTAATTAGAATTAAAATGTTACATTAATAGTTTATATAATAAATATTTGCTTCAACAAATTAGAAAATTAGTAACTAAAATCAGCACAATCAATACTTAAATAGAATAGAAAATCATGTGTTAAATACTTTTAATCTTGAACACTTATGTAGATAGATCAATCCTTAAGCAATCCAACAATTAAGTTTTTTCTCTAATATAGTCTTTAGTTGAATTGAATCTTTCTATTATAGTAGCACGATAATTATTACCCAAGAGGAATAAAGTACGCATTGAAAGAAATAATAAGAAAATAAAGTTGATATATATATAAGATCTAGTTCGGTCTTACTAAGTGTTTTGGGTGTAGAGATGAACGTCCATTTAGAACAATTTCCTAATTGTACATTTCAATGTTGTCTTCTTGGTGCTAAGGTAAGTTGTTCGCTAATTGATCAAGAGATACCTACTAAAGGTGCTCCAATACTAAAGTCAGCTTAGGGTTGACAATTAAAGTAGTTAAGACTACAATAAATGCATAACAAAAGTTCCAACAACCATGTTTTAACCTATATTTATAGTTTTCTCCATGGGCTTTATATTAATTATTGTCGAAAGTAAAACATACTAAAAAACAAGTTACAAGACTCTTAATGATTTACAAGTGTAGTAAAAGTCTACAACAAATGGTTTCTAAAAAAGTGTTTTAACAATGTATGTAAATATTTCTTCAAGTGCATTATCAAAAACATCTTCTCAAAGCATCAATGCTTCTCATTGGTAACATTCTACACCTAAACCAAACCCTAGCCAACTACAATCCAAACACAAAAGGATGCTACTACTCTGTCTCATCTTCGGGATTCTTTCTCACGTGAGAATCCTAAACCACATCTCTGACCCATCCTTTCAGAGCCCAAATCTGGAAATCATTCTCTCAAGTAGAGCCGCAAGAGGAGAAAGACTTTTACTTGTTGCACCAAAAGAGAATCCTAGGAAACGCCCACTGACACTAGGAGAATCTTCTAATGAAAGGATGAAACCCAAGAGCAATCAAGTTGAAAGTCCTACTAAGACAAGTTCCTCAAAAGAATCTTCCAACAGTAATGGAGAGACTGTCAATAAGGTTAGGAAATTGATCGTGAAGCAAAATGAGTGTCAAACTCAAAGGGTTGAAAGGCTACTAGGGGAGCATAGAAGGGCTTTAAAAGATCATCTTACTAATCTTCCGAAGTCTGTGCAGAACTCTCCAAAAGCTTTGGACTTTTTTTTTTTATCGTCTTGTTAATTTCTCTTTTCCTTATATTAGATCTTTTGGTTATGTTGTTTTCTTACTGGTGAATCTTACTCGAATGATATGCGTAAAATTAATATTGGAAACCCCCTTAACAAATTAAAAATAAATAAATAAAAAGAGATAAGAAAACTGAAAACTTAAAAATCACAACTAAAAGAGAAAACAAAAGATGCAACAAAACAGCAGAGCTAACTAATTTTCTAAACCTTTTTAATATTTTACAAATAAAGGGGAAAGAATTACATACTCCAATGAGACTCTTCCTAGTAAGAACAATATGTTATTCTAGTAAGACTCTTCTTCTAGCATGTGTATTTGTTAAACATAAAAAAGGGAAAGATTCTCAAGGTATGCCAAGCTCATCCAGTAGAAAACCAGGGAGAATTGTTAAGGTATTACAAGACAAGCTCGTCTAGTAGAAACATTGGTCTTGGTTTTGAAGTTTAACTAAATAACATAAACGAAGAAGTCTTTGTGTATGGAAAACTAACTCTAATTAGAAAAACACTTAAATCAACCTTAGGACATGAAACCAATCTTTAGTACACTCTAATGGGAAACCATAAAACCAACCTTAGGCTAGAAAACTCCAATTTAAGATAGGAAACCAATCTTAGCTCAACACCAAGATGGAACAGCTCAACACCAACATGGAACAGCTAGAAACACATAAGAAACCCTAAGCAAGTCAAACGCTATCTATCTAAAAAGAGATAAAAGCCGAAAAAGTGTTTACTTAATCATACGATACCATGAGCTAAACAAGTACCTCATCTTTCAATGAAAGTACTCATAAATGCTTGATATCTTCAAATTAAAGAACTTAATTGTGAAATGCTACTTAATAGTAGGAAATTAAAAAACATTTTGTTGTTCTGAGAAAGCATTGAATGATATTAAATGTTCAACGTTCAAAAACAACAAAAGTGATATTTAGTAAACTAATTGCACGACAAGTCCAATCAGAAGCAGGTAAAAGAAAAAACATTCATGGAATGTTTTCTCCAAGGAAATAAAAACTGTAAAATCATGTCTAAACAAAACACCAAAGTAATAAAACACTAAAATGTAGTCAAACAATAACAAGACACAAGAAAGCATAAAATTCTAAACAGAATCTTAAAAGCATGTATGGTAGTTTTCTTGTGTCTTGTTATTGTTTAAGCGTATTTTATGTTTTATTGTATCTTGTTATTGTTTGAGTGTATTTTAGTGTTTTATTTCTTTGGTGTTTTGTTTAGACGTGGTTTTACAATTTTTATTTCCTAAGAGAAAACATTACATGAATGTCTTTCCTTTTACCTACTTCAGATTGGACTTGTCGTGCAATTAATTGATTAGATATCACTTTTGTTGTTTTTAAACGTTGAGCATTTAATGTCATTTAATGCTTACTCAGAACAATAAAGTGCTTTTTGATTTCCTACTGTTAAGGTAGCATTTGACAATTAAGCTTTTCTTTTAAAGATACCAAGTGTTAGGTAAAACTTCATCGTTGAACGAAGTACTGTTTTAGCTCGTGGTATTGTTAAGGCAAGTAAACACTTCTTTTGATTTTTGTCTCTTCTTTAGACAAATAATGTTTAACTTGTTTTCTTTTGTATTTTAGGCTTTTAATATTTTAGTGTGTTTTGTCAAAAACATCGTCTTGACATTAATTGTTTTCGAGAGCTAAACGGAATACCTTTGGGTGTGATAAGTTTTAAGCGTTTAACTTTAACTCTCTTAGATGCTTTAGGCATAACAATCATTTAACATAGTGTCTAGATGTTTTTGACCTAGATGTTTTTCTATTTTCTAAGAACCTAAGTGTTTTCCTAAGGTTTTCTATGTTTGGGATTCAAGTTAGTCTTGTGTAGATTTTCTATGTTGGGGATTCATGTTCTAAGTCTTTGTGTTTTCATCATGAGTTGTTTTCAGATTATTATTCCATTTTAAATGTTATTTGGTTAAACTTCAAAATATGAGAGTGTTTAGGCGCATAGACAATTTTGTCTTAACATGTTATTCTTATTTCTTCTTCCTCCATATAATCATGATGAGTTGGGAAGGAGGATGAGTGTAGAGGTTGAACATTGGGCATGGCTCTTATGGGTAGGCGGTTTGGGGTTTAGCGAATGAAGTTAGGGTAATTTACTCTGGTGATGATTAGTGGTGAAAGAGCAACAATGGAGTTTGGTGGAAGGTTGAGATATGCTGGTGAGGGTTTGTGGTCATATGATGATTGGTAAGGAGGGATGTCATATGGTACTTGTTCGGTGTGTTTTTAAATGAGTTGAAAAATGGGTAGGTTTTGATGGTCATCTAGTGAGGGTTGAGGTTCATAGTCTTTATTTTGTGGGAGGTTGAGGAGAGTGTAGTAAAAGCATTGGTAAGGTTTGGGTTGATAGTTTGGTGGGTAGAAGGATGCAATGTTTAGGGTTGGTTTAGGTTTGGGACCATAAGGTATGAGGGATTCAGGTTCAAGTTGAGGTAAAGTTTGAGGGTCATTGGGTAAGGATGGTTAATCTTGTGTAGATTGGGTAGCTAGGGCGTCGTTGAGTGCGAGTAGTTGTTGTGGTGAGGTTGTTGGAGGATTCCATGGCTTCGGGGAGTGTTGAACAATGGTAGATGGTTCCTTATCTAGAATATCTTCCACCTCAAGAGATATATGTTGGATTTTGGGTTACCATTGTTGCTCTTGTGGAGCGTTGAATGGTAATAAACGATTCCTCATTTGGAACATCTTGAAATTCAGGGTGTGTCTATACAACACTCCTCACTATTCAATGTTAGGACAAGACAAGCTTGTTTATAGGAATCTTAGATGATAAGACAAGCTTGTTTATAGGAATCTTAGATGATAAGACAAGCCCGTCTATAAGAATATTGGTTTTGAAGTTTAGCTAAACAACATAAAACGAAGAAGTTCCATAGAAGAATAGAAAAACTCATAGGATAGAAAGGGCAACGAAGAAGTTTCATAGAAGAATATGAAAACTCATAGGATAGAAAACCCTAAGTTAGAAAGAACATTAAAACCCTAAGTTATAAAGAACATTAAAAGCTAGGATAGAAAACCTTAAGTTAAAAAGAACAGGTAACCACACAATAGAAAGAAAGAACATTTAAAGCTAGGATAAAAAACCTTAAGTTAGAAAGAGCAGGTAACCACACAATAGAAAGCCTCACACAATAGAAGAATATAAAGCCTCACACAATAGAAGAATAGAAAACAAACCTTAAACTATATAATAGAAAAACCTAAAATTGGAAAGAATATGCATCCACACAATACAACTTAAAACACTAAGAAGAAAAGAAATAAATGATCCTCTGAAAGAAGTCTAACACACTAAAAATCACGAGAAAGTCAAACTAGACTATCAAATTAAGAGGATAGGACAAATAGAAAACCAAAGCAGTAGCTGGATACAACATAGGAGAAATAAGATTAGACCAACTGAAGAAAACACCCAGGGAACATTAGGAAAACATAAACAAAAAGAAAAATAAATAGGAGCTTAGGAATAGAAAAATAAGAAAATAAAAAACATCAGACGCAATGTTAAACGATTATCAAGTCAAAAATGTCTAAGAGAGTTGGAGCTAAATGCGTAAAGCTTATCCTATAAGGTATTCAATTTAGCTCTCGAGAAAATAGAACAATGTAAAGACGATGTCATTGAGACAACACACTAAAAGACTAAAACTTAAAAATCAGAGAAAACACAGACAAAGTTAAACGATATCTGTTTGAAAAGGCAAAATCACAAGAAGCGTTTACTTTGTCTAAACGACACCATGAGCTAAAACATTACTTTGTCAAACGATGAAGTCTTTAAACATGCTTGGTATCTTTAGAGGAAAAGCTTAATTGATAAATGCTACCTCAATAATAGGAAATCAAAAAACACTTTGTTGCTATGAACAAACATTAAATGACATTAAATGCTCAAACGTTCAAAAATAACATAAGTGATATCTGATGAGTAGTCTACGCAATCAGATCAGAAGTAGGTGTCAGTAATAAGAAAAACATTCACTAAATGTTTATACCTTAGGAAATCGTAGCACAATACCTACACCTAAACAAAACATGAAGACAATAAGTAAAATGCCAATCAAACACAAACAAAATAATGGAAAACTTAGAATCTTGAACAAATGATAAAGACATTTTAAAACACTAAAGTAAACAAAAAATAGGGCATAATTGCTATATATGCTTCTATCTGGAGAAGGACAATCGCTACAAACATTCATTTATCTCATCTTATAAGTATCAAAGATGAATGTTGGAAGATAAAGGCGAAACAAGAACTTATCAGTTTATCAAAAGTTGTACCAAATGATAAGTCAAATCTACTTTTGATAAAAGCTCTTAAAATCACGTCTACTCTAACAAAAGACTCCATCTATGACAGACATCCACACTAATAGCCAGAAAAGAACAGATCTCAAAACAAGCTTTCTCAAACGGTCATATTATCAAATCTCGAGAAAAGCTTCATCACAACGACTATATAATCAAGAAGTATGAATAGAAGACAAGAAGAAGAAGAAAGTGACTTTTAGGAAGATAAGCTAAGCAAGAAGATATACCATCATCAATTGAGAAATAAAATCTCTTGAAACTACTAAAAGAAAAACTCCTCTAACCAAGGAAATAATAGAAGAGAAGAACTCAAGAAAAGAAAGGTTCTCTTAAGCCTCGTTGTTATATCCACTCATTTTATGAGCGAAGAGAAGAGAGAAAAAGAAAAGAGAGGAAAGAAAAAATTCTTGAGCTTCATTGTCATATTGCTTAGTGTATGTAAGAAAGAGAGAAAGAGAAAATAGAGAAACACTTGCGAGTGTTTAGACTACATTGTATTGTAATCAAATCCTCTCTGCGAGAGTAATAGTCTAAATGACTTGTAAGAAATCATTGATTGTAATTATGGAGAGAATCAAAACACTTACAAATTCACTCTGGAGAGTTGAGGAAATATAGGCAAGGTTGCTTAGTACCAGAAGTGGTGTGAATACTCATGTAGTGTAGGGTAATAAGAGATTATTTGCTGACTGAGGAGACCAGGAGTGTTGAGAATACTCATCCAGTCTAGGGTAACATGAGGTTATTCACTGATTGAGAAGATCAGGAATGGTGAGAATACTCAACCAGTCTAGAGCAACAGGAGGTTATTTGCTGATTGAAGATCAAAAGTGGTGCGAATATTCAACCAATCAAAGGTTATTAACAATTAAAAAATCATCTTATTTTTTGTATGAGCTTTCTTTATTGATATGTTAATACCACATTTACCATTAAGTAAGAATGTATTTGAAAAAAATCAATAAGTTGTTAATTAGTTAGTAGCTAATTTGATTAGTTTATAAATTATTGTGTGTGACTAATACGAAAGTGTTTTTCAACTATTCTAAATAATTTAATTTTGAAGTTTTTAAATTATAAATTATAAGTTACTTGAATTAATTTCTAGTTTTAAATTTATTAAATTTTTTAATGATATTTTTTTTATTTTAATGCATTTTTTATTGATATTTTCTTATTATTAATTATTTCAATTTTATAGAAATAAATAATTATTATAATATTTTTAATATTACTGAATTAATTTTAAATTTTTTATGCAGTTCAAATTAAAACTAATATTTTATTACATAGTGTTATATGAAAATTGCAGTAAAAATTGTAAATTTTTAATATATTAGACAATTAAATTTAAATAGTAAGAAACTCAACTTTTTAAAATGGTTTAATCCTTTTCGACATCCCTATTTATGTACGAATGTCTCAGATGGGTCCTCGTTTTTTAAAGTGTATCAAAATGGTCCTTAATTTTGAAAATTGATATCAATTGAGTCCTTTCCGTTAAGTTAGCTGAACGGCGTTAAAAAAATTGATGAGTGGATGCTGAGATGACGAACAAACGCTCGTCCACCAGCGAACGAACGCTCGTCCACCAGCGAACGAACGCTCGTCCACCAGAGAACGAACGCTCGTCGACCTCTTACTGCTGGACGACCGTTCATTCCACACTGGACGAGCGTTCGTTCGGTGGTCGACGAGCGTTCGTTCGGTGGTCGACGAGCGTTCGTTCGGTGGTCGACGAGCGTTCGTTCGCTAGTGGACGAGCGTTCGTTCGCTGGTGGACGAGCGTTCGTTCGTCATCTCAGCATCCACTCATCAATTTTTTTAACGCCGTCCAACCAACTTAACGGAAAGGACTCAATTGATATCAATTTTCAAAATTAAGGACCATTTTGATACACTTTAGAAAACGAGGACTGAGACATTCGTACATAAATAGGGATGTCGAAAAGGATTAAACCTTTTAAAATAAATAAAAATGAATTTAGATTAATACTCAATTACATAAACTCATTTAAATTATGAAAAAAAATCTATATATCTTTCAAAAATAAATGAAATTATTAAAATATTTAATACTAATTTATTAGAAAAATAAAAATTATAATTATATAATAGTATATTTTTATCTAAAACACACATCTTTTAATATTATTGTACCATTACTAAATACTTTATTAGTTAGTTTATTAAACATTTCCAATAAAATAAGTTAATATATCCCCTCGAAACTCATGAACTAATAATTTATCAAAAGTTAACTTACCAACTAGTCTTAAAAAAACTATTAACGAGTCTTTCCTAATTTCAGAAATTTGCAATTTATTCTCTTAGAATTTAATGCTAATAAACACTTAGAAACGAATAAAATTAATTTTATGCAAGCGCTTAAAGTAATTAATTAATTATTTAAGTTTTAATAATAATTATTATTATTAATATCTCGTTTCTGTTACTATTTTAAAGTAAATATTATACAATATTTATTACCATTACATTATCGTAAATTTGCAATTATACCATAAATAATAAATATAAATAATACACTACAGATAATAGTTATTTTGGTAATTTATTTAGTAGTTAGACATGCGCTATTAAAAAGTTATCTCCCGGCAGTTTAAATTTAAATATTTTTAATTCAATAAAGCAAAGTTATACATTACAGATATTTATATATCTAATATATACTGCATTAATATATAAAATTCCTAAAAACAACAATACAATTATTATCATTAAGAAAAACATATGAAATCCTACAATACCAAGATAATTCAAAGTGACATATTTTAAATTAAAATATACCGAGATTCAAATTAAATCCAGGATGGTGTGACGTATTAATTTTGTTAATTTATAATGTGGTTATTGCTTTATCTAAATTTTTGTGAAAATGAAGAAAAAGCAAAGACAAAGAAGAAAGAAATGGTGGAGTCTGGTGCCCAATTTTAGCTTCTTTGATCTCATACGTGTCAAAGAAGTATTCAACGAAAATTTAATGAGGGTTTGATAATACAAATCGAACGTCACACATCCACAAGGTCCAAAGTTCATTTATGAGCTTAAAACCATTAAAAAGTTGTATACATATATATTAATAAAAAAAATAAGTAAATAAGAGAATAAATACAAAAAGACATTATATGCCATTATGACCATTATTAATTCTTGTGATAATCATATTACCCAAAAATTGAAAGAGGGTGAATAAATGATTTAAATTAAGAAATTACCGGATTAGGGCACAACTACTACTATTCTATGCATTAAATGCTCCCATTACTTTACATGCCACCCTTTTCTTGAATTCTCTTCCCACTCCTCCACTACCCATTAATTAATACCCCTCCACATTAAATGAAACAATTAATTAAAATTTAATCAAATTCATTTTAAAATTCAAAACCCACGATACTACCAAAGCCAGAAAACTGAATTTAATATAATTTAATTTAATTTAATTCAATCAGGATTTTTTTTGTCTTTTAATTTTACTGTAACGTACCATCACCTATCTTTATTGGCATATATAAATCTCTCACAGTCACACAAAGGAAGGAACTCACACACACACCCTCTGCTTTTTTCTCTGTTTTCCTTTCTTTCTATCTTCTTTCTCTCTCTCTCTCTCTCTCTCTCTCTCTCTCCAAATCCTCTGTGAGAACGCGCAGCAATGGCTGCTGAAGTTAGCTCTCTGATTCGGGTCATGGGTGGTGGCTACAAAGAGGAGCAACATCGAACCGTCGGAAACGAATCACTCGGTGAGAAATCAACGGCTCTGATTACCCGCGACCTTCTTGGTGGGTCCTCAATTGAATCCCAGGAATTGGACCTCGATTTGCAGGTTCCTTCTGGCTGGGAAAAACGCCTTGACCTTCAGGTTTGTTCAGTTTTTCTGGATTTTATTTTTCCCGAGAAAATATTATAATAAAAAGGAAAAGAAAAATAAAACCTTTCTCTTTCACTGGAAAAAGTCACTATTCCTTAATCGGAAATTCCCTTGGTTTGTGTCGCGTTTTCGATGCAAAATTAACGACGGAATGAAACCACTGTGTTCTGTTTTTTTGTTTTCCTTGCTTCACCCGTTTCAGATTTTTGCTTTGTTCTTATGGAGTTCGTTCGTGCTGTAGAATTCTTCGACTGGGAGGCTTTATGTTTTATTTTATTCTTTTATTGTTTATGATTTTGATTTGATTATTATTTATGAACGGAATATGTTCATGCGTTCATTGTTGTGCTCTGATTTGGAAGTTTTGCTATTTGCTTTCATGGTTTGTGATGATAATAAACAGAACATTATTGTTTTTAGAAGAAAAGGATAAAATTCAAAACTTTTCAGTCGGTGATTTTTTATTACTTTTTTCTTTTGTGGTATTGTTAAACTTTTGCCTTTTAATGTAACATCAGGTTTGTAATTACTCAATTTTCTCCCCCTTTGTACCTTTGTATTTATTTCTCATAAAGCTGAGTGTATAGGATTCATTTTTCTGGTATCCAAGCTTTATTTTCCATGATGTCATTTCTGAACTCCCCCCATAGATTCATTCACACCCTTCATATGAAATTTCATTCTTCTGCATCTCTCAATTAACTTGTTTTATTTGTTTGTTTGTATTTTGATCAATTAATTCCTACAACCCATGTGAATTCTTTTAGTTAGTGATCTCATTTTTGTTCTTACAAATTTCCTTCTTTCATGAAACTTACTATGATGATAAGTATGAAAATCAAAATCAAAATCACTTTATAGTTGTGTAATTAAACTTTGGGTGGTTGTTGAAATTGTTATGGTGCAGTCAGGGAAAGTGTATCTTCAGAAGTGCAACACCACCACAATAGGGTCTCCACCAGTATCTGATCAGAAACTCAATGCAAAGTCAGCAGGGCCAAAGCTTCAGGACCTAAATTTCCCATCTTCGTCTTCATCATCCAATGTTCTATTGAACCTCTTTGATGAATCAAGCTTGGACTTGAAACTTGTTTCATCCTCATTGCCCTCAAGCAACTACCAAAGTGTGTGCACCCTTGACAAGGTTAAGTCTGCACTGGAGAGGGCAGAGAAAGAGCCTATTATCAAGAAACGCACTTCATTTTTGAAGCCAACACTCTCAGCATCATCACCCTCTTATTCTTCATCCTCTTCTTCAATCAGGGAAAACACTCAAGAGGAAGATAGTGAAGAGAAGCTGGCTTCTTCTCCGATGGCTGCAGGGTGCCCTGGTTGTCTATCATATGTGATGATCATGAAGAACAATCCTAAGTGTCCTAGGTGCAACTCTCTTGTTCCTATTCCATCCATGAAAAAACCTAGGATTGATCTCAATATATCAATCTAAGTTGGTTTAGCGTAATTGGTGAAATTGTCTCCATTTCAGTATAATTTGTTATTTTTTCCTAAGGGTTTTGTAAATGGAATGATAGATGATGATAATTTTAGGTTCTTTTAAGGATAGGATTATTTGTTTAGTGATATTGGCCAGGGGTTATGAATGTAAATGGAAAAGGTCATGCTGTCTTACTAGGAAAGTTAATAGAAAATTCTCCAATTTCTGACATTTTTGCCTTCTTTTTTTCTGCAATACTGTTAATGAATCATTATCTCCAATTCTCCCATTTTATTTTTTTTACAAATCTGTCTTGGTTTTCTTCAATTAATTAATGATTTTTTCTATTGATTGAATTTGCATCAATTGAATGAATTCATTTAAGGTCTACTAAATATTGATAGTTGGATTCAAAGCTGCCATTATTATCATTTATAACATATGCTTATCATCTTGATTATTTCTTAGTGCTTTTTTTCTTTTCTCTGGTTGTACATAATAACTTTACAGTGATGAAATGTGCTTTGAATAATGAATATAATTTTTCCTCATTTGATTCCAGTTATTATAATGAAACGTTAGGTTAGGTGTGGATATGGAGCCAGAGATATCAGTTAAATAGCATTTAAATTTGTATTAAATATTTGCATTCACTGAAGCATGATTTTTTGGTATATTAAATTTAAAAGATTTAAATGTTATTTAAATTATTTAATTTTGAAAGGAATATTTTAAAAACATTAAAGAGTATTTATTAATTTTGATTATTTGCTAATTTCTCAAGAAATACTGTTACTTTTTTTTAATTTAATATAAATGCATTGGTTAATTTATTTTGCATTCATTGAAGCATGATTTTTTGGCATATTAAATTTAATAGATTTAAATGTTATTTAAATTATTTATTTTTCAAAGGAATATTTTAAAAACATTAAAGAATATTTAATAATTTTGATTATTTGCTAATTTCTCAAGAAATAATGTTACTCACTTTTTTATTTTTAATCTAATAATAAATGCGTTGCTTAAATTATTATTATTTATTATTGTATCCTTGTAGTGCTGGAAAATATTTCTGATCTTTTTTTATATACATGTCAACAGTTACCATGAATTTACTGGAAAAATCTAAAATGTTATTATTCAGTAATTTTTTACAAGAATAAAAACATGATGATTTTGTAACTTACAGTGGACCCTATCATTAATAAAGCTAAAATGTCAGAATGTGAATAGTGAGTGTAATCTTGTGTGGCACACTTAGCTGGTACAATTTTTTTTATGAACATATTTATTTGATGTTTATTATATATTTATTTGTACCTTTTACATCTCCCGGAAGTCCTTTATAACTGTTTTAAATATTTTAATTGGTCTCAAAAGATTTATACATATATAAGTAAAGGAATTTCCTTTTTCTGTAAGGTTATTTTTTACTTCTTTTCAAATAATGTTATTTTGAATTAAAATAATTATATTTCTATTTTTATTTTTTTAACTGTTAATTTAAGTTTAATTATTTCTAAACTAAAATAATAATTTTTATTATTTTATTTTTCAATTTATTATTCATTCAAATTTAGTTATTTTTTTTAATTAAATTAATTATTTATACAGAAAAAAGGACAAACATGCACATACAATCCACTAGTTTTTATCAAATAAATTCGTCACAACTTTGAATTTACAACTTTCCGTATTTATTAATTTTTTACCTGAAATGTTTTAATAAACTCAAATACATTCTAAATATTTTTTTCTTAAAACTTAACTAAATTTCAAATTGTTGATAAATTTCAAAATTTTCAATTGAGTTTTCATTAATGAATATTCAAATGTTGTATTTTTCAATTGGTTATCTTTAAATCAATGATGCAAATATAAAATTATAGCGTAATGAAATTTAGTTAACTTAATTGTTTTATAACTTAATCAATTCAATTATATAAAATTATAAAAATATACTAAATATAATAAATACCATTAGAGTAGAAGTATATAAGAATTTTATGATACACAATATGAAAATTCAACCTGCGTTGTTATAACTAAGTAATTTTTGTATATATCATAAACATATTTATACTAATGTTACATTGTGGAATCTCATATGATATAGTAATATATTGAAAAATATATTTAACTAAATTAAAACTCACCATAATTAATTTTTTTATATTGTTATGATTTAAATATATATTTTATTTCTTAACTTTTTTTAAAAACTAGAAATACGTAAATTTTTTCTTTTTAAAAAAATTATTAATTTATTACGTGTTTTAGGATTTGAATAATTATTTACGTTTTTAAACATATTTTCGCTTTAATATTAATTAATAAATATGTTTTAAAATGTTAAATAAGTTTTAGAAAACTAAATTGATTTAGAGTTTCAAAAAGTTTATTCTAATTTTTATAAAAGACAAAGTTATATTTAACTCTATTATCATATATTTATATTTAAGATATGACCATGTCACTGTTTACTTTTAGCCTGATAATATTGACTGCATACTTGATAAAATTCAAATATCAATTTATTGAAGTTTTAATTTATTTAGTTTGTACTAAAAATCTAGGAACCATAAATTTGGTTCTGGAAAAATAAGTGCAATAAATATGCCTTAAATGGCATTGATGGGGTACCGATGGTTATAATAACTTCATTGAAAATGTTAAAGGTCAAAAATTATTTTTAATATCTAAATTAGTGAAACAATCTTTTGACAATTAATTTCATAAAACAACCGTTTCCATTAAATTGATAGTTTACAAATTTTTCAATAATTTAATTATATACAAATATTTTTATAAAAAATATTTTAAATATTCTTAATTTTATTTTATAGGATAGATATTAAAAAAATATGGTTAAATAATTTATTTAATTCTTTTTTTTTTAAAATGTCAAGTTGATATTTTAATTTCTTTTCTATATTAATTTGATCATGATATTTTTAAAGTGATTCAGTTTGTTATAGATTTTAAAATTAGTTTAAGTTTTTGAAAAAATATTTAATAAGAATGTTAATTTTAATGAAACTATTAGCATATAATTTATTAAAAATAAATAAATTATGTTTAATTTGAAAGAAAACATGTTTTTTTTTAATTTTAAAAATTAACACTAAAGTAAATAAAAGAAATATAAAAACTATATAAGAATCTCTCCTGTGATCATGTCATGCCACAATCATGCAACACAACTTTAAAATGACACATGAATTTTTTTTAAAAAAGATAGAAAATAAAAAATTCAAAAAATCATAAAAACTTTAACACCGTTTGTACCATAATAAAAGAACAAATTGACTCACTTTTAAAAAAGTCAGGACCATGAAAAAAAAAACTAGAAAACAAATTTTTCGATAAAAACAATAACTAAAGGATACTTAAATAAAAAATATTAACGTCAAAAAAAATTATTTCTCAATATTTTTATTATATATTAGCAATGTTGATAATAAATTCAAATTCACGTATACTAATACTCTGTGCCAAACATAAAACCAACAACTTCCGTGAAATAAATTTAAAAATTTCATATTTTTTTAAATGTTTAATTTGTTTGGTCCAACTCTGGTTATTAAATTTAAGTGAAATTGAACACAAAACTCACAAAAATAAGATTTCAAGTTACACCCTTTTCTCTATATATAACACTCCAATTTTTTTTAGCGGCACTTAAACGTTCTAAAAAATTAAAATTTTTGTAATCAAGAATAATTTTTCAAATAAAAAGAATTCAATTAATATTTACAGTCTAGATATTCAAGTTCAATTATTTACAAATACACAAACATGTAAAACCTTTTTTAGAATAAAATATCACTCTTGAAGTACTTGAAAAACACTAACCGGAAGTTGAATAGTATTTTTGGAAAACGTTTTTCACAACCTTTCTGATATAGCACGTTATCAAGTGCGTGAAATATTTTTTTGAAAGCTTAGACACTCGACTTGAAATATATTGATATACTTTGATAAGGTTGTCAGACTATTTAAAATATATTGATATTGTAAGAATTTCTTTTAAAGAGAAATGATCGTTTAACATGGAAGTTCTTGTATTTTGAAATATAAAGCTCAATTGCAGATTATTCAAGAGGATCGTTTAGTAAAGAGAAGAGAAAATAACATAAGAGATTTTATAATCGCACCAACTGAGCTACGTCTAGTCTCCTCCATAGAGGGTTCCTCTATAATCTTCACACGATTAAAAATGAGTATTAACATCACCCCTGGTACTCAGCTACCTCGCGGAGATTTCCTTTGAGTATTAGCACTACTCTTGGTACTTAGCACATTGCCGAGATTTCCTTTGAGTACTCGCACCACTCTTGGTACTCAACTTCCCACCGAGATTTCCTTAATGTATTTGAACCACTCTTGGTACTCAGCACCTTGCCGAAATTTCCTTTGAGTATTCAAACCACTTCTAGTACTAGACTACCGCGCCTAGATTCCTCAACTCAAAAGAGTTCAGTTGTAAGTATTTTAATTCTCTTCAAAATTGCAATCAACAATTGCTTATAAGTAGTTCAGACTAAATCTCTCTACGAGAGGATTTGATTACAATACAATGCAATCTAAACACTCACATGTGTTTCTCTCTTCTCTCTTACAGTAGTAAGAAATTTGACGCTTAAGCTCGAGAATATTTCTTTCTCTTCTTCTCTTCTCTTTTCTTCAGCTCAAATTTATTCTTTTATTTGAGCTCTTTTTTCTCTTCTCTTTAGGATGATATGTCGTTGTAAGCTTTTCTTTTTGCTTTTCGGTTATCCTCTATTCTGTCCTCTTGATTTTCTTCTTGAGAGATCTTCCATTTATAGGCTTTATGAATATTTGTCCGTTAGACTGATTTTGAAGTTTGTAGCCTTGATACTTGTGTTTTCTCTTTCTTCTTTTCACAGAAGCCGTTGTGTAAGTCAACTTTGTTAGAGGAAGCATGCTTTTTCATTCCTATGCTTGGAGTAGGTTGTACAATCTTTTTAGACTTTGCTTCAAGAGAGGAACATTCCATTATTATCTTTATTGTCTCTAACGTCCATATTTTGATATTTGATCTGTAGCACTGTGGATGCGTGTAGAATAGTTTATTTGCAAAATTAAAGTAAATTGTGCATGCAACAAATATGACTTTTCTTATCACTTTTGTTGTTTTTGAACGTTCATCATTTAATGTCATTTAATGTTTGCTCAGAATAACAAAGTGTTTTTTGATTTCCTACCTGTATGTAATATTTTTCAATTAAGTTCTTTATGTTGAAGATATCAAGCGTATATAAGTACTTCATCACAGGATGAGGTATTTGTTAAGCTCATGGTATAATCTGGCCAAGTAAACGCTTCTTTAGCTTTTGTGTCTTTTTAGACAGAAAGTGTTTAGCTTGTTTAGGCTTTCTTATGTTTTTATAATTATGTCTTTTAATGTTTTTATCGTGGGTTCCCTTCTTTCTTCAGGTTGATTTTTGACTTCATGGTTGAGATCTTTTGATGCATTTCCTTCTTTGGATATGCAATCGTTTACTTGCAAATTAGAGAAGAATTCTTCTAGCTTTCAGTTACTTTTGTCAGGCTCATGGTTAAATTTCATATGAATGACTTTTTCGACCTTCAAGGTCCTATAATTATATATCCTAAACGTTCTTGAGGTTTCTGAGTAACTAAGCATGATTCCTTCATAACTACGAGAATCAAGTTTACCCCAACTATCCTTAGTATTAAGAATAAAATAGTGACAACCAAATGGATGAAAATAAAAAATATTTGGCCTTTTTTCCTTCCATAGATCATAGGGTGTTTTATTGAGGATTGACTTGATGTAAACTCTGTTTTGAGTATAGTAGGAAGTGTTAGCTGCTTCTGCCCAGAAGAATTTAGGTGTATTGAAAGCATTTAACATACTGTTGTCCATTTCTTGCAAAGATCTATTTTTCCTCTCAACAACTCCATTTTATTGTGGAGTTCTTGGGGTTGATAAATTATGTTTGATGCCAAAGTTTTCACAAAAGTTTTCGAAAATATCATTTTCAAATTCTCCCCCATGATCACTTCGGATAAACATAATTTTCAAATATTTTTCAGTCTCTATCCTGTTACAGAGTTTGCAAAAGACATTAAAAGCCTCATCCTTATGAGTTATAAACAGAACCCAAGTCCACCTAGAAAAATCATCTACAACTACTAATTTATAGCATTTACCACTCATAGATTCAGTTCTTGTAGGTCTAAATAAATCTATATGAAGCAACTCTAGAGGTCGTTTGGTCGAAACCATATGTTTACTTTTTGAAAGATTCTTTAACTTGTTTGTCCTTCATGCAAGCACTACAAAAGACTGTATTGTTGAATGATACATCTGGAAGTCCTCTTACGTGATCATGGCATTGTTACTTAGAGATTAATCTCATACTTGCATGTCCACAATTATTATGCCATGTTACTGCTTCGTCTTTCATAGAGACTAAACAAGAGACACTTTTGAACTGCAATTGATCCAAATTTATTTTATATAAATTACATTGCCTATTAGTAGTAAATACTAAAGAGTTATTACTATCTACTCTACATTGGTCTTTTTCAAAAATAACATTATATCCGCTATCACACAATTGACTTATGGTAAACAAATTATATTTAAGGTCATATACTAACAAAACATTATTAATGAAAGAGGAAAAGTTTATACCTATATTTTCAATTCCTATGATTTTCCCTTTTGATTTCCTTTAAATGTGACCAAACCTCCTTTCTTGTTCCTTAAGTTTAGGAACATACACTTTTCTCCCGTCATGTGAGGTGAGTAGCCACTGTCTATGTACCAGGAGAACACTTTCTTTTTGATCATTAAACACATCTGCAAGAGGAATTATTTGACTCTTAGGTACCCATAACCAGTTGGGTCCTGACTTGTTAGACACGTGCAATTTCTTCATTTCAGAAGATAATGCATCACTACCTGACCTATTGAAACTAATAGGGTTAGATTTATTTACATGCTTTGTATAGGGTTTTCTATAACCTAGACCTTGTTTGTTAGATGAATGCCTACTTTCTCTTAACAGACGATCTAACCTATCATTTCCCTCAAGTGTTCTACTTAGAATTTTTGTGAGGGTATTATTTTCATGTCCAAGAGATTCAATGATTTCAGCATCCTTGTCTACTGGTGGATTATCCACAAGTGTTTTAATTTCTATCCATGTTACTTTATTTTCAATTTTAGTGACACTTAACTCTAGCTTAAGGTTACTGACTTTTTGTTGAAGACTGTTAATATTATTCCAAGACATATTTACTTTATTTTTTAGGTAGTTTCTATGTGCAAGGAGTTATGTACGTTTATTACATAGATTTTTATATGTACAGGAAAGTTTAGACGAATATGACAACAGTTCATAATACACATTTTTTACTGAGTGTAGATTAGACAAATTTACCTCGTCATTAGAGTCGTCTGATGTACTCTCAGCACTTCTTGCGACCAAACATAGTTTGGTGTCTTCGTCTTCTTCAAATATGTCTAGGTCTTCCCAGGTGCTTATCAACATCTTTTTCTTTTCGTATCTCGTTCCAACTAATTTTTTCTTCATCTTTTTAAGCTTGGGATATTTTGATATGAAATGTTCAGGTTTGTTGCACTCGTAACAAAAATTGTACCTTCTGGTCATCTATCTCTTGTAATGTTCTTAGAACCAGATCCAAGATGTCTGGTCTTGAACATTGTGCCTTTTCTTTTTCTCCATAATGTTTGAAGATTTCTTATGATGAATGAAAGCTCCTCCTCATCGTTCTCGTCCATGGAGTCATGTTCATCACCTGACTCCTTAGAGGATTCTTCTATTTGGAGAGCCTTGGTAGGTGTTTTCTTGATAGCTTTAAGCGCGATGCTTTTCTTCTTCTTGGTGAAGCCATTTTGAAGAAGCTCGAGCTCATGAACTTCTAGTATCCCTACCAACTCTTCTAGACTCATCCCGTCTAAATTCTTTGACGTACGTATAATTGTGACCTGAGGTTTCCATTACTTGGGAAGACTTCGTAGAATATTGTCAATGTGATCGTAGTTTTCATATGACTTTTCCAAGGATTTCAGCTCGTTTAACATCGTTTGGAATCTACTGAACATGCTTTGAATGTTTTCATTTTCAAGCATAGAAAACAATTCATATTGTTTTGTCAAAAAGCTTAGCTTATTCCTTTTCACTTCATTTGATCTTTCGTACGTGATGACCAAGGTGTTCCAAATTTCTTTTGCTCCATGGTAAGCGTGAATCTTCAATTATTTTTCTTCTGAGAGAGCACACATAAAAAAGTTGCAAGCTTTAGAATTTAACAAGTAACGTTGCTTTTGCTTGTCCGTCCATTTTCTTTTTGAGAGTGACTTTCTGTCTTCATCTACAGAAATGTAATTGCCGTTTTCCACCACGGCCCACATATTGATATGACATGATTCAAAGAATGTAATCATTCTTTGTTTTCAATACTCGAACTTCTTGCCCTTGAAGAGAGGAGGACGATTGACAATGTATCTTTTGTTTTCCATTCCTTAGGATTGTTTCCTTGAGTCTTGCTAAGAACTAACCCCGCGAGGTTAGCTTTGATACCAATTGAAGTACCTGAAAAACACTAGAAGGGGGGTTGAATAGTATTTTTGGAAAACGTTTTTTGCAACCCTTCTTATATAGGACATTATCAAGCGTGTGAAATAGTCTTTTGAAAGCTTAGACGCTCGACTTGAAATATATTGATATACTTTGATAAAGTTATCGTGCTATTCAAAATGTTTCTACTACAATGTTTTTTAAGAACTTCCTTTAAAGAGAAATGATCGTTTAACTTGAAAGTTCTTGTATTTTGAAATATAAAGCTCAATTGTAGGTTTTTCAAAAAAGATTGTTTAGTAAAGAGAAGAAAAAATAACACAAGAGAGTTTATACTGGTTCACTTCAACTAAGTTACGTCCAGTCTCCTCCGTAGAGGGTTCCACTATAATCTTCACACAATTACAAATGAGTATTAGCACCACTCTTGGTACTCAACTACCTCGCCAAGATTTCCTCTGACTATTAGCACCACTTCTGGTACTCAACACCCTGCCGAGATTTTCTTTGAGTATTCGCACCAGTCTTGGTACCCAAATCCCCGCCTATATTTCCTTTGAGTATTCGAAGCACTCTTGGTACTAGACTACCACGCCTAGATTCCTCAACTAAAAAGAGCTCAGTTGTAAGTATTTTAATTTTCTTCAGAATTGCAATCAATGATTGCTTACAAGTAGTTTATACTAAATCTCTCTACTAGAGGATTTGATTACAATACAATGCAAGCTAAACACTCGCAGGTGTTTCTCTCTACTCTCTTACAGGAGTAAGAAATTTGATGCTTAAGCTCGGGAGTATTTCTTTGTTTTCTTCTCTTCTCTTCTCTTTTCTTCAGCTCTGATGTATTATTTTCTTTGAGCTTTTTTGTCTCTTTCTTAAGGATGGATATGTCGTTGTAAGCTTTTCTTTTTGCTCTTCGGCTATCCTCTTTTCTATCATCTTGATTTTCTTCTTGAGAGATCTTCTATTTATAAACTTCATGAGTATTTGTCCGTTAGACTGAGTTTGAAGTTTGTAGCCTTGATACTTGTGTTTTCTCTTTTTTCTTTTCACAGCAGTCGTTATGTAAGTCAACTTTGTCAAAGGAGACATGCTTTTTCAGTCCTTTGCTTGAAGTAGGTTATACGATCTTTTTAGACTTTGCTTCACGAGATGAACATTCTGTGATTATCTTCTTTGTCTCTATCGTCCAAATTTTAATATTTGATCTGTAGCATTGTGGAAGCGTGTAGAATAAATTTTCTGCAAAATTAGAGTAATCTGTGCATGCAACATATATGAATTTTCTTATTACTTTTGTTGTGATTGAACGTTGAACATTTAATGTCATTTAATGCTTGCTTAGAACAACAAAATGAGTTTTTATTTCCTATAGTTAGGTAGCATTTTACATTTAAGTTCTTTTAATCGAAGGTACCAAGCGTATATAAGTACTTCATCATGGGATGAGGTATTTATTAATTGCATGGTATCATCTGACCAAGTAAACGCTTCTTCGTTTTTTTTATACCAATAACATTTAACTTGTTTAGGTTTTCTTATGTTTTTGATAATTACATCTTTTAATGTTTTTGTCAAAAACTGTCTAGACTTGTTTTTGTTAGCATTATTTTAAATATAAAATAAATATTATAGCATTTTCAGTTCCTATTTTTAAGGAACATAAAGTGGTCCATTAAGCCATTATTTTTATGCTTTTAACTGCATAGAGGTTATAGAGCAGTTATTAATTTTTAAACGTAAAGCCCATTTATTTTGAAACCTGTGATGGCCAGACTTTATATAAGGGAATGGGTTACTCTCAGTTTTGATCACTAAGCCTACTCCTCTATTCAGAAAAACACACCATCGAGTTTGAGTGAGTCAAGGTTTAGAAAATAAAGCTGTCTGTGGTTAGATTTACAAAATTGCAATGGCAGGAGGTACGCACATTATTCTTTCATTTTCGCTTCCGCTGTTTTTGATTAGAATGTGTTACTGTGATGTTAATATAACATGTTTAGGTCAATTTCATACTCTGCGATTTTATCATTTGGTATCAGAGCTATTTTTCCTCTGCCTTGTTTGGTTCACTCCTTTGCGTATTGTGTTTTTAATTTTATTAATTGTTTTGAAACTGGAGAAAGAAGAAATCTTCTGTGAAATTTTCTGTGAAATTTTGATGCTAAAACCCTCACATATTATTGGGTTCATGCTTGTTGGAACCATACTGGAGGTTGAAGATGATTGAAACGACATTTGTTTTGCGTTTCATTTTGGGCATCTTTCAGAAAAATATATTCAGTTTTTATTTTTCCTTCTTTATCTGTTGTACACATACGTGATGAAGGTACGCTGCTTGCTCTGGTATGTACGCTTCTGGTTTTATCTCCTCTGCTTTGTTTTCATTCTGCACATAAATATATAATGTTTTCTGTTATGCATATAATATATAATATATATAATATATATAATATATTAGTACGAAAGTTGCATTGCCTTTTTCGGTGCTTTTCTGGTATAGCACGTTTGCATATATATTATATATGTTAGTTACTTTTGTGATAAGCTCCAGTTTTACACACGCTATTAAGTTTATTCGGTGCGTGTTAGTATAATATTTAAATTTTTTTTTTGAATATTATATATTTATAATATAATTCTTATATTTAGATTAAATATAAGACCTAAAGATAATTTAATGTTTAGTGATAAATATAATTTTTAATAATTAGAGAGTAGCCACAGCATCTTTAATTAATTAAATTATATTATAAAGATCACGTTATTGAAACATTAATTGTAATTAATTATATATAATGTGATGAAATATACCCACAGGATTTTCCTTACATTTGTATAATTAATTAGGATAAAATATTTATTATAATTCTTAAATTTCCCACAGGAATTAGGAATGTGATATAATTTAATAGTTTTATCATAAGGTTAAATGAGTCTAATTGAGTAAGACTTTAGCCCACAGGCAAGTTTTATGTTAATAGACTTATTGGTAAAGACATGTTTTACATTGGTAAAACATGATATTTATTTTAGTCTCAAATTTTGATAATGAACATGAAAATTTTGAATTTGCAGTTTCTCAATCTGTGAATATTTCTGATATCAAGTGTGGTATTCCCGAATTGAAAGGAGATAATTATAAGATTTGGAAGGAGAGAATTCTTCTTCATTTAGGCTGGATGGACATAGATTATGCTATTAGAAAACCTGAACCACCGGGTATTACTGAGACTAGCAATTCAGATGCCATTGAACTTTATGAAAAATGGGAGAGGTCAAATCGTCTCTCCGTAACGTTCATAAAAACCAATATTTCCGCTGGAATCCGGGGTTCGGTTGATCAGTATGAGAATGTCAAGGATTTACTGAAGGCTATTGATGAGCAGTTTACGACATCTGACAAATCTCTTGCCAGTACTCTTATAATGCAGTTTTCATCCTTAAAGCTCACTGGAATTAGAGGAGTGCGTGATCATATCATGCGCATAAGGGACATTGTGGCTCAACTGAAAGCTTTGGAAGTTACCATGTCTGATTCTTTCCTAGTGCACTATATTTTGTGCACTTTGCCTCACCATTATGCTCCCTTTAAAATCTCTTACAACACACATAAGGACAAGTGGTCGATTAATGAATTATTGACTATGTGTGTTCAAGAAGAAGAAAGGCTATTGATGGAAGAAGGGGAGAAGGTGAACTTGACTACTTCATTTAAGAATAAGAAGAACCAAGTTAATAAGAAGGGAAAGATTCCTGCTCAGCCAGTTATTAAGAAGGAGTCCAGATGTTTCTTTTGTAAAAAGAAGGGACACATGAAGAAGGAATGTCAAAAGTTTAAGGATTGGCTTGAAAAGAAAGGTAACTTGTTTGCTTTTGTCTGTTATGAATCTAATTTGACTAGTTTTAATCATAACACATGGTGGATTGATTCTGGTTCTACAATCCATGTTTCTAATACCTTGCAGGGTATGGAAAACCTAAGGAAACCGATGGGAAGTGAGCAACACATCTATTCAGGAAGCAAGATGAGTTCACATGTTGAAGCCATTGGGACGTGCAATTTAGTTTTAAGCAGTGGTTTTGTTTTATGTTTAGAAAAGACCTTTTATGTTCCTAGTTTTAGCAAGAACTTGATTTCTATTTCACAACTTGCACCTTTGGGTTTTTCATTTAATTTTATGGATTCTGGTTTTACTTTATTGAATAAATCCAAGTTATTGGCTTTGGGGAATTACGATGGTCTTTACTTTATTAAATTGCAAAACAACGCTGCTTATAGTTCTATGCATGTTTCCGCTGGGTTAAAAAGATGTGTTATGAATGAGGATTCTTCTGTTTTATGGCACCGAAGATTGGGACATATCTCCATTGAGAGAATTAAGCGATTAGTAAATGAAGGAGTACTTAGTACTTTGGATTTTACTGATTTTGAGACTTGCGTGGATTGCATTAAGGGTAAGCAAACTAACAAGTCCAAAAGAGGTGCTAAGAGGAGTTCAAATTTACTAGAAATTATTCATACAGATATTTGTTGTCCGGATATGGATGCAAGTAGTCCGAAATACTTTATCACCTTTATAGATGATTACTCACGATACATGTATCTGTACTTACTTCGTTCTAAGGATGAAGCCTTAGATGCCTTTAAAGTTTTTAAGGTTGAAGTAGAATTGCAATGCGGAAAGAAAATTAAGATTGTGAGATCAGATAGAGGTGGAGAGTACTACGGTAGATACACGGAGAATGGACAAGCACCTGGTCCGTTTGCTAGATTTCTTCAAGAACATGGGATTGTTGCCCAATATACCATGCCTGGCTCTCCAGATCAGAATGGTGTAGCAGAAAGAAGAAATCGAACCTTGATGGATATGGTGAGAAGTATGAGAAGTAATTCAAAACTTCCTCAGTTCTTGTGGACTGAAGCACTTAAGACGGCTGTGTATATAGTAAATCGGGTCCCAACTAAGGCTGTTTTAAAAACACCTTTTGAGTTATTCAAAGGTTGGAAACCTAGTTTGCGACATGTACGCGTTTGGGGATGTCCGTCTGAAGTAAGAATTTATAATCCACAAGAGAAGAAACTAGACCCAAGGACTATTAGTGGGTATTTCATTGGATATGCTGAAAAGTCCAAAGGGTATAGATTCTATTGTCCAAACCATAACACTAGGATTGTGGAATCAAGAAATGCAAAGTTTCTTGAAAATGACTTGATTAGTGGGAGTGATTTAAATCAAGACGTTGATCTTGAAAAAGATCACTATGAAGCTCAAACCTCTCAATCAAATGAAAGATTGGTAGTCATTCACGCTCCTTCAGTTCAAAAGCGTATTGAACAACCAATAATTGATGTTCCACAAATTGCTGAAAATGATAATATAGATCAAGTTGTTAACGAGGAGCAACAAGTAAATGTTGAACAACAAGTTTCTCATCAAGATGTTGACACAACATTAAGAAGATCTACTAGAATCAGAAGACCAGCAGTTTCTAGTGATTATGAAGTGTATTTACAAGAATCGGATTACAACATTGGAGCCGAAAATGATCCTGAAACGTTTTCACAAGCCATGAGTTCTAAAGAATCAAACCTATGGTATGATGCCATGAAAGACGAGATGGATTCTATGGCATCCAACAAAGTCTGGGATCTCGTTCAGTTGCCTGATGGTGTAAAATCCATTGGATGTAGATGGGTCTTTAAAACCAAGAAAGACTCACAAGGCAACATTGAGAGACATAAGGCAAGACTTGTTGCCAAAGGATTCACTCAAAGAGAAGGAATTGACTACAGAGAGACTTTTTCTCCTGTATCTAAGAAAGATTCCTTCCGAGTAATTATGGCATTAGTAGCTCATTTTGATTTTGAGTTACATCAAATGGATGTGAAAACAGCATTCCTTAATGGTGATCTAGAGGAAGAGGTTTACATGAAACAACCTGAAGGATTCTTTTCTAAAGACAGTGAACACTTGGTATGTAAGCTTAATAAATCCATCTATGGATTAAAACAAGCCTCCCGCCAATGGTATTTAAAATTTCATGATGTTATCACTTCATTCGGTTTTGAAGAAAAACATCATGGATCAATGTATATACCAAAAGGTCAGTGGGAGTAAGATTTGTTTCCTTGTTTTATATGTGGATGACATTTTGCTTGCAACCAACGACAAGGGTATGCTATATGAAGTGAAACAATTTCTCTCAAATAACTTTGACATGAAGGATATGGGAGAGGCATCTTATGTCATCGGCATTAAGATTCATAGGGAAAGATCTCGAGGCATTTTGGGTTTGTCTCAAGAGACCTATATCAACAAAGTTTTAGAGAGGTTTAATATGAAGAATTGTTCACCAAGTGTAGCTCCCATTGTAAAGGGTGACAAACTTGAATTAAGTCAATGTCCGAAAAATGATCTTGAGCGGGAACAGATGAAAAATATTCCATATGCTTCAGCTGTCGGAAGTCTTATGTATGCTCAAGTTTGTACTAGACCTGACATTGCATTTGCAGTTGGAGTTTTAGGAAGATATCAGAGTAATCCAGGTGTTGACCACTGGAAAGCTGCAAAGAAAGTAATGAGATATCTTCAAGGAACAAAAGATTTCATGCTCATGTATAGACGAACTGCTAATTTAGAAGTGATTGGCTACTCCGATTCAGACTATGCTGGCTGCGTTGATTCACGAAAATCAACGTCTGGTTACATTTTTATGTTAGCTGATGGAGCAGTATCTTGGAGTAGCAAAAAGCAGACCTTGACTGCTACTTCTACTATGGAAGCTGAATTCGTTTCTTGTTTTGAGGCTTCTTCACATGGTGTATGGTTGAAGAGTTTTATATCTGGGCTTAGAGTTGTGGACTCAATTGCTAGGCCACTGAAGTTGTACTGTGATAACTCTGCTGCTGTTTTCATGGCTAAGAATAATAAAAGTGGAAGTCGAAGTAAGCACATCGACATTAAATATCTGGCCATAAGAGAACGTGTTAAAGAAAAGAAAGTGGTTATTGAGCACGTTAGCACTGAGTTGATGATTGCTGATCCTTTAACTAAAGGCATGCCACCAAAGAATTTTAAGGATCATGTAACGCGAATGGGACTTGGTTCCATGACGTGACAATCATTGTAAGTACTTTCATTTTGATAAAACTCTTATTCAGTTTGATGTTTTTCTCATATGTTTTTGTGCACATTTATTTTGAGAAGATATCATTTAGTTTTGATCTAGCATAAACATATGGTTTATGCATTAAGTTGAGAGCTAATGTTGAGAGAAATATATATTGTGGTACATGGAAGATAACACTCACTATCAGAGGACCTATCGCCATGACTCGTATATATTCTGTCACTTGTTGTGGTTAATAATTGGATAAATGGACCAAGTGGGAGAATGTTAGCATTATTTTAAATATAAAATAAATATTATAGCATTTTCAGTTCCTATTTTTAAGGAACATAAAGTGGTCCATTAAGCCATTATTTTTATGCTTTTAACTGCATAGAGGTTATAGAGCAGTTATTAATTTTTAAACGTAAAGCCCATTTATTTTGAAACCTGTGATGGCCAGACTTTATATAAGGGAATGGGTTACTCTCAGTTTTGATCACTAAGCCTACTCCTCTATTCAGAAAAACACACCATCGAGTTTGAGTGAGTCAAGGTTTAGAAAATAAAGCTGTCTGTGGTTAGATTTACAAAATTGCAATGGCAGGAGGTACGCACATTATTCTTTCATTTTCGCTTCCGCTGTTTTTGATTAGAATGTGTTACTGTGATGTTAATATAACATGTTTAGGTCAATTTCATACTCTGCGATTTATCAGTTTTTGTTTTTGATAGAAGCCGAATACCTAATACAGGTATTTTAAGCATTTAGCTTTTAACTCAATTCTCTCTTAGACGATTTTAGTTAAGACATCGTCTAGTCATGCGTCTGGGTATTTTAGCCTAACTGTTTTTCTAATTCTGAGGACCTAAGTGTTTTCTTATGTTCTTCTAGGTTTGAGGTTCAGGTTCTAGTTTTTTTTTTTTTTTGGTTATAAGTTTTATGTTTTTACCCTAGGTTGTTTTTTGGTTATTAATCCGTTTTAATGTTATTTGATTAAACTTTAAAACATGAGATCGTTTGTTTGTTATAAACAATTTTTGTCTTTAATAACTATACTTATTTTACCGAAAATACCATTCATGATTTATTAATACATTTATATGAATGAAAAGATTCATATAAACACGTAAGTACAAAAGAACACATAGTTATCAGATATCAATAACCTAATCAAGGCTAGGTCTTTGCACCCCAACAACATGTACACAATTCCTTACCACTCAGCCAACTCATTTTTATTGGTTATATTTTAATGCAAATAAATAATATTTCACATCACATAAGACTTATTCATGCGACTTTTATCCTATCACAACAAATTCTCACTAATTAACCACTTATACTTAAAGAAATTTTTATTTCATTAACCAAAGATACTAACTTATACATAAAATTGTACTAATTTTCCATATCTTACACTCTACACACATACTAATCAAAATTACCCTTCAGTAGAATTAACAAAACTCTATGAAATATTCATGATAACATATTTGATTATTTAATCTCTCTCGCGGTTTTAATTACATGTTACAAATTTAATTTATTTTTATTTAAGTCTCAATATAATTAGTTAAAAATCACTTTACGTTCATTTCGCTTTTAGTACTACATAATAAATATTAATTATTTGTTTTGTTAAGTTTTAATTTTCTTAAAACTTGTAATTTCTCCTAAATAAAAATGTTACTCACGTTACATATTTATTTAAATTATCAATATTCGCGTGTATATATATATATATATATATATATATATATATATATATTATTTAAAGACGAAATATTTATTACTAGAAGAATAAGATAAATTTGAGTCTTACCTGTTAAATATTAAATAATTTTGACACTCAGTAACTTTTATTCATGGTTTAGGGTTTGTTTTGATATCAAATTAAAAAAATATTTCTTTCTCATTTAATTAGCTATTTAATACACGAAGATTTTTAGTTTTTACTTAATCTTCAAATTTCTTTAATTAACATTAATTACAACCAGATATTTACAAATAATCAATTAAATGATACTCTATTATTTTTAAAAGTAAAATAACCCTTCCTTAAATATTTTAAAAAAATTATATTTCATATTTTTTTCATGGTAGTTTTTCTTTTTATTACTGTAACAGTTAACAAAACAGTGTTTATATCAATTGTCAACCAAGTGTTAACTTAAGCTTGAATATTTTAATTTTAAAGGAATAATTTTAAAATATTTTAATTATAAATCTTTTTGGTTTAATTTTTTTAATATTTTGTTTAAATGAACTATATTTCAAATATCAAGTTTTAATAGGATAAGTTACGTTTCATTATAACCTCTTTATATTTATTCGTGGAAACACCAGTGCCTAAGGCTATGTTTACTTTTTTAATAAAAAGCAAATTATTAAAATAAAAATATTAATAAATATATATATGTTCATAAAATGTAATTATAAAATAAATTAATTTTATAATCTTATTGTGGGTAGTTTTTTTTAGGAATGTTAACGAAAGTAAACAAAATAATAAAATAATAAGAACTTGTGTGTAAAAAAAATTATAAAAGATTCTATTTATTGATAGTATAGATTTTAAAATTAAAATCTTAATATCAATTATTTGTTAGTTTTAAATATTTAATGTAAAGAAAGATGTGGATACAAAGTTACAAGACTCTATCAACAAATTTAAATCTTGTTTAACAATTTGCAGAAGTTAAATTCTTTAATATATTTCTATAACTTTTTTAATGAATAATATTATTTTTTTATGAAGTGCTTTAAATTATCTAAGTGTAATTATCTCTATTTCTTTTATTTAAACATCTAATTTATATATATATATATATATATATATATATATATATATATATATATATATATATAAAAATATAATATAATATAGAGTTAGAATCTATAAATATAGTATGTGCATTAATTTTTTTAACGGTGTAAATTGATAATAATCAAATTTGAATAAGATTCATTAAGAATAACTTAACTTTTTTTTATTCACTTTAGGAGATGAGTTAATGATTTCTAATTATTTATGTAATTTAGAGTGTGAGTTTTAAGTTTCTCATAAATTTTAGATAGTTTTTAATGTTCTAATTTAATAGTTATATTACATTAGTTATATCAAAACGCATGTATACATATAGATGATTTTTTCTAAATAAATTTACATTCACCCGAAACACACAAATACACACTAACATTTTACAATAATTTTTGGCAAAACACTCTTGACTCAGTCACACACACATCTATATTAGATTTTAGCAAAATCCCAAACTTTACTTGACCACAAATTCACAATATTTGGAAAAATTATACTCTATCCCACTTACAAGTGTAAATCTATGTCTAGATTTTACATTTAATTTCGAAATTTTGATGGAATTCTTATGTTTAAATGATTGATTTGAATAATAGTAACAAGTGGACTTTATGAGTTTGGAAATTAAAATGTCTTAAAAAATGATTTTTGGTTGCATAAGTTATTTTTGAATATTTTAATGTTTATTGATGCATTTGAAGTTAAAGTTTAATTCATTCAGGGTATGAAATTAAATTGTTCGAGTTACAAAATAAAGCAAAAATTAGTAAATTTTGGAAAGAAATTTACAAGGAGGTGAATGCACCCTAAATTTTCACTTATACACTCTCCTTTCCCAAATGGGTCACATACTAAGTCTTTTCTACACCCCTGATTTCGCTATTCACACCCTTCTTACCACTAACAAATTAGATCTTCTAAGATTTTGCCACGAGAAATCAAGCCAATCAAAAACTGACACATGGCAGAATCCTTTACTAAGAAAATTGGCCAACGAGATGTGGCCACGTCATAATCTTCAACCCCTTACCACCCAAAACCCTGGCCACCATCAAAATAATCAGCCACCAAAGAAACCATTGTGAAATCCTCTATTAACGATGACGATCACCTAACCAGAACCACCACCTCGCGTCCTCGCACACTATAAGCCACCATGACAAGACCAAGTTCGCATAACGCAACCTTCAACCAAAGATCCGCAAAAAAAACACCATGAATGGTGAAGGAAACCTTGCTTTTCCACAACATCCAAACCAACAACCATGACGAAACTCATCATGTGATAATGGTAATTCTTACCATTATCTGAGATTCATTTTAAAGACAAAATCAACTCCCCTTTAGCTTGAAACTTGCTTAATCATCTCTGTTATCTTACTTTTGTAAATAATTGTAGTTAGGTTACACTTAGGAGATATCATCACTAATTTCCTTATTTTGTAGGTTAATTCTATGCATTGGAAGAACCTCAATCAAATCAAGGCGCTGAAACCCAGGAAAAGCACCAAGAGCATTAAAAGCATGATCTCATGAAGCTAAGATCACACCTGGGCGCCCCTCCAACGGCGCTGAGCGCCATTTACCTTACAAAGACCACGTTTGGGAGCCCCATCTAGGGCGTTGAGCACCATTTGATGCGCAAAGTTGGCGCCTGGGCGCCAATGCTAGGGCGTTGAGCACTATCTAGTTTTGTAGAATTGATGCCTGAGCACCCTTCTGTTTAAGTGCTGAGCGCGACTGATCGGGATCGTACCTGAATCAAATTAATATGCAATTAAAGTGTAGTATAAACTAGGAAGTGACTCCTAGGTCGTCTCTCAAGGACCAAATTGTGATTCAGGCAATAGAATTTAATACGTGGTGGGGGTGGTTTTTGGACAGTTTCTTGAAGTGAAATGAACAAAATAAAACACGAAATCAATCACTAATTTGAAAATGGTTGGTCACTAGCTGAATTACAATGCGTCCAATCACAGATTAACAACAATTACACACTACTCTAACCCCTAATCCAACATGAACTAACCAACTAAGCGAAGACTAACCATGCTTTCATACAAGCGAATTAAGCAAATGCAATACTCCCATTTAATCATGTCCACGCTGCCACAGATTAAGCAAATGCGATTTAATAGACTAATTGAAGATTAAATACAATTAGGAAATAAAACGTGTACCTAATTGCAAGCACATAACATAATTAAATATGGAGCAAGGTTAGAAGAGCAAAATCACCATGATAGACCAACAATCTCAAGGAAAAACGTTGTAATCTCACTAAGACCAACCAATCACACTTAACCTACCATTAAAGTAGAATTAAACACAATAGAATGAAATTCAAACATTAAACATGAAGCAACAACTAAATTGGAATGAAATTTGCACAAGCAAAAGGGGAAAACGAAAGTAAATTGCAAAACGAAATTGAACCTGAATTGAGTGCAACGAACATAAATGAAAATTGAAAGAAAATTGGAATTGCAAAGAACATCAAATAGAAACAAAATTCAATATCAAACATAAACGAAATTGATGCATATGCAAACAGAAATGAACTTCAAATGGATTGCAATGAGATTAGAAAGCGAATTCAATACATAGAAGAGAAAGAAAACAAAAACAAACCTAAACCCCAAAGTGAGGGTAGCGGGTGGAAAACATCCCAATGCTAGGAAAACCAAAGGAAAACGAAAAATGAGGGAAAGGAGAGGAACCTAAAATCTGATTTGGGGCTTTAAAAACTCCTATGAACAAAAATGCCCTTCAAATGAGCTTCTCCTTCTTTGACCAAATATAGGCTCAAAAGTCAAATCTGGTCCAAAATGAAAATAATTACAATTACAAACGAAATAAAGTGATGTGGCAGCCCTTTTGAAGCCCTAATAATAATTCCAAAATTGTCCTACAATTAATAATGAGAATAATTAGATTCAAATAATCCAAATTAATTAAAAATATGAATTACTGATCAAATTAAGCCCAATTAACGAAACTAAGAAAATGAAGGACAATAAAGCATAATTGACTAATTAAATTCGTTGCGAAAAGCTAAGTCAAGAGTACAAAATAATGATTCATCAGCGAATTTTGCAAATGTGGCATTCTTGACCTATTTGATGCTTACATGCAACGAGAGTGCCATCTTTTGGGCGGTTGAAGCATAGAAACACCTTATTAGAGCACTTGGAGTGAGCTTGGGTGTGTGGGAACTCTCTCTTCCTCTTCCTTGGGTCTCCACCTCTTCCATTTTCTTCCATTGTAAGCTTGAGCTCTCCATGACAATGGAGAGGTAACTTCATTTTGTTGGGGGATTGATGTAACTAGTGAACTTCATGTACATGAATATACTTTGAATATATATATTGCTTCTGTCATTGAATGCTAGTAACCTTGTTCCTATACTAAATGCTTGTTATGGTTTGGCCACTCATAACTTGATTTTTTGGGTTTGTTTGACTTTGGAAAATTTCTCATGAACCTTGACTTGGAATAAGCTACCTAAAGAAACTTATATCTAGGAATAGAGCTTGGACCTTTAGTTGTCATAAATCTCTTTTCTTAATGCAGAGTTACTTATTAGAGTTTTCAAGGGATTGATAAAGACAAAATAGTTATCAAAGCATGATAAACAATCAAAGCACAAAATAAATAAAAGAATGATATTTACACATATAAACATACTACATTTGCATGAATGTGTATAGTTTTATGCATGAAATTCTAAGAATTTGGAGATTCCCCCTGATTTTTTGTTATCGTATTCTATCCTACTGTCTGGTGTACTTCCCTTGAGTACATGCTCCTAGTTGTCGACGCGTCTATCTTTATTCTTCACCTTATTTGATAAACATCAAAAGGGAAGGAGAGAGAGAACATCAATGCCTCAATAGAGGAGAGGATTGCTCCTAAACGTCATTGCTGACATATCATGTTAGAACATGACGATGATGTAGGCAACATGTATTGGAACAAAAGAAAAAAGGAGGAAGAGAAGGAGCATGAGGGGAAATGGAAGAGAAAGAGTGGAGGTCGGGTAATGCAAGGTCCGGTCGTCAAGGGTGAAGGTTAGGTGGAAGAACTACCTCCGTAAGGTAGGTAAGTTTTGAATATGCAGATAAGAAGGAATGGACACTAGTGAATAAAAGGCCTTTAACGTCACCCTTTAGAGGTCTGACCCTCGAATATCCAACGTAAAAAATGACTGTGGCATTTTTTGTACTAAAACAACCATATAGACGTCTGTTCTGGAGGGAACATACGTCTAAAGACATATAGACGTCTGATATGGGGGAACAAACTTCTATATACTCATTTTTGAAATCTAAAAAGTCACTTTTTAACTTCATTTAGATGTCCCATCCCGCCAATCCGACTTCTAAACCCCTTTAGACGTCTAATGTGGGGGGAACCGACTTCTATATACTCATTTTTGAAATCTAAAAAGTTGCTTTTTAACTCCATTTAGACGTTCGATCTCGCTAATCCGACTTTTAAAGACCTTTAGACGTCTGATGTGGGGGGAACCGACTTCTATATACTCATTTTTGAAATCTAAAAAGTCACTTTTTAACTCCATTTAGACGTCCGATCCCGCAAATTTGACTTCTAAAGACATTTAGATGTTTGATGTAGGGGAATTGACTTCTATATACTCATTTTTGAAATCTAAAACGTCACTTTTTAACTCCATTTAGACGTCCGATCCCGCAAATCCGACTTCTAAAGACCTTTAGACGTCTGATGTGGGGGGAACCGACTTTTATATACTTAATTTGAAATCTAAAAAGTCACTTTTTAACTTTATTTAGACGTCCAATCCTGCCAATCCGACTTCTAAAGCCCTTTAGACGTCTGATGTGGGGGAACCGACTTCTATATGGCTGCATTAAAACATCGCGAACGCGAGGCAACATTTACATGCACTCACTTTTCATCATCTTCCTCGCGTTTTCTCTACACGGGCTACGTTTTTCAGGTTCGTTTTCTCACTTTTGCACTGTTTAAAATTAATTTTACTCCAATTACATCACTCTTTGATGCATTATCTTTCATTTGAACCGATTAAAATGTGTTTTCGTTGGGTTTTGGTGCAGTTTTGCTCGTGTCCTTGAGCGACGTTCTTGGGCAGCGATTTCTTGCGTTTTGCTCTCCTCCAATTCCCTCCACTACGTTTTTAAAACCATCCAATACAAAAAAAACGTATAATACATTCTCTTCAACTAAAATATAAAGTTGTAAACTCGAATCACCATGAGCCAGGAGCAACCTGAGAGGCCTCAAGCGGAAAAAGATCCAGTCAAATACAACAACGTTTTAGACGTCTGATCTATAGTGTCAGACATCTATATAGACGTATGACCTGTATGGATCGGACGTCTATATAGACGTCCAACCTATAGGGTTCAACGTCTCATTAACGCCACCCATATAGACGTCGGGCAGCGATCAAACGTTAAAACCCCAAAATAACAGACGTCTAAAACTCTTTCTGCACTAGTGGGAAGAACTAAATTTTGGTTAGATTGTGTTTCAAAACTCTATGGTGCTCAATCTATATGCGTGTGAGATCTTTTGTCTAATGTGTTTATTCTATCATGTATGGAGTGATATAATGCTTTTGTATTCAATTGTATTTAGTGCTTGTTTTCTCGGCTATTATGTATTAGATTGAATAAGAGTGTTTTAATGATTCATGTTTGTAAGGGGGATGCTAAACTGGTCTTAAATTAAGGAAAATTGAGATTATTGGTTTTGTATCACCTTGTGTTTCTTGCATTGGCTTAAAATTTTATTGGTTCATGCGTTAATTGGTTGGATGCATCATTTCCCTTATTGTTGCGGTCAAATTGTGGTGATCACCTGATAAATTGGTTGTACTTGAATTGCTGACGTGAATTGAACATACATTGCTTGAAATATATGGTTATGATGTTATTTCTTGAGATACAAGTTGTGAAGACAGGGTCAGTAGTTAGATTTCGACCAATTCTATAAAGTAATAGACTCTAAATTGTTTTCTCTGTAGTAAAAAATTGGTTGAAAATGTTTGGTCTGATGAGTGTCTCTCTCATGCTTGCTGGCCTTGGTTCGAATTTTTTTTGCACTAGTGTCGAATTAAGCGTAACTTGGTGGTTAATTAAAATTCTATTTTATGTGAATGGTTTGAATATGTTACGATTGATTATCTTGGTTGAAGTGTAACAATGTTTTAGAATACTTGGAATTGCATGATGATGAAATGTTAAGTTGGGTTATATTTGAGTATGTATTTTATTAATGTTATTATCTTATTCTTTATTTTGATATGTTCTTGGTAATCCAATGTGTGTTTGATTCTATTAATCACTTGAAATGCGTATAAAAGTCATAATGATGATGTGTTATTAGTTGATTAACTGGTATAATTAATGTTGAGAATGTATATGTGAAATGTGGTCATTGGTCATGAAAAATATGTAATTCAAAATGATAATGGACAAGGGTGAATGTAAGTAGTATGTCAAACTATGTGGCTGACGTGTTCTTACGTGTTACAATATAAATGGTGATAGGCTCCTCCTGAAACTAAGTTGGACCAAAACATGAAGATAAGGGGTATGGCTCATAGCCTTTGGTATAGCCTTCTCTTTCACCTATAAAAGGAGAGGCACCCCTTTGTATAATTTGGAGAACTTGATTGAATATAGTGAAACCTTTGCCAAAATTACAAGCCTCACTTTTCTTGAGTTCTCATTAGGATTTGTCTTCTACCTTGACTTCTTCTTCCTTTATCCTTCAAGGTTGGCCCAACCTCCTTCAAGGAAACTTCATTGAATCTGCAAACATCAAGCACCTTCATTTCTTCATCAATTGTTTCCGCTAAATCATCTTTTCATGATGGAGCTTCATCACTTGTTGAAGGGGCATTCTCCATCAGAAGGTGTCTCCAAAGTATACTAAAACCCTAAAATGATATATTGCACTAACCCTTAAATATCCTATCTTGGTGAAGGAGAGCTTGACATGTGGAACTCTATCTTTTAGAAAAACTCTCCACTCAAGTATCACTTTAGCAAAAGTTTCCCACTAGAAAAATGATACATGGTTATTACCTCTGTAAGAAAACTCTCCACTAAGAGCTTTCCATGTGGAAAGCCACTTTAGTAAAAGTTCTCCACTAGAAAAATGACACATGACCACTATCTTTGTGAATAGCATGCACTTTCTTATTAATAAACACCTCGCAATACCACATCACATTTTTTTACATTAAATTTTTTCCAGGTATTACAAGCGACAACAACTTCAACTATTTAATGAAGGTGTAGCCGTGGATGAAGGAGTTGTGGTGGCCTCACACGTAGATTAATATAGGAGATGTCCTTAGGGTTTCAACATTTGTACATGCTGCCGAAGCCTTCCACTCTAACAACAAAGAGTTCGTTGAAGTTATTGGTAGCTTCCGCGACTTATTGTACATGATGGACGCCTATTGTACTTACGGAGTTGAGCATACACTGTGAAATGAGCTCCACATACTTATTCCCTTTTTTATGTGTCAAATGGGTTTCCTTTCACCCTCCGCATGGATGGATAGTAATGTGCCTGCAAAAAACACTCTTACACTCAAGTTAGCAGGGTTCACCAGATAGCAATTGATGTCAGAAAAATGAACATAAATTATTTACTTAGATGAATATACTATTTATAAGATAATTATGGATTTGTGGTCCTCACCTATATGGGTCTCGGTGAGCCATAATAAGTCAATTATGTGATTCAAAATATGCTAAATTAAAGAATAATACGTCATTAAAGTACGTAAAGTCAAATTAAACTTGACAAAAATAAATCTAGGATGACTGGATAACATAAGACCGACTTGTGACCCAGTAACATCATATCATATAAAATACAAATAAAATTTATTATATTAAATTGATAGGGACGGTTGTGCCCACGGTATTTGCGACTCAATATTAAAACTGAAAAAAAAGTCTTTTTGCGTGAGTGGAATGTTTCTAGTTTGCTTCCGTTGTTATCGTGCGCGCAAAAATTCAAAAGCTTCCATGTATAGCGCATGGTTCGAGAACACACGCATTACGGACACATTTCCGTCGGTTTTTTACTTTGTAACACCGTTTTCTTGTAGTGACTATTTTGTAAGTAAATGTATATAATTTATGTATTTTGTTATTATAAAATCCCAAATTTAATATTCATTAATGCATGTGGTTTAACAAGTGGCTCAACTTTTTCAATTAACGATCCATTAATTTAATATCCTAGCCAAGTCAATGATCAAAGTTTTGACGATTAAAACAAATTATTTTAAAACATTTTTTTCTTTTTGAAGAAAACTACAGTATTGAAAGAAAAGACAGAAGAAGGACTATATATAATTTATACACTGAGTGTGCAGCACCGTCATTAAGTTTACGATGAGCACTTGAAGCTAAGTCGTTTTCATTAGTCCACCAATAATTGCGGGGACAATGAAAATAATTAACCTGGAGCATAAATCAACTCACTAGCTAGCGTTTTCAAAAGTCAGATCAATTAGTTTTATCTCTTGCTTCAAATTTTTGATGTTATTTTTATAATGTTTTAGTTTGAACTTTTTCGAATTGATATAAATGAGATAGATTGGATTGGTTCGCTAAATGATCAATTTATAATGGATTGAGCGAGATTAGGTTGACTCACTCAGTTTGAATTTTTCGTGTAGTTTTTTAATATTCCCTTTTATGTAAAGTTTCAAATCAGTTAGTTTTATGTCTCTCTTTAAATTTTTCATGTTAATTTTTTTAATCTTTTAGTTCAAATTTTTTCGACTTGTTAATAAATAGGTTGGATTGGATTGAAAGTGGTCAATCCATGATGAGTTGAAACATGTTAGATAAGTGATCCGTTTTGATAACACTAATTACCGATGAAATTTTATAACATTCACTTTTATGTAAAGTTCCAAATCATTCACACTCACCCATGTCCATCTTTTTAGCAGTGGTACTATACTAGAACAATTTTTCTCTAACTTGTTTTTTCTTGAAAAATTTGTCTCCTCCTTTTTTAAGCATGAACTCACATTGATGGTTCAACTACTATACTGTCGAGTAATAATTTGGTGTCCATCGTCATGGTCATGAGGAACACACACTTGAAAGAAATCTTAAACAAATTCAGGTTAGGAAAAATAAATGCTCTATAGTTGCACCTCTCACTCACTCCCTCTTACATTAAATAAGTCTCCCCAATTTGTTATACAACCAACAAGTTGTGCTGCTCGTGCTAACCATTCACAGTCATCGAAATTAAATATAAAATGAAGAACCATCATGATAAATATCGTGACAACAAATTAAGATTTAATTGTATTTTCAGTTTTTTTTTCAGATATTTTACCCGTGACATTTTTTAAATTATATTTTTAATTTAATTCAATATTATATAATCAACTTATAAAAGTTTACATTTTATATATGATAAATTCATTTTTTTATAATCGAAACAATACTTTTCAATATTAAAATAACGTATGATTTTAGTTTATTAGTTCTAGCTTTACTAACTGGATAGAACATTTTAATCTTTTTAGGATTTTTTTAGGAAAATGTCTCTTTGACAATTTTTTTTTTGACAATTTTTTTATAATAACTTATGTAGTAACTTGTGATTGGTCTGTTTCAAATATACAGACCAATAAAATAATGACACATAGTTTGTTGTAAAAAAGTTATTAAAATATCATGGTCCATTTTTATCTGGTCTTCTCTAAATCCATTAGGTTGGAGATTGGCTTCTTTTGTTATACTTAGTTTTTTAACCATATAAGGAATTGACACCTTTTTTTATTCAAAACCTTAAGACAAAGGGTTAATGGATCTTTCTTCTTTAAATACGGTTCAACTTTCTCATTTTTATCCACCGTAGGACTTAAAATCATACTTGGATCTCTACAAATAATTTTCACAAAGTATAAAGTGAAAGGTGTTTAACTACTCCATGAACTTATCCAATTTAGTCTTTTTCATGTTAGTGCTAATTGAATCTTTTAAACATTACACTTTGGTTAGTTTTATTAAGTTAAGATCTTACTTAATTGAATCAAAATTTGATTTGAAGGGTTTAAAAGTTGAGCCATATTTGTTGCTATAACAGAAGGGGCTGAGGTACCCAGATGACAGATTATTTAAAGGGAAAGTGATGTACAAAATGTTGTTGTGTCCTATAAATGTTTGAAAAGAGCATCCACCTACACTTTGTCAAAATGATGTGTTTAATGGATGCTATTGCTGCATGAATCTAATTAAGAGCAGTTACTAGACCAAGTCATTAATAGACCTAACAAACATTAAATGACCAATTTAATATTTATCATAGTCTTTAAAGTTGCTCACCTAACTTCTCGTATGACTTTGATGTTTATTCTCTGAAATCAGTGGAGCCGCAGATGTAGCACACCCTTTATTTGCACCATTAATTAATCAACTAAAACGTACTATACTATTACATACAAAATTAATATTTTTCAATGTAAACTGTATGTTTGTATGGCCATCACTGCTACTACTTTTTCTTCTTCTTTGCCAAAAAAAGAATGGAAAAAATGCATATACCTATTTCTAAAAAATATATTGTTAAGGTTAGGAATATGACCGCAATATCGATACCCAAAGGTGAAAATTTCATTCAAATATGGCATAAAGTCTACATCATTATATATTCTTCCTGTTCATAATAAAATAGCCACCAAATACACGTCCAAATCTAATCCATTAATACCACAACTATTTAAGGTCTTTATATAAATATGCATACATACATATAAATATGAATATATATATATATATATATATATATATATATATATATATATATATAAAGAGAGAGAGAGCAAATAGTATAATAAAACAAAAATAAAGTGAGATTTATTAATTTATGCATTAATATTTTGTCGCCAATTCAATTTTTACAATGTATCTATTCAAATATATTATGCTTGGAAAAATAAGGATAAGACTACTAGAGATAAATAAGAGCAGCGAAGATAAATGACACCAAAAAAAAGGACACCAATTATTTTTGGATAATGAATTTCAAATTATTTTGAATAATGAGTTTCGATTTTACAACTAACATTTTCTAATTTAAGTTATGAACAGAAATATAAAGGTGAATATTTTACTTAGGTTTCCTTAAAAATTAAAGTACTAAATTATAAATAAATAAATAAAAAATATGGATTTGACTTTAATTACAAACGTAACCAAAATCAAATATTCTTTTTGATTTAAAAATATTATTCAATTTTCAAGATATTTGACTTTAGTTCTAGGTAGTTTAAAGGTATTTTAAAAATATTATTTAAAAATATTTTAACTAATTTTTATTTAGAAAGATTCATCTTTCTTAATTCAATGGTACAGGTCAATTTTAAACAATAAATTTTACAATAATTTTATGAACATCTCGCATTGACTTTTAGTTTAAAAAAGTAAATCTTTATTAATCACAATTAAATATATATGATAATATATATGATAATATTAATGAATTTTAAGATATATATTAAATATGATTGAATTAAAATGTCGCATTTTATAACTTCATAAAATAAAATTAAAGTTTAAGTATCTCTCAATTATTTATTAATATTATAGTGTACACTATTAAAAATTAAACAAGAAATCAAATTAACTATGAATGTCCAAATATTTTTTTTATCTAATATATGTCATGTCACAATATTTAAGTTCAAGAAGACATATGTATTAAGAATTAAATAAATATCATATAGCTACCCACAATTATAATATATATTAAAACTTATAATTAGCATAATGGTTTTCTAATATTGTTTAAATTATATATATGTAATTTTGAGAAATAATAATATTTGATTGAATTTAATAAACTTAGTTATATTTAAAGAAATTTGGTGATTAAATTTTGCTTTAAATTCTAATAAAAATATAAATAAAAAATTATAATGGGTTTATAAGTATACAAGTGTACTTTATTTTCTGTACTTTAGTTCTATTGAATAGTAAATAGTAAATAATACTAATAATATTATTATTATTATTGTATACCATTATTCTTTTTCTATAAATACTTAGTTTTCAAACTAAAGAAACCTAATGTTTATAGTTTCGTTGACTTTAATTGATAGATGTTTTACAGACATATAAATTGTATAATAACAATATTGAATTTTATATCGATGCTTAATTTAGTTACTTAAAATATATTTCATAAAATATATTTCATAAAAGTTAGTAATAATAAAAGAATAATTTGTAAACAGTACATAGTAATTTATTTAGTTAATAATTAAGAGTATAAATTAAGAAATACATTATTATATATACACAAAAGTAAGCTTTAATTATTATTTAATTACTAAAATTATATTTTAGAAACATAGTAATTAAAGATAAAGACTTATTTATTTCTTTTGAAAGTAATAACAAAAAATATTAATATATAAACATAATTTGGAGTGCTCGTGGTGCAGTTTAATTCAAAATATATCCTAACCAAACATAAAGATTATATGCAGTTAGGTCTAAACAAAAATTCAAACCAAATTGAACTAATGTTTTTGTTGTTTGGTTTGGATTGATTTTGCAGTTTTATTGTATAGTTTTTAATTTTTTATGTGTATTTGGTCTTATATTTCTCATATGATGTTTAAAAGTTATATCACAATTCATTTTCTACATCATCATATTTAAGGATTTGTTCTCTTCCCGTAAGATTTTATGTTTCATTTCAGAGGTATGTAAAACGTATCTCACATATGTATTATCTAAATGAACCAATGAAACCATGTGTTCAGCCTATTTAGAGATGATAACGCATCGGGTCGGACACGAATAGTGTTTATTTGTAACTCGACCCGTAAAAAAATATTTGACCCGTAACTTGTTCGTGACCCGTACGACATTAGTACAGTCAGGAGAAACGACAACGGTTATTTTCGCTAATAGGCAGCGGTTCCTGAACCGAGACATATCCAAGCGAGGCAAAAAGTGGGTCTGAACTGAGGCATAAAAGGGTAGGATTTTTCCTCGGTTCAGACTTAACCGAAGCAGTAGATGTTTTAATTTTTTTATTTTTTTTTCGCAGGACTTTATGCCTCGGTTCCCTCTTAACCGAGGCAGTATGTCCTCCTCTACTGCCTCGGTTAAGGTTCCAACCGAGGCAGTAGAGTCCTTTTTTGTTTTTTTTTTCATCCGCCAGCCTTTCTACTTCAGTTGTGACCTTAACCGAGGCCATAGGTAGATTTTCTGTCTCGGTTATGGTCTCAACTGAGGCATATTCCCTGTTTTTTTTAAATCAGGTATGTTTTTGCTACATTTCCAACTGCAGAAACATACCTGCATATAATTTTACAGTCAGAACAGTCCAGAATAATCCAGAAACGTATATTTTGAATGAAAATTATATTAAAACATAAATACATTCAATGTAATCATAAATCAACTTCTTAGAAGCATAAATGAATCCAATGTAATCATAAATCAACTTTGAAGCATACATCAATGCAATGTACAAAGTTAAACTAATAATAATGTACAAAAGCATAAAACAACTTAGAAACATAAACTTAGAACTTACTATATCCTAATATCTACTACATACTATTATATAACTGAATTACATATTTAGCTTTTCCTCACGAGTTTAAGTAACTTCTCTAGAATTGGAGCAATCATATTGAATCTTTGCATAAAACATAATGATTTCAATTAGTGTATATGAAATCTAAACTATAGTGAAAATAAAATTCAAACCTAAATATTACTGTTTGCCATCCATTGGTGTAATGTGCACGAATAATGGTCATCATCCAAAACATGACGTAGTAACCACATTCATATGACCCCGTTTGTCTATTACACTATATGCCTCGGTCAGACAAGGAACCAAAGACGAATTAACTTTTGGCACCGGGTCTAAAGAAACCGAGGTCGTAGCTCTTGGACAAAATGAATTGAAGCTTCAAAAAGTCTTCAAAAAGTCATACGGTGCAGAGGTGGCAGAGGCTTTATGCCTCGGTTCTAAGGGGAACCGAGGTAGTATCACCTTTTCATAAAGTTGTTAGCCCAAAAGTCTGGCGGGTTTAGTGAGTTGTAGGTGTGGCAGAGGCTTTATGCCTTGGTTCTTCATGAAATCGAGGTAGTATCACCTTTTCATAAAGTTGTAAGCCCAAAAGTCTGGCGAGTAGGTGGTTTTAGGCACTGGTTCTGCATGCAACCGAGGTGGTAGCTCTGTTATGCTTCGGTTGTGCATGCAATCGAGGCCTATAAGGTCGCCTTAATTACAAATCTGCCACCGCGTTTTGATAGGCAGCAGTTTGGTGTAAAATGAGGTATATTGTGCGAGTTTAAAAGCAAATATTGTACTAATGCGAATACCTGCTTAGAAAATATTCACGGGTATTTTAAGATCCGCGGGTACTCGCGGATACCCACAACAAATTAAAAAATATATTTTATACATTTTTTAAATAAAATTACAAAAAATATATATATATATATATATAATATAATATAAAGTAAATTAAATATAAATTAAAATTTAATTTTAATTAAATTTAACCTAATAAAGTATAAATTAATTTTATTTTTAATTAAATTTAATTCAAAAAAATAAAAGTTAATAATTTTTTTTTGCGGGTAAGGGTACCCGCGGGATGGATAATTTAATACCCGCACCCGACCCGTTTAGAAGCGGGTACTAAAATACCCGCTACTCGTTACTCGCGGGTAATAAATATCCACGAGTAGTAACTACCCGCCGTAGATTTTATCCACGAATACCCGTATCCGCGAATTTTTTTTCCATCCCTTATTCAGCTATTACAATGAACAAATTAAACATAAATTCAACATTCAAATTAATTCCCGCAACGAGCTTACATAAGACACAGAGCACTAAGCATGAAACCCACTTCAACTTAGATTCTATGGAGATGATGCGCTCAATGCGGAAGCATGTAAAGATGAAGACAAATAGATTTTGGAAAGCGCTTTAAATGTATATCTTAAAGGGTGTTGGGTCAATCATCAAGGAAAATGTTAGGAGAAGTTAAGAAGACAACTATGTTAGTGAACTTAGAAAGGGAGTGTTGCATAGTTGGTAGAATTCACTATATTATTTCCAAGTTACCCTTTACAATGCTTAAGTACTCCTATTTATAGAAAAAAAGTGGACTCAAGTCTTAATAAAGAAAAAAGAAAGAGACAATGAATATGAAACAAAAACTAGATCTTTCGTCAAGAGTGACTAGTGCATATACCTTTGAATCTAAAGAATTCAAGAATCTTCTTAGTTAGTTTCAAATGCAAGCACCTTTAGAGGAAGACCGGACCCATAAGTAATGTTTTAAGATTACTTGAGACCCAAGGTAGGCCAAATGTAAGACTCAGAAAATGTAGAACAGTGTTATGTATATTATAATAAGAAATGATACATTTATCACAAGTGATGTGTGGCATAGTTAGTTGGAGCTCCTTTATTTTAGTGTGGTGGTCATGTATTCAATTCCTAAGTGTGCACAAAATGTTATTTTATTTAATGGTGATACTCCAAAACTTGAATGTTTTAATTGTACATATTTGGTTACTGTGTGATGGAATACTTGTAGCCATGGCCCAAGCATTTTCAAGAATAAGCTAGAATCATCTATGCAGGGTGAAACAAGCTTTTTCTCATACACCTTCATGGAGGTTGAAGAGTAATGTAGGTTTATTTAGGCCTTGTATTTGGCCATCTAGTGTAGGTTTGATTAAGTCTTATATTAAGGCCTAAGTAGCATGGGATTTTCCCTGAGTTAGATATCCAAACCAAGTGGAAAATGTGTGCCATGTGTCATGCTTCCATTGGAGAGGATTTGCTTTTTAAAAGGTAGCCACATGGCACCCTAAGAGTGGAGAGGATTTCTTTTTGGTAATGGTCCATGTTCTTCCACCATTGGAGAGGATTTACTTTTAGTAGTGGCCACATGGCACTCTAGGAATGGAGATGATTGTGTTTTGTGAGTGACCACATGTCCTCCCATCATTGGAGGGGTCAGAAGACCTCATTTTTGGTCAATGAGAACAAATGTGGGAGATTATGATTTTAGGGTTAGAAGGAGACACCCTTTACCTATAAATAGAGGTGTCTCCACCCTTCTATTTCATCTTAGAAATTAGTAATGTTATGTTGCCAAATTGTAGCCTCATTCTTCCTTGATCAAGACATTCATAGGGAAAACACATTACAAATATTACATAAACCCTATGCCCACGCATATACAACCTTACCCAACAATAACCACAAATAATTATAAGCACAGTCATGTACACATGCGTCAAAACAATGATTATCAATCAAGATAATCAAGAACATGCAACATACGACAACAAATAAACAAAGATAAGTTTCCATATACCCCTCAAGAAAATCAAGAATAAACCAACATTCATCATACAATCAAACAAGAAAAATAAAGGTAAGTTTCCCCATACCTTGACCAATACTAAGGCTTTATCTACACCCTAAGGATCACAACAAATCTCCATTTTGCACTAACGTTTTCTTTAGCTAATCCTTTACTTCTCTCCAAGAACGCCTCGCTCTCTCTCTTTCTCTCTCTTTTTATTTTCCTAATGGCCAGAGTTTCTATATAGATAGAAGGTGTCTAATATAGTTACAACTATGTGTTGGATTAATTTTTCTTGTGTTGAATATGCACATAGGATACTCTATTTATAAAAAAAAGCCCATAAGGAGTAAAAACACTCAACTAAGATATAAGATATAAGATAAAGATAAAATAAAATAAATTTATCTTTTAACTTAATTAATCCAGATAAGTCCCTAAATAATATATTATATCTTAAAATTTTTATTCCAATTAATTATGATAAATATCATTATATCTTATTATTATCATTTAACAATAATATCTACTAATATCTTAAGATATATTTTAATTTATAACTTTATAACAATATCCAAGAATATATTTTAGAATATCTAACCATATTTAATTATATCATTTCTAATTAAATGATCCAAAATCTTCTAATAATGATTTTTTTAATAATAATATATCTTTTAATCTCTAAACTCACCAAGATTATATCCCTATTTTAATTTCTACATCTAATTAATAAAGTGTAAAAGACCATTTTGCCCCTAAGTAAAAATACAAATAAATTAGAGGTTTCTCTTAACTCTCTTTCTCCCTGGAATTGAACCCACACCCATTCAATCCTAAACCACCCTTCTATCAACAAGTCAACACATCACTTTGGTAATATCACATACACACAAATCACCAAATTAACAACATATCAATCATGTGTTGCAATTTATTAATAATAATATTAAATAATTAACATATCAATTATAATTCTAAGAAATATCTAAACATCAAAATCAATTACAAACAAAATTACTCAAATCTAGAAACCACCTTATTTATATATTATCACTACATAAAAATGTGAATTTTATATATACTATATATATAATATTACTATAATAAACACAAACCATAGTAAAATCATAATTCGACGTTCTTAACTAAAACAATTATTTTAATATATCATGAAATCAGAAAACATAGGTGTCACGTAAAAATGTTATTTATACAATTATATATAACTATTATTAAAAAGGATAAGTTACCCTTTACATATAAATAACAAACCATTAAAATAGTTAGCCACGTATGTATTTTGTTTATTATAAGGCCTAATGGAAATACTTAAAACTATAGTTAAACAAACACAATAACATATTCATACTTTAGGCAATACACAACAATTATTATAAATACCCCTTTACACATAAAACTAAGAAATAAATAAATATTATGCATATAGCAAGAATCAAACACATGACCACCAATTCATAATAAGGAGCTCTACCGAACTATGCTACCCTTCTCTTCCATAATAATCATCTTTTCTTGTTTTAAATAAAAACTTTCATAACTACCACATTTTCTAGATATTTAATTTTTTTAGGTCTTACAATTGTTTGAAAACCATTGTAATACTCTTCACAACTATAATGTTTACCTTTTATGACCTTTGATTGTACTCTCTTGTACTAAGATTGTTATTCTTATCTGGAGTTCTTAATCTTAGGGGCGATTAAGAAGGTAGACTTGGAGGGGTTGTATGCGTGATACCTAAAGTGATTTATATTCATGTTACTTAGAGAGGTGAATACTCGTGTTACTTGGAAAGGATTACACTTATGTTACCTATAGAGGTTTGTACTTGTGATACTTAGAAATGTTGATACTCATGACTTGGATAACTCTATGTACTTTATGTACTCGTTATAATCAAATTGGTGTATTTGATAAGTGAAATATCTTAAGCTTGGTGCTTAAGAGATTGAATGCAAACCTAGTGTTTTAGGTGAACCGGCCGGTATAAATTGTGTGGGATATATGTTCTTTCCATTTCATATTTTATTCTTGTACATGTGCATAACTTATAAATATGCCTATAGGCTTTGTTCAACCTTCTTTTCTAAAACTAAATTTCATATTCACATGTTCACTTGCACAACCTTCAACTACTAAATCACCAACTCCAACTAGTCTCCGAAATCGCCATTAGGACTGCCACTATATTCATACCCAACAAGTTCATTACCATCAGGCTCATCTCTAGCCCTCAAGAGAAAGAGAGTTGCATTAAGCCGAGAGAGAGTTACATTGAGAAAAGAGAGTTGGGGAGAAGAAAGAGACTCTAACATTTAGTTGTAGCTTGTTGTTGATGATATTTTTTATACATTTTTGTGACGAAATTGATAATAATTTGAAGCATAGATGAAATACAATTTTAATGAATAGTTTAGGAATAAAAAACGTATTTAACTTTTTTTAATACTCAATAAATTAGGAAAATTTATTAGAGACTTAATTAAACATATTAAAATTTATTAGGGACATAAAATATAATTAAACCTTCTACAATTTAGCTTAATAATTATAACGGTAAGTTATCATATAATCTTATTTTTTCCTTTACTATTAAAATAATAGCGAATGAGGAAAAAAAACAAAGAAAAACTTGATATAAATACAATTTATAGACCTAAAATGTAGCATTAGTAGTAAATGAAACCTTTTTCAGAGAAACTCATTTAATTTAGTAACATAACCATACGTTACTTTAGTTCAGCTCTTATTATCAATGTGGTCTATTCAACTCTTTATGATTCATTACTAAGAACAATACGAAAGTAAAACGCATACCTAACACACCATTAATGAGATACAATTAAGTTCGGGTTTATTTTCCCACCTACTACCAACGGTTTGACATAGTATGCGGTCATAGATGTGTATCTCTTGCGTAAACCAATTTTAGAAACAATTACACAAGTAATAAAAGAAACATTTAATATATCACTAAAGTCTCGGATTTATTTTAAAACTATGATGCCAGATCTTATAAAATTTTAAATATTTTATTTTAACACTTTTAAATTATAGATTTGATTAGACAACCATTGCTTCTATATCTATGTTTTATAAAATGTAAGAAACTAAGGTCTAACCATTATGTACATATAGATTTGTAGATATCGATGGTTATGCAATAGTTATTAAAAAGTTAGTTTGATAAGGCTTTAAAATTGCTTCTTCAATTATTGAACACTCGAATACGACTTTAGATACTCTTTCAGAAACATTCTTTCTAAAGTAGGTTTTATGGAAACAAATTTATTAAAAACTACGAACTTATCAATAAAATTCATTGAATAAAAAAACTATATATATCTTTTTCATATTTAATAAATTCTACAAATAATATTATACTTATTTCTTTTAAAGTTATAACTTTTAAAAGGAATAATTTTCTATTTAATGATCATTTGGGAAGTTTAAATAACATGAATTATACTTTTTTTTTTAATTTGATAGTTATAGATAATAACATGAAAGTTATTAGAGGAGCGTGATCACTTATCCAATAGAATAAAATTTATCGTCGTTTACATTAAACACATATCAATGTTGTTTTAAATTAATAAAAAAATGTTAACATTTGTTAATATATGAAGATAAATAAACAAGATAGAAAAATAAAATAATAGTTAAATCATCTATGTAAGAAAAAATAAATAAATGTCACATACTTAATTGAAAAATATATAATTTGTACTACTTAAAATAAATAAATTTAATAAACTCATTTAAACACTAGTGAAAAAATAGATTTCTATAATAACTTATTATGATGGGTGAAAACCACTAGTTATCATAATAATGACAGATGACATTTTCTAATAAAGAAAAGAAATTTATTATTACGGAGTTATGAACATCAATCATCATATTGAATGTGGTGACAAACTTGTAAATAAGTTCAAAACGTATTATGACATATTGTGAAGACCTATCATAATAAAAACTTTTTATGATTGTTGGTTAAACACCTCTCATAATACATGAGACTCGGTGGCAAATTTATTATGATTGGTTTTCGAAAATCTATCATAATATCTCTCTGAATCTAATTTTTCCACTTCCCTCTACAATTTCAGTCACAATATCTCTAACTCGAGAGCTTTTTCGACGTTCACGCTAGCAGTCCCCTAATTTCTCTTCTCCTTTGCTCTTGTTCGTGAATGTTCTTCGCTCTCATTCGCCACTCGTTCGCCATTGCATCCATCATTGTCATTCATCATTGCGTTCATCACTGTCTTCATCACTCCCATTCATCTCTAAACCCTAAATCCTTTCTTCCGTAGTTCATCATTTTTGGTGACCAAACCATTGAAGTGGAGTTCACCGATCACTGTCGTCGATTTCATCGGTCACCCTTCTACAACCGAGGTGTGTCCCTCCCTTTTTTTCCTTTCACTTCTTTTCCCCTTCTTTCTCTTATTCTTTTTCCCTCTATAAGGTGTGTCCGCGTCTTCACCGTGTTATGCTAAGTATCCCTTCTTGGATTCATCTCTTTTCATACAATTGAGTTTGGGTGTGAAAGCTATAGAGTATTAGTTTTTTTTTTAGAGTTTTTCTATATCTTAAATCAATTTTTAGGGTTTTGGATACTGTGTTTTTTTTAAAATAAAGCTACTGCTTGTTGGAAATTAAGGATTAGTAGAAAAATATATGAATATTACCATCCATTAGAATTTTCACCGACTATTGGACTTGAAGAGAAAACGAAGGTCATCAAAGAGTGGTGTGTGAGTTTGTTAATGGTGGACGTATATGCACTAAGTTGAATGTTCAACATTGACATTATTACATTTTGCTGAAACTCTAAATTTGGTGTATCAGGTGGGGAAAAACACATGCTCTTGCTTGTTGAGGAAGGACTTACATATGAATGAATAAGACAATATGTTGCTAATGCTAACATAGCTCTCAAGGCATCTTGATATGTTTATTTTATATCAGTTGAATTTAGGAAATGTAATGTAGATATGTGAAAATTCAATTTCTGACACTGGTTCCCATTTTCTATTTTGTAATTTTCAAGAAAGAGACATTCCTGTGTTAATATTCTCTACTGATATTGTCAGAATTCAAAATCCTAAACTATCACCGTTCGGTCGTTCAGTCTCGGTCATTCATAATATCACTCGGTCTCGGTCATGCGGTCACGCCGCCGCTCGGTTCCACTTACCACCGCTCGGTTCCGTCTTTCACTACTTGGTTCCGCACTCCACCACTCGGCTTTTTGATTTTCATCCTAACTACCCTTGCTTCTCTGTTCAACTGCTTATTGTTTTCTGTAACTGCTTATTAATTTTTGTTATTCTCTTTTCCTCTGTATATATAGGCATTAGCTCCTATCTTTCTATAACTTTTCACATTAATTGGAAATACATTACGTTTATCTTCTCAAGGCATTTTCCCTGATTCTCCCTTTCTCTCAATCTCAATTTGTAAGTCTGCTTCCTCTTTTCTGCCATAATGTCTGTAAGTGCACAACAGCTTTGCCTGTAGTTTTTCTCGTGATGGTATCAAAACTCTTCGATTGAAGAGCTCTGTTGCGCCACTCTAACCCTTTTCTGTTTTTCTTTTCTTTTCTTTTCTTTCTTGGTTTTCTTTCTACCTTCTTTGTTTTTTTTTCAGGCTTCCTGCACAATGACAGATATCCATGACCAAAACTCTAGTTTCCTCTACCTACATCCTAGTGAAAGCCTTGTTGTCTCTCTCGTTTCCGCTCTCCTTGAATTTGCCAACTATCATGCTTGGAGCAAATCCATGTTCACTACCCTAAGCGCCAAGAACAAAGTTCAATTTGTTGATGGAACAACTGTACAATCGCAAACGGAAGATAACACTTACGATGCCTGGAAGAGATGCAATAATATGGTGGTTTCTTGGTTGGTTCATTCTGTTTCCCCAAACATCCGACATAGCATTCTTTGGATGAACATTTCCCAAGCCATTTGGGATGATCTGAAGTCAAGATTATTCCAAGGAGACCTTCTCCGTATTTCAGAATTATAGAATAAAGCAGCATCCTTGAAACAAGGAAACAACATCGTGACTAAGTTTTTCACCAAGCTTCGTGCATATGGGATGAGCTTGAAAGCTTTCGGCCTGAACCAGTTTGCTCTTGTGCGGTCAAATGCCCCTGTAAATTGGTTCCCATCGTTTCTCAAAGAAAACATGAGGATCGGGTCTGCAATTTCTTCGTGGGCTAAACGAACAATATGATAATATTCAGTCACGTTCTGTTAATGAACCCTATGCCTCCTATTTCGAAAATTTTTTCATATGTTGTGCAGCAGGAAAGGTAGGTCATGAATAATACTTTTCTCAATGAATTAGAAATAAAAAAATGTTGTTGTTGTTAGTACCTATGTTTGCTCTTATTGTGGCAATAATGGCCACACATATTCAGTTTGCTACATGGCTTCCCCACTAACAAGAACTCTATTGGAAGGAAGATTTGCTCTCACTGTGGGAAGACTGGTCACACCGTCGACGTCTGCTTCAAGAAACATGGCTTTTCGCCTGGCCATAAATTTCATAATGGAAAAACACTTATGACCGAACGGTCCGATAGTCAACACATCAAGAATGGTGACCCAGGGAGGTTGTTAATCAAGTAGTTCGTTTGACACAACAACAATACAAAGCCCTCATGGCTCTTATCAACCATCCTAATGACACAAAAGTTGCATCAGTTAACCAAATTAGTTCTATGATCTCTAACTCCACTAATTCAGGTACCATTTTTACTATTAATCAACACGAAGGCCAAAGTATTATCTCTTGGATTTTGGACTCTGGCGCAACAGACCATGTTGTCTCTTCTCTTACCAACTTATATTCTTATAAAAAGATTACTCCTGTCACCATTAACCTACCGAACGACATGCAAACTACTGCCACTCATAAAGAAATTGTTAAAATCAATGACCAAATTTTCCTAAATGATGTTCTTTTTATTCCATATTTCTATTTTAATCTTATCTCTATATCCAAGTTGGTTGCCCATAATCATCTACGCATTATATTCACTAACTCAACTTGTTTCGTTCAGGATTCGACCACCAACAACAAGATTGGTTCAGTTGAGATACATGGAGGACTATACATCTTTCATGGCCCTATCTAAACCACACAAAGATTTCCTCATCCTACCAAACGACATCATTTGCCCTAATCGGCTTGTAACAATACCGAACGACATCATATAGATCGATCGACTTGTAACAATATTTGGCATAATCGCCTAGGACATTTATCTGATAGTAGATTAGAAATTTTAAGTCAAAAGCATAGCTACATAGACAAAAGAACTGATAATTGTAGTGCTTGTCATACTGCTAAACATAAAAGGCTTCATTTTCCTCATTCATCTTGACATCTTGGGACCTTGTTCCAATCCTTCACTACACTCTCATAGATATTTTCTAACCATAGTGGATGATCATACTAGATACACATTGATTCATTTAATGAAAAAATAATCTGAAACTCGCCAACATATTATTCATTTCATTGCATATGTTAAAAATCAATTTAAAGTTACCATCAAGACCATTCGGTTTGATAATGGCAGCGAGTTTGCTATGACAGACTTGTTCAATTTTGAAGGCATTATACATCAAACATCCTGTATTGAAACCCCTCAACAAAATGGTATAGTTGAGCGGAAACATCAACATCTTTTAAATGTTACTAAAGCTTTACTTTTTCATTCTAAAACTCCACTGCATTTTTGGACTTATGCTCTTAACTATGTTGCTCTCCTCATTAACATTATGCCTACCCCTTTTCTCAAAAATAGCTCACCACATGACATGTTGTTTCAGACTGATTTTTATTTTTCCAGATTAAAGGTTTTTGGTTGTCTTTGTTATGTTAGCACCCTACAAGCCAATAGGAAGAAACTTGATCCTCGTTTCAAACCTAGTCTCTTTCTTGGTCTACATCCCACTACAAAAAGGTTACATTACATATGACCTAGCCACCTCATCCTGTTCATTCCACTCGTCAACTTGCTGATATTCTCACAAAACCGCTTCCTTCTTCACCCTTCCATAACATTAATTGCAAGCTTGGCACCATAAACATCTATGCCAAGCTTGAGGGGGGTTGTCAGAATTCAAAATCCTAAACTATCACCGTTCGGTCGTTCGATCTCGGTCATTCATAATATCGCTCGATCTCGGTCATGCGGTCACGCCTCCGCTTGGTTCCACTTACCACAGCTCCGTCTTTCACTACTTGGTTTCGCACTCCACCGCTCGGCTTTTTGATCTCCATCCTAACTACCCTCGCTTATCTGTTCAACTGCTTATTGTTTTCTGTAACTGCTTATTATTTTCTGTTATTATCTTTTTCTCTGTATATATAGGCATTAGCTCCTATCTTTCTGTAACTTTTCACATTAATTGGAAATACATTACGTTTATCTTCTCAAGGCATTTTCCCTGATTCTTCCTTTCTCTCGATCTCTATTTGTAAGTCTGCTTCCTCTTTTCTGCCATAATGTTTGTAAGTGCACAAAACTTTGCCTGCAGTTTTTCTCGTGAGATAGAGGTTTGAAAAATCAATTTAGTTTTATGAAAGATACCTTTATAAATTTTTAAATTAACTTTAAAATGAAATTCAACATTTTGATTAAATTGTGTTTGAATTTATATGACTTTCCACTTTCTTGTATTACAAAAATTATTAAGTAAATCCAATAGCCAACGGTTATATGGTCCCCGTATTGATTCACCTCAAACTATTTTAACTTAATTGGAAGGTAAGTTAAATCCACTTGAGAGATTGGTTATATCAAGAAATGAACTCAAACTATATATTCAACAATCAATTCAGCACATTAATCACTTCTACTAAACATCATTAAGTGAAACCAAATTTTGATAATATTTTATTACCAAATAAATAAAAGTATAACAATGACATGTTACATATTACAAGTTTATTTTAGAAAAGTATATAATCTAATTAGAAAAAAAGGTTTTTTTGCCTATATAATTATTTAAAAGTTCTTTTTTAATAGGTTTATAAAAGGACGGAGGAGTTACTTGTGTAAATAGGTTTGTTAAGACAATTATGTATTCTTTTATATTATTAATACATGTGTTATATATAGAAAAATGAATTATTAGGTTTTTTTTGAGGTCTAAGATCTATTTTTTATTATTTAAATATTTTTATAACAGAATTTCATCCCAACATTTTAGTAAATGAGTTAGTTAAGATTTGTGACTAGACTTACTTCATATAACACATATACCTCAAATAGTTATAATATTTTTCTACATAGTATTAATATTTTTCTACGTAAAGATCACACTCAAATATTAATTTACGATCTTATACATATTATTTAATTTTGTTACTGCTTCACCGATCTTATGTGTTATTACTGGACTAACTACAACTAATATGTTAGAGATGAGAAATTGTAAGGATTAATATTAATATTAATATTATTATTATTATTATTATTATTATTATTATTAGTTGAAATATGGAGTAGGAAATAGGTAAAACTTCAAAGGAAAAATAAGTTAAATTAAATATAATTCCCAAGATATTGTTAAAGTACTATTTTCTATATATAATCATAAACTCTAACAAATAATACGATAATCAAAATGATTAGCCATAACCATTCTTCATAACAAATAAAATATATTGATATAAAAATTTCTTAAACTAATTATAATCGAATGTATTGTGAATATAGAGGAACTGTGAAAGATATTAATAAGATCATTTACAGCTGAACATGTAATCAAATTGTGATATATAAATTAAGTGATACTAAATTAAGAAAAAAAAATTGATAAATTTTGATATATGGAGAAAGGATGGGTAACAAATGAATTTGGTGAGATCAAACAGAAAGGGGAAAATAAGTTATTTCTAACTTAATTGAAATCACAACTGTGTATTAATTGGGTTTATTCTCGTATATGCTTAAAAGTCTCATAAGAAAAATTTAAATGTCTTTTTTTCTTTTAAATTTTTTAGACATATTTTAAACATTAAATCTTATTAAAATTCTAAAGTTTTAAAATACGGTTTTGTTTTTATGTTAAATATATTTTTAGTTTTTAAATTTGGATCCAAAATTGAAATTTATGGTTGTCTCAAAATTTGATACGGTTTGAAATTTTAAAATTATTAATACTATGCTGAAGTGGGGAGATTATATTATTATTGAAACACTACTATATTATTATGGAAATAAATATTGTAGCGAAATGTATGAAGTAAATGGACAGAAATAAAGAGAAAGATTTCAATGGAGGATAAGTGGACCATCAACATTGTATTGTAGGATGTGTAATTAGTGTTGTAAGAAATAATTGTCGAATATGACTAAGCATAGACATAATGCACTAGAAATTTTTATAATGAAAAAGCTCATAACATATGTATGTTTGCATAATTTCATAATTATTTTATTTTAAAATTAAATAATTTAAAAATATATATTTTTCACGCGAAAACCTATAAATATGCGAAGATAATCACAGTAGTGAAATAGTCAAATTAATTTTAGTTTTGTAATTAATAAAGATTTTTGAGTAGTCCTTTATTATAAATTAATTATTAAAAACATTTTAAAAAATTTTGAATAGCCCTAAAATTTGATAATAAAAAAAATCAATATTGAAAGTCAGATGACGTGTGACGAATTCTCGTTTTTGTTCGTGTCGTTTTTTCTTGCAAGAAATGGTTTGACGTGTCTTTTTTTATTCTTATTTATGAGACGAACATTATGGGTGGATTTACATTTCAAAGAGATCATTATTAATGAACACCCATGCTGTACTAATTGAAATATCCCTTTCTTTAATAGCTATCCTGTTAGATAAATCATAATTGTATACTTTAGCTGGTTTTGAATACGTGGAACCTACAACGATTTAACCATTAAAAATGCAATTGCATTTGTCACTTTTATTACTGACTTTTGAATTTTCAAATAATTTATTAATAACAATAATAAATACTAGTTAATGTTTAATTAAATTTGTTGAATTTCAACAACTCATTTATTCGAGAAACTATGATCGCGCTTTGGGACAATATATGACTAAACTTAGTAACATTTGTTCTCTTTAACATAGATACAGGGAATTGAGATTTTTCATAGTAAGGTTTTACATCGAGTTTTAGTAGACAAAAATTTCTTCACATATTAAGGATTCTAAGTTTTAAGGTCAAGGGTATTTGAAAAATTTTCATTCTCAAAACTAAAAAAAAAAAAATAAGAAACCCCAAACTCTTACTCACCTCCTTCATTCCTCTCAACCATTTCTCTTTCATCTCTAAAAAATCAGAAACACTTGCCTAACTCTAATCCACCTTCCTCACTTATCCAATTTGTTTCTCTCTTGTCTCCATACTCTCTCTCACCCACACAATTCCAATTGAAGTGAAATCTTTCGGATAAATCAATGCAATTAGGATGATTCGATGAAAGGACATAAATTCAAATCCTGGGATTTTTGAATTGAGAGAGATAATGAGAGAAATCAATAATTCTCGCTATTTTTTAGATTCGTGGATAGGTTGGGGCAACAATATCATAAAAAATACTTAAAAAAACTAAAATACTGGCAATTTGAAACGAAATATAGTTCCAGATCCATGTATTCTTTTTGTACTATCTTTTTTATACTAGATTCAATTAAATTGGAACGAAACTTTCATCATTTTTTGAATTCTTCTTTTTTATCTTAGTTGTTTTCATCTTTTTCTTATATTTGACTCCGAAAAGAGTTATATGTTAATTGAAAGCAACCAACGACATTGCAATTTGTTTCTCTTACTCTATTAGTTCATTTGTTTTCCACTTTAATAACAAAATATCATTATTTTGTTATTAAAGTGGAAAACAAATGAACGAACACATCAAGAGCAACACATTGCAGTGTCGTGAACAGTGTGTGGGTGAGAGAGAGTATAGAGATGAGAGAGAAACAAATTGGATAAGTGAGAAAAGTGGATTAGGCTTAAGCGAGTGTTTTTTATTTTTTCAATTGGGGCTACAGTAGGATGATAGAGAAAAGGTTGGAGTGAGAGAGATGAAAGAGAAAGGGTTGAGACAAATGAGAGAGGTGAGTAAGGGTTTGAGAGTTCTTTTTTTTTTTTAAGTTTTGAGAATGAAAATTATTTAAATATCCTTGACCTTAAACCTTAGAATCCATAATATATGGAGGTAATTTTGTCTACAAAAATCCCATACACATTACAAAAATGTACCAAGAACATACGCAATATATATATATATATATATATATATTATATATATATATATAATATATATATATATATATATATATATATATATATATAATATATATATATATATATATATAATCTATATATATATATATATATATATATATATATATATATATATAGAACATTTTCTAAAGGCGAAGCAAACTATGCAATAAATTTAGACATTGTATACAAATTCACCCTCGTAATGGCAAAAATCACACATGACAGATTACTCACAGTTATCCATAATTTAACACACGAACAATGAAGGTAGACTTCCAGAAAAAGAAAAAGAAAAATTCATCAATAAATGCATAATTCTCTTATGCTGGACTATTTTTTTATTATTATCTTTTTATGTTTTACTTTTTCTTTAGTGTATAAATTTGTTTTACTTTATACTTTTATCATTTTAAATATGTCAAACTCAATATGTTCTCCGCTAAATACAAAATTAATTTAAAAATTATAAGTTTGACGGTTTGCGGTTAAGTATAGAATAGAACCAAACAACACTATATAAAAATATATTTGATGAATTTATAATAGAACAAAATGCACATTAAAGATAGAAAAAAAAACAAAAGTTCAAAGAGGTAACACTTGAAGATGAAAGATTTTTCGTCCTCATCCTAAACACTAAACCATAAACCCTAAAACATAAATCATAAACCCTAAACCCTAAACCATAAACTCTAAATCATAAACCTTAAACTCTAAACCCTAAACTCTAACCATAAACCCTAAACCTTAAACCATAAACCCTAAACCCTAAACCATAAACCATAAACCATAAACCCTAAACCATAAACCCTAAACCCTAAACCTTACACCCTAAACCATAAAACCTAAAACCTAAAACCTACACCCTAAACCCTACACCCTACACCCTAAACCCTACACCCTACACCCTAAACTCTAAACCATAAACCCTAAATTGTAAACCCTAAACCGTAAACTCTAAACACTAAACCCTAAACCCTAAATCCTAAACCCTAAACCTTAAACCCTAAACCCTACACCATAAACCCTAAACTCTAAACCATAAACCCTAAATTGTAAACCCTAAACCGTAAACTCTAAACACTAAACCCTAAACCGTAAACTCTAAACACTAAACCCTAAATCTTAAACCCTAAACATTAAACCCTAAACCTTAAACCCTAAACCCTAAACCCTACACCCTAAATCATAAACCCTAAACCCTTAATGCTAAACCCTAAATCCTAAACCCTAAACCTTAATACCTAAACCCTAAACCTTAATTCCTAAACCCTAAACCTTAAACCCTAAACTCCTAAATCCTAAACTAAGCTTCATTGATAATGACCACATAATTGCCAAAAGGAATACAATAAAACTCAAACTCAATATCTTTCTTATTAGTGTATGAAACTACAAAATTATATATATATATATATATATATATATATATTATATATATAATATATATATATATATATATAAGTAAAAGGTTGACCAACTGGTTAAAGTTGGAAAAGAGAGATTGGGGTTTCAATTTTTCCACTAAAATTTGAGATATATAAAGTTAGTTTGAAGGGTTTGGAACTAGGGTCAGAGAGTTTGTGGATTCAACTCTCTTCATTAATAAAAAAAATACAACTAACACTTGTTATTTCGTTGGATTCTACACATGCTTTCGATGTCTTGTTTTATTCGATCATTCCATGCAATTTTAAAGATATGTGTTCCTTGGCTCATTTACATTTGATCATTCCATGCAATTTTAAGACACATGCTCCTTGACTTATTTACACTTGGTATGTTCGAGAATTATCCTTTCAAAATGGATTGTCCAATTAGGATTTTAGTGTTCCTTGATTTTTATTCTTCACGCCATTTTGTAGATGCCTCTTGGAAATGACTTTAGGCTTTTGTAAAAATACTTTTATATTTTTACTATTTATACCACCTTTGAAAATATATTCTAGTTACAAGTTAAAGAAATATAGTCTTCCTTCTAGTTATTCTTTTAGTGAGCACATGTTCTTACTTTCTCTCTTATTCTTCACTCATGAACTAATTTATTTTGTTGGAGATTTATTTCCTCAACTTAACAAATAAGTAATTACAACATCTCCCCAATCACCATCGCAAGTTGTCTCCTTAACTGAACTATTTTGGAAAAAATTTATGCTAGTTTGCCCTACCACTAGAACCTGTTGCTGTAAGACCCCTAGTGGGATGCCACGTATTTAAATTTTTCTCAACATTTCTATAAACATTTCTTTAGAATATTTAAATGTTTATTTGATTAAAATGCGGAAGCAATAACCACACCAATAACTTCATCCATACAAAACATAAAATCTCAAATGTAACTGTTTACATAAAACATCAAGTCTGTAATTGGTAAAACAATGAAAATATACTAACTCTGAACCTAAAAACTTTCCAGCTCTCGTCAGCTACTTCAAACCGGCTTTATTTGAAATGACATTTACTCTTGTTTAAGTACGATCATCGTAGGTGAAAACTACAACCGCAAATATGCAAGGATGAACAACTAGAAATATAAGACAATATATTCATATTAAAATAGAATTTGTCAACCACAGAATTATATCTCAACAAAAACTTAACCACACAGCCAAACCATTCATAAACCAATGTTGTTTCCTTACATTGTGTCGTCATAACATGTTCTATATAACAGGCGATTCAAGTCATCTTTCATCGCAACCTCATACTTATCTCTCTCACTTCTCAAGGACTAACGAGTAAAAATACCGATACTACGCGCACCAGTGGACTATACTCAGCACGAGTCGAAGCCTTTAGGCAAGACATCCAACCCTCTGGACTCCTCGCATAGGAGGAAGGGTGTCACTCAAATCTCTATCTCCACGCGAGACCAAAATCCTTAACATATCGCAATACAAAAAACTTATACATTTGACAACAATTACAAAGAAATAACAGTTTTATGTACATGTCACAATCTCATACACATTCTCAATAATATCTAACACTCAAATCAACATAAGGTTTTAAACACAATGATAATAATTCAATTGCATTTATCAATGTCAAGAACATGTGAAAAGGTCAAGTTAACCACACCTAGGCTAATAGTAATACATTGGCCCTACATTTCACGCATCCCACAAATAAAAAATAGTAAAAACCCTTTTCTCTTCACGTTCATGCAACCAAGAAGTCAGTTCTTATACCATTAGAACACCCTCACGGTCCATGGAACAATACTCCTAAATTCTCATTCTCTCATCAACTTAGATGAAGTGAGACCACTTAACAAAGTGGGGCCTTTACAATCCCACCTATCCAAAACATTACGCCCTTCTCTCTCTCAAAATAATACCTAGACTATTCAAATAACCATCAAGGTCAATTTGAATCTAATAATGCTAATTATGCACCCGAGCTTTGACTAGACATATCATGACTCATTTAGTGTTCTTAATGTTGATCAATCAGTCAGAGGCACCAGTAGAAACTCATACAACAAAACATACTTGAATTTCAACAAGATAAACAGTGTAACATGACTTAGTCAAAACATGACAAAATTCAAAATTAAAATGACTAAAAATTAAGAATGAACCGATTACAAATGAGAAACCAAATCAAATCACAGTTGGCACACAATAATAAACACAACAGAACCTAATAAACCATAATTGCAATGGAGTAATGATGAACAAAATCAATGAAACAATTGTTGTTGTTGTTATTGTTGTTGTTCTTGTTCTTGTTGTTGTTGTTCTTGTTGTTGTTGTTTTTTTTGTTGTTGTTATTATTGTTGTTGCTCTTGTTGTTGTTGTTGTTGATGATGTTGTTGTTGTTGTTGATGATAATAATGTTGTTGTTGTTGTTATTGTTGTTGTTGATGTTGTTGTTGTTGTGGTATGACATCACACCTTCTCTCATTCTTCCTCACGTCATGGTAGGCCAATGCGGGCCCACCTCTATCTAATAAAAAAACAAAAAAAGAAAGAGTCAGGAGCATAAGTTATGGCTTTCCAAGGTTCAAAGACAGGCCATGGCAGCAAACTAGAAACTACACACACACCACTAGACGAACTATCTTTGTTGGAATACTAACGCAAATAATATCATTTAAACCTTACTTCAACGAATTTCAAAAATTTAAAATGAAAACTAAAATTAATTAATTTTTATTCATCTTCTTAACAAACTCATCACCCAATAACATACCACAAATAAACATTTAATGCTATAAAATATAATAATAAAATAAAAAGATATTTTTATTTTATATGGGTTTTACAGTTTTTCCAATTCTTAAATGTCATAAAGCCCAAGCCCAATATAGAAAATGTGTTTTATGCATAAGCATGTGTAAGACTCATTTGATAGTTTATCAGATGACATATCATGCATGAATAACATTTGTAGACAATTTGTCTGGTGTTATTTAGTGATATAGCACAATCACATTGGTATAAGTCAATATTTTATAAATTGTATTCAAGGAAGATTTCATATTCTTATGAGAAGATATTCAATAAGAGATTTTATAAAGATATAAGTGACTTCATTATCAGATGAAAGAAGTTGTAAATCTACAAGACGTTGAGTATCATTGGTGTATAACAATTTGGTGTGTTCTTAGTATTCAACACATGTTTCGTAGGAGTAAAAAATTTGTTTTAAAGAAGAATGAAGGGTACCCTTGAGAACAATGCATAATTGAGCATCAATTTTCAACCAATGGGTAACTATAGTTGAATCAATAGTTGTCACATTCTGAGTAATATGATCAACATACCATTGACTCTTAAGCTAAAGTTTAACGTTTGATGTCCAAGTTGCAGAATTAGGGTCATCTAATTTACTAATAGATAAATGCACATTAAGATAGTTAGTATATATGGACGGGTCAAATGTACTGGTGACATAAGAGAGGTCAGAAGCCATGAAAAAGCAAGAAAGAGTAAAAACTTAAAACCCGAAAAAGGCCCAATCAACACAACTAGACCAAATCTAAAGAGAAGAGGTCGCGATGAGTCCAATGAAGGTGGTCAGCATTGAAGATAATGACACACGTTCAGCCACGAATGGCTAGAAAATGTGTCTACACTCCGATGGTAAAGATCTCGACGCCGTGGTTGTTAGTTGAAGCTGATGTTGTAATGACTTTGACAATAGTGAAGGCTCTAACGACAGTAACGACAACTCTAATGGCAACGACGATGGTTGTAGTGGGCAAGGGCGACAAACATTTTTCCAAAGAACCTTAGGCTCTAGATACCATGTTAAAAGTGGACTTTAAGTCTAACTCAACCCTAAATAAATGACTTATAGGGTGAGGTTTGCACCAACATATATAATATATACTGAACCTATCTCTAGTTGATGTGAGACTTCTAACACACCCCCTTATGTCGAGGTATATACATCTCGAGCGTGGGACTAGACATTAATGAATGGTATGGTAGCGGCCTTATAGAGGATGAAATGATATGCCCAACAAACACAAATCTCGCTAGGATAGACTTTTAACCCATGACTCTGTGACCATGTTGAATATAGTAAAAAACTATGTATGTGATTAATCTCCCTTGTATTAAATATATACATAGAGTACTCTATTTATAATAGAAGAAATATGTGTTAAGTCCAAATATGAATAAGAAATAATAACAAACTAACTAAAGATAAAAGATGAAGATAATATATCTAACATCGATGATAAAACTTGATTAACCCAATGGATGGCTTTGAAAGGTGAAACAACACAAGGGAAAGTTCACATATGCATTTGTTGAAAATGGGAATGACATATAGTTAGTTTCAACCTTCGAATGCCCTTGACAATAAGACTTTTGTCTAAAGTGATAATAGTGTTACAAAAAGTAATGATGACATCTATTGTTAACATAAGCCTGACAATGATGTTTAATATAATTATTACACTTAATGTATCAGTGATCTTGTGATAAAACTTGGTTTAGCCAATGAATGACTCTTGAAAGGTAGAACAACACATAGGAGAGTGTACAACATTGAAAATGAGAACGACATATAGTTAGTTTCAACCTTCGAATGCACTTGATCATAAGATCCCTATCTAAAGTGATAATAGTGTTGCGATTAGTCTTTGTAAAAATTTCATCTTAAATTCAGATGACAAATATATTGAAGTAAAAACATCATATATTAGCGATCATGTCCACAAAAGTTCATACGTTTGATTCTTTGTGTATATATTGGATATGATTTATTTCTTCCTACTTGATATCTTACGTTACATTAATAACTTGTTAATTAATCAAATTTTCACACAGAAATTGAATGCAAGGTTGTGTGTAAAGGAAAACTTTTTTTACATGTGTTACTATGGGCTCATAGCCGACTGAACGGTAAAGGTGCAGAAGAATCGGCCGACCGATGATATCTCTCAGGTCAGTGAACCGATCGGTAAAAAGAGCCATTAAGGTAATCAATAGTAATAATTGCTGGGGAGTTAATGAAAATAATTGTCATTTATTGACAATTAATAATCTCATTTATGGGTGATTAATGAGTCCGACCTAACAATAAGCTTATTATAATTTATAAATATTTGTCTGACAAAGAACACAGGTAACTTTGGAATGAACTTTGAACTCTGATAACTAAATTTTGATGACAAGATTATTACGCAAAGTCATTGACTTGAGCGTCAGAGGGTCTTTTGCAGGCACCCTCCTTCACGGCTTGTACAAGCAGAAGAGAGAAGACAACACAACTGAACATCAGAATAAACAACTTTGAATGTTTTGGATTAGGGTTCTAAATCCTGCCGAAACAACATGAACACAAAGAATATACTACTAAGATAATTATTATGTTATGAAACTATTCTAATATGATTAAAACCAATTATTTTATTTGAAATATTACTAATATTTTAATTTCGTAAAGTTATTGCAGTGTTGCTTTTGAAACACGTTTCATTATATTAAGTAATAAGTTTGGATTTCGAATTATAAGTGATTTAGAGCTTTAAGTATGTTGCAATAATAGACCTTATAATCAAGGCTTAGAGATTGGAAGACCCTTATTTTTCTGAGAAAGAGGTTACCTCAACTTCAAATTTTCTAAGTAATTCTCACAAATTTATCTTAAATAATACCTTGATTAATAAATTATAAGAATAAAATATCTAAAAATTAACAGTAGCCTCTTAGAAAAAAAGACAAAACCTTAAAAACGACCCAGAACACATAGTTGAATTAATTATTACATTAAGAGATGCTACCAAAAATAAAAAATAAGAATAATATAAAAAATTAACTGTAATTTATTGTAAAATGATATCATATGATAATTTTTGGGTCCAATACATAAATGTAATTGAATGGAAGATGTTGACTTGCACGGCAGAGCTTAGAACATACATTTCACTGCAATAAATGCGAGTTAGAAGTATGCATTTCTAGAGTACCTAACTATTAAATGCAAGTGGGACCCATTGTTTTTATTCCCATATTATTCAGAAGCTAAGATTATTCATTCACACAGCCATCCCAACCAATTGTGTTGTGTGCCTTTGGGTATGTCCTTTTTATTTCTCTTAAAAATTCTTGGTCTGCTTCATCAACATTCATCATTCACTCTCAAACTTTATGTGATGTCCTCATGATGCAACCATCTAATCATCTAATTAATGTAAAGCAAATCTTGGTATACTACTTAAAACATGTGCTCCTTAGTTTAATTGTTTGATATTTATACATATGACTTTTCTAAAATTTATTTTGGATGAGATAACTTAATGTGATGTCTTTATTGACTTTAATTGGGACATCTTTCTTAGTAGTGGTTATGAGATTTTATGAGTTTAGAGAAAAATAATAATAAGCTTTTATAGTTAAATACTTTTATATATTATAGAAACAAATAAATACATAATTTTACTAAAATTTTATTAGATTAATTACATCTTTTACTAGATTTTTAAAAAGACATAAATTTTTATTTAATTATTCTCAAGTTATCGCCTATCATTTATTAATAATTGTAAGAAAAAAAAATGCATAGAAATATATATCTAAAGTATCTATCTCAATAACATAGGTCGGGATGTATTTAATTTTCTTTGCTCATTTTTTAAAAAAAATGACAAAAACATATTACATTTAGAAAAAAGAAATTTATAATTTTTGTTTCGGTAGGGTTGAAATTTCTAACTCAAAATATTTAAAGTTGTTCGCTCCATCCTCCAGGTTACGCTGTTCTTTTTCTTCTTCTTGTCCTTGTCCTATTCACGGGAAGTGTTCTGTAGAAGACACTCCGACACTCAACTTTAGTGACTTTGCGTAATAATCTTGTAATAAATATTAGTAATTAGAGTTCATTTCCTACCTTTTCTGTCATACATATATTTTTAAATATTACTAATGAACTTACCATTAGGTCTAACTCATTAATTACCAATAAATGATTGTATTCCTTTTAATTGTCAATCAATGACTATTATTCTCATTAAATGTCCATTAATAACTATTATTATTCAGAATAATTTCCAAATCGGTCGATAGTTTTCTCACAGGATGATCAGCCGCCATGTCCTTTGACTAATCAGGTGGTCCTACAATACAATTTTTATATTGGGTTTTAACATATTTCGGTAAATCAATTCAAAACATTTTCAGAAAATTCAATAAATTTACTTTCGAGAAGGAAATTCAATACAATTAATTTATTTTAAACTTTTCCTTCTGTGCATTCAATTCAAAATTTAAAATTGGGATACCCAACTTTTCTTTTTAATACCTTATATAACTTTTGTTGTACTCATTGCACGTCAAGATTATGAACTCTCCAAAATAATGACAACTTTTTGTGATTCAACCATGGTAACATTTATTTAAGCACTCCAATTTTTATTTCTAATATTATCAAAATTTGATAATGAAGTTAAGACTTTTGTTCTAAATAACCATTAAAAAATCTTGTGTAAGATGAATCCACAACATTTACCTCAAATAAACATGGTAGTATTAGTATACAACCTTAATACTACTTTAAGATAAACTCAATTTCAATTGAGACAAATGTACACCTAATAAATGTCATTTAAGTAGAACAAAGAAATATAATATGATAACCCATCTAGAAATTCTCTATCACATTCATCATAGTTATGTGGCATTATTATTATGTGAAGTTAGTAATTGCATAAGAAATTGTTTAGGAGTCACCATCGTCATAATGAGAACAAGATTGGTTCAACCAAAATAGGTATCGAAATATTAAACGTTGATAATAATACGCGTTAAATTGATGACCCAAACTCAAGGTTGAATTGAAAGGTCTTCGTGTAGCACTTAATGTTCATCCTTTGGGACCATTATGAATTTATGATTACAGATTGCTTATTTCTTACGTTATCCACAAGATTTTTTTTAGTTTTGCTCAATATATGACCAACTGGATTTAAGGAACAGCACGTGCGGTATTTTGTAGTCAAATTTTAGGAGGTGTCGGTTCGGTGTGATGCGCGTGCCGTTCTCTATCTCCTTTTTGCTTGCATTTCCAGTTTCCATTTTTTCAGATAATAATTGTTCGAATAAATTATAATATGAACGACTTTTACGTGGTTTGAATAAAAAACATGTGTAATTAGAGATTGTGTACAGAATAATGTGAACAAAAAAATTACACCAATTATATATTTTACTGTGTTTATTCTATGATCCCTTTCAATATCCGTTATGCCTTTTAGGATTTGAGGGAGTTTGGTTTAATAACCATGTTATTTAAATCTAATTACATCGGTTTGGATGTGTATTTTTTTCTTAAAGAAAACAAATATAAAATGACACATTTATATTTATTTGAGATATCTTATAAGAGTAAAAATAATATTAAAAGTATAATGAATTTTTGTATTTTTTTTAAAAAGAATAAAAATAAAAAATAGGATGTTAAATGAATATAAAATATTTGTATGTCAATCTATAATATTATTAACAACTTACTTTTATGTTACCGTCTTCCTCAAAAATACGTTTTTTTAAATCCTAATTTTATTTGAGAGATTAAAAATTTGACAGAAGTATTAGAAAGTGCAAATTATGTTTTAGATTTCATAAATAAAATACTGCATAATTTTTATTTATTTTTACCTAAATTCCTTTTAGTCCCTGAAAAATATAGGTTTGATTCAGTTTTTTATTTTTCTATTCTTTTAAAATTGAAAATTACTATTTTTATTTCTAGTATTACATGTGTTTTTACTGCATTCAAGGTAGTAGAGTAGTGACATATTCAATATTGGTTGTTGCACTCAATAGTGGTGCACATAAAGACTCTTATGCAGTCAATTAATTAAGAACATAAAACTAATAATAGAATACGTAAAAGAACCTATTTTAGTGAATGCTCTTTGGTCAGTACTTATATTTATATTTATATCTCTTTAGTCAATACTTCTATTTATAGACTTGTAGACTTATATGATAAATGTTGAGTAACATAAGATATATTTCATTTTCTTAGATGCATTTGCATGCGTATCTAATTAATTAAATTGTTGAGTATTAATACTAACATAATGAAAGTCTTATACTACTATTCTTTTAGGGCTTATGTTATAGTTATAAACATATAAACAAGTCTTTTAAACTATGGTTTTAACAATAGCTTATAATCATTATATACTACGATTCTTGGTAGAATTGTAGTCTATTTGAATACTAAACTACGAATTTTTCAAAAACCGTAATCTGTTAACATTCAAATATCCTTCATAAATTTTCAAAGAAACTACTATTTAGGAAATAATAATAATAGTGTATTAGGATTCAAACACACTTGTAGGAATTATGATGATCTATAAGTTACGATTTTGCACTTAAATGTAACCATTTTGGGATTTGATTTTAATATTTATTTGCTTTAGTTTCTATGCACCTAATTAAGAAGCAGAAGTACGAAACAAAACCCGAACCGACCAGAACTAGAACCAATGAATAATTACATATATATCATTTACTTCACATTTGTCAACAAGGTGTATTTAAATACAAAAGAAAATTTAAAAGTCTTCGCTAGCCTCATGTGTTTGTCATGAAATATGTTGCCCAAGTATTACTAATGTAATTTATTGATTCAAAATTCAATGATAGAGCATTGTTAGAAAATAAAATAACTTCAATTAGTATGTAAAATAAAAAAAAACTTTAATAATGAATTCGGTTAATCATTAACTAGTTCAATATTTTTAAATACTAGTTCGAACTCCTCCATTGCATAATATAGTATGCAATATGAGTAAATTTGTTTATCACACTACAAAAGAATACCAACATAATTAATAAATTATAATTGAGTAAGAAAATTAAGAAAAAAATTATAATTGAAAAAAATAGCTAACTTTTGAGTGATTTTAACATCCCAAATTCTCACACTTGAAAATTCATAATTTATGTATTGTACATTACATTTAAGGTAACATCCCATAATCTCTCACTTGATAATTCATAGTTGATATATATCTATATGTTTTAAACTCAGATATCAACTACAAATTCATAAGTATAGATCGAATTCTTCTACTTTATTCTTCTATCTTTTTCTTCGTTGGCACTGAGTCAGACGACATTCCTTCATCTGCTCCCGTATAACGAATTATACGATCATCGCACATACCCAAACACAAACACAAACAAGTAGGGTGAGCTAACATGCAACCAATCATTTATACAACATGCATATTTCCTTTGATGCACTCAACAAACCTCATATAATAACTATGTCAGACACACTCATACCATCATACAACAATCGCATCATAGATACTCATCCATTACTTTGATACACTCAATAGACACTCCTTTCACAATACCCAATAGACACTCATTCCATAATACCCAATAGACACTTATCCCGACGATATGTTGATGAGCGGTCAACGGGAGGTTACGCACTTGTGATGCCTTCTTAGTCCTCAACACTATGTCCAAAACCAGCACATAGACCAGGACCTCCTGCCCTTCATACCATCCACAAGGTTAGTCCTTCACACTATGTCCAAAACCGGCACATAGACTAGGACTTCCTGCCCCTCTCACCACATAATTCATCCTTCTCTACCTAAGACTAGATGATTATTAAAGTATCAGGATAACCTCCAACTTCAGGACCCTCAACATCAACATATACACACATACCATGGCATTACAGAATCTCTCCGCGAGACTCATATCATGCTCACATTCCTCAAGTCATATTATACCCTTACGAAATCTCCCCATAATACTCATATCATGTTCAGATGCATAAATTCAAATCCAATATAATAAATTACAATCATCACAGAAATCATACAAAATGAATATATCACAAAATAAATTAACAATACTAAAATATCACCATAAATGGTCACCGGAAAAGAATCAAATGTTTGACGAATCACACTAACCATAAACGCCAGTACATATGACTAGTCACAACTTACTGGATTTGACCAGGACTGCTCTATGATCAGGGATGTACCAACTCTGGCTTTTAAGATTCCTCTATCCTACCATCACACTTATAATTCATAATTCCATATCTACCACAATAACATGAATTCATCAGAAATTTTCATTCCAACAAGATATATTGCACGATAATTTAACAGTACAGAATCTGTTCAACAAGATTTAAGTTAAAAGCTTGTCGAGTAGACTTCCAGGAAAGAGAGGTGCGTCACAATGGACAACTTAAGTACCAAGTATTTCCTTAGCCAAAGTGTTCCTCAACTAGTTTTAACGAATTTCTTATTTACAGATTCAAAACAACAGCATATAATATTAACACCGAAATTCAATATAGATAGATATTCACTAAGCATTATCAGTATTCACACAGAATTTCAAGACATGAATAGTAATAAAATAATGCTAAATCATAATATAAAAGCTTAGAAATGTTAGCTCCCCTACCTTTATTCCAGACTTAATCTCTTGCTCATAATTTGTTTCCCCGAAAACCCTCAAGAGCTTCTACTCTTCTTGCAACTAAAAATTTCTTCCTAACTCTTTCTTCTCTATTTCTCAAGGTTTCTCACTTGATTCTTCCTCTCTTTGTGCAAAATAGCCTCCCCTCTCATGACTATTTATAGTCCAAAAATTTTACTATTCAACATTTTTTTAATATTATTTATTATTTTAATATTATTTTATTATATTAATATCTTAATCACCACTTACATAATGGATTCCTCAATAATGCCTTAAAACATGGAGTGCTTAATCCACTGTCAATATTTTAATTTTTATTTTATTTTTTTTAAAGAAAAAGGTAGAAAAGAGTTTGAACCCATGTTCTTGAAATCACCACAATTTTCTATCAATTAAGCATCTCATATGGTTACATATTATATTATATTGTATTGATCCTCTCCTTTAGAGTTATTCAAATTTGTATTTGTAATCAAACATTGATTGTGTTTGTATTGAACAATTGTATTGAGTTATATGTATTAGTCAGAATTGATTAGGGAGTGGTTATAATACTTGAAAACCAGGAGTGGGAAAACTCAGATTAGTCAGGATTGACTAGGGATACTAAGATTGGTTAGAATACTTGGTTACTAAGAGTGGTTAAACTTAGACTTGTCAAGATTGACTTAGGGAACCAAGAGTGGTTTAGAATACTCGGACTAGTCAGGATTGACTAGGAGACAAAAAGTGGTAATAATACTTGCAACCAGGAGTGGTTTAAACTCAGTTGTAATCTTGGATAAAATTAGTGGAACCTCTCAATAGTTCTTGAGGGAGACTGAATGTAGCTCAAGTTGAATGAATCAGTATAAAAATATTTGTGTTATCATTTTCTTTATTTGAAATGTTTTCTTAGAACACTTTATTAAAAACACAATCATTTAACAAATATAGCAAACTGTCTAACCCTTGCTATAGCTAACAAATGTTGTTTTGCGAAAGAGTTTTTGAAAACACTATTCACCCCCTTCTAGTGTTTTCCCTGTATTTCAATCTTTTCTTCCCTGTTGTTAATGTTGATCTTTTGGGTTGTGCTTTCAATCTTTGGATCGAATAAAAAAAAAGTGTATGACAACAATGTAATATTAAAAGAAACTAAATCAGTTAGCTTAAATACACATAAATACAAATTTGTACAATGATTAATCTAGTATAAGCAAATATTTTCTTAACACATATCCCTAGCAATGACACTAAAAACTTGTTGGATTTCCACACAACAACTCAAGTATATTAGGTACTTTATAGTATAATAAGTGTCGTATCCATAGGAATTTTGTAGAAAAACACTATATGTTTTAATTATTTTGATCATTTAGTTTAAAGTAGAAATGATTGTGATGTGTAGAAAACAAATTTGGTTCGTGAAAATAGTGTGAAATTTGTTGGAAAATAGTTTGGATTATCAAGCGAGTGACTTTCAGTTAATCTAACAGATTTGAAGTTGACCCCACACTTTTCCTCTCTTGTATTAGATCTATATTTAGATATGGCAGTGCAAATGATCAAGTACTAGGAGTTCGCTTATATGTAACTCTAGGTCCATCCTTGACACCTAGAGCCTAGAATCACCAAACTTCAATATGATTCTTAAATAACTGCTTGAATAGATCACTTGCATTAAGATTAAGACTCCAATGTCCAACTCTAACCCTAGATATATTCTTTTAATGTCTTCAATTGTGTAACCCTCTCAAAGTTTGATGCGTCAACACATTGACGTAAGATAAACAAAATCTTGTAATCTTTCCTCTCAATCTCCTTATATTCTTATTAAGCTTCGATTCTTCTTACACCAACATATTTGTAACCTCATAACAACTCATATCAATATTTTTCAATTATAATAGTTCTTTATTGTAAGAATCAAAATATTAGTAGGAAGGAAAATTATCTTATTTTTCAACCTCAATCCCTTCTAACCATTATAACAATTGTTAGGACATACAAAGAATAAAATAAGAGACACATTAATTTTATTGAAAACACGTATTGTATTTAATGCATTCTTCTCGATAGTTCAATACACATTACTCTTACACTTTTTTACATTTTTAGAAAAAACAATTAGAATACAAAAAAATTTAGCTCAATGATAGAAAACTTATTCATTAATAAAAAAATACTTTTATGATTACATATTCCTATTTTATAAATTTAATTTTTTTTTGTTTTTAACATGATGATAAACTTCTTAATAACTTTATTTTTTTTTAATATAATAACGTGTTTTCACTAGTTTTAGAATAGAAAAAATGAAAACCATATTCAAATCTACTCCATATTATACTATGCCTAATCATTACCGATAAACATATACAACAATTTCAGACATTTCTTTTTACATCTCAATAATTTTAACCTGCACCTTTATAAAATTTATTTTAAAATGTATATTTTAAAAAAATTGTATTATATTTTAGATTGCATATTCTAAAATAAAAAATAAAAAATAAAAAATATATTTTAAATCATAATTCTAAATATAAAATTTATATTTCAAATTATAAAATTTCGAATACAAGAATTTGTGGGTGCGAGAAGAAATTTATGGAAGCAGAAACTTCTAACACTTATATATTAAAAAGCCTACTTTGGGTCGAGCTTTTGCAATTAATGGCCCAAAAGTCTTGACATTTTGTTGTTTGTTTCCAGAACACGTGTACAGATGATGGCTTTCGAATTGAAAGCCCAAAAGTTTTCCAAATCGTATTGTGGTGCACTATTTAGATATCAAATTAATACAAAATAAAAATTAAATCGTATGGTTTAATTATATTTTCATATTGTTCTTTTTCGGTAAAAACCTTAGAATCCATATAAAAACTATGGTTAAATATGTTTTTAGTCCATAAACTATTAAGTGATTTTGGGTTTCGTCCCTCTTCGGATTTGTTCATTTTAGTCCTTTTAGTTTTGAAACTCTTATGTTTAATCCTTAAAAAGCAACTACGTCAAATTTTTGTATGAGGTGACTAACGGTAAGTTAGGTGTGTGCCACGTTTTTTCTTTTTTTCTGAATTATTTGCCACGTTTTTTCCAAACCCTTCCTTCTTCTCCCCCAATCACTCAAAATGTCTGCTCATCTCTTTCACACCCACCATTGTTCTCTCCCTTAAGTCTCCATTTTCATCCATTTGGGGTTTCCATGGTGCAGGTTCAGATCATGCAAGAGGACAACCTCGATCTCACCGCCCCTTCGCCACCTCCTCCTCCCCACTAGTGGTGGCCTAGGGTCCGAGGGTCTCGTTAATGGTTTCGAGACAAACGTGGAACGCAGTTTTCTCGCACTTTGTTAGGTCGTGTTTGGAGGCCGTGTTTGGTGGTGAGCTTCTTCACGGTGAAGTAGTTGTGCTCCACAGCGCATGTAGTGATGTCAAGGAAGAGTTTAATGACGTCACAGTGAGAGGTTACTTTGTGAGTGACGTTGGGTTCTGAATCTACAATAGAGAAGCAAAGTTCTAGGTAGAATGTAGAACTACACGCTGTAAAACCCTGAAAATGACACCTGGAAGAGAGGGACAAATGTCTCAACTAAAAGAGTTTGAGCATTTTATAGGATTTTTCCAAAGCACAACTCATCCCATTTTCTCAAAATCTGCATCTCTCTAAAAAACTCAAACCTCTTCTTTTCTCCTCCTTCTCTCTAGAAAATCTTCATCTCATTTCATCTTTTCAATCATCTGACCACACTTAATCACCCCTGGTATCAAGAACTTCAATTTTCACCGATCAACGTCTCGTTTAGAACGGATAAGTCTCAATCTTTGGGTTCTTGTAGGATTCTGAAACTGTCTGACACATGCAAGTCACATTTCTGGTTGCATGTGTACATTAGCTTCTTCTTCTGATTTCTGATCACTTTTATGATATTTTGGGTTGGTCCGTTACCGAAAATTAGTGAACTGTAGGTTCTTGAGGATTTTGGTGTTAGGAACAAATTTCTGAAGTGGTAGAGTTGTTCGGTCCAGTTAAGAGGTAAGGGAAGCTAGATAATTTAATTACTTGGTTTTGATGTATGGATATGTTGTTTAATAATTATGCATGTGTATGAAATTGATTTGGATAAAGCTGTATGAGTGTAAAATTGGATGAATTGGGTGTTCGGTGTTGTTGGTGTGGAATAATTGATGTTGTGTTTATGATGATTGGGTATTTGTATGATTATGGAACAATGGTTGAGTGAAATTGGTAGGGTTTGGTGTCGATCTTAATTCTGTAGCTATTCTATAGAATTATGTAGTTGTTGAAGGTCTTTAATTGACCGTTCGGCTTTTATCTGGTGCTTGGTCTTAACTGAGTTCTACTATTGTGGATTCTCAGTTAATGATTGTTCGGTTTAGTATTGATTTTCAATGAATTATAGCATTCTGTCTAGACATAGATTTTGTTTAGAAACAACGTTCAGTCTGTCATAGGCTATAACTGTTATTGACCGCTCGGTCTTGAACTGTCTAGGTAGTGCTCGGTCAGATGCCAACACTCAGTTTCAGTAGTGCTCGGTGATGCACTAAGCACTCGGTCTCATCATATTACCTAAAATTATGTAATTTGAAATTGAAACTAAGAGTGTTCGGTCTAAGCTCGTAGTATTCGGTTTAAGCTATTAGATTTTGATTATAAGCTTTAGTAGTTAATTATGTCCAATTATAGATGTTCTATAGTATTAAGTCAAATCTTTGGATTTTCTCCATTAAATACAGTTCGGTTATAGTCTTTGAATAATGAGAAAATGTTCTGTCTCACAATAAGTATTTCGTTCAACTAAAGTGTTTAGCCTGGTTATAACGTTCGGCCTAAGTCCTAAGTGTTCGGCCTAAGCCTATAGTGATTAGTATAAGATAATAGTGTTCTCGGTATGGTCTACTAGTGGTCGACATTAATCAATAAGTGTTCGGTCTAATTCAATAGTACTCAGATCAAGCTAATAGTGTTCGGCTCATGCTTGAGTTTCACTCTTTACATGACCGTTCGGTCATGTTCACCATAGGGAAACAATATCCCGTTTGGTCAGGTTCACCATAGGGAAACCATATCTCGTACGGTCAGGTTCACAAATAGAAGGTGTTCTACCGTCAGGTTTTGTTCATAATAAGTGTTGATATTTTCCAAGTCAGTTATGCTCCATGGTGATGTTGTTTTAATGTTGAGTTTGAAGTTATTTAAAGATGTTATGGATGAGGAAAGATGTTGTTAATGAGGTATGGTATTTAAAATGTGATATGAATGAATAAGTATGATGTGATTTGTATTATATGGATATGAACGAGTGTTCCAAGGAGGAATATCTCAAAAATGGTTATGGAATTGTAAAATATGAATATGGTCAGACTAAGCTGTCGTTCATCCTAAAATTCTAATGGCCACCGAGTCTCATGTAGAGAATGGTGGCGCATGTTGTTAGAATAGCAGGAGGCCTGGTTGCGTATAGCTTGGGGTTCCAACTATCGGACTAAACTCATGTGTAGACTTGGGTTTCCAGCTACAGTAAGGGATGAAGGGCTAACCTCATGTGGCAGGTTGGGTTTCCAGCTATGGTAATTCTGATGATTTTCCAGATTACCTTTCCACGAGTGCAAGAACGTCGTAATTCATACAGTCAGAGTAAAGTGAACAGTCATTGCATGCATTGTTGTATGATTATGGTTGGAAATGTATGATTGGTTGTTGCGAGATGGACTTATTGATTTATATCAGATTTATGTGAGTTATCTCTTTACATAGTTAATTAAATTACACTAGCTTACCCTTATTTTCCCGTCTTGTCATGTCGTCCGTTCGGTCGTCCTTGTCCTTGCAATGATCACCCTTTGGGTGTGAGCAGAGTGTCCAGAAGATATTCTGGAGCAGGCGCTGGCAGGAGAGGAAAGATTCCGCTAAGAGTAAGACCGTTCGGTCTTGTGCTTGTTTTTGTTTTTAGTATTTGTTAGTGTAGGACCGTTCGGTTGATAATCCTCTTGTATGACTGATCGGTCTGTTTTTATGATTTGTATCAATGTAGGTTTATGTAAAGTTTTTAATGGTTATTTTAGGATAACTGTAAGTTAAACTTTATTTCCTGTAACTGTTCTATTTTATTGTAAATGTAAGTACTCTTGAATATAGTTTACAGCTATATTTTTGGGATGTTACACACGCGCTCATAAGAATCGCGTGGGACTGGTGGGAGAGGGATAAAGGGGTGCTGCTGCTTTTTTAGAGAGAGAAGTGTGGTGGCCGAAATCTTAGAAAGAGAAAGAGGAAGTTTTGGGTTAGTCATGGCTTAGTCTGATGGTGAAGGTGCCCAAAGACACGGGGAGAACCATTAAATGTCTATATACCTTGATATATTGGTTACACTCAACAAAGACTGGATCATCTCCGTTAAGCTGAAATACATCAATTTTCCAATGACAAAAAGACATTTGTGCCGAACAGGACCATTGACACTAAAACCATATATCTGAATTAAAGGCAAGCCAATACCATCACTTAAACCAAAAACAAATAAGGAAGCAATGGAGCAATTTATCTCAACTAGATTTTTAATTTAAGAAATCTATGAAGCAAAATATAAGCAATTGATCAATGTAAAAAATGTCAACCTGTATTAAAACTGGTAGAAGATCCATATCTCAGTAACATTTCCATTTGAATCTTCTTGTTTCCTAGAGCTACCAGCAGAAGACTTCCTTATAATGGACCCTTTCATAAACATGTTAGAGATGATAGGGAGAGATATTGTTCCTTGTGGCAATGAGGGAAGAAGCTCATTTTCCAGGTTTACAATCTCAAATATCTATATATTGGAACAAATAATTAGACTAAAATCTTCTCTTCAGAAATGGATCAGAACTAGAAATATCAAGGCTTTAAATAATGGTACATTGATGTTAGGTCAGAGTTTGATAAATGAACCCTTAATCAACACCACCATAACCAACCAGGTCACGTGCCTCGACGACTTCTTGCACGACAACTTCTAACATAGCACGAAGCTCCGAGACAACAACATTGGTAAAAACAGAAAACTCTTGGCCGAGGAGAGCAATGTCGGTGGTGATGACGGTGTTGTCTGGTCGGAGTGAATTTCTTCCACTGACGGGAGTCTGCTTTTGGCAATAATGGTGTCGGAGGCAGTGGACGTATTGCTCCGTTGAAGAGTAGTAAAAAAGAAAAAAAGGAGAAACGTGGCATACACTCATCACGGAAGCTACATCCCACGTGAGCTCGCTGTTTGTCACATAAAAGAAAACTTAACGCCGTTCAATTTTAAGGACTAAACATAAGAGTTTTAAAACTAAAAAGACTAAAATGAACAAAACTTTCAAAGAGAGACGAAACCCAAAATCGCTTAATAGTTTAGTGACTAAAAACATATTTAATCCTAAAAACTATCCAAATAGGAAATATAATTTGTGTGGTAAGAGGACTAATAATATCCATGATTACTTTACCTTTTATGTTATTTCTCCCAAACTTAACTATAGAATTTAAAAAAAAAAGTTGGATATAAATATTATTTTAATTATTTCTATTCTATCAACAATATTTAAAAAGAAAATCTTTGATTAACTTAAGATTATAATTTTAAGGAATCTTTTTTCATTCTTTATATGAAATTAAGAAACATTAGATTAGAATTTTAATGACATATAATTAATAGAATTAAATATTTACTAACTTTCATAAACATAAATAAGATTTGACTTTATTGATATTTTATTGTGATTCCTTAATAAGATAAAATATCATGTATAAGAGAGGAAAATGAATTAAATTGTAACATTTTAGAATTATACACCTCAAATGCTATTAATTTTTACTATAATTATATTTTTATTTGCTAGTTTTTAATTAGCATTGAAATATTCATTTCTGTGTTTCCTTTTAAAGAAGTTATCATAGAGATAATTTTGAGCACAGAAAACAGTCTAAGACTTTTTTATATAAATGCATGAGGACCTCTCCACCATGAGATCTATAACTACACAATAAAGAAATAAACACCGTTTCCTAATCAAATCAAGAAAAATGAAAATCATTTTTGGTTTTTCTCTTCTGCTGCTTCTTCTCTGTGTTGCTTCGGGTAAGCACTCTTGGTCACAAATTCTAGAATTTCAGTTATAGTATTTTGTGCGTAAATATAAATGAATTTTAGAAATTAATTATATAGATGCAGGAAATGAAGTCCAAACGACAGAGGTACCTTTAGACTGCGAGGAGTATCCGTTGATTAACGATGTTTGTGACCCAAAAAATCCAGAAGATTGTATCTATGATTGCAAATTACATTATAGAACAACATACATAGGTGCATATTGTGACATTTATAAAAAGATTTGTGTTTGTATATATTGTGGTGGAAAATAGTTTTCACACCTCTTCAGTCTGTATCAACTCAAACTCAGGGGTCTAAATAAAACCTTATTTATTATTCATTTTATCACTTGCTTTATTTTATTTTACTTTACATTGAAGTCTGATTCAATTGGGTAATTTTGTTATATGATTAGGAATGACAACGAAAAAAAATCTCTATTTTATATTTATTTTTTTAAAAAATTCATTTGTATATTCAAAATTAATATTTGTATTTGTATATTCAAAATTAATAGGTATCAAACTTTTTCTCACAACTTGTATCTATATTTATATTCATTTTCTTACTATTTCAATATCAATTAATTATTTTTTTATAAAATATTAAAAAAAACATAACATATTCAATATAAAAGAAGAGTATTCTCGTTTCTTTAAAATCAAATATTTAGAAGTAATTGAATGGATTTCAAATTTTAAATTAGAATACCAAATAAAATTTTATGAGAACTAAAACATTTATTAAATTTACAAATATTAATGAAATTTAGTTGATAAAATTTAAATTTTAAAAATATAAAAGGAAAACAAATATTCAAATTAAAAAATATTTTAATACTTTAATTTTTTAAATTCTAATGAAATCCCTTTTTCTATACACTAATAAAAATTATAGTACATCTTTTTATAAAAATCACAAAAAGAACAAATATTAGACGAATAATAATTTAAATTTAATGTAAATATTTCATTTTTTGAACTTAAATATATGTTGAATGGTCATAAAGATATTCAATACAATTACATTAAATTCTTATATTATTGTAAATAAAATCTATTTATATAATTATAATGATAAAATTATCATGATAATAGTTAGAAAATAAAAATAATTATATAAAAATATTAAAATAGTATTTTATATGATAAAAACAAAAAAAAATAAAAGCATTAAAAAAATTAAATGTGTGCTTTAAATAATTTGATAAATCATTGAATGAAATCATAACAAATTATTTAATGACTATAAATATTTTAATAATTTAGATGATGACAAAAATGAATATTATACTAAATATGAAAAGAGGGATAAAATGAATTTAGGGTTAAATATGTTTTTAGTCCCTAAACTATTACCGTTTCTGGTTTTCGTCCCTCTTTCAAAATAAGGTACAATTTGTCCTCATTCTTTTCGAAACTTTAGTTTTAGTCCTCGAAACTTTGGTTTTAATCCTCGAAAACTAACCTCGAAAATTACCACATTTTTAACGGTGTTAATTTTCGAGAACTAAAACCAAAATTTTGAAAAGAATGAGAATCAAATTGTACCTTATTTTGAAAGAGGGACGAAAACCAAAAACGACTAATAGTTTAGGAACTAAAGACATATTTAATCCATGAATTAAACGTACCTATCTTCATTTTGTTACCCAATTAAAAAATTAGATATTACAGTATCCATTCCCATGTGGGAATTTTTTCATGCATTTGAATAATTTATCATTCTTGTATACAACATTTGCTTTCAACTAGGAATGAAAACACATTTTCTTGCCAGACTTACGTGTTGGTTTTTCCAACTGGTTTGTTTATTTAAAATACAAGTCCTTCTAATTAAAATAGAGTCACACTTAAAAAAGTGTATTAAATATAACAAAGCGACTTCCTTATGTAATAAATGTGTGTGTATATATATATATATATATATATATATATATATATATATAGGGTTTACTAATGCGCATACGTCTGTTTTTCAGTTGGTACATTTTAGCAATGTGTATTGGGTTTTAGTAGACAAAAATACCCTTATAGATCATGGATTCTAAGTTTTAAGGTTAAGAGTTTTTAATAATTTTCATTCTCAAAATTAAAAAAAAAAAAGAAACCCCAAACCCTTACTAATCTCCTCATCCCTCTCAACCCTTTCTCTTTCATCTCTCTCACTCCAACATTTTCTTTGTCATCCTATGATAGTCTCAACTGAAAAATATCAGAAACATTGGCTGTTAAACAATCTTACAAAAAATGATTTTATAATGAGTTTTCATTTTATAATTTTTGTCTTATCTAATTTTATCTAATTTTCACAAGCATAAAGGAATTGGTAATTGACTTGGAAAAAATAAAAAATACTCGTTGTTAAACAATTTCTTACAAAAAATGATTTTATAATAAGTTTTCATTTTATAATTTTTGTCTTATCTAATTTTCACAAGCATAATGACATCAAAGGAACTGGTAATTGGCGTGGAAAAATTCAGAAACACTCGTTAAACAATTACTTACAAAAAAATGATTTTATAATGAGTTTTCATTTTATAATTTTTGTCGTATATAATTTTATCTAATTTTCACAAGCATAATGACATGCGAAGAAATTGGTAATTGGCTTGGAGGGTTTTCTTAGAGATGATGATTCAACATATGCAGATGATGAAATTAGAGAGGTCAGTGAAGATGGTGAAATTGAAAAAAATCTTGAATGAACCTTTGCGTGAAGGTGAATATGTCAATGAGTCAACTCCTTACAAAGACAAATTGCTTAACGGCTAGTGTTTATGATTTTTTCAATTGGGGCTAGAGTAGGGATGATAGAGAAAAGGTTGGAGTGAGAGATGAAAGAGAAATGGTTGAGAGGAATGAGGGAGGTGAGTAAGGGTTTGGGAGTTTCTTTTTTCTTTTTTAGTTTTGAGAATGAAAATTATTAAAATACTCTAAACCTTAAAACTTAGAATCCATAATATATAAGGGTATTTTTGTCTACTAAAACCCCTGTTTTTCAGTTGGTACATGTTAGTAATGTGTATCAGGTTTTAGTTGACAAAAATACTCTTATATATCATGGATTCTATGTTTTAAGGTTAAGGGTATTTTAATAATTTTCATTCTCAAAACTAAAAAAAAGGAAACCCCCAAACCATTACTCACCTCTCTCATTCCTCTCAACCCTTTCTCTTTCATCTCTCTCACTCTAACATTTTCTCTATCATCCTATGGTAGCTCAACTGAAAAAAATCATAAACATTGGTTGCTAAACAATCTTACAAAAAATGATTTTATAATGAGTTTTCATTTCATAATTTTTGTCTTATCTAATTTTATCCAATTTTCATAAGCATAAAGGAATTGGTAATTGACCTGGAAAAAATAAAAAATACTCGTTTACAAAAAATGATTTTATAATGAGTTTTCATTTTATAATTTTTGTCTTATCTAATTTTATCTAATTTTCACAAGCATAATGACATCAAAGGAATTGATAATTGGCCTGGAAAAAATCAGAAACACTCAGTTGTTAAACAATTTTTTATAAAAAATTATTTTATAATGAGTTTTCATTTTATAATTTTTTTTCGTATATAATTTTATGTAATTTTCACAAGCATAATGACATCCGAAGGAATTGATAAATGACCTGGAGGGTTTTTTTTAGAGATGATGATTCAACATATGCAGATGATGAAATTAGAGAGGATAGTGAAGATGGTGAAATTGAAGAGATCTTGAATGAACCTTTGCCTGAAGGTGAATATGTCAATGTTTACAAAGACAAATTGTTTAACGGCAAATGTTTATGATTTTTTCAATTGGGGCGATGACAGAGAAAAGGTTGGAGTGAGAGAGATGAAAGAGAAAAAGTTGAGAGGAATGAGGGAGGTGAGTAAAGGTTTGGGGATTTCTTTTTTTTAATTTTGAGAATGAAAATTATTAAAATACCCTTAACATTAAAAGTTAGAATCCATGATATATAAGGGTATTCTACTAAAACCCGGTACACATTACTAAAATGTACCAACTGAAAAACAGACATACTATATATATTGATATTTATACAATCAGTAAAATGTAGTGAAATAAAAAATGAGACAAACAAATACGCAAAGTTTTACATTACTATTTTATTATAAATTATTATTATAATTATTTTTTATAATCATTATTAAATTTGCTTTATGTAGTATTTACAATTAAAAAGGTATTTTTAGCGTACATAGTTTTACCATTTCTAAGAAGTTTTTAAATTATATATCTTAGTTTATTAAATTCAAATTTAATATTATATTAACTAAAATAAATTCAATATTTTTTAAAATTTATTTAGTTGTCATAATTTTGTTTATTGAATAATTAAGGTATGTTTTAATATTCAATCTTTAATTTTGAGAGCATGATTATAGTGGTTGAAGTTACAGTCCTAATAAATGGTGGAATGATCGGGCAAAACATTAAATGAGAGGTTCTTTGATGTTGATCGGCAAAGGTTCCTTCTCCATGTTCAAAGACTTAGAAGTCCAAAAGAAACCTAATTTAGGTACTAAACTCTTAAGTAAGGCCCTAATGATGTGTTATCCATCACAAAACTAAACAAGGTTATTGGCCAAATATAAGGCCTAAAATGAATCTATATTACATATTTACATAAATGGTTAAGATAAAAGAAGACTAATACTTGATTCTCCACAAAAATAGAGTCCTTAAAGCTCTTTCTTTCTCTTGAAAGGGATTTGTCTTCAAATCTTCATAGTTGATCATCACCTACAAAATGAATTAAATCGTAAATGTTTAAAGTAGGACTTACATCATATTCAATTGGAAATTCTATTCTATATGAAGTATCATTGATCTTTTGGACCACCTGATGACAATCTGCTAGCTAGGTTGAGTCAAAACTAGAAGGAAAGCCATGGAGGCAGTCATAAATGATGATGCGCGAAAATGATGATGGGTAGAAGGCTAAATGTCTCGACCTTATGATGTTTTATGGTGATGGAGGATATATTTAGTGATACTCTAAGAGAGGTTGGGTCAACTTTTGGAGGAAGGTAACTAGAGAAGGCTACTTGGGTTGCTCTAGCCTAAGGTGATCTAATAATAATAGTATGGCAAAAACATGACAAGATAACTTTACTTTAAATCAAAGGTAATTACATGAAGGAGATACACCTTTATTTATAGGCTAAGGTGTCTCAAAATGGACAAAAACTAAAACCTAAAATAGCCACCTTGGTTAGCTTGGAGAACAAGGAGAAATCCTCTCCAATAGAAGGGATACAAGTGGCGAAAATCCTCTCAAATAAGAGGGAGACAAGTCGCACATTCAGTGATCTTCCTCGGCTTGCTTCCATCAATCCTGATATCCCTGATCAGCGAATAACCTGTAATTACCCTAGATCAGTTGGATATTTGCACCACTCCTGGTTTCTCAATTAACAAGTAGTTGTTAATTACCCTTGACTGGATGAGTATTTGCACCACTCTTGGTACTAAGCAACCTTTTCTAAATTTCCTTTGAGTATTCACACCACTCCTAGTATCCTTAAGCATTATAGTATCTACGATACCACCTAATTGAGTTTCACCCACTCCTAATTGTTCAGTATTCTTCATCACTCCTAGTATCCTTGATCAATGAATAACCTCTAGTTACCCTAGATCAGTTCAGTATTCGCACCACTCTTGATACTAGACGACCTCACATAGATTTCCTCAACTCTCTAGAGTTAAGTTGTAAATGTTTTAATTCTCCTCAGAATTGCAATCAAAGATTACTTACAAGTCGTTCACAATAAAAACAGTCTAAACACTCGCAAGTGTTTCTCTCATCACTCTTTTTCTCTCATCTTACAATCAGTAAGCAATATAACAATGAAGCTTGAGAGTATTTCTTTTTTCTCTTCTCTTTTCTCTTATTATCTTTTTCTCCTCAGATATATTATTTTTTCTTTAGCTCTTATCTTTTTCTCTTTCCTTTGATTTGAGGAATTTAGCTTTAATAGCTCAAAGAGATTTCCTTGCTCAACGGATGATGAGATATTTTCATATCTTTGTATTTTCTCTCCTTTTCATCATCATCTTTTTATTTCTTCTTGCCTTCTATTTGTACACCTTGATGATATAATCATTATGACAATGCATGTCTTGATAATATGACTATTTGACGAAGCTTGTCTTGAGATTTTTTTTTTTTGGCTATTGATGTAGGTGTCAGTCATAGGATAATGTCTTTTGTTAAAGCAGATGTGTTTTTCATATCTTTTATCAAAAACATTTTTTACTTATCTTTTTGGCATAACTTTTGATGACTTGATCAATCATTCTTTTGCCTTTCTTTTATGAACGTTTGTGGCGATTTTCTTACACAAGATAGAAACTTGTATAACAAGTATGTCTTATTGTTTACTTCAGTATTTTTGAATGTTTTTATCATTTGTTTAGGATTATGTGTTTTTTAATGTTTTTGTGTCTGTGAGATTAGTTGATATCATTTAGTCTGTAAGAGACTTCTTAGTTGGTATTTTACTTATTAATTTCATGATTTTTTTACATAGGTATTTCTGTCACTATTTTCTAAGGGAAGAACATTTTGTGAATGTCTTTCATGTTGCCTACTGCTGATCTGATTGGATTTTGATGTATAATCCACTTATCATATATCACTTTTGTTGTTTTTGAATGTTGAGCATTTAATGTGATTTAATGCTTGCTCCAAACAACAAAGTACTTTTTAATTTCGTACCATTAAGGTAACATTTGACGATTAGGCTTTTCTCTTAAAGATACCAAGCGTTGAGTAAAGACTTCATTATTGGACGAAGCATTGTTTTAACTCATGTATCGTTTTGGCAAGTACATGCTTCTTATTATTTTTGTCTCTTCTTTAGACAGATAACGTTTAACTTATTTAAAGTTTATTTGATGTTTTAGGCTTTTAATCACCTTCCAAGCGCACATTCATTTCTCTCATTTTTCATTTTCGACTAGTGCTCCACATCAGAATTTCTCACTCCTCCACGAGGCATTTTGCTCAATCCACGTCAGACTTTGTGGCTCACGTCATCGCTCCATCAGCCACATCTGCGAGAGCTTCTGTTTCGCACTGCCTCTCGAAGCTCATCTCCACCAAAACCTAATTCCATCGACAACATTCTTCGTCCTCTTCACATCATCAACTTCACAGCTCCTTCAACACAGTGATTCTCTCCACGAATCACTCATGGAAACTAAAATATTCATCGCTCCAGCCATATCTATCGAACCGCGTCTCTCGCGTCTTCGAATCACTAATCCAAAGCCTTTTCGAGCCTCTGATCTTTCCAAGCATCATATCCATTTGTTTCATCTTATAGTGTTCTTCATTTTTCACTATTTATTCCTTTATTCCTAATGATTAACGTCTCTCTCGTTCATCCACCGACGAAGCTTAGATCCTACGGTTTTCGTGAGTTCGCTTTTCGGCATCGACAATGCTGGTTCAAGATTCAGAACCTCCAAATGTGTTCCTCCTCCATCAAGCTCTCTCACTAGGGTTTCAAGAGCATTCATCGTTTTAAGTCTTTTTTCCATTTTTTCGCTGCATTTCGTCATTGGAGAACGCCTCGAGGAGCATCGAATCCAGCTCGGACGGGTCTACTTAGTCTTCTCATCGGAGCTTCTTCCATCAAATGTTTCCCATAAGGCTTGCCAATTTGTTTCTCGAGGATTTTGGTTCGACATTATCCCAAATGTTAATTAATGAACCAAATCAACTCGACTGGATTCTTTTGCAATGGGCTTCCAAACTTACTTTTTTCAATCTGAATTCAAGTGTTTTACTTTGCAAGTCCACTACCAAGACAAAGTTGATGAACAAATCACTTATATATTATGAATTAGAATAAAAAATATCTTCAATAATTCGTGCATTTCTCTCTAACAATAATATTTTTGGTCTTTCAATTTTAAAGTTGGAATGGTGGATAAATAAAAAACATAAAATGAAGAATAATAGATGAAGGTGTTGCAAGAATGTAGATTTGAATAAAGTAAATTACTAAGGTTAGAACAAAAACTGGTAAAAAAAATCAATAAATTGATAACACTGCAGTTGTCACGATAAAATTAATACTACAAAACTATAGCAACTTTAGTATTGCTAAGATAGTAACGAATAAAATAGTAAGGGTAAATTCAACCGTAAGTCGTCTTTCAATGAACACGAAATTGATTTCTAACAAATTAGTTCTTATAAAAACTATACAAAATGGGTTAGTCAAATAAAATAATAGAAGTAACAAAAGAAGACTAAGATAAATAAATTATACAAAATATTAGATAATAAAATAACAAAAGATAGAAAGAAAGAAATTATGAAAAGACTTAACAAGATAAACAATGATAAAGAAAATAGGTTGATTTCACAACTTTTTCAAAATATTATTCATCATTGGTTATCTAAATATTACTGTTTAGTTAACTATTGCCTTATATTTCCAAATTAATCAATGTAAATTCTCAATTAATTTGTTGGCATTCTCACTATTAACCAAAGTACATTCTCAATTAAAAGCTAAGAAGTTTGTAGATTAATCATTGTAAATTTAACCAAAGTAGATTCCCAATTAAATATTATTATGCCTAATCATGTCTATTTTTTTATCTCTTATATCAAGTAAAAAGCTAATTAACCAAACTATATTCTTAATTAATATTTGTTAAAGTTTTCACATTTAATCAAAGTACATTCACAATTATTGGCAAAAACTCATTCAATCACACATGAAAGATCCTAACTTTAATCAAAGTAAATTCTCAATTAAAATTAAAAACCCTTGGACTCATACGATTGATATGTTATGTAGATTTAACATCACGCGAACTTGTTATAATGTAAAAATCATTAATTTTAATAGATAAAAATAATTAAGAAGCAAAAGACATAGATAAAAATAAATCACAACAAGAATAAACAAAACAAACAAATTTATTCATTAACCTCATAATCTAGTTAAGAAATTACAACATAATTAACCTTAAAGGCTTAGCACTCCATGGAATGTGGAAATAACATAAAAATAGAAAAAGAGAGAGTGGAGAACATGAGAGAAGATAGAGAGGATGAAATTAGGCCTCCAAAAAGGTTCCTAAGCTCTTCTAGTGTGTTTCATAAGTCTCTTTATATAAAAATTGAACTCGACTTTGTTTTGAACTTTTCTATTATTATAATCTTCTTTTTATAATGTAATCTCCTCTAGTTATCTTTTAAATAATCCAATATCTTCAAGATATATTTTTTTGTTGGGAGATCTAAAAATATTTGAGAAGATATTTGCTAGAATAAAACAGATTTGACAAATATTATCTTTGTTGGGTACAAACAAAGTTCCACATCGGATAAAATAAGAGATGAACATGAGTTTATATACACATAAGATACCTCCATTGTTAAGAAGCCTTTTGGAGTAGTACCAAAAGCAAATCCGTGAGGGCTTGGCCCAAAGCGGACAATATCTTATCAGTGTGGAGATCTATGTGTGTTGTCCCTCCCTACAATCTTTTCTCCAAATTATATTTTATTATAAATATTTATCAATTACCAAAGCCCTTTTAGTAGAAAAAAAAAATAGAGAAAACCGCAAGATCCAATTTTTGTTGTTCGTTACTTAGCCAATTTTTTTTCACTTTTTTCATGCTTTTCTTACCTTCTTCATGCAATGTTTGACTTGACTTCTTGTGGTTTTGATTATTTGCTATTCTTGAATTTATCTTTATGGTGTGATGAAACTTTAACCAATTTATTTTCATACCTTCATGAGTTCAACTTAGTTGTAGTTGCACTAACACTCCTCAAAGAACATTTATGCAACTAAAAAGTTATTTTTTATCATGTTTTTGTATCTCATACTCAATAAACCTAATTATAACAAGTCCTAATTAAAATATTCTTTTAAAATATAAAAATCAATTAAGAATTCAATATTAAAAGTTAAATGAGAACATATATATACACTCGTGACCCAAGTTGTTATAACCAATACTCGATTAGCCATTTTTCAAGTTGGCTACATTCTCAAATTATTTAAAATTATGTTCATAATTTGTCAATTCAAATTTACATTTGAACTACCTATCTATATTTCTCCCTCTTCCTCGATCTTAAATGTCTCAATACATTTCTCTTCACCATATTTTACTTCTTTCAATCATGTCAATTCGTTTATTTATTCTTTCACTTTGATTTATTTATGGATGTTCTCAACATAAAGATAATGCATTTGCTATGCTGATAACTTAGTAAATACGAGATTTGATTCTATAGAGATGAATTTATGTGAAATGGTAGTATTTGTATTGATTTTCTTATAAACTGATTTGGTATCTTGAAATATAAGTTCTCTAGTGGAACAAGCGTTTAGTGTGACTCCGAGTTTATTTGTATCTTTTTTTTTTTCTTTATTTTAATTTCTAGATTTTATACCCATGAAGAAAAATTAAATGTAAAATGTCAACCCAGTTGAAATTATAGTCAACTATAATTATATCTTTCATAAAATTATGTGTAAAAGAATAGAAAAAATAAAATCATACCATTTTATAATAATTTTTATAAATTAAAGTCGTTATGATCTTGTTTCTATTTTTTATTTTATTTTTCTTCTTTTTCACGTGACATCATTCAACCAGAAACCATTGATAAAATACGAGAAGACTAAGAAATTTGATAAACAAAATTGTAATTTAATAATTAAATAATAAATATGCGATTAAGTTTACTTGCAATAGTATGTCAAAATCGAGATTTACCCGTTATTATATTATAAATAGAAACATACAATGTGCTTTTCTTTTAAATAAATTCCGATCTAATTCTCCAAAACTTATTTGTCTTATTTTGATTTTCTAATTCAAAGTACTTATCTTTTACTCGTAAAGTAATTATAATTAAAATTTAATATACATAATTGAAAACAACAATAAGCTATAGCATTTTTAAATTAAAAGGATTTATAGAGATAACATCACAAAATTAAAGAATTAACCTCGTTGCTTCTTTGATCCTGTGTTAATTTAAAATCAACAATCTTTGACACAATGGTCTTAGTCTAAACTAGCAATTAATTAATTCGATAGGATTGATAGAGACTGATAATGAACACCAATGGATGTATACCGAAACAATGTTAAAATTATTAAACGAACAAATACAGGCCCACAAGCTCTAAATACGTATATACGCCCGTCCAACGATATCAAAACAACAAATGTACGTATGTATATGTATGTATGTATGGTGTACTCTGAAAAATCAAATCAATAAATCAGATACAAAGAAATGTATGTTATATACATACACCTGCGCGCAGAAGATAACCAAGTGGTTTATTCAGCCCAGAGGTCGTTTATCGGTGGCATCTCTCGGAGTAACCTATCGAACTCCTTAAACGACAGATCTCTCATCAAAAACGACCTCTCCGTTCCACCTTTGTCGTGTCTATTTCTTTGGGCCTTTGGTCCCGAAGCGTCGGAATCTTTACCCGTAAGCTTCTGCACAACAGATTTGAAGCTGGTGGCATCGGTTTCAACGTATTGGGTGTTGATTATGACAACCTTCACAGGTCCCCTGCTGCATCCACCAGTAGCCATAGTAGAAAAAGATGAGTTTTTTCCGTGTGAGAAACTGAAGGGATTGAGTAGAGTGAGTTTGGAACAAAAGGGGTTGAAGCAAAAGATGCTGGTGTTGTTCTAAGGAGGGTTGATTATTTATATAATATTGGTGGGTTGTGATTGACGGCTGGAGAAGGTAAGTAGATGAAATGAGTTGACCGTTGGTGCCTGTGCGAAATGAGGGGGAAGGTGTGCAAATGAAAAGGGAGATATGGTCAAGTTACGCAATTTGATAGCTAAGGAAGGAAGCTAGCAAAACGAACTGCTCAAGGTCGTGTGCCTTATTATGCTCCTAAGTTAAGGATGGATAAAGTCAGAATGGGGGGCACGGCTTGCTGTTCTAGGTCCACAAAAAGCTGGTATTTTTCAAAATTATAAAACATAATCCAAGTTATTATCAAATAACGTAGCAAAATTATAAAAATCAAATTCATAACTGGTTGGTAATAGAATTCACTTTTACTTTCTATGATTTTTTTTTCTACATGTTTCGTTTTGTTTAATGTTTGGATGAAATTTGATGTTGCGTGTTTCCTCACATATGTTTTTGATTTGGTCTTCGGATGTTTAACAAGAGTGTTTCTTTTGAAGGTAGCAAAAAGTTATATGTAAACATGGCAAAAAAAAGAGATTTTAAATCTAATTCAAATATACAAATACAAAATTAGTGTGTAAGACGAGGGTTAAATTTTACTTATATATTTTAAATTGATTTTATTTTTAATCGATATGAAACTTTTAATACTTTTTTATTCTGAGATATATATATATATATATTTTAAACGTGAAATTATACAATAATAAATAGTCAGATAATGACCTGATAGCGAATGGAACAACAAGATAAATTGATTATAAGTCATTATTTGAGAAAGAAAGAAAAAAGTTGTATACACTAAATAAAACAATTTTTAGTATATATATATATATATATATATATATATATATATATATATATATATATATATATATATTATTAACTGAAATAGAAGCTCGATAAAACGTTTATAGGTTCGTGTTTATGTAATGTAAAACATAAAAGTAAATTGAAGAAAACAAGGTTAAATTATACAGTATAATATATGCATAAAAAAAATTATTGAAATTTTATTTTATATATATATTATATATATATATATATATATATATATATATATATATATATATATATATATATATATATATATATATATTAGCATATTTATGGACAAATAAGATAGGAAAAAGTAAATTTTATCATAATGATTCATCTGTCTTGAAAGGAACACGTGAAAGTTAGGCTGTTGTATTTTAATGGTTGGGGTTTTAATTAATATTTTAATTTATCCTTTTTAAAATTTTAATATAACATTTTTAGTTATATATTTAATTTAAACTAATCTTATAAAACATTAGGAGAAATAATATATATACAGGAGAAAATTGGACGACAAAAACATTTCATTGGTTCGAGTGGATAAAACTTAATTAAAAAAGTAATAAAATTTATTTCGATGATGCGTGTGTCTTGAAAGAAACTTGCTGTGAGAAGTTCAATATTTAATAAAGGAAAATATAAATTGAACGTAAGAGAAAATTAGAAAGTAGAAAAGAATAATGGCTCTTTAATAAATGCTTGGACAAAAATTGATTAGGAGAAGTAAAATACTGATGTGTATGTCTGAAAAGCAATTACCCTTTCCTTATGTTTTTCTAGATGTTTTTGGTAAAACATACTGGCGTAGATTATAAGCCTCTAGCAAGGCATGAATTTATTCCTTTACTGGAATTTGAAATAATTTATAATAAAACATATTTATTTGAATAATTTTTTTTAAAACAAATAAGTAGGTATGAATTAATAGTAAATAAAGTGACTAGTAGAATAAAGATGAAACATGATATTATGTGTGTTAGAGAAGAATGTGGTAAATTACATCGGTCGTGTTTAATCGATGTAATAAACTTTTAAAAAATAAAAAGTAAATAAAATCCATATTTATATGTTATTTTAATAAAAAAAACAAGATATCATATCAATTATTGGGTAGAGCAGTTGTAGTATATATAACTTTTAATTTATTTTACACCTTCTTTTCTTTCGTTTATAGAGTTTTTCATTTTCTTCCTTATATTTATTCTCTTATCCGTTTACCCTTATACTTTGTTTTCTCATCTCTATACTCCTTCCTTTCATTCCATTGTTGGGAATATTATGACAAAATAAGTTTTTTAAATATGTAATATCGAGTTTTTTAAAGTATGTTTTACAACAAATTTAGATGTGATAGACTTAAATTTTAAATTTGTTATTAATTAATCGACTTAAATTTTAAGTTTGTTATTTATCAACAAACTTAAAGTTTTGTACATTTGCAAATAAAAGGGTTAAATATGTTTTTGGTCTCTTAACTAAGTGAAAATTGGAATTAGTCCCTCTTTAAAACTTTGGCATAATTTAGTCCCCAAACTTTAGAAATGTGTGACTTTAGTCTTCTTAACTAAATTTTGTTAGGTTTATTTGATGTTTCAAGTGTGTTTCATGATAGCATCTGAGTTGTTTATATCTTTTGACACATTTTTTCTTCAATGTAACTTAGAAATGCGTTTGAAATATCAAATAAAGTTAACAAAATTTGGTTAAAAAGACTAATTTCACACATTTCTAAAATTTGAAGACTAAATTAGTCCAAAGTTTTGAAGAGGGACTAATTCCAATTTTCACTTAAAGTTAAGGGACCAAAAACATATTTAACTCTAAATAAAAATAGTAAATTTAAGTATGTTGTAACCATAATAAATTTAAACTTGTTTTTTTTTTTATAATTTTACTTTTATAATCATGAAACTAAGACTTGAAATATAACAAATTTTCCATAACAAAATATATATTTCAAATTGTTGAATTCAAGTATATAACAAATAGTTCTAACATCAAAATAAACAATAAAATGTCTAACCTAAAGTTTGTAGTCTAAACAAAGTCTATCTTAAACTCTTTAAGTTTAAACATAACAAAATTTAAACAATATCTCGTCAAAACCTAGTCTCCTAGGAGATAACATGTTTACTAATGTGTTATTTCGATAATGTCCTCTCCATTGATATTGGTGATAAATATTTTTGCTTTTCATTAATTAATTATGTCTTATCAAATAAGAAAGAGTCGGACCTGTATAATTTCGAATGAATATCTTGCACGAAAGCAATCAGAGAACTGAAGAAAAGAGAGAGAGAGAGAGACCTGAAGGAAAGAACGAGCTCTTACCTTTTTCTCTCGAATGAAGGCACATTCCTTTAGTATAGATTTAGTCAAAGTCTTCGTTGCCCTCCGTTATCTTATTTTAAAAGCTTAATTAAAGATTTTGTTTGGATATTTAAAATAACTTTTATTTTATTTAAATATTTTGCCATTGCTATTGTTAACTGATGTAATTCTCATTTTATCTTCTTCTTTATATCACATTTTATTAATTCACGTTGGTTCTTTTCAATCTTTTATAACTTAAAAAATAAAAACAAACGATGAAATATTTAAACGAAAATAAAAAATAATTTCAATATTTAATAAAATAATAATTTTTAATAAAACTTTAATGAAAAGTAGTCCAATAATTAAGTATGAATTAAATGACGAAGGTGTCTTATTGTAATCGTGTTGACGTGAACGAAGCTAAAACCAGCCGCAACTAAATTTAAGGTTTGGAGCCAGATTTTGTTCTAGAATAAAACAGAACCAGAATAAACTTTTGTCATAAGACATCATAATCATATGTCAAAGTTTTCGTCTCCGCTGTGAACAGAAAAAAGAAAATTAATACATTAAGAAGGAAACAGTCTCTTCATTCATAGTTCACAAAGGACTAATTCATCTCCTATGAGAAAAATATATATTGACAAATTTCAGCTTTATTTATTTCTTGTGGCACAAACCTTGACTTTTTATCACGTGGCACTTTGCACTCCATGGAAACTTTTGGTTCTTTCAGATTTTGGCCCCATAGTTCATCAGTCTTAAAAAGAAAAAAATTAGTCAATTTATCAATTTTATTTTCTACTATTATTTTTATTATTATTTTATTATTACTAGTTAAACTAAAAGAATCCGTGTCAATGATAACAGCGACAGCGAGAAGTTGTTTATCAATCTTTTTGAAAGGATATATAATTGCCAAGACTAATGTAATAATATATTTTTTATTCTTAAAAATAAAAATATTCCGAACGAAAACATTATAACCGTTAAAGGAATTCAAATTTCTAACAAAGTTATCTAATATTAATCATGCACAGATAATATGAAACAGTCTTATATAGTTCAATCACAAATACTTAAAAGTATGGGCTTTTTCACTTGATTATTATAACATATAGCAAGCTTACTATATATTTAAACGATTTTTTTCCACAATTTCTTCTTTTTTACATATAGAAAGAAATTAAAATTAATTTCCCTTATAAGTTAGTTTATACACAAACTAATTTGTCAAAATTATGTTTTTATTGGGATTTAGAGCTTCAGTATTCATATAGGTGACGAAATATAAGTGGTTTGATGAATTTTGATGAATGTTTATGAGAACTGAAACATAAGAGAATATTTTTCTGCAAAAAACTTTTGTTGCTCAAGTCAAAAAGATAATTTGGATCTATATGAATATATGAGTGAATATGAGAGAATGTGTCATTCCCTAGATGAATATGTTATGTTGATATATGGTGTAAAAGGATATTATTATATAAATATATTAGAGAAACTCATCTCAGTGTTGTTAAGTGAATCTTTCGCTATCTGATAAGAATAACCAACCTTGACCTATACTACAAAGGAAGTGAAAGCTTCAAATTAGAAGACTACTACAATGCTAATTATGTTGGAGACAAAGTGGAATGCAAAAGCACAAGTGGAGGCTGTCACTTTATTGGACTATCAACTGTAGAAGCAGACTATATATATATATATATATATATATATATATATATATATATATATATATATATATATATATATATATATGTCGCTCACAACTACTCTGGATCAAGAATCAACTAGAAGATTACAGTTATTGTCAGAACAGTGTAACATAATGGTTAGCGTGAATAACAAACAAAGAGGGACGTGAATTGGTTTCTTATCACAAATTGTGCCTTTAATAATTTTCTCTTATAATTCAAATTTCCTTAGCAATAAATTTAAAACAAATATAAAGAGAGTAAGTAAGAGAGAAAAATGTGCAGGTGATTTTATACTAGTTCATATCACAAGGATCATATGTCTAGTTATTAATCTCAAATGAGGATTAATGATCCACTGTCACAAAACCAACAAACTGTTACAATCACAAAACAACAAAAAGTTTAAGGTTTAGAACACTTCTCTTCTTATCCCAAGAGATAAAACTCACTTCTCCTGAAAGCCACAAGAGATGACTACCTCCTTTAAATGTTTCACGAAGGATGACTACCTCCTTTGAATCTTCACAAAGGATGACAAGGCTTCACTTAGCAATAACAATAACACTCAATCACAACTCCCATGAAAGTTTTCGCTCTATGCCAACACCAAGTTCTCAAAGCCATAACATAAGGGTTACACAAACCAGAACACATTTATCACAACACACAAGTAAACAAATAAGATTTGCGTATGTCTTGAAAATTAGAATGAGAGTCTCAACTTAATACATAAAGATCTCACTCAAGGATACTACTAAAACTCATTTGTAAGCTATTTAACATGTGATAATCGATTATGCATTTAATGAATGCACAACGGTTAAAAACATGCCTAAAAACTCCAATGGCTAGTCGTGATAATCAATTATGGTAAGTCATAATCGATTACCAACTAATGATAATCAATTATTCCAGAGACAAAATGAGTTTTTGGCTACTTTCAAAAACCTTTCTATCATAATCGATTATCTTAAGTGCTAATCGATCATTGTAGAGTTTTTCTGACTCCAAAACGAATTTTAAAGCATACAATACATGGAATCAGGATAAATAACACTTCATATATATATAACTACTAAATTACAAAAGCTTTAACACAAAACAAGTCTTCATGAAGGTCTTTTTGCAACTTGAGCACTTGAGACTTTACTTTGAGACATCATCAAAACATCTAAAGTTCATCTTTAGGCTAATAATCTCCCCCTTCACTAGTACAGTTAAAGGAAATGGCACCGGTTATTTTTGCTGATAGGCACCGGTTCCTGAACCGAGGCATATTCAGGCGAGGTAAAAAGTGGTAGACTTTATGCCTCGATTTTGAAACGAGACAAAAAATGGTACGATTCGGCCTCGGTTATTAGAACCGAAATTGTTCCTCTCCCTCTACTGCCTCGGTTGGAGGCTGAACCGAGGCAGTAGGGTCTTTTTTTAATTTTTTTTTTCGTTATGATTTTCCTAGACTGTCATAGAGTATTCTGGCAGTGGCACAGATAATAATCACAAACTATGAGCGTTATTATGCTCAACGTAATTTCAAAGACTGAAAACATGCACACAGATAATCTACCTTGGTTAATTTTCACTAACACATTACACACTAACTTGCCTAGAGAGTTCACATCTTCGTTGCAAATTACACAAATAAGAAACTTTGAACAAGGAGAGAACTCGATTAAGCAAAACCATGGAGTTCTTTTCTCTGTAAAAGACTAATATATATATTAGACCAGCTCTTCATTTTTCTCCACAACCCTCACCCCTTTTGCAGATCTGAGCACATTAGCCTGGTTTGAAAATGATGGCAAATTAACACAGGAATTTAATTTTGGTGCCTCGGGGTCGGTCTCCTTGACAAAGTTGACAACACCTCCAATGAACTTGATCATGTTTAGATTCAAAACCAGACCAAACCAAACCAAACAAACGTACAAAGGAAGCAAGTAAAACAAATCAAAACAAAATCTCATATTCAAAACAAATCAAACTAGACCCTAATCTGACCACCACCACCACCACTATCACCGCCGCCACCATTAACGCACCACCACCGCTTGCTCTTCCCTCCAGAGGCGACGCACTCGCAGGAGATTTTGGAGCAGTAGTCTTTAGAGCGAGATCGAGAGAGCGACGGAGCGAGAGAGCGAGACCGAGAGAGCGACGGAGCGAGAGAGCGAGGGGAGGCGAGAGCGAGGGGAGGCGACAGCGAGGGGAGGGAGGCGAGAGCGAGGGATGCGAGACTGAGGGGAGGGAGGCGAGAGCGAGGGGGCTAGGTTTTCGTTGAATTTGGGGAAAAAATTTGGGGAAATAAGAGGCTTATATGCCTCGGTCCTTCTTGGGCCTGAGGTAGTAGAGGCTTATACGCCTCGGTCCTTCCTACCAACCGATGCAGTATACCCCTTCCACCTCGGGTTTCTCTTAACCGCATCAGAAACCGTGTCAGAAACCACTAATTAGGCACCGGTTGCTTTCACAACCGAAGTGGTAGCCCTTTTTGGCACCGGTCTAGTTTGAACCGAGGCCTATAAGGTCTCGTTAATTACGGAACTGCCACCGTGTCTGAATAGACAGCGGTTTGGTGTAAAGAGAGGTCTATTGTGCGAGTTTAAAAGCACATTTTGTACTAGTGCTTTTTGATGATGATTAAAAATCCTTTGATTTAAAGCCTTTTGTAACCTATACTTTTTATCTGTAATTCATACATAACTTAAAGAAAGGGATTAGTAGATAAGAGATAAATAAAATTAAGCCTTTAAACATATTTCTCCCTCCTTTTTATCATTATTAAAAAAGACGTATGTATGATTAAATTATTAGTCCCCTTAATATAAAACTCCGCCAAAATATAAGTCATTAAAAATAAGCAAAGTAAATAATAATGCAAATTTCTCATTAATATTAAACAAACATAACAAAACACATGAGGGATAAATTGTAAATGCAATACAATGAAATGCATGGGACTCTAGAAGGTGTCACTATCACTGTTAACAACATGATTAACTAGGTCCTCTAACACATGGACCCTAACATCTAGATCCCTAAGGAGAGCACAAACTTCTTTGTGCCTAGAAGCCTGAAGGATGTACATGTCAGATGCCTAGAGATACTTTCTAAAGAGTAAGAGGAGTTGGCAAGACTTGGAGTAGAAGGTCCCGCTTCATTTGGGATGTCATTCATTTGTTGGTCTTCGTCCTCTTCAACTAGGTTCCCTACATCATCACGGTGGACATATGTATTACCTTGTAAGACGAAGCCCATTTGGTGGAGGGAAGAAGCATCAATCTGACTTCCATTATGAGTACTCTGAAACGCTTCTCCTGAGACATCTACCCTTTTATATTGACAAATCCTGGAAACCAATAAAGCATAGGGAAGAGGGTAGTGTGGAAACCTCTTGACCTTCATCATTGTGTTGCAAATGAGGTTGGGCCAGTGGATCAGTATGTCATTGATTATCCCATAGATAATCATGAGATCAGCTTCGAAGCACTACACATGGTTTGAAGCTCGAGGACATAGCAACCAGACAATTAAGAAATGGATCAGTCTCTCATCCTTCGTGAGACCGCCCACTAACGACTGCTTCCTGTTCATGTGCACCTGAGGATTCTTTAGGAAAGAGCGGAAGGCCAAAATTTTGTTGAAGCCTTCAATACCCTGAGATAACATAATTGCATCCTCATGCAACTGAATATGAACCACCGTCGTCCATATGTTGTGATCTAATATAATATTTACTTCTTTCACTCTTGTGAAGTAGACCACATCACGAACCTTCAAATTAAAATAAAATACTCTAACCAAATCCAGATAGAACTTACCTTGCATCTCCAAGATGGAATGGATGCCCTAGTTAAAGATTTGCGAAGGAAATTGAATCCCATAAGTGAAACCAGTTTAAATCAACATACTTGGGGGTGATGAACTTCCTTTCTTTCTAAACGGTGGTGAATTTTATGTGCTTCTCTTCATCGGAGATCCAACCACTCAAATTATTACCGCGACCGTTGGGATTGGTAGAGGAAGAAGGACGTAAGCCTCTTCTAGTGGGAAGCTTTATTCTATCTATCATTGTAGAAGGTAGGAGCAAGGAAAACTAGAGAGGTGGATAACTAGATGTACAAATATTAGAAAAGATACACAAATATGATCAATAATGCAAACAAGAATCAAAGTATGAGAAAACAATCGATTATGGACCCCTATATATAGTAACTATACCCTAAATGCATCATATGTGAAAAATATGGTCGTTTATGACCATTGGAACAACTATTTTATGAGTTCCAACGGTCAGAACTTATGATAATCGATTATTTACGGATGATAATGATTATCGCTTCAAAAGCCAAAAGCCCAGTGATCGTGGTCGTACTCGAATCAAATTAATGTGCAATTAAAGTGCAGTATACTAGGAGAATGACCCCTAGGTTGTACTCAAGGACCAAATGTGATTCAAGCAATAGGTCAAACACGTAGTTGGGGGGGTTATGTGGAAAGTCTTACTAACACAAAGACTTGAATTAAAACATTGATTTAAGGACAATTTGGTCATTAGCTTAGTTATAATGCTTCCAATCCTTGATTAACAATCAATTAAACACTACTCTCACCCTATTCTAACACCAATCAATCAACTAAGCGAAGATTAATTGGGTTTTCCTAAAATCGAATTAAGCAAACGAATTGCACACATTTAATCAATTCTACACCAAACAGATTAATTAACTAAGTGATAATTAACCCAAATTAGACCAATAAGTGTGTCCTAATCACCAGTGCACAACAGATTCAATGAAATGCAGGGTCAGTGCAGTAGATTCACATTGAATACCCAGAAATCTTCAAGAAAAACGCCGCAACATTGCTAATGACCAAACCAAACTGATTAAACTTCCATTAACATGAACTCAAAACGCAACAACCCAAGAACACAATGCATAAACGAAATTTGAATCATTGAAACAACAACCAGTGTAGAAACAAAATGAAACAAAATTCCAATTCAGAAATGAAAAACGCAATTCACAAACGAAATGAAAAACTCTAAATAATGTGGAAACACATCCTAGACATAATTTAAACATTCAAACATACATACATCAATCCTAGATCACGTGGAAACATACTTAACACATCATACATGCATTCAAGCAGCACATAACCATATAAACATACTCAAACACATATAATACATCACTTGAATCATCCAAATCCAATCATTGACATGTTATACCCAATAAACCCAATTATAATGCATATGATTATTATTACACCCTTACAACATATATTTGCATGGAAAACCTCTAAGCATCATAACTTTGTTCTCCCTTAGCATCAAACCTTATGTTGAGATAACCCAACAAAACATACATAATACATTCATAAAGAAAACTCATCACAAATATTACCAAAAACCTATTCCTATGCACACATAAACCCTTGCCCAACAATGACAACAAATAATATAATCATAATCATATAGCCATATATCAAACAAATATTTCCATACAAGTAAACCAAGAATACATAGCCTACAACAAACAATGGTAAGCTTCCCCATACTTTGGCCAATCCTAAGGCTTTCACTATACCCAAAGATCTTCTCCAATGTAGTTGCACTCTCTCGATCACTCTCTCACTTTCAAAGTTTTTGTCTTATTTTCCTAATGATCAGAGTTTCTATAGGAGGTGTCTAAGATAGTTACAACTATGTGCAAAATATACTTAGGATACTCTATTTGTAATAAAAGCCCATAAGAAGTAATAACAACCAACTAAAATAAAAGATATAAATGAGATAAAAATAAATTTATCTTTAACTTAATCAATTCTGATAAGTCCTTATGTAATATATTCTATCTTAATATTTTTATTCTAATTAATTATGATAAGTTTATCAATAATATTTATTATTATTATCTAGCCATAATATCTAATTATATATAATAATATCTCAATATATCTTTTAATTAACTATATAACAATATTTAAGAATATCTTTTAGAATATCTAACAATATCTAATAATATTTTTTTCTAATAATTATGTCTCTTTTAATCTCAAGATTATATCCCCTATTTTCTTTCAACTATTTTATTTAGAATAACATCTAAATCTTCTAAAATATATAATATTTTTTATTAAATTTCCATATTATTTAATTTGCATGTTTTTGCTTACTACACTCCCCTATTTTAATTTTTGCACCTAATTAATAAAAAGTAAAATACCCTTTTACCCCTATGCCAAAATATAAATATAATTAATGAAAATAACATAATAATTATGTCTTAATAAAAATGTACATTCAAGAACACTAATTACCAAACAACAACATCAAAGTCTCAAGACTACCTTATTTTTAAGACTCCTATTTTTCTAGATCTTACAGGGAGAGATTAATAGGACCTGAAAAACAAATTTAAAAACTACAATCACGAGTATACAATTATAAACAAACTAACTGCTTAAAAATAAAAGTATAGGGATAGAGATAATGCACAGAATAGGTTTATATTGTTTCACCTTCAAGTAAGGCTACGTCCAATATCTTAAGCAACTTACTTAAGAAGTTTCACTAATCAACAACTTTGATCAGTAATGAGTATCACCCTTTTCAAGTTACACAAGTTTCAACCTCTTTAGGTACACAAATACAAACCTCTCCAAGCTACACCAAGTATCAACCTCTCTAGGTATCCATCTTAATTTCCCCCTCTCAATTACAACAATAAGAAATTGACATTCTTTCAACAGGAGTGTTCAACAAAACTCACATGTTACAAATTCACTTAGTGAAAGATATTTTAATATTCAAGCTCTAACCCAATTTCTCTAAAACACTATTGATATGACAAATTCACAAGGTTCTTTCTCTTTTCTCTTGTTTGTCTTCTTCTCATATGGCTCAACATTCATTATATAGATATTGCTTCAGCTAGTCATTTAGGCTTTGTATTACAGCTCTTCATTGTAATCTTCTTGATATGGAATGACTTGATCAATTCTTTATTTTTGAATTTTCAACGACATTCTTCAAGACTTCAATTTCGAATTAATTGATACTCTTTAGAATATCTTTCTTCATTTTGTGATTGAGCTCAGACTTAATTTGAATTATGTTTTTTTCAAGTTTCACAATTTATCTTGTTAAGAAAACTTTACATTCTTGTTTTTCTTGATTTCTTGTCTTCTTGTTTTCTTTCTTGTCATCTTTCTTGTATGTGTGCATGAGGAGTTGGGTTAAATTGTGGGAGTATTATCTTTTGATGTTTAAAAGAGTTTTTATTTAAAATATGTTTGAGATTTGGAAAATTTGATAATTGATTTGTGTATAGGTTTTCAAAGGTTGTTTTTAAGAAAGAAGATATTTTGATGAAAAAATGGCTTTTTTCCTAATTTTATAAGTTTCATGGACACATGGGTGTGTGTCTCAACAAGGGGTGAAGTCTTGTATTCTTGGTAAACTCGATATGGTGGTAGAGTTGGTGAACTTCACCCCTAAGTCTCTCTGAGAGCAATGAGGAATGAATTTCATCTGTAAGACTCTTGGTGAACCATGAGGAGTTCTAGCTCTAGTGAGGAGCAAATGACTTGTAAGCTATGTACATGAGTTGTAGATGAGGTCCTATAGACTGAGATCTTTACAATGGTGACTTGTATAATGTGTATTCTACTTATGATATTTTTTGTTTGTATGTTAGCTCACCTTTCTATTTTGGTGGTTGTGATTTTCACTTGCTATTATTATTTTTATGTGGAAGCAAATAATAGTACATATATCAAGAAAGTTGCATGACGCTAAGAAGAGAGATGAATATTGGGAGATACTTTGGATGATATTTTAGTCTTAGGTTTTTTCTTTCACTTTATTTGTAAAAGAATTCTTTTTTTATTTTAGTTTCAAATAATTTATTTTAGTTTCAAATAAGAAAGAGATAAAGTTTTATTTAAATTATATAATTTGTGTTAATTATAAATTATATTGAAAAAAATTTGAGATGTTACATCCACCTCTATTTTTTTTTAGGTTTAATATCCCTTTTGCTCTTCCTTTATGTTTTTCTTTAAGGTTTTGTAGACTCAATATGATCCCAATCTTTATTAAAAAAAATCAATATAAATCATTTCCTTAGATCAGCTTAATTAGAGAATGAAGATTTGACAAAATGATATAAACACTTTATCTGGTCATCACTCTCTTTAATGTTTATAGAATGAAATAGATCACATTAAGTAAAAAGAAATCGAAAAAAAAAATTAAAAAATTGCTACAAATACTAGGAGCAAAAATGTATTAAACTTTTTTTAATAAATGACACTTATCTGGTTATGCTTTGAATAAAGGCTCGCTCTGCTTCCCTATTCGATTGATAAAAAGTAAAAGTTTTAAATTTTTGTTTACAAAAGCTTAAATTTAATTTTTATATTTATAAGTTTATCTTTTAGCTTTCAAAATTATTTACTAAAGTTTTAATAAATGTGTTATTGTTAAATAAAACAAGGGAAGTGTCTATTATTTATTAAAGGTTTAATTGCTTCCTTTGTCCCCAGTTTGGTTGAATTGTGTCAAATTCATCCTCATTTTTAAAAAAGTTTCATTGTCGTCCTCACGTGGTATAAAAGTGTCAATTGAATCCAAACATAGAAAAAATTTGTGTCAAAGTAGTCATTTTTCCTATATATCTGTGTCTTCCTTTCATATGTCACTTCTCTGGAGCTATGAAAAGCCTTAAATTGGATAAGGTAAAATGAATATCTGTACTTGATTGTATGAAAGGAAGACACAGAGATATAGGAAAAATGACTACTTTGACACAAATTTTTTCTATGTTTGGATTCAATTGACACTTTTACACCACGTGAGGACGACAATGAAACTTTTACACCACGTGAGGACGACAATGAAACTTTTTTAAAAATGAGGATGAATTTGACACAATTCAACCAAACTGGGGACAAAGGAAGCAATTAAACCTTTATTAAACTATAAAGAAGATAATATCTTTTTGTTTTAAAACAAAAGGATATTAGAGTATCATTTTCCTAATCTAAGGTTGGTTAACATTTACCCTGGGATGTTTTCCATATCTAATTTTTTATTTAATACAGCTCATTTATCAATTAGCATCAGACATTCCTAAAAGGTGTTTAGATAATAGAATCAATTCCAGGTTTAGTGGGAATCCAAGATGGAGGAACCTGCCTAAAGGAACCGCACAACAGTATAGAAATCACACAAGGATTGATGCTTTGCATCTTTCATTAAAAAAATGATAAGAAAAAGGTATTATATTCAGATGTTCATGCATGTTCTGTAGGGGACCAGTGTTTTCACTGCATATGTGCCTAAATTCTCAAACTAAGTGGAGATGCCTCCTAATCACAAGTATTGAGGTAAGGACACCCAAATAAAGAACATTAAGCAATGATAGATTCCAAATTGTTTCAGAATAAAGACCAACATTATCGACCACTTGAGAACCTTGGATCCACTTTCTGAATAAAATGAAGTCAATCAAATAACTTTCAATTTAAATGTCATTGATTCAGAATCATTTTAACTTAATCTGATATCAAACCAAATATGTAGTATGATAGGCGGGAGGCACTACAATCATGCTGTGTAAGAATTCAATTAGTGTACACAACTATTATAAATGTTTCTTTTTTTTACAATATTGTAACCAACTAAGACGAAAGTTTGTCAATTTTTATCATAATTACCTCAAAGTGAAGGCAATAATTTCTGATGATTGACAGTGTAAAAGTATTTGCATCAAACTCATTTCCAATTCGAGGGAACTCAAAATCAGATATCCTCACTCGATTGAATGGTTGCCCAATTCAGATGCTGCTAAAAAATACTGAACTATAAGAATTACGCCTGTAATTCTGTAAAAGATTAAAGCAAGTTATGAAGTACGATTAACACTCGCTCCAAGTAACAGGAAACTGAACCATTTCAATGTAGATACGGTAAAATGTTTCAAGATCAAGACTGGATGCTAGGAAAGTTTAACTAGTGCATGGTAGTTATATGCCCTGACAAAAAAAAAGGAACTGCTGTTGACAGAAAAAGATGGAAATACTGAAACAAAGGGAAGTTTCACCACCCTTTCCACACAAGTCTCAACTGGAAAGTTGACCACATATCCTCTCTCTCTCTCTAGTCTTAGACCATGTTGATCAGTTAATGGGATGCCGGACGAGTGACCCTTGGCCTCACAGGAGTCTTTGAAGGACTTACCCTACAGAACAAGGAAAAAAATCAATATGGCTTAAATAATTTTAGTTGAAACTTGCATAACAGAAACTATGCATCGGGAAAGGAAAAAAACCTTATAGGCTGAGTTCCCAAGAGCATCCCACTACAGTTTAGTGCAATAATGGCACTTTCAGCCTGCTCAGTAAGAAAAAAGTGCCAGTCAACAAAATCTTCCGCTTGTGCAAGATAACACAATTCCTTACAATGAAAGAAGAACACTAAAGAAATCATTAAATCTTTGTAGAGTTTATGTAAATGTTCTTGTGACAAGTTTTACAAAACACAAGAGAAAATTTTGATGATTCCATAGCTCACCAATATCTTCATCCATTTAAGAAAATAGAAATTTTAATTCATACATCCTGGTACTAAGGAAAATCATTATGATCTGTAAATTGCTCTTGATGGGTTAACAATTATGCTTCTAGAAGACAAAGAACAGGTCAAGAGATCAATGAAATCTAACTCATCCATAACCCATTTTAGGTATCTAGAACAATACACAATAAATTGCTAGGTAAAAGCTTAATTCTTAGCAATAGCTGATTGTTTTAAAAGAGACAAACTCCTCTCTTAAAAATACATATCATAAACAGAACAATGAAAGTTCAGTAGATTCATGACCATAATGCTGGCTGAATATAAACTACCCATTTAACACTTCATATAACAGCAACAAAAGCCTTATCACACTAGAGATATGGTTGGCTACATGGATATAAACTACCCCTTTAGCGGTGTAGGGGCAAGTGAGAGAATGATTGTCAAATAAGGGACTCAGTAAATGTCAATATATAAAATAATAATACAGATATACTTTTGAGAGAAATTTAACACAAAAACTAGTGCGTATAACAATATAATAACAACAAAGGTCTTCTCCCACAAGGAAGGTCAGTTACATGGATATTATCACAGTAGGTAAATTTTAACATCTTGGGCTCAACTAGACCAATTCTCAACTATATATTCTACACCATGAAATCTCTCTTAACAGAATCCTTCAAATTCTGGTGCATGGCATGAAAGAATAGTGGAAGACAACGGAGCCCAAAATGAATAGAGAATATTATGAAATAAAAACTACTGAATCGTTACAGTTGACATGAATAACAGATCAATTAGAAGCATACAGAATCCTAAAATAGTCAACATGGGTTAAAATTAGTTTAGTTGTTTGTGATGCAATTATTGCTATCATAAACTATGAAAGTGTAGCAGGCACTGAATGTGGCATAGTCTAGACTTACCATTGCAAATTCCACAAAAGCAATTCGAGTTGAATGCACATGATCCCCCAAAAGCCTCAGGCGCGTAACCTGTAAAATAGAATGGCAAAGTCAATCAACTCTTCTAACATAAATAAGTTCCAACATATATAGCATGAACCAATTATGTTTTGGTCTAACCTCACCACAAGCTGATTCAAAAAAATTCTTCACTTCAGCTTGTGAAACCTGCGCTCATTTGAGAAAAATAAATAATGCATAAATAGTTTTAACTCCAATATCCATGTATACATATCATAGATGGGCATATTTTATAATTATCCTGATAAACTTGTTAAAAGCAGTTAATAAGGTCGAAGTGTGTTTTGATTACCACTCTGAATCTTTCTAACCAACTGGATGGTGAATTGTTCCTAAATTAAAATAGTTTTACTTTTAAACAAAAACATCAGTATTTTCCCAAAAAGTAATAAGATACCTTCTTATCAATATTTGTACAATAGACAGTTCGGGCACACATTTCGCGTTCATCATCTGACTGCATGTTCCAGAAGAAAGAGAAATTTAATAGACCAAAGATTTTGAACCAACACTTACATCTCAATGTAGCACATGCACAACAAAACCATAATTATCAATAAATACAATCTGTTTCTAATTTTAAGAAAGCTTTCATTGAAAAGAGAAATATAAAATATACAAGGGGGACAAAGAGATAAGAGAACTCATGAAATGGCAAATCAATTTATTTCAACAATGCAGAAATGAGGTGTTCTAACTATGTCTAAATCAGCTTTCTTATCACAACAAAAGGGCAAAGCTACATCTAAACAAGAATTTTCAAGTCCAACTATGTCCATGAATATAAAGCATCAGAGAGTTTCTGTACCCTAGGGAGGAATGTAGGATTCACAGGAAGAATGGCAGTTTTTGAAGGAAGAACCCTCACTGGATAGTATCCAAGTACAGTACCACCAAGGTTTAAAGCTGTTCTAGCACCATCTGTAGACACAAATTCCATGCAAATGCTTGATATGGTTGAAAATACAAGTCTTTGTATTTTCCATAAGGACAATTTAAAGAACTAAGATTTACAGTAGAAGACTTACACTCATCTGCAAACTCAACAAAAGCAAAACGAAGAACTGAATGTGGGTCACCGCAAATTCGGCAATCAATTACCTTCAATACAAATCATCCAATAAAACATCTTGATTGCATAAGTAGGGTAATAGTTATAATAAAAGATGTATCTTTTAAATTTAAATCCTAGATTCAGAAAAAGAGATATTACTGTTCTACAACACATCGTATATCAGATAGAGAAGTCAGGAAGCACAATCAAATTTCTAAAAAACTCTGCTCTGTGACTACTACTAGTAGTGAAGATCTTGATGTCAAACAAGAAGGGCCATCTAAAATTAAAAATTAGCGTGTTATATGCCAGTCAATAAACAAGAAAGATGGAACCCATTTCAGAGGAAACAATAGTTAAATAATTACAACAGCAACCAAGGGTGGGGTCAAACATAATCTATCCTGGTTAGCATCATCGAATGGCCAACCTCAAATAAACAATGATGCCATAGCGCATGGCAGGATGGAAGCTATGCTGAAGACAATGGAAAAAAATTGTACTTTATACACCCATAAATGCTCAAAAAATGTTTAAAGGCATGTCATCCTAGCAATTTAATTATCAAAACTCCAAGTCTATAAGAAATTATCATTTAAGTCATAATTACAGAGTCATTAACAATGGAAAGAGACTAATTTTGAGACTGAGGTTCTCTGTTGGTCTCAAGAAACAGAGCAGAACATCAGCAGAAAATTGGTCTCAAGAAGCTGCAGCAAAAAACAAAGGCTTGACCATGAGCATGAACTATGCCTGGGTCAAGAAGGAAAAAAACTCAGCAGAGGTTAAACATGTTCCAGAAAACATATTAGGACAGCTGAAAATTGTTTTGGCCTACTAAGGAGAGGATTTCCCAGAAAATGCATCAATTTCAAGAGATGGATAGTGGAAAGGAACAGAGCAGCAAAATATAATGGGTCACTCTTCAAAGGAGGGAGACATGGATAAGTACTCTGCCATGGATCAACAAAACCATTGGGCTCCATCAACGACCAATTTTTTCTCCACCCCACCTCTACCTAATTTAATAACACTGTAATCTGTGTGCCGGAATTCTTTATTTGACACTAAAGATAAATATATGAACACAAACTCAAAAGGAATCATGGTCAGACTTAGAAGGTCAATGAAAGTGATAAAAATTAAGATTCCTTCAGATAAACGGATTAACAACTTCCTTTTTGTTAAGGATTTGATATTTTCAGTGAGTGTATATATGTAACATTAACAAAAGATTATTTCTCCAAAACAAAAATATTTCTAGATAATAATTTGCCTGATGAAATATGTCCAAAACAAGCCAGCGGCTTTTTTTTTAAAAGGTAAAAACTTCATACCAGTTCTGTGGTCTTTTATATCAGGTCCAAACTAATTTAATGTGTTTAAATGGAAAAAATATAGCAATAACAACAACCAAAGCCTCAAAACCAACATAATCGTACTCAAGAATGAGTGTAACCGTAAATTGAAACAAAAGGGAAAGAAGTGCTCTACTAGCTGACTGAAAAAATGACAGCAAAAATCATGTATAAACGGAGTCAAGAGTTTATTCAAGTAACAGGTATGATCCATGTCGCATTAAGAGGTGAAGTGCAGCCAACTGGGTGAAAAGTAGACAGATAAAATTTCAGAAAAGAAAGTAGCCAAACAGGGACGTGCTGGTCATGCTCATCATATTGAACAATAGTAGGGAAGAGAAATTCCAGCAACCTAGGCACAGAGTTTACTATAAATGAAAGTAAAGCTATGTGATAATCATACAAAAGATATTGGGGACAAATGACAATCACAACACAGAACTTCAAACAAAGTTAAAATACTGCAATGTAATATTTTCATTTAATTGTAAACTAAAAAGAAAGACTAATCAAGCTATGAACAAGGCTCATAACTTACTTGTCCACAACTGCTGAATAATGCTGCAAGCCTCTCCTCAGTAACCTAGACCAAGACAAAAGATTCTTAAAATAATTCTGTTTACCATGATTGGAACAGTAGACTAAACAAACTAGAACAACAAAAGCCCTATGCCACTAGGTGATCAGCTAAATGGATTACAATTAACACAATGCCATTTCACTTGGTTAAAGGACACACATCAATGAGTTCTAATCCCAAATAAAGGAGGAGGGTTGTGATAAAGTAAAACTCGTTGATATATGGAAACACTAAACAAACAAAATCAAGATTTCATGCCATTCTCAATTCACTTACATGCTGATCAATATCAGAAACATAAACTGTTCTTCTAATGCTATCTTCTCTTTGAGCCTTTAGTGATCTTCCACTCACCCTCCTTCTTCCTTGGTTAAAACTATTTCTTCTCTGCAAGATAACGAAAGGGGTAAATTTTCAGTAACACAATTGTCAGTAAGATTAGTTTGCTCAAAAAATCTGTAATGTTCACATCAAAATATGCTATAGGACAATCATAATGTGAAGCACGTCATAATCAATTTGGAGTTAACCATACAACAAGACAGATAACAGACAAGACAAAAGTTGTACGTAGCAACACATATCTGAAAGACAATCTACTTATCATGTAAATTGAAGAATAAAAACACAATTTTTTTCCGTAGAAACAAAATGAGCAAGAAAGGCTGTGTTGTGATCACTGATACTACAGAAAGTTGCAAGAAAATGACGCCAGAATTCTAGTTGTCAGCCATAACATAAAATCAACACTATGATTCTCACAAAATATGCTAATATATACAGAAAAACCACATTTTTCATTAGCATAGAACACGTGTAACTAAAATCAAATAGTTGAGACCCAATTGGATTCATCCCAGTTAAGAATTTATAGCAGCAACAAAATTGTCACTTTGCTAAATACTTGGATTCTCAGTTTTCAATCAGTATTGACATTCTGCCATTGCGCCCTTTTTTCTAGGTGGTGTAGTTGGAACATTCCATCATGGTTTCTTTAATTTTTGTTTTCTGGATCATCACCTAGTGCTAGTAGGTTCTCCTTGCGTCATTTACTAAATTGATGAAAATTCTGTCTTTACCCGGGCATGAAAGTTTTAACAATGTAACAAATTCTCATATAAATAAAATTCATGGCATTATTTCACAAAAACCAGGACTGAAATGAGAGATCAAAGGCAGAACAATCCTACCCTTCGATTGTTTGCGAAATTCTCATTAGCAGAAGGCTTAGAGTTGACCAGAAAGTGGGTTGGTGAGAGCTGATTAAAGCCCTGAAGACGATGATCATGATTGGGAGAATATGATGAAGGAAAAAACTCCTTCGCCGAAGGATTCAACTTTGTGAACATGTCAACCAGCTTCTGGACACTGAATTCAGATTCAGCCTTAGGTTTTGAATCCATTTTGTTGGCATCAGCGGGAATCTCAGCAACCGCAGCCATGGAAATCAAAGTCACCAACCCCACAAAACCCTTCAGCAATTTGCAACACTACACTCCTAAAGATGGTATTTTTAGACCGGAAATGGAAGAGAAACACAAGGAATCGATGAGATTCCCTACTTCTTCACACAACCCCGAAGGAAAGAAAAAAAGAGAGGAAAAAATGCAGAATTTGCAGAAGCAAAAATATGATCAGTTATTTTTTAGAGTATTATTTAAGAAAATTGGAAATGAACGAAAACCCATTTGATCAATACTCGAAAATTGCTTAAAAAACAATGAAGAAAAAATGCAAACAAGGAGAATTAGGGTTTAGAAACGAATCATCACACACAGCAAAGGAGAGAGAGAGAGTAGAGGTGGTGTGTGGAATAGCACAGGCTTTGGCTTTAGCTACCACTGTCTTGGCCTTTCCTTGTGTTGTGTGGGTTTTTTATTTTTTCTTTTTCTTTCTAATTTTTAAAATTCAAAATTTTTAGTTTAGTTATTAAAATTAATATTAGTATATTAATAGTATAAACTTTTTCTTATAGTAATTGATTGTTGTAGATGGTAATATTCTTAAATGTTTTAATAATCATTGCAAAAAAAAATAGTATACTTTTGATTAACCCCTGAGGTGTTATCAATAAAAAAAATACTTTAATCAAATATTAAAATTAAATTATTAGCATATTATATATATATATATATATATATATATATATATATATGTGTGATAATTCACCTATAAATTTCTAAAAATGTGTAATTACAAACAATTTTTTATCAAAAAAATAATGTTAATATCCACAAAATGAAAACTTATTTATTTATTTAAAATATTGTTTTAATAATACATAATTAAAATTCTCTGTTGATTATGTTATTTTTACTATCTAAAAAAATAAAAGTTAAATATATTTTTAGTTTTTTAATTTTTTTAATAAAAGTTAAAATTAATCGAAATTTTATATCAATTTAATTTTTATTTTTAGAAGTGTGTACTTTTAATTTTTTTAATTAAATTTTTAAGTTTAAAATATGAAATAATTTTAATAAAATTTAATTAAAAAATTAAATTTATATATTTTTAAAACTAAGAGGCTAAATTAGATCAAGTTTTTGAAGAAAAATTATTTTTAATTTTTACTAAAATTTAAGAGATAAAAAAAATGTAATCCACTTATATAACTATGAATTTTAAGTATATAATTGTATTAGATATTTTTTGAGAAAACGTTTGGTTACTATTGATAATAATCTTATTTTTAAAGACGGGTGATTTTATCAAGAGAAATATTCGATTCTTACAAAAAAAAATTACTATTTACAAAAATATTTAATTAGATTTTTAATTGGTTAATAACGGAAATAATTTTTGTGCTAATTCAACTATTTGTAAATTAATAATAATATACTTTTTATTTCATGCACTTTTTTGTCATTATATAAAATGTCAAACTAACCAAATTGAGCACTTATAAGTTAAAAGTATTATTCTCCTTAAATTTGTTTTACAAACTCAAATGTAGAACTTTCTCTTAAACAAATTGAGTTTGATTCCACTCAAATAATGCATAGTAAAATTTTAAATATTTCCTTATATGTCTTAACATTTTTATTAATTCATTTTATAAAAATTATTGTACTAAATAAAAATATATGTATGGAAATCTAAAATAAAAAATAAAAAATACCATGATTCAAATAATAATAATAATAATCAACACAGATTTTTTAAAATTCATATTACTATTTATTTGTTATTTTGTATAATTTTCAACAAAATTTAAGGGTAGAGGAAAAAAAAGTAAAAATAGTTATATTAAAATATACAGTATGAAATAATATGCATATATAATTTTACTTTCTATAAAAATATTATATAAAAATCCTTAGGCAATGTGTGGGGAGAAAGAAATAATATTACTACTATGTATTTTAATCCATTAATTAAAGAGAGAAGGTGAGTTCAAGTGTATCTAATTTCTAATTTTTTTTCTTATTTTACTAATAATTGGATATATTATTCCTAACAACATTATTACCTAACTAAGATTCTCAAATTCATTTTATCCTTCTTATATATATATATATATATATATATATATATATATATATATATATATATATATATATATATATATATATATATATATATTATTGTTGAATTTTCTCACCTATCTATATACAAAATTTAAAAAGAGTATTTTTTTTCATTTTTACTTTCATATAAATTGTTGCACTTCTATTTGTTTTATAAATACTTAATTCTAACCAAATATATGTGCATAAAAGTTTAGCATCACTACTTTTGGTATGTATGGTATTCAGAACAAAGATGGGTCATGTGGGGTAAGGATTTGTACACTTAAGTATAGTTCTAAGTGCACGTGTTTATTTTGTCAACGTCACTGTATTAAATTTAAAATAAAATAAATTATGTGTCCTCTGTTTTGCTCACAAGGTCAATTATTTCTTTTAAGATAACATTTTTTTTGAAGAAAATAATTACATACCAATCATAAAGAATTTGTCTACAACTCCATCAAACTTTTATACTTTTAAAATTAATTACAAAATTATTTAATTTTCTCAACACTTATTTTCACAAGTCTAACATACTTATATCAAACAGAGTTATGTGATTTTAAATAGAATTCATCACATTTATTTATTGTATTTTAAAATTTGTTTATTGTATTTTAAAACAAAAAATGTAGTATCTTAAAATATAGTATTAAACTATATAAGAGTCATCACATATTTAATAAAACAAAAATAGTCGATAAAGGCAAGAAAAATAAAATTATTTACGGTTATCTAACATAACTATAAATTAAAACTTTATTTACAAGATAACTAAACAAAACTATATATTGATCTAAAGAAAACTAAACATTAGACGTCCTTCCATCTAAAGCTTGCTCCACAAATACCTTGTCGCCCTATGCTCATCAGATGATCATAGCCAAAAAGAAACACAGGAACATACAAACAATACACAAACAAAAAAGTAAGTCAGATAAGAAAAACAATCCATATAATACATTAACATCTAAAGCATCACACATAGTTCACATATAATAGTTAAATTAGAATATCCTAAACATGCCAAGACTTAGACTAAATTATCCGGATTTAGAATAAATGTCGAACTATGGCGGGTTGTGGTGGCCTCTACTGCTTTGCAAAGTCATTGCTAACAGGTTTCACCCTACCACACTCATAAGGTTAGTCTGTATCGCATCTTAGGTCATACTAGAAGCACTTAGACTAAAGATTTCCTGCTACTCTCACCACATATGTCAATCTCCTCTACTTGAGAATGAATGCTCATTAGAGTGTCAAGATAACCCCCAAGACTAAGCTCCCTGCATTTATACTAATAATACTTGAAATGAATACCAAAAAGTTCCACCTTAGAACTTACTTTCACAACTTTGAAACCGCAAATATCACTTCACTTTCATATAGAATACCAATACATAAAACTGTTAAGACAAAATCGTCTATGCGCCTAAACGCTTTCATGTTTTGAAGTTTAATCAAATAATATTAAGAAAACAACTTAGGGTGAAAACACAAGACCTAGAACATGAATCCCCGAACTGTTACTAATGAGAAGCATTGATGCTTTGAAGAGATTTTGATGATGATGCACTTGAAGACTTGTGGAGACATTTACATACATTGTTAAAATCATTCTTTATAAAAACAATTGTATTAGACTTTAACTTTCAATTGTAAGCATTTAGATGTCATGTAACTTCTCTTAAGTATAATTTTCTCTCGATAATAATCGATTATCACGGGGATAATCGATTATCATTAGTAAAATTAAAAAAGGTTTTGGCTCGACAATAATTGATTATCAGTAAGGATAATTGATTATCTCTAAAAGTTATAATTGTCCAAGGTTCGACAATAATCTATTATCACCTAGGATAATTGATTGTCACGTTTTTCAAAACCCATAACAACCTAAAATAATTTATTATCACTTTTGATAAAGATCTCAAGGTAACTTTTGAAAGTGGTAAAAACATTGTTTATTTGAAAGATTCATCTGAAATTGCATTACAAGGTGTTAAGCATAATGACATTTATTTGATTGATATGGAAAGTGCATCTAGCCATGACATAACATGTTTAGTTGCAAAGGAAGAAAATCCTCGGTTATGACATAAAAGGGTTGCACACATTCATATGCAACATTTGAATAAATTGAATTCAAAAGATCTTGTTATTGGTTTGCAAAAATTGAAATTTGAAAAAGACAAACTATGTGCAGCTTGTCTAAAAGGAAAGCAAAAAAAAATCTTCTTTTTCATCAAAAACATATTTCTACATCTAAACCTTTAGAGTTATTGCATATGGACATTTGGTCCTTCTAGGATCAAAAAGCTTTGGTGGAAATTATTATGCTCTTGTCATTGTGCATGATTACTCTAGGTACACTTTGACTTTCCTTTTAACTTTGAAAAGTGAAACTTTCAAAGCTTTCAAAACCTTTGCAAAAGTAGTCCAAATTGAAAAAGATTTGAAAATAAAGATTTTGAGAAGTGATCATGGTGGTGAGTTTAAAAATGAGTATTTTGAAACATTTTGTGATGAGTATGGTATAACTCATAATTTTTCTGCTCCTAGAACTCCCCAACAAAATGGGGTTGTTGAAAGGAAGAATAAATCATTAGAAGAGTTAGCTAAAACTTTATTAAATGAGTTTAATCTTCCTAAATATTTTTGGACTGATGCAGTTAGTACTGCTTGTTATGTTCTTAATAGAATGCTCATTAGGCCAATTTTAAAGCTAACTCCTTCTAAACTATTTAAAGGTAGAAAACTAAATGTATCTCATTTGAAATTTTTTGATGTAAATAGTGGAAAAGATAACTGATGAATCACTATTTTGTACTATTCACTTAGCTTTTCGTACTGAATTGTGTTAGTGAATTGTGTTTAATTCTCCATTATTATCTCATTTTCACTAATTGGGCTTCATTTGATCAGTAATTCATATTTTTAATTAATTTGTATTATCTGAATCTAATTAATCTCATTATTAATTGCAGGACAATTTTGGAATTATGATTAGAACTTCAAGAGGGCTACCAACATCATTTAATTTCGTTTTGTAATTTTAATTATTTTAATTACGACCAAATTTGACTTTTGGGCCTATTTTTGGTCAATATTTTGTAGAAACTCATTAGAAGTGTAGAATCGTAATTTTGGGCCTATAAACCCCAAATCAGATTTCACTTTCCCTTTCCACCCTCTTTTATGTTTTTCTCTCTAGGTTTTGGAGCATAATTGCGTTTTCCAGTCCCTCCCCCCCCCCCCCCCCTCTTTGGGGGTTTAGGTTCTTTCTTTCCCTTTCTTTGTAATGAATCATTTACGTTTTCAAGTGCAAATTTAATTTCGTTTCTTGCTTCCATTTACGTTTCCAATTCCGTTTCTATATGCAATTTCATTTTGCCCAATTCAATTTGTGTTTTGTGCATTCAATTTTGTTTTACAATTTAGTTTCGTTTGCCATTCCAGATTTAATGTTGTTTTCGGTTCTGTTTTGCTGTTTTAATTTTGCTTTAATGTTAGCTTAAGTGTGCTTGATTGGTCATTAGTGAAATTGCATTGTTTCCATGAGATTTCTGGACTATAATTGTGATTTTGCTACTCTGATTTGGCTACTCTGATTTGGCTCAATATTCAATCTGTTTTGCACTTGCGATTGGGTATATGCTTAGTTTCCTAATTGGTGTTTAATCTTCGCTTAGTTGATTGGACTATATGGTGCATAATTGATTGAATGTGTGCAAGGCATTTGCTTAATTTGCTTTTATGAAAACATGGTGGGTATTCTTTTAGTTGGCTAGCTTGTGTTGGATTAGGGGTTATAGTAGTATTTAATTCGTTATAATGTGTGATTGGAAGCGTTGTAATTGAGTTAGTGACAAATCGTTCTCTACTTTGTGTTGAATTCGTGTTTTAGTTGTTTCATTTGCATTCACAAAGTTGTCCATAAAACCCCCTACCAAGTGTTCGATCTAATTCCTGAACCACATTTAGTCCTTGAGAGACGACCTAGGAGTCACTTCCTAGTATTATACTGCACTTAATTGCATATTAATTTGATTAGGGTACGACCTTGATGAATAATTTGGAAAAGTTTGATGCTAAATCTAATGAAGTTATTTTCTTAGGATACTTCCTTAATGGAGACCTCAGGTCACAACTTTACGTACATCAAAGAATCTAGATGGGATGAGTCTAGAGGAGTTGGTACGGATATTGAAAGTCCATGAGCTCGAGCTTCTTTATGATGGCTCCATCAAGAATGAAAAAAGCATCGGGCTCAAAGCCACAAAGAAGACACCCATCAAGGCTCTCAGAACAGACGAATCCTCCAAGGAGTCAGATGATGATGAGCATGACTCCATGTATGAGAATGAAGAAAATGAGCTTTCATTCATCATAAGAAAGCTCCAAATATTATGGAGGAACAAAAAAGGCATGATGTTCAAGACTAGACGTCTCAGATTTGGCTCCAAGAACATCTCAAGAGACAGACGACCACAAGATACAATTGTCTGTTACGAGTGCAACAAACTTTGAAATTTTAGATCAGAATGTCCCAAGCTTGAAAAGTTAAAGAAGAAGTTAGTCGGGCCCAGATATGAAAAGAAAAAGATGTTGATGAGCACCTGGGAAGACCTGGACACATCTGACGAAGACAAAGACGTCAAAGTATGTTTGGTCGCAGGAAATGCTAAGAGTACATCAGACGACTCTGATGACAAGGTAAACTTTTCTAATCTACACTCAATAAGAAATGCATATTATGAAATGTTGTCATATTTGTCTAAACTTTCATGTACATATAACAATTTGTGTAATCATCGTACATATAATTTCTTGCACATAGAAACAATTTAAAAGATAAAGTAGATAAGTCTAGAAATAATGTCAACACTCTTCAACAAAAAGTATATAATCTTAAGTTAGAGTTAAGTGTCACTAGTGCATAAGTTGAAACACTTGAAGATAATCCAACAATAGGTAAGGATGATAAAGACATAGAATCCCTTAGGCATGAAAACGATACCCTCACGAAAATTTTCATTAGAACACTTGAGGGAAATGATAGGTTAGACCGTTTGTTGAGAGAAAGTAGACATCCATCTAACAAACAAGGTCTAGGTTATAGAAAACCCCAGTCAATGCATGTAAAATAAGTCAAAACCCATTAGTTTCACTGGGTTATATAATGATGCATTATCTTCTGAAAAGAAGAAAGTGCATGTGTCTAACAAATCAGGACCCAACTGGATATGAGTACCTAAGAGTCAAATAATTCCTCTTGCAGATATGTTTGATGGCCGAAAAGAAAGTCCTATCCTGGTACCTGGATAGTGGCTACTCATGTCACATGACGGGAGAAAAACGTATGTTCCTAAACCTAAGGAACAAGAAAGGAGGTTCAGTCACGTTTGGAGGAAACCAAAAGGAAAAATCATAAGAATTAGAAAGATATGTACAAACCTTTCCCCTTCCATTGATAATGTTTTATTAGTAGAAGGCCTTAAACATAATCTGCTTAGCATAAGTCAATTGTGTGATAGCGGATATAATGTTATTTTTGAAAAAGACCAATGTAGAGTATAAGATAGTTATAATTCTTTAGTATTTACTGCTAATAGGCAAGGTAGATTGTATAAAATGAATCTAGATGAACTGCAAGTATGAGATTAATCTCTAAGTTGCAACGCCAAGACCTCGTAAGAGGACTACTAGATGTATCATTTAATGATATAGTCTTTTGTAGTGCCTACATGAAGAGCAACTAAGTCAAAGAATCTTTTAAAAGTAAAACTATGGTTTCGACCAAACGACCTTTGGAGCTGCTTCATATAGATTTGTTTGGAGCTACAAGAACTGAATCTATAAGCGGTAAACCCTATGGTTTGGTAGTAGTAGATGATTTTCCTAAGTGAACTTGAGTTTTTTTTATAACTCATAAGGATGAGGCTTTTAATGTCTTTTGCAAACTCTGTAAAAGGATGAAGACTAAAAAAGATTTGAAAATCATGTTTATCCGAAGTGATCATGGAGGAAAATTTGAAAATGATCTTTTAAAAAACTTTTGCAAAAGCTCTGGCATTAAACATAATTTTTCGACTCCAAGGACACCACAACAAAATGTAGTTGTTGAGAGAAAAAACATATCTTTACAAGAAATGGCCAGAACTATGTTAAATGCTTTAATACTCCTAAACACTTCTGGACAGAAGCAGTCAACACTGTTTGCTATATTCAAAATAGAGTTTACATAAGACCAATCCTCAATAAAACACCCTATGAGCTATGGAAGGACAAAAGACCAAATATTTCTTATTTTCATCCATTTGATTGTTAGTGTTTTACTCTTAATACTAAAGATATTTTAGGCAAATTTGATTCTTGTAGTGATCAAGGAATCATGCTTGGTTACTCGAAAACTTCAAGAGCATTTAGGGTTTACAACTCTAGAACCTTGAAGGTAAAGAAGCCATTCATGTTAAATTTAACCATGAGCTTGACAAAAGTAAGTTAGAGCTAGAAGACTCCTTCTCCAAATTGCAGGTAAACGATAACATATCAAAGGAAGGAAATGCATCAGAAGACCCTAACCATGAAGTGGAGAATTAGCATGAAGAGTCATTCAACGATATTAGTGAAGAAAGAAGGGAACCGAAAAGCTTACATTGTCTGATCACTAAGGATTATCCCACAAAGAAAATTATCGAAAGTCTCAACAAACGCGTAAGGACAAGATCATATCACAATCCGCAAACCACTGCTCTCAACTCTCTGATTGAGCCATCTAACATCAATCAGGCTCTAGAAGAGAATTCTTGGATTGAAGCTATGAAATAAGAACTCGATCAATTCAAGAAAAATGAAGTATGGGAACTCGTTGAGTTACCCAAAGGAAAGCATGTAGTCAAAGCTAAATGGGTCTATCGCAACAAGTTAGATGAACATGGAAATGTCATCAGAAACAAAGTCAGACTGGTTGCGAAAGGCTATTATCAATAGGAAGGAATTGATTACATAAAAACATATGCTCATGTAGCAAGGTTAGAAGCCATTCACATACTCTTATCATTCGCGACGCTCAACAAAATCAAGCTTTATCAGATGAACATCAAGAGTGCATTCTTAAACGACAACATTAAGGAAGAAGGGGACGTAGAGCAACCCTGAGGGTTTGAGTGCAAAGTTAATCCTACACACGACTTCAGACTTAACAAAACCTTATGTGGACTAAAACAAGCTCCAAAGATTGGTATGAAAGTTTAAGTCTCTTCCTTATAAATAATGGTTTCACAAGAGGTCAAGTAGACACCACGCTCTTCAGGAAGAATGTCAATCAAAGCTTCATAGTCATTCAAATATATGTTGATGACATTATCTTTGGTGCTATATATGAAAAGTTATGCCAAGACTTCCCAAAAATGATGCAAGAAGAATTCGAGATAAGTATAATGGGTGAGATAAAATTCTTTCTTGGACTACAAATCAAGCAAAAAGACGACACAATTTACATACATCAAACAAAGTATATAAAGGAATTGCTCAAAAGGTTCAAAATGCATGATGCTAAGGAGATGAAGTCTTCAATGCATCCAACAACTAGCCTAGGGCTAGATGATAGCTCAACAAAAGTGGACAACACCCTTTATCATCAAATGATAGGTTCAGTTTTGTATCTCACAGCGTCTAGACTTGATATTATGTTCAGTGTCTATCTTTGTGCAATATTTCAATCCGATCCTAGAGAAACACAGCTCAATGTTGTCAACCGGATATTTCGCTATCTAAAGGGAACAACATCTCTTGGTTTATGCTACAACAAGAGTGAGAGTTTTGATCTTAAAGGATATTGTGATGATGATTTTGCCGGAAAAAAAGTTTAGCGAAAAAGCATAAGTGGAGGGTGCCACTTTGTTGGAGGAAATCTAGTATCATGGATGAGCAAGAAGCAGAACACAATCGCACTATCAACTGCTGAAGCTGAATATATGTCGGCTACACGTTGTTGCTCTCAACTAGTATGGATCAGGAATCAACTCGAAGACTACAATCACAATCAAGATACGATTCCTATCTTTTGTGATAATAATGTTGCAATTAGTTTGTCTAAAAATCCAACATTACATTACCGCACTAAGCATATTGAGGTCAAGCATCACTTCATACGTGATTACGTTAACAAGGGTACTGTGGACTTACAATATGCAAACACAGAAGATGAGCTTGCTCACATCTTCACTAAGCCATTAGTTGAAGATACACTTAACCATCTAATAACCCTTATTGGTTGAGAAACGTTGAATGAATCCTTGATTCAAATATGTTAAGTGTGTCATATAGGGCTCATAGAAGAGTTTAGAGAGTCAGTCATCTAGGACACATAGTCCAAAGACGTCATTCTGTTGCATCGTCTAAGACAAATAGTCTATAAGACAAACTGCATTCATACATTAGGTGTGTCTACTTATTGAGCTCGTCTCTTTAAATTTTCTAGGATTTCCTAAACCTAAACCCTCTCGCCTATCAACCAAATCTTCTACGTGTTAATAAAGCCACCCTCCTATCTGTTCAATCCCTCTCTCTCTCCTATCCTCAAAATTCTCCAAACCTCTTCCCTTGCCACTCTTATCTGCTACTAACTAACACCCCTCTCAAAATCCTCTCGGTATTCAAAGAGATATAAATCTCTTTAGAATCCTTCTGTATTAACCTCATTAAATGGACGAGACTTATCAATCACCCATTATTAACTTTTTCCTCTATTTAAATGCGCTTCTCGTCTCATCTTCTCAACTCATTCTCTTAAACCCTAATTCCTATCTTATTGTCATACTCCCTCCAACTTCTGAGTCACTCAATCTTCAATATGATTTGATGTTCATCAATCCCATTCGTCTGACTGTGATGTCTTTTCTCTTCCGCCTCCCTTTTGATGTTTATCAAATAAGGGAGAGAATAGAGAAGGAGTAGATGCGTCAGCATCTATGAGCATGTACTCAAGGGGAGTACACCAGAAGTTAGGAATAATATAGAATAAAGGGGAGTTTCTCCAGATTCTTGGAGTTCATCTTAGGAGTCCATGTTTCTATTCTTGTAATATGTTTGTGAGTGTTTTGTCAAAATATTTTTTTATTGCTTATTTATTTATCCCTTCATTTGTTTTTATGTTTATCTTATTTATCTTATATGTTTATCTGCGTATACTATATTCTTTCAACTGTCTTCACTAACAGCATGTAAAAGATAAAAACAGAAAAATATAAAACACACAAGACCTAAAAGACTTAAAAAGCTTAACTAAAAGATTGAATACATCGTTTAAATGTGTATTTGTTAAACATAAAAAAGGGGGAGATAGTTAAAGACAAAATCGTCTATATGAACAAAAGATCTCATGTTTGAAGTTTAATCAAATAACATTAAAACGGGTTAAAAGATCAGAAAACAACCTAGGATAAAAACGTAGAGCCAAAAGCAAAGACAAACTAAACCAGAACGTGAAACCCAAAACTTAGAAGTCATAGGAAAACACTTAGGTCCTAGAAAATAGAAAAAACAGGCTAGAGAAACCAAACGCTTGACTAGATGATGTCTTGTCTAAAAAGTGTCTAAAAGAGAACCAAGTTAAATGCTCATTGCTTAATACCTGAACTAGGTATTTAACTTCTCTCGAAAAACGAAAACAAGTCAAGACAAGGTCTTCGACTAAAACAACTAAAAGACTTTACTAAAAGATATGAGAAAGCTTGAGAAAGCTAAACCTTATGTGTCTACAAGGTACACATACCAAGAAGTGTTTACTTATATTCAAGGGATACCACGAGCGAAACAAACACACCATCTTATGATGAAGTATCTATACGTTTGGTATCATCAAATTAAAAGAGCTTAAATGAAAAGTGTTACCAAATGGTAGGAAATCAGAAAACACTTTGTGATTTTGAGCAAACATTAAATGACACTAAATGCCAACATTCATAAACAACAAAAGTAATAAGAAAAGTCATATCTGCTGCATGCACAATTTACTCTAATTTTGCAGATAAGCTATTTTACACGCATCTACAATGCTACAGATAAAAAATCAAATGTGGACATTAGAGACAAAAAAGATAATCATGGAATGTTTCTCTCTTGAAGTAAAGTCTAAAAAGATCGTACAACATACTTCAAGCAAAAGACTGAAAAAACATGTTTGCTCTAACAAAGTTGACTTACACAACGAACTACAAACGTTGTCTAACGAACAAAAATTCATCGAGCCTATAAATAGAAGATCTCTCACAAAGAAAGTCAAGAGGATAGAATAGAGGATATCAAATGCATAAAGTTTACAACGCCATATCCATCCTACAAAGAAGAAAAGAGGAAAAAGAGCTAAAAGAAAAGAATTTATCTAAGCTAAAGAAAAGAGAAGATAAGAAAAGAGAAAGAGATACTCTCGAGTTTAAGCATCAAATATCTTACTTTTATTAGATCTTAGAGAGAAACATGTACGAATGTTTTGTCTAAACTGCTTGTAAGCAATCATTGATTGCAATTCTAAAGAGAATTAAAGTACTTACAACTGAACTTTTTTTGAGTTGAGGAATCTAGGCGCGATAGTCTAGTACTAGCAGTGGTTCGAATACTCAAGGAAATCTTAGTGGGTTGTTGAGTACCAGGAGTGGTGCTAATACTCAAGGAAATCTTGGTGGGGTGTTGAGTACTAGGAGTTCTGCAAATACTCAAAGGAATTATCGGCGAGGTACCTGAGTACCAGGAGTGGTGCTAATACTCATTTGTAATCGTGTGAAGATTATAGTAGAACCCTTTGCGGAGGAGACTGGGTGTAGCTCAGTTGGAGCGAACCAATATAAAATATCTTATGTTATTCTTTATTCTCTTTGCTAAACGATCCTCTTAGAAAATCTGCAGTTGAGCTTTTTACTTGAAAATATAAGAACTTCCAAGTTAAATGATCCTTTACTTTTAAGAGGAAGTTCTTACAAACGCTGTTGTAGAAATTATTTTGATTAGCATGCTAATATTTATAAAGCTTATATTTTACTTCAAGCGTCTAAGCATTTAAAATAATATCTCAATTGCTTGATAACGTACTATATTAGAAGGGTTGCAAAAAATGTTTTCCATAAACACTATTCAACTCCCCTTCTAGTGTTTTTTAGGTACTTCAACACATAGGAAAACTTATTGGACCACATCTCAAGACTAGATGCCTCTACACCTCAAGCTAGTTAAACAAGAAAAACGATTAGTTCATCCCAAAATCAATCACAAATTAATTAACAACTTCAAATCAAATGAAAACTACATAAATGAAAGTGTCACTAAATACAAGAGCATTTGAATTTGGTACATTGTGCTCCAACACATGGTGATTTAGCTCCTCATGAAGATAGAAAGAATTACAAACAAAGAGGAAAGCATCTCCTAATCCTTGAAGGATGTATCTTTGAAGTACAAGGATTATGTGAGAGACTCATTGGAGTCTATCTTTAAAATTACCCTAAGAGGACTAAGACCGAACTCTAGTTCTCTTCTGGATCTCTCCACTTCTCTCTCTCCACCTCCCAAAATCTATCCCAGCTGCTTGTATTTATAGACTTTCATAGCACAACTCAAGTGGTGGCTTACGGCTCTAGCGCTGAGGTTTCCTCCCTTGGTGCGTTTCCTCTATGGCTTAGGCTATCAACATCTAGGCTTGAGCTATTTAAGGTTGGTTTACTATGAAGCACTTTTCCATGGCTCAAGCTTTGGTTTCTTGTATGGTTCAAGTCCTCAAGTGCCGCTCAAACCATGGTAAGATAGATTCTTTCACAATGAATGCAAATCTTCTTCCTTTCATTCAAATACAAATTCAACTCCTTAAATTCATGTGTTTCTGCAAAATAAGTATAATTGGGTAGTTATCACAGTTTTTATACATAATCAAAATAAGATAAGTGTTAATTACGCATAGAAATTCACTAATATCAAACACTTATCATTATTGTATGTCTTTTATATACATTATTGCAACTTCCATAATTATGTTCAACATTGGTAACTGTGATATAATTATTTTTGTCGTGGTTGGTCATGGTGACTTGATATGTTAATGTTGTATGGCTAAAATAATTGTTGCACATGCTGTTAAGAACTATGTTAAAGAGTTGGTTGTTGTGGATCTAATTTTAAGACTCTCTAATGTTCATTGCTTGTGCCATGTGAATTGTTGATTAATGGTTGTTGTGAGCATTATTCAAACGTTGTATGTATTACATTACTCTTGCATGGTTTTGGCTATGGTTGTATAATTTTTATTGACGTGATTTACTACTGTTAAAAGATTATGATTCTTGAAAGTATTGTTTATGAATGTAAAGGTTCTGAATGATGTTGTTTGTGGCTCTTGAGCATGTTTATCATCTTAGATACTTCTAGTTATGTTGAATTATGTGTTTTGACTATTGAGAAATAGGCAGGTTGTGTATGTCAAAATTTTATTAGTGAGATACCTAGAGAGTTAACCTTAGTTTGTTTAAGGGTAGGGATTGGTTTAGAGAGCGGGATGTGAAACCTTAAGTATTGGGTCTTCCTTTCATCTATATGGAGTAGAAAATGAGCACTCTTTATTATATGAAGTAGTAAGACTAGGTTCGAGTACCGTACAATTGAGCTTGTGTGAAGTAGGGGAGGGGAAAGTTGTTTAACCCTACAATAGGGCTTGAAGTTGAGTATAATGCTCAATGTGTAATGCACCGAAGCTTTTCCTCGTAAGAAATTGAGGAATAGGGGGAACAGATTCATACTATGAAGGTATATTGCTCAACCACCCGAAGGTGAATATTGATATTATTGATAGACCACTCAAAGTAAAGTATTGGGAGAGAGTTGTGGGTGATTATTGCGTAACTGGTTTGAGTGTTTGGTTGATTGATTAAGTGGAGGAATTCTTGTGTTATCTAATGAATTGGTTGTTTGTTTGTATATGGTTTCATTGTTAGCTCACCCACATTTTGTTTGTATTTGTGTTTGTGTTTGTGGCGATGATCGTATAACCTTTGTGTTATATGGAAGCAATTGTTAGTGCAAGTGTTTTAGAAGAAGAGAAGAAGAGAAAAGAAGAAAAGATACTCTCGAGCTTCGTTGAGTTAAGGGAAATCTAGGTAAGGTTTCTTAATACTAGGAGTGGTGCGAATACTCGTCCAGTCTAGGGTAACAGGTGTGTGTGTCGCAACCGGGATCGTGACAGGACGACGAACCGAAAATAAACAGGTTTAAGAGAAAAAGGTTTTGGGAGTCACCACCATAATTTGTTTGGGAAAAACTATGGAAAACCATAAAATAAGACATGGTCTATGAAAACTGAATTTTAGGTTCGGGACTCGGTTACGCGTAAGGAAGGTATTAACACCCTACTACGCCTGCTGAAGAGCAATATCTTTAATTAATTGTATACACTTGATGTGGTTTTTCAAAATATTTAATTTTCCCTAAAAATAATAATATAAACAAACTATTAAGAAACAAAAATATTTTTTTTGTTTTATGAGCCTGACAAGGATTGACCTTACTCCTATGTATATCCATTTATGATGGAAAATCAGGAATCACGTAGTTCTTTATCTAGAAAAAGGTTTGTAAATTTGTTTGAAATTATTATGGATTGTTTTAGATTTTTGAAAAGTGAACCCGACAAGGATTGAGTTTGCTTCTACGTATCTCCATTCATGATGGAAAATTATGAATCACGTAATTCTGGTGAAAAGAAGGTTTGTTTAACAATGTTGTCATTTTTTGGTTTTAAAGATTTTGTATTTTTTATTTTAAGAATGGTGGGAAAAGGAAAGAAACGGGCCATTGGCCGAAGCGATACTTATACCCTATATTTTATTTATGATTTATTATTATTTTTAAAAGAAAATACGTGACAAGAAAATATTTTTAATTTTTTGAATTGTTTATTTATTATTTTTTTAAAATAAAGTTTAAAAATAAATATCACGTTATGCGAGGGATCTAACCAATACTAAAAGAAACAAGAGAAAATATTCTTTTTATGATTTTAAAAACATGTTATTTGTGTATAGTAAAAGTAATGTCCTTAGAAGAAAAACATCAAAGTACGATAAAAAAAAAAAAGAACAAAAAAGTGTTGAGGTGACATACCTTCTCAACTTTTGGTACTACCTTAGTTCTTCCTTGGTGGTTGCCGTTGAGAGAACTTTTTTGCGTGAAAACTTATTTTTCTCTATACTCTTTTTCTCTCTTTCTATCTCTATTATTTTTGTGTGTTTCTCTATAATTGGAAACGAGACGTTGAGGCTACATTTGTGGACTGAGCGAGGCGTCTGTTGTTCGTTGAGGTGTCTTACTGTTATCGAAGGTCGTCGAGGTGCTCTGACACGTTCGCTCCCGCGCTGACTATCAAGGTAAGCAGTGATTACTGCGTTCAAGCTTGGCTCTGCTTTTGCCTCTCTCAAATTGAACTTTGGTAAATCTTTGTGTGTAGTAACCCTCCTATTGATAAAGGTGTGGCTCATGAGTCTGTTGGAGAAAAACCAACTACCTTGGTTCGAAAAAAATCCCTATTAAAGGTATTTATTTTTTAGAGATTGATTTTTGAAGAACTATTAACCATGATTTCGTCATTTTATTTTAGTTTTTCATTATGATTTACAGATAAACATTGTCCCAAAGCAACACTAAATAAACATAGAGATGATGAGCAGATGGTTGGAAAATCTTTTGACTTGCTTGGCCGACTTATTTTCCCAGGTAAAATTTGGTTTTACTTTCGTTGGGCCTCTTCACAGTTCTTACTTGAATGAGTGGTGCACGATTTGCTATTATCTTGTGTTATCTTCAGACAAAACAGGCGTTGTCTTTCTTTCTCCATCTAATACTCTTATCTGTTTATTTATTTCTTTCATGCTATTAGGTTAACCTATATCTTTCTGCAACCAATTCCTTGGCTTGAAATCTGCAAGCAAAACATTTGAATTTTTGCTTTTTCATAAAGTCCTTTCTTTAGTCTTTGATTTCCAACCTGATTCATTACTCTTCCCAGAGAGTAAAAAAAAAGAGAGTCGGCATCAGTAGGAGTTTTTGGGCTCCCAATTACACCTATCTTTCTTTAAGTCTTTCGGTACTGAAAGCAATCCAAAAATATCCTCAGGTATTATATTGCTCAAATCTTCTTTTAAGTCAATTAATTATCTACAATATTAAATCCTCTTTAGTAGACCTTTTTTTGGCCCACCAAAAATTGGACTGTGGTAGGTCGCCCACCTTGATTATGCTCAGGCCCAATTGAGTACATACACTATTTCTATACTATTAAACTATTATTGACAAATATATTCAGGGTTTGAATACATAAGAAAGACTGTTACCCATTTTTGTTCTTAAGGAAATGTGATATTTTAACCTCCCATAATGATTCAATAAGAAATCAATTGTTGTATGTACAAGACTATCCCTCATAGAGTCACGCAGATGATAGAAATCTGAGCAAAATAAGACTGAATAGAGTTTATATCCTTCCTGATTCAGTTAGCTACTTTATCTGTTTTGCACCTTCTCAAGATTAGAACCAAGTTTGTCTACAAACAATAATGCTTATCAGTCTTTCTATAAACAATGATTCCTCACACAAACAGAAAATGTAACTTGAATCAATGACAAGGGAACAATGACATGCATACTTTTGCAATTTCATCTAATTGTGTAGTACTTTATGGTTTCTTCTAATTAAACTACTCATTGGGGCAGATGCTACAGGAGACATAGGTAAGAAACAATTAGTGCTGTCAGAGGATTCAGCTGTTACAGGAGAGTCTAAATTTGCTGCACTTGGAGCTGATTCTCTTGACACGGTACTTTAATATCAGTCTATTGCATTATCTGTTATACATAAAATAGAGAGAATCCTAGAAAAATATACATAGCACGGAAATTAACATTAAATAGAAGTGAGAGAAGAGAAAATAAATATAATACAGGTCCACCCTTTTGAAAGAGTTCATATGTATGCACATATAATCCAAATATTATTAATTTAAAGTGTTCATGTATAATCTTACTGCAGTATTTTACCTTAACTACATGTGTTGCACATTGAAAATGAGTTTATAGAGTTGTAAGGAAAAGTTTTGACTTTAGGTTTTGGAAAATTTTGTTTGAAATGTACTGATAGAAAGAATTAATGTGATGTTCTGTAGCTACTCATCTGAAATACTTAATGTGATGGATGTCCATGCCATGTGAAACAATAAATATATAAATTCTGTGCTATGTTGAGAGGGTGGGGGTTGTTGTAGATATTGAAGCAACATTTGCAGGTAAAATTTTACAAATATCAGTGGGTAGAAATCAAACAATATGGTAAGTTAGTTTACAGATTGTTCTTACATATAAATTTAAGAATAAAGAAATTGGTATTGTTCATCATGCGAGTAGGCAATACAGATTATATAAAATCAATGATATTTAGTTAATATTTTTTATAAACATTTAAAATAGTAATGCGAAATGTTATCTAAATAGGACAGTGTAGATTAATAGAAATGTTTAGATTAATAGAAATTTGTGAAAATGACCTTATTTAAATTTATATAAATCACAAATATTTTTAGTTAAATTTTTCGAAATTTAGTAGTTTTTAATTTTGCTGTAAGGAAGAAAATGATGATAGAAATTATAAAGAAATTAGAGCCTTCATCGTCATATACATGTTTAGTTGTTCAATTTGGTTATTACAAGCTTGCTTAAGTAATTAGAGCCCGCAACCATCTTACATGCTTCCTACAAAGTTCAAGTTTGAGTGTATCAAATTTGCTTTTATGTTCTTAATACAACTAGCCATAATAAGTGATTATAAAAAGTCATGCACACACTGATTCGTATCATTAGATAGTAGAAGGAAATTGTGATCATGCAATATCACCCATCTACACATAACAAGGTTCATATAAACAACTTGCAAGGTTCAACTAATCACTACTAATTTCATATTTATTCTTGTATTCAGCAAACCAAATCTAACTCGTCCTTGTTTATGTATTACTAATTCACTACCCATTCTAGTTAACATATGCAACTACGCATCACAACAATGTTCATGCAATATATATTTCATGTCATACATTAATATACCTATATTATTGAATTTAGATTCTAGCCACCCTTTTTTACATTACACAAATTCAGTTTCCATTTAAACATATATCACAAACAACTAATTTATTTCAGGCCCAACATCTTACCTTCAGTGTACACTCATTAGTCTGATGCATACACACATTAATCTGACGGTACATTATATACTCATTCATTTACCCTTTTCCTATATCACAGAAACAGAATTATTGGCCAGCCAAGCAAAACACTAATATAGTTAACTATGAACTAAAACGTATAATACCTAAAGTTATATCAGTTTTCAATTAAACTATAATCCAAAAATGATTCATTCAGGTATTCCAAAATCACTTTTAACCATTTTACGTTCATGGACCGAAAATAGAGCACACATAACAAATTCTCAATCATCAAGTTTCAAACCAAAGTGAATATTTACTAGTTAAACACGAACATTCCAATGCACCATCAAATAACATTCACATTATTGAAACTGACATGAATAATATTTCAAACAATACCAGCATTCAAGAATTTAGAACTAGGAAAATAACGCAAATACACGAATCAAATACCACATTCAGTTTAGCTCCTCATACCTGGTTTGTTTTCTTTCTCCACTCACTTTCGCTCCTCACGTTCCTTTTTCTCACCAAAGCTTTCTCTCTTCCCTAACTCACTCTCTCTTTTTGAAAATGTAATGAGTTTTGGTGTGTCTCTACTCCCTCTACCCTCATTCCTTATATAGGTTCACCACGACCCATTCTTACCCTAAACCCTCGTTGACCTTCCTCGGACACCCATTTGTGCCACCAAAATGAACTCTTATGCACCTTAGCTCTCATTCACTCTTGTTTCAGTTTCCCTTGCGAGCCTTCAATGCTCTTTTTCCTCTAGCCGCACCAAAGCTCCTCCTTTTCCCTAGGGCTTATGGGTTTTGTTGAAGAGAAAAAAAATGAAAATGGTAGAAGAATGAAAATGGTCAAGACTCTATTTTTCGAAACTTGGATTTTCGCTCATTGTGGTTTCAGCCCAAACAAAAAAAAGGTCATGATTTTGGTCTTAGCCACCCACAAGCATCACACGACACGTACCACTGGGCCAAGCTCAATTCTAATATTATAACCATTTAATATTTATTTAACTTATTTTGTTTCGTTTATTTCAGATTTTTACAATTTAAAATTAAACAATTAATTATTTCACATAACCAAGGATATGTACATGAGACCCTTACCCTTCCTAAACAAACTCCAACTAATAAACTACATTGTACTTGCATAAAATATTCTCTATTTTATTAACAGTCAAGATTCTAATCACACGATCAAAGAAGTCTATAACCAGGGTCTTACAGTTGCCTTTTTATTTTCTAGCAATCCTTAAATTGTGCATTCGTGTTGTTAAATAATCGTCATTTAAAGATTTTCCCTAAATATGATTGATTATGTAATGATTCTAGATTTTGAACTCCTTCACTCAACTTTAGTCCTTTTAAATTGTACAATTCTGAACTTTGACCACTGACATAGTAAGCTAGGAGATGAAGTAACTTGACAAGCCTATCCATCTTCACTTCATGCAATTTAGTTTGTTTAGATCTATAGTATGTAGATTGATTAGGTTCCCAATGGATTTCAGAAGTGACATGATATTGGTGTTCCTTAGGCTCAAGTATTTCGAGTTCAATAGATTTTTAACTTGTTTAAGAAGAACATCAACAAAGATAGAATGTTGTAATTATTTTCGCTTATGTTTGTGATGGATTTATATATATATATATATATATATATATATATATATATATATATATATATATATATATATATATATATATATATGGATTTATTTCGCTTATTTTCATTATCAAAACTATAAAAAAAAAAAAAAACTTCGAAACCCTTGTTCGATCCACACTGGTAAGATATTGTTCGCTTTGGGCCAAGCACTCACAGATTTGCTTTTGGTACCTCCAAAAGGCCTCTTATCAATGGAGGTATCTATGTGTATATAAACTCATATCTGTCTCTTTTTTATCCGATGTGGGACTTTGTTTGTATCCCAACATCTTTCCTCAAACAAAGGACTATGGTCTCCTTCCTCCCTGCTGCAGAAATCTTTTTTAGTCTTTTTATCCCCGAGTACACCATGGGCATACCATGGTCAACACTGAGCATCTCTAGCTCTTCACCTCTCATGAGTCAACACTGGCCTTCTATCTTCATCCATCACCATTCCGCAAACTATCATCAAAACCATGAGCATCTTGAGTACATGGCTTGGTTGCTTCTAGATTTGGCTTGTCCTAGCTAGAGCATTGCCATCACTCTGCCTCACAACTGGATAAAGCAACTACTAATTGCTTCTTAGAACACCACGATATAGGTGCATGATTCAACAAAAACAAGTATCCAGAAGAGTTCTTCCTTTCTACTGGATCACCACCATGATCCGAATCAGTATATCCAACCAACTCTAACTCATATTTCTTTCTTCCAATGGGGAATAGTATTTCATGATCAGCGGTACCTTGAACATACCTTAACACTTTCTTAGCAGCCAACGGGCTCCCCATGAATCTACTAATCAAGCCAATACAAAAGGCCAGCTCTGGTCTATTATTACAAAGAAACCGCAACGAGCCTATTATCTGCTTGAATCCAGTTTCATTTGTTCCCTCCTCTGATTCATCTTTCAGTAATTTCAAATTTACTTCCATTGGACTCCTTGCAGCATTGCAGGATGACATGTTGAACCGTTTTAGCAAATCTTCAGCATACTTCTTCTGGTGCATTATCAAACCTGCATTCGTATAGGCAAACTCCATCCCTAGAAAAGAACTCAATCTTCCTAGGTCTGTCATCTTAAATTCAGAAGCCATGATGCGTTTAAACTCTTCTATATGGTCTACATTTGATCACGTGATGAGTAAGTCATCCACATACAAACATATGATCAATAGATCCTCACCTGTGCCTCCCTTCACATAAACTCCATGCTCTACAACACACCTTGTGAATTTGAGTTTGATGAGAAAGGAGTCAATCCTTTTGTTCCAGGCTCTACGAGCCTGCTTCAACCCGTATAAGGCTTTATGCAGCCTATAGACTTGTGCTTCTTTCCCCTTTTCAATGAAACCCGGAGGCTGTTGAACAAAAACCTCTTCCTCCAAGGGTCCATGAAGAAACGCAGACTTTACATCAAGCTGAAAGAGTGGCCAACCTTGTGCACATGCCACTGCAATTACCAATCTAATTGTTTCCATCCGAGCTACTGGTGCAAACACTTCTGAAAAATCCAAGCCTTGTCTTTGAAGAAACCCCTTTGCAACCAATCTTGCTTTATGCTTGGATACTCATCCATTTGGCTTAAGCTTCTACTTGAATACCCACTTTCACTCCAATGCTTCTTTCGCTAGATGGAAGATCAACCAACTTCCAAGTTCCATTTTTTCTCAATGGAATTGATTTCTTCAATCATAACATTTCTCCACATAGGTTTCTTTAACACTTCATCCTCATCTATTGGTTCTGCTCCTGCAAATAATGCCATGTAAACCAAGTCGCCTTCATCACCGATCTGTGTGTCAGAATACACTTCACATTCGCCGAGTTTTTGTGGTAGCGTACGTTGTCTTCGTGGCCTAACAGATTCAGATTGTGTCCCAGAATCGTGCAAACCGTCACTACTTCCAAAGGTTGCTTCTAGCTCAACTGATCTAAATTTATCAACTTCTCCATGTATTACTTTTTGCACCGAACTGATTTGCCTCTGCTTCCAGTTCCAACTCTCATCTTCAAGAATCATCACATCTCTACTCAAGATGACTTTTTCTTTATTTGGATCGAAGAGCTTATAAGCTCCTGCAGAATGATAGTCAATGAATATCATTGCTTCACTTTTATCCTACAGTTTTGATCTTCTCTGATCTGGTACGTGCACATAGGAAAGTGATCCAAAGATCTTAAAGTGGCCAACTGACGGCTTTGTGCCCGTCCACACTTCAAGCGGTACCTTCCCTTCTAGCTTTTTGGTTGGACACCTGTTAAGCAGGTAGACAGCTGTTGACACTGCTTCTCCCCACAGAATTCATGGCAGTTCCTTTTCTTTTAACATGCTCCTGGTCATGTTGAGGATTGTTCGATTTCTCCTCTCTGCAAGCCCATTGTGTTGGGGTGTATACGGTGCAATGACTTCGTGAGTTATTCCACACATTTGACAATGGTTCTAGAATGTATTGGAAGTATATTCTCTTCCCCCGTTAGTTCTGAGAGTCTTTAAGTGTCCTCCACTTTCCCTTTCAGCATAAGCTATGAATCTCATAAAGACTTCCAATGCTTCGCTCTTCCTTTTGATTACATACAGCCATATCATTCTACTATATTCATCAACAAAAGTAATGAAATACTTGTTTCCAGCCATTGATGGGACTTCCGCATATATCTGAGTGCACAACCTCTAAGCAATCCTTTGCTCTCTTGTGCGAATGTGCCTTGAAGACTCTTCTTGGTTGCTTTCTAGCCAAGCAAGTTTCGCACACCATTTCTGGTATACAAATGTTAGGCAATCCAATAACCATTTTCTTCCTATCCAGTTGTTGCAGACTTCTGAAATTTAAGTGACCATACCTCAAATGCCACAACCAGTTTTCATCCTTAACCTTTATTGCAGACATACACTAACAATTCTCTATTGCTTCCATATTGATTTGAAATGTCCGGTTCTTGGATATCTTGCTTCTCAGGATTAGATTGTTGTTTTCATAAAATAATTCAACCTTATTCAAACCTCCCATGACTACAGTGAATTCTTTCTAGATTAATTGACCTATGCTCAAGAGATTGCACTTCATAGTAAGAACAAATAATACTTTGATTATTACAGCACGCGAGCCATTCTTTCTTCGAATAACCACGTCTCACATTCCTTCTACCTTCAATGTACTATCATCAACAAACTTTACTTTACTCTTCTTTGTTTCATCAAAGTTAATCAACCATTCTTTGTGGCACGTCATATGATTCGAACATCCCGAATCCAAATACCACAAGTTTTCTTGACACTTTGAATTTTCTGAAGAAGTGGTCACCATCAGTGTAAAAGGTTCTGAGTCAGAGTCTTCTTGTGCAATGTATGCCTATTTCTCTTGAGATTTCTTCTGCTTCCCTTTATCAGCATAGCATTCAGAAGCATAGTGCCCATACTTGTGGCAATTGAAGCATTCTACACTTCTCTTATCCTTCTTTTGGTAACCTCTGTCTGATCTGCCACTCTTCTCCACTGATACAGATTTGTCTTCTTGATCAACTTTAGCCTTATCAGACTTCCAATTCCCTTTTGCGTATTTTCCTTTCCACTTCTTGAACTTCTTTTTCTCATCATTCTTGGAATGATGTACCTTCAATGCTTGTTCACTATTCTTGATTGGATTTCTATCCAGTAATCTCATTTCATGTGCCTCCAGGGAGCTTTGTAGTTCCTCAATTTTCATTTTCGAAAGATCTCTCGATTCTTCAATTGCAACTACTATGTAATCGAACTTTTGTGGCAAGGATCTCATGATCTTCTCAATAATCATAAGATCATTAATCGACTCTCCACACCCTTTCATCTGATTCGTGATGGTCAAAATCTTGTTGAAATATTCATCAACTTTATCACAATCCTCCATCTGCAATAATACGTACTGTCTTCTTAGGGTCTGAAGCTTCACCTTTTTAATATTTTCTCCTCCCGCATGGCATCGCACCAAAATACTCCAGGCTTCTCTAGTAGTATTCACATTCCGGATCTTTTCAAAGTGAGTATCATCAACGCATTGATGAATGAGAAACAACGTCTTGTTGTCTTTCCTCCTGATTGCTGCTTTCTAATCTTCTAAAGCACCAAGATCAAGTTCTAGCCCATTGCCTTCAACGACATCACTCACATCTTGAAATCTAAACAACACTCTCATTTGCGTATTCCATCTGTTCCAATTCTTCTCTGTGAGTATTAGAAGATTTGTTGTCGGAACATCTATTCCTGCCATGCTTCAAACACACTTATTTGATCAAGAAACAGAATCTTGACACCCTTCTTCCTCCTTCACCTTTGATCACTTTGGCCAGCCGCACCGTGCCGTGATCAAGACACTCCTCAGGTCCTCACTCGACCTGGCTCTGGATACCACTTTGATGGAATAAAGGAGAATAACAACGAAAAGTAGAAAAACGTAAACAAGAGATAAAACAGAAGCACATTAACTTGTATGAATATAATGTGTATTGTATTTTCTGATATATGAAATGTAAAGGAGTTGGGTTTTTATAAAAGAGAAACCAAAACTACCAGATGTAAGGTTGTTGGTGTTACAGTTGTCTTGTCTTAACATATACATATTCTAATAGTTCATTTGTTTTCCACCTTAATAACAGAATAATTTGATGATGTTGATGTTGATTTTTTATTAGAGGGCTTTATTATATATTTTCCCTTATGATTATTATTAAATTTCGTTTTTAAATTGTAGAATTAGTAGTTTATCCGATATGCAATATTTTGGAACAACTTAATAGTCAGAATATCAAATCTCTCTAAAAATAAACTACTAATTCTAAAATTTAAAAACAAAATTTAATAATAATCAGAAGGGAAAATATATAATACAGCTCTCCAATCAAAAATCAACATCAACATCATCAATTATTTTGTTATTAAACTGGAAAACAAATGAACGAACAAAGCAAGAACAACAAATTGCGATGTCAAGGGGTTGTTGTGTGTGAATGAGGGACAATATGGAGATGAGAGAGAAACAAATTGGATAAGTTAGGAAGGTAGATTAGTGTTAGGCGAGTGTTTCTGATTTTTTCAATTGGGACTAGTGTAGGAATGATAGAGAAAATGTTGGAGTGAGAGATGAAAGCGTTGAGAGAATAAGAGAGGTGAGCAAGGGTTTGAGAGTCTCTTTTTTTTAGTTTTAAGAATGAAAATTATTAAAATACTCTTAACGTTAAAACTTAGAATCCATGATATATTAGGGTATTTTTGTCTACTAAAACCCAGTACACATTGCTAAAATGTACCAATTGAAAAACAGTCGTACGCAAACCCTAAATATATATATTTGATATTTTATTTGATATTATTAAATAATGACCTTATTTAACTATATCAATAAATATCAAAATATAATATTTGTCAAATATTTAAGAATCTAGTAAAGATCTTCTCAAATATTCTTAGATCTCCATAACAATCAAATATATCTTGAAGATCTTAGATTATTTAAAAAATAATTTAAGGAGATTACATTATAAAAAAGAAGATTATAATAACAGGAAAGCCCAAAACAAAGCACAATCCAATTTCTATATGGACTTAGGGAAACACATTAGGAAAGCTTAAAAATCCTAGGTTAGATGAATAAATTTATTTGTTCTTTTGATTCTTGTTGTGATTTATTTTTCTTTATGTTTGTTGCTTTTTAATCAATTAAAAGTAATAATATTTACATTATAGCAAGTAATCATGGTATCAAATCTACATAACATATCAATTATATAAGTCTAAGAATTTTTAATTTTAATTAAGAATTTACATTGATTAAACTTAGAAAATTTCATGTGATTGAATGGGTTTTTGTCAGTAATTGAGAATGTACTTTGATTAAAAGTAGAAATTTTATTAAGAATTAATCAATAATGTACTTTAGTTAATTAGCTCTTTAGTTGATATAAGAGATAAAAGAATATACATGATTATGAATAGTAATATTTAATTGAGAATGTACTTTGGTTAATACGAGAACGCCAACAAATTAATTAAGAATTTTCTTTCTATCTTTTGTTATTTTGTTCTTTAATCTTTTATTCATATTTATCTTCTTTATTATTTTTATTTTACTAACAGTTTTTTATAGTTTTTGTAAGAACTAATTTGTTAAGAATCAATTTCGTGTTAGTTGGGAGAAGAGTTAGGTTTGAATTTACCCTTTCTATTTTATTGGTTACTATCTTAGCAATACCAAAGTTGTTCTAATTTAGTAGTATTAATTTGATCGCGTCTACGATAGGGTTTTTAGAGTGCTTGTTTGAAAAAGTGTCTATTAAAAAATTAAATAAATTATTTTAAAAAAAATTGGACCAATGGACCGCGCTTATTTCAAAAAGTGTTGTTTATTGATAGTCAACATAAACAGCGATTATTTGGAAAAATGTTTTCTATTAACAACCAACAATAGGTAACGCTTTTTCAAATAAGTGTTGTCTATTGACAAAGTGTTCTTTTAAGAAATGTTGTTTATTAGAAAAAAAAGTGTTGTATATTGAAAATTTTGTAGTAGTGAAGTAATTAATTACACGTGACATCCTAAAAGGAGGGTTACAAATAACACACTTAGCTAGCTTGAACGTTAAAGTGGCTTCTATAAGTTCATCCTTATTCGACTTGAAAAGGTTGAATAGGTAAATATCATAGTATAAAGAAGAGGAGAGAGTTGAAGCATATGTGAATAGTTTAATACTATATTTAGGAAGTATAATCAGTCACAGAAAAATATGTATAATTAACTATATAATCAAATTATATTTTACTAAGTGCAACTTAAATGTCACTTTTGTCTATAGAGCAACTAGATTCCATTTTTCTTTTCAGTATATATCAATTAGAAAAAATATTTCAATAGAGAAAGTCAACGCCACCTTAAATGTGTGTAGGTTTTCTAGGTCAAACTAAAACTAAAGCATAGAATGATTAACTGAGAAACTTAAGCCAAATATAAGAGATCATGATCATATTTTGAAGCGCTTATTCTGGTACACATTCGGCCATATACTCATCCCACAGAAGAACTAAACATTATAACCTTTTAAAAGGTAATTAATTAGGGAATGACTGAATAAACTTTTTCAAAAAATCTAAGAAAACGTGAAGAAAATAAAATATTTTTAGAATCAAGCTTAGTTAATTACAAAAATTACTTAAGAAAACTTGCTACATTAATTTCTCAAATGCTTATTTTCAATTTTATGGACGAGTTTATTTTAGCTTTTAAAATAATTATTTTCATTTTTTCTTTTTATTTCTTTCACATGAGTTAATTTTAACGTTTATTTTCTATTCAAATAAATTTTATACAACCTATAACATTAATTTTTATAAACATGTAAAGGATTACAAAAGCTTTTAAGTGTGAAAAATATAAAGAGGAAAGAAAATTGATTTCTTAAAAAAATTAATTGATGAATATTGGAAAGAAGTAAACTTAAATTAAATTTAGTCTTATAAAATATGTTGGTAAGGTTTGCAATTATTTATAATATGTAAATTAATTTGATCATTAATCAATATGGAACACGAATTAAAATATAGATTATTTGAATTTATAAAGAATTTGTTTTATTTGTGATGTAAAACTTGTCCAAACATATCTGGCAAAGATTATCTCAGTGCAAATTTTGACTTGTTATTTGCCTAACAAATTAGGATTAAAGGGTGAAAACAACAATGATTAAGTTGCATTGCACCTGGAAAATATTGAGTCAACCAAATGGCATCAGGAGTAACTTTCAGAAAGCAATATTGGTCGTGGAGGTGGATGTTATAACGACGTGTCAACATCCATGGAACTTTACAAGACACCACTTCCAATTTATAATAACCAAGTAACAAATGTCAAGTCGTGAGAAATAACTTCATTTCTTTTATAAAAAATTGTTTATAATTGGAATATGTCGTGTCTTTCAATTTTCCACGGTGGTTAAGCATGCGGATTGAATGTCTTTGTATGTGGAACGAGTCAAGTTTGGTAGATAAAAAAAACAAAACAAAACAAAAAATCACACGAAAATGCATCACCATAAGAACATGGTTTGGATTTCATTCACGTATCTTTTTCATTGTTCCTGCAACATTAATCTGCCAGAGGCCTGAGTTGTCGCTTCGTCAAAAGAGAAAAAGTGGGGTAAGTCACCTTTTGACGGCAGCTCATGTCGGTGACAATGTTGGGGACACGTGGTGCGAGCCCAATGGATGGTGACAAAGTCGTACTACACGGTTTAACGAGCATAACTTTGGTTCCGCAACGTGTCGTGAACTCTACGGTGTTTGGCGGCAGTTTTAACTTTTAACTTTGCGAAGCCGTTGGTTTGTATGCATCAAACGACCGCGTTTGACTCAAAACCTGTAATCATAGTTTAGGCACATGGACGACGACGTTTGTCGATGTGCGATTTTCCTATGATGATGCTCCACATGTCTAATTTACGAGTTTGATTCATCTTAAATTGTACCAAACGACACGTAATGACAAAATCGAATTAAGAAAAGGAAAAGGGGAAAGGGATTGATCTTTATCATGTTTCTTACCTCCTTCTTCGATGGTTCGTGTAGTGGACATTTAACTGTTAAACAGGTTTGTTAGATATGCCAAAAACATGGGCAAATTTCTTCTCTTTAACCGAAAGTGAAGTCTTTTCTTCTTTTTCCTGCGTGTTATACATGCAATATCATGAACCATTTATTTATTTTATTATTAAGTACAAAATTATCAATGATTTTGATGGATTTGTGGATGAATATATTATCAATTTGAAGCTCAAACAAATTTAAGTGTTTCTTTGGTATGTTTATAAAAGGGTTGAAAAAAATGATTTTCTATAAAGACGAATGTTATATGTATTTCAAGGACACGGTGAAGTTCTCTATTCCAAATTTTATGAATGATTTGCAATTGAGCTATTGAATATAAGAAAAGAGATTGATTTTTACAATATTTTTTTCCAATCAAGTTAACAAGAACTTTAAATAGAAAAGAGTATTGCTACTTCATTAGTATAAAATTTACTTTATATTTGAGATATGACGAGGTGTCAAGGCTTGATAGAAGTTTGGTTAAACATTTTTATTTTTCCTATAATTGAAGCAAAAAGTCAATAAAACAAACAATTTGAAGATTTTCACCTTGGAGAAATCAAAGACGAAAATCGAGATGTTGATCAAAGCCAAATTCTCCCAAATTATCTGGGTATTATTCAAATTCAATCTAACGTCTTATTTTCTTTTCACCTAGTATAGAAACTAATATTAATTATTGTTTGTTATGGTTGAATTTTTTGTTTTGACTTAAAAATTTGGTGCACATCAATTAAGAATGAAATTGAGTGTTTTATGTTAACTTTAAAATAATTGCATGTCAGTTATTAAAAAAATTTAAAATTACAAATTCACTCCTAAATATTTTCCAATAATGTTTAAATTGATCCTTAAATAATTTGTATTATTTAAAAGTTTTTTCCCAAAAATTTTCATAATTGCGTAATAGTACTAGTCAGTTTTTAATAAATTAGTACCTAGTCAATTGGTTAAGTTTACTTTTGTAAACACCTAAAAAATTCAATGTAATAATTTGTTTTAGAACTATTAAATTTAGAATGAATGATGTTTCATAATTGATTTCCAATATGAATTTAACTAATAAATATATCTCAATTAAAATTCTTACTAGTTTTTGTTTTTTACAAATTTATCACTTATAGAAATTTTTATTCTAAAATTTTAGAAAAATGAGAATTAAGACAAAACACCAATAATTCAAAGAAATAGATGTTAAAATATATGACTTTACAATTTGAAATATTTTTAAATTGAAATACATGATGTTGGGCTTAATTAGAGTTAAAATAGAAAATTTGTGCTTACAAACTCATAAAATTCAGAGTGTTGCTCCCTCCACCCCCACACATCTCTTCCTCCACCTCCCAATTTTCTAAAATGCCAATTATATCCTTCTAAAATGACAATTATATCCTCAAAAGTTAAAATTTTTTATTTTTATTATTATTATATCCTCAAGTGGGTGTTCTCCAGTGGCACTCCTCTTTCATGCACTGACTTGTCATCTCCACAATCTACCAACCTTACACTCCACAAGGACCCTTCTCTTCACTTGCTTTCTCTTCAGCTCCCATCAGCAAATCTCTCTGGTTCCCTCCCCAGAGAGCTCGGGGGGTTCCCTATGCTTCAAAGTCTTTACCTTAACATAAATTCATTGCAGGGAGCCATCCCTCTTGAGCTTGGCTACAGCTCCAATTCACCCAAATTCACCCAAATTCCCCCAAATTCCCAACCTTCCTCGTCCATGAATTAAAGCTCAGGCTAAGCACTTCAATAAAACATTAATCCAGTAAGGTACAATCAACCAGCGACCAAATGCCCCATAATTACAATTACAACAAAAATCGAATTGCGAAAGACGGAATTATAATGTTCCGAAAACTTGCAAAATCCTAAACAGTTCTACCAAAATCCTAAACCAGTAAATTGTAAATTATAATGCGCAATTCAAAATTGAAAATTCTAACATAACAAAAAAAACGCGGATACGAACCTAGAGGTGTCATTATCAGGGTTGTGACTGATAACGATGGCATAATCGCCGGAAGCCCTATCAAAGACACCACGGTCACCGACATGGTGCTCAACGTTGCATATAACAGCTCCTTCAGGGATAGAGCGAAGGGGCAAAACATTACCAACTACGAGAGTGGCCTTCTTGCCACAGTATATGAACTGACCCGTATAAAGGCCTTCGGCGGCAACGAAGAGCTCGTTTTGCTTCTTGTATCTGAATGGGTGGCGGAAAGTCACCTTGGCAAGTGGGGCACCGCGGCCAGGGTCGTGGATGACGTCGGTAACGACACCCTTGAGGTAGCCATTCCGCTCCCCGAAGTCCAGGCTCCGGAAGCGAGCCGGTCCCTTGCGGTGGTGAGTGTGGGACTTGAAGACTGAGCCCGCACCCTTACGCTGCGCACGGATCACACGTCCCATTGCAGCTCTGCAGTGTTCGATAAACCTACCTTTGAGATGGGAAGAGAATTCTGGTTCTCCTGCCACCTGCAATAAGCCACATATGACATCCTTCAACGTACGAAACGGATGTCGACATCCGTTTTGCCTTAAACGGATGTTGACATCCGTTTCGCCTTAAACGGATGTTGACATCCGTTTCGCCTTAAACGGATGTTGACATCCGTTTTGCCTTAAACGGATGTTGACATCCGTTGAAGGATGTCATCCATAGCGTTGTTTTTTCGTTTCGTTTTTATTTTATTTGTTTATTTTATTTACAGTAATTTATATTTAAATTTATAATTTTAAATGTTATATATGATAAACGGAAATGGAGAAATGGAGAAATGGAGAAGAAGCTTTACGGAAGAGAAAATGATAAACGGAAATGGAGAAATGGAGAAGAAGCTTTACGGAAGAGAGAAAGGTAAACGGAGATGGAAGAGAGGAAGAGGTGCATAGAAGTAAATCAGAAGTTTTAAATAAATTAAAATATTAAAATAATAAAAATAAAAAATTTTAACTTTTGAGGATATAATTGTCATTTTAGAAGGATATAATTGACATTTTAGAAAATTGGGGAGGTGAAGGAAGAGATGTGTGGGGGTGGAGGGAGCAATCTACAATTCAGAGTGTTGCTCCCTCGACCATCACAGCATGCTACCTACATTTCTTCAAATTCTTTTATTTCCAAAACTATTCTTAGGTTAAAGGTTAAAACCTTTTTACTTTTACTACAAATTTTTAATTTATTTTCCAAACCCTAATTTTACCTTATTCATATTCCCTGAATGGAACAACTGCACCCTCATGACTATGTCAACTCAATCTTCTTCTACCTAGTTGTATCCATATCAGATATAGATTTTTAATTATCTTTTGTTGATGAAGTACATAAAAATAATATCATGTATTCGATTATACGTAATTATTATTGAATTTTAGTTAATGAATCTTTTAAATTTGAATGATGAAAATAAAATTAATAATGAAAACCTATTAATTATATAAGAATAATTTAAAATTTGTGTTCACATATTTCTATTTTTTTATTTAGACCTATAAAATTGAATTTATTTTGTAAGAGATTAAATTTTTAGAATTTATATTTTGATGCAATTCATTTAAATTTAATTTTTAAAAAAAAGTTAAATTTATTTGCACTAATATTTCATTTAATTTGATTTGAATTGTACATAAGATTTTTTAATCTAATCTAAGTTTATATTTTATTTTTTTTAAATTATAAAATATAAAATATAAAATATATATGTGGATATCCAATGATATAAAAAAATATATTACAATATATTTTCAGATACTCAACCGATAACATGGTGATTAACATATCTATTAAATTAGGTACAACTAGGTAGAAGAAAATTGAGTTGACATGAGGGTGGGGGTGCAGCTACTGCATTCAGAGAATATGAATGAGGTAAAATTAGGATTTGGAAAATAAATTAAAAATTCATGGTAAAAGTAAAAAAGTTTTAACCTTTAACCTAAGGATAGTTTTGGAAATAAAAAAATTTGAGGAGGTGTAGGGAGCATATCGTGGTGGTGGAGGGAGCAACTCTCTAAAATTCAAGCACATTATTTTATCCAATTAGAAATAATAAAAGTGGGTTAAACCAATTTCTTCACTAATTTTTCAATTTTCTCCTAAAATCAAGAACTTTCAATTACAATGAATAATCACAAACTTGTTAAGTGAAATCAAACTTGTTAAGACAAAATCGTCTAGAGAGACTAGATTGTCTAGCAACACATGTTTTGATTTAACAAACAATACTTAAAGAAATATTATTTATAAAATGTAGCATCTAATGTTTGTATATGCTAAAGAATAACACTATATGAAATAAGTGTTTATCAAATATAATTATTTATCCAAAGTATTGAATGAGATAAACATTTATAATCAATGTAGTGTTTTAAGTAAACTCTATCCAACAACAAACAACATCTGAGATAATCCAAATAAATGCTGAGCTAAACGCTAATGCTTAAGATTTAATATCTAAAAGCCAATAAGCATTTGCAAAATGAAACATCTAAGATATAAATATAAAAACTCCATCAAATGGTATATAATTATCTAATATGCTATAGAACTCCTAACAGAGTGTTTAAACATTACAACACCTAAACAAAAGATATAACGTCTGAACAAATGATAAAGCATCTAAATGTTCGCCTTTCTAAGCATGACTAAACAATGTATTATAGCTTAGACAACTTTATGAAACAAGAATTTAAAGATTATATTAGTCAAATCAAGCGCTTTGCCTTCAAATGATGGTTTTATCAAATGATGTTGACATGTGCCAAAGTGTTTTAAACACGCAACGTACGTCATGATCATCAACTTTTAAAACATTTAAATTTTCTTTTCTTGCATGCTTTACTCTCTTTGTCTATGCAGGTAATTTCAACACCAAGCTTTATTCAGAAGCTCTACACAAAGAATAGAAAGACATTGAGCAATAGGAAGACATTCCTGGAATATTTTCTCAAAACTTTTAGCTCTGAAAGATCATACAAGCTACCTATGAAAGAAAGCGTTGATAAAGCACTATCACTCTACAACGTAGACCTAAGTCTGGCTAATTACCTAAAAAGGATATGAAGTCTATCTGAATGTCAGCTCTATGTCCAACGATCATCTCTCAAAGAAGGTTGTATAAGTGAGAGAGGAAATATACAAGAGATCATTGAATACTAAAAACCAAATCCTCTCCATTCCTAGAGTGTCATGTGGTCATTACTAAAACCAAATCCTCTCCAATGGTGGAGGGACATGTTGTCACTACCAAAGAGAAAAACTCTCCACTATTAAGGTGCCATGTGACAACTTTCTAAAAACCAAATCCTCTCCAATGGAAGCATGACACATGGCACCCACTTTCCACTTGGTTTGGATATCTAACTTAGGGAAAATCCTATGTTACTTAGGCCTTAATACAAGCCTTAATCAAACCTACACTACATGGCCGAATACATGGTCTAAATCCTACACTACTCATTTTTCTTTCATGATGGCCCAAATGAAACACACCTTTGTTTCTCCTTCTATGGATGGTTCGTCTCAAAGGAGCTTGGCCATACTTATAGTGGTTGGACCCTTGGCTATGAGTTTGCATCAGTTACCATTCCAAGAAATTATCTTTATCCTTTACACACATAACCACTAGAAACTTCAAAAGTTTTTGTGTTTCCTAAGTCATTCCAAATTCTCTCTCAAGCACTCATCTGTCAAAAACCCTAATCTACCAAAAACCCTCTCTCAAAGAAAACCTTCACCTACTACCACAACTGTTGCGCAGGAAGTTGTTGTCTCCATCGACAAAGTGTACGAAACTGCAGCACGTGTTTTGTAACACCCCACTTTTGGTATCCCACGGGTTTACAAAAACTTTTGAAAACTTAACTCTAATACCATTGTGGAAAATGGATTAATTTAAAACTTCTATTTATTATTATTGAATTTAGAAAACTTCATAAATTTAGTGTAACCATAAAGCGTTCACAAAGTCTCATTACAAAAGCGAATAATATTGAAAATAAAACCCCATAGTTCTCTCATTATCTCGTCGCTCAACTTTGCTTTAGCTATATCTGTAACAATATCTACTCTCGTACAAGTACGATCATTGCAGCTGGAAACCACAACCACAACATACAAGGGTGAGCTAACAGGAACAAGTCACATAACCATACATAAGCATTAAACATTAATTTAGAATAAGACTTCCGAACAATACATATATGTTCACATACATATATGTTCATACACCTACACATATGTTCACATGAAATCACATACATAATCTCAAAACAAATCATTAACAACCACAACATCAATAATCAAAGTCATCACCAAAAGCCCTACAAGTATTTCGTCAAAGTAAACAAGTCACACCTAAACTCACTCAATCAATCACAAACTCATAACCAATTTGTTGTACACCATTCACTATATATATTGAATCATTACCAAATTACTCGCATGCACCCATAAGGTCAAGTGTCATCTCCCACTACTCTCTTAAAGAGCTTCACCAGGCCGGTACACTTTACCACACCATTACACAATGCAATTTCTCACCACTCTCTAGAAGGCTTCACCGACAAGTACACCACTTCCCACCACTCTCTTAGAGCTTTACCAGGCAAGTTTATACTTTCCATCACTCCCTTAGAGCTTCACGGAGCAAGTATATTCTTTCAACCACCCACTCAGAGCATCAGACAAGTATACACTTCCCGCCACTTTATTCTTAGAGAGCTTCACCGGACCAGTAATCACTCCCCACTACTTTATTCCTAGAGAGCTTCATTGTGCAAGTACCAGTGCTACTACCATCACTCTTATAGGACCTTCACCAGACACCACAAACATAAACTCAATCCCAAAAGAATTAAACATCATCAAACTCACACAACCATTCAATAAAGCCATGCATATCACACAACAATAGGCGATAATAACCAACCAAAAACATAGGTCACAACCCACTCACAAGAACACAAATATGGTTACTTCCCCTTACTAACATATACTTGTTCTCATCATTCGCAGAATCACAACCAACCAAAATGAGCAAGGTGAGCTCCCCTTACAACATCATAATAAATTGATTAATGCATTCATAATAATACCAAAAGGAATACCAATTTTACTCAATTAATCATGTACACATATAAACAAGAAAACTAGAAAATAAATCAAGAATGTAAGTTCCCCTTATCTCTAATCCAATAAAGAGTTCTAGATCCTCTGAGCCCTCATAACAGCTTGACTCCTAGGCTTCTTCCTTCACAGAAAATAGTGTTTTCCTCTCAAACCTCTCTCACGACTATCAAACCTCTCTCACGACTATCATAGGATTTTTTTTGTTTTTTTTCCTGATGACTAGGGTTTTTATACTAACATAATATAAATAGGAGACATACTTATCTTTATTCAATTTATTTTCTGAATCTTTATAAAAACTCACAATTTTCATAATATAATCAAATAAAATTATCTTTGTTATAATTAATCTGATAAGTACATAAAAAATATATTCTATCCTAATATCTCTATTCTAATTGATTTTTATAAGTCTATTAATAATAATAATATATTATTATTATTATTATTATCTAACAATAATATCTAAATATATCAAATAATATATCACGATATATTTTAACATGTAACCATATATCAAAATATCTTTTAATTTGTAAATATATCTAACAATATCCAAGAATATCTCTTAAAATATCTAACAATATCTAATAATATCATTTTTTAATTAAATTATCCAAAATTTTCTAATTAAATTATCATCTCGTACATGTTAACTTTTATATCAATTATAGTAATTATATAATAAAATAATATAGAAACTACAATTACATATAATAGAAGAAACTTACAACTAACATATTCATTTTAAAAATATATATTTTATTGTTATTATTATTTAACCATAATATTTAAATACTACAACCATCCTTAATACAATTATTTCTTTATATATTATTACTACATATTAAATATGAATTTATATTATATATTATATATATAATATTACTATAACTAACCCAAACCATATTAAAACCACAATTTCATATTTTAAAATAAAATAATTATTTTAATATATCATGAAATCACCAAGTGACACATAAAAATTTTATTTATACAAATATATATATATATATATATATATATATATATATATATATATATATATATATATATATATATATATGGGGTTTGCTAACGCGCGTACGCCTGTTTTTCAGTTGGTACATTTTAGCAATGTGTACCGGATTTTAGTAGACAAAAATACCCTTATATATCATGGATTCTAAGTTTTAAGGTTAAGTGTATTTTAATAATTTTCATTCTCAAAACTTAAAAAAAAAAAATTCCAAACCCTTACTTACCTCTCTCATTCCTCTCAATCTTTTCTCTTTCATCTTTCTCACTTCAACCTTTTCTCTGTCATCCCTACTATAACTCCAATTGAAAAAATCAGACTTGCCTTTAAACAATTTGCCTTTGTAAAGAGTTGAGTCATTGACATATTCACCTTCAGGCAAAGGTTCATTCAAGATCTCTTCAATTTCACCATCTTCACTAACCTTTCTAATTTCATCATCTGCATATGTTGAATCACGATCTCTAAAAAAACCCTCCAGGCCAATTACCAATTCTTTTGGATGTCATTATGCTTGTGAAAATTAGATAAAATTATATATGACAAAAATTATAAAATGAAAACTCATTATAAAGTCATTTTTTGTAAGAAATTGTTTATCAACGAGTGTTTCTGATTTTTTTTTCCAGGCCAATTACCATGTCATTATGCTTGTGAAAATTAGATAAAATTAGATAAGACAAAAATTATAAAATAAAAACTCATTATAAAATCATTTTTTGTAACAAATGGTTTAACAGTGAGTATTTCAGATTTTTTTCCAGGTCAATTACCAATTCCTTTACTCTATGCTTGTGAAAATTGGATAAAATTAGATAAGACAAAAATTATAAGATGAAAACTCATTATAAAATCATTTTTTTTTGTAAAATTGTTTAACGACAAGTGTTTTTGGTTTTTTTCAATTGGGGCTACAATAGGGATGACAGATAAAAGATTGGAGTGAGAAAGATGAAAGAGAAAGGGTTGAGAGGAATGAGAGAGGTGAGTAAGGGTTCGGGGGGTTTCTTTTTTGTTTTTTTAGTTTTGAGAATGAAAATTATTAAAATACCCTTAACCTTAAAACTTAGAATCCATGATATATAAGGATATTTTTGTCTACTAAAACCCGGTACACATTGCTAAAATGTACCAACTGAAAAACAGGCGTACGCGCGTTAGCAAACCCATATATATATATATATATATATATATATATATATAACTATTACTAAAAAAGATAAATTATCCTTTAAATATAAATAACAAACCATTTTCTAATTAAAATAGTAACAACATTTATTTAAAGAAAAATATATTTAATTTGTACATCAAAAATTGCAACATATATTATTAAACAATAAATAAATAAAAATATGAATTAATTTATTTATTCATCAAAATATAATCACACAAAACTTAATTTATTTTATTTATTATTCACACCACCAAAGAAAAACCCACAAGACTCTATATTGAGCATTGGGTGGATCTTAATGATTTCTGAGCATACAACTACAATATTCTCTATCATATTCACAGATGTGGCATAACAAATTTCCTTAAGCAGGATACTCTTATACTGCCCTAAGTTAGTGAGGCAGTTTTGGATAAACATGCAAATGTGATCCAACAACCTTATATCTAAAGTCATTAGATAAGAAGTGGTGGTCAATATTGAGACCATTGTTGTTGCTATCGGATGCCCTAGGTATAACAATTGCTACTTCAAGGGTTGGGATGAATTATGTGTTTCCAAAGGAATCGTTGAACATACCCTCTATGGAGTAATCTTCAAAATTGAGTATGTTGGAAAGGAAATCATCTTTAAAGAGTTGTGAGCATATGCAAAGATTCTCTAGAACGTCTGCTCCAAGACGTTTTGATTGAGATTTCTTTGAGGATACTCCTTCATCATAAGATGATCCTCCAAGTTAGTTTATGAAGCTTCTTCAAAGGGTAGATTCCATATGAACAGTGATAGTAGCGAAAGCAAATAGAGATGAAGAGATGAAGATGTTAGTGTTGTATGGTCTTAGTAGATGTCCTTCTAGGAGGTGAGTCCAACCATGAAGGAGAAGGTATGAAGAGGTCTAGAAAAAGATATTTCATAAAGTGAGAACTAAGAAAGAGAAGACTTGCAATTTTAGCAAAGTAACTTTACATTCAGCTAAGTTCTAAATAATTACATAAGGTTGTCTCTCCTTTTATAAGTGAAGGTGTAGGCTAGTATTCAATGAACTAAAAAGGAACTAGAAGCTTCCTATGGCAAGGAAGGAGGAATGGGAGACTTCATCCCTAACTACCTTCCAAGTTCAATGTCTAAGAGTCTCTCTTGATGTTGACATGTTCCAAAGGCTTTCAAAGGCTTCCAATGACTTATTTTAGGTAGATATTCACCTATATCAAGTCCTATGATGTGTTTATTTACTCCAAAAGCTACTAAGCTTTTAAAACAAACCTAAACAAAGTGTTTTGGCCAAATACAAGGCCTAAAGAAACTATTTTACATATTTATAAAAGATATTAAAGACAAAAAAAATTTAATATGTCATCCTTTTGAAGTTTTATCTTCCCCTTCCATATTCTTCCCCTTCCATTTAGTTTCCTAGCCAGGGGAACAATCACAAGAAGCATGGCCAAGCACATTCAAGAAGAGTTGGATTCATCTATGGAAGGTGGGCCCAAGCTCTTATTCTCTTGGCCCATGATAAATTATAACTAGTAGAGTAGGTTTACTTTGGGTCGTGTATAATGAGCCAAGTAATCTAGGGTTTCCATTTGGGCCTTACATCATGAGCCATGTAGTGTAAGGTTTTAGACGAAGGGTGAGAAGACCTGGTATGTGCGCTTTTTGCTGCTAACTTAAAAGTCAACATGCACATAAGGAGCCTTGGTCTCCAAGATTGAGGGTTTCATGATCTTTCATCCTTGGAAGAGTAGTGGCCAAGTTTCATTTGTCCTTCTCCTAAAGGAGAGGATTTTAACTTGGTCTCCAAGCTAGAGTAATTAGGATTTTTGTTTCTCCATTTTGGAGACACCTCTAAGGTTACTTAGCTTATAAATAATTGTATCTCTCCCATGTAAAAAATACCTTTGAATTGTATATTATTAAGTTGTCAAATTTGTGTCATATTACATTCTTAGGTCACCAAAGGCTAAAGCACCCTTCCTCTAGTCACCCTTCGTCTTAAGTTGGCCCAACCTATCTTGAGATCACCCAAACACCACCGTCTCACCATCTCAAACACACAAAAACTGAGCCATCAAATACCATTTTCCCTTTACTTTTGCTTACCACTTAGATCTTTAAGCTCATCTTCATGCTTTGAGCTACCTTGCTTGAGGAGGAGACCATCACACTCAAAACTAAAGCTTTTTATCAATTTAGAGAGTGAAATGTGAGGAGTTTTCTTAAGGGGAATCACAAGTACGTTTGAAGCACTTTTGTAGATGAACGAGTGAGAACATGCATAGGATTTAAAGTGAAGGTTAAAAGGTTAGCCTAAACGTTTCAATATCTAGGGGAGGGAAGCTAACTTTCATGCTTGTATGTGTGTTGTATTAAATTGTGTTTGTAAAGGAAGCTAGAGCATTATTTCTTTTGAGTTTTGAGTATGGTTGTTATTTGATGATCAAAATGTGTTCTTGGTGTTGAAAAGTTAACATTCCTTTTCTTTTGGTGTTCATATAATACTAAAAAACATGTTTTCAAAAATTTTCGGATGGATGATAGGAAATTGTGTTGTGTTTTGTAACATCCCAAAAATATAGTGTAAAACCATATAGAGAATAATCACATGTTAACAATACTACAGATCAGTTCAACGCTCGGCTATATACCATTACGGCCGAACGACCTAACATAACAGCAAGGAATTTAAAAACTAACGCTAGCTACTACTAGACCGAACATTTACCAAAAATATACTAATATTGCACGGTCTTTACAAAAGATAACACCAACACCAGACCGAACGCTCTCAAGGTTCGGCCTTCAATTCCGTATCTTCCAACACTTCTTCCAGCAGTTCTTCTCCTTCTGCTCACATCCACACGGATGATCATTGCAACAGGACGACAACAGGATGTACAACACAAACAAAATGATAAACAGGGTAAGCTTATGTAATTTAATTTATTCAATCACAACATACAACATTCATAACAAAACCAACAACGACCACATCATAATTCATACATCCATGCATGAAATTAACGACCACATGACTCTGACTGTCCGGACTGTATGAATCCTGTGTAGCTACGACGTTCGTGCACCCAGATGATGTAGTAACTGGGATACCCTCAATAGCTACCACCCGAGGTTGATCCGTTCCATCCAAGTTAACCTTATCGACTAGGACCTCCCGCCATTCCCACACGTGACTTACTCCTATCTACATGAAAACGAGTAATCATGGAATATCAGGATGAACGCCCGCTAAGCTTTGCCCACATTCATACTTTACCAATCAATAACCACTTTCTGAGATATCCTTCCCTGGAATACTCGTTCATAATCAAACTATTTCATACACATCATATTTCAAATTCTCTCAGACTTATCATCCACATATTCCAATGAAATAAGATTATGCGTTCTTATCATAACCCAAGTACGACTGGTATAACAAGACCGAGCGCTACTCATCTACTTCAATAAACAGACTCCTAAGAGTTCAAACGGACGCCACGAAGCCTAGGCCGAGTACTAAGACTCTAGGTCGAACACCTTTTTAAAGACCAACACTGATTTACATTAAGTACTAATACTAATGAGAAACTATGGAGTAACAAACGCTATCTAGTTTGAATGAAGACTCTGATTCTAAGCACAATAATAATATATTAAAGAAAACAAGACCCAACGCTTGGTTTAAGATCGAGCCCTGTAGAAACCGAACATTATTGGACGAGCGCTGGTCTAAGATCAAATGCTTATCAGAAATGAGCGCTACTGAAACTGAACGCTTGATTCAAGACCGATCACTAATAAACTCACATAAAACGAATGAATATAAATCTATACAATATAAATCTGAAGGAAAAAGAACGAATGTCTACGACCTTAAGTAGTATATAACACATTTAACTAAACTGTTTAGGAAGTCTAAAGAAGAACTTAACATGAACGGACGCTCAACGAAAACTGAACGATGAATACAAACTCTCGGTCATAGTTTACCTATTCTTATATCATATTATAGAAAGACTCTTAAACAATATCCCTAACGCATGATAATTCAAGTAAGACAATACACTCCCAAGAAAGACCGAACGCTCGCTAATGACGCTCGACCATACTATCACCTTTGCTCAAAATACTATGGTTTGGATATCAAGGCCTATCTCAACTCAATTCACAACATGCATCATTCATCCATCCACACATCCAAATAAGCAGTACACACATATCTCATATTGATCAAATAATCAAACAACGTATCATGCAACCATGCCAACGTTCAAACAAGAATTTAATCAAATTATATAAGCTTCCCTTACCTCTAAGCAAGACCGAATGTTCACAATTTGAACATAATAGCTCACTACCACTCTCTTAGAAGACTACGATCACGATTTACAAAACTAACCAAATGAAAGAGCAGAAAGACGTTCAGAAATGGGTTAAGGAACTCATGTAACCGAACACTGAGTTTGCATGTACAGAAAAACCACTCGGCTGAGAGAGATGAACTTACAATTCCAGAATTCAAAATTGATCGGTTCAAACGAACGCCCTCGACGCCGGGAGTGTTCAGACGGTGCCTGAGAAGTGATCGGAAGAAGAAATTGTGAGGTTTTCTTAGAGAGAAGATGGAGATTTTAGAGAGAAGAAGGAGAAAATGGTTTCAGCAGGGTGGGGAAGAAGAAAGGCATGCTGAGAAGTGGCACGACATTTGAAATTTGGCCTTAAATACTGTTGTCGCCCAAAACGAACGGCCACTCCCCTGCAGCCACCTGTTCTCCACTAACTGAGACGCTCACTCACTTCTTGGCACTTGGATCCCACTACTTGGGGTTTTTGGGTGCGTTTTAATGAGTTCTGACATGTTTTATTATGAATTTGTGAGTTGTATTAGTTTGTAATTTTGATTAAATGCGTGTGAGTTGCTGCCTATGAGCATTGTGTGAGCTTTGGTTAAAGTGAAGTTGTTTGTTCGGACTAGGCGCTTTTGAGCATTCTTTTAGGAATTATTCAGAGCATGCTCCTCAAGTGGGTGGCCTTTAGATGACCCCTCTTTATGGGTAGCTCGATGGAGTGGAGGGTTCTTAGAGTGTCAAAACTAAAAGATGGATGTCTTTGAATAGAGATCTTTATGAACTATGTTAAGGTGTGTTTGTTTATAGAGGATTTCTCGGGTGTCGAAATCAGAGGACAAATGTCTATGGGCGAAGAAATCTTATTACTAGTGTTTAATACTTCTTCTTGAGCGTCGAATTCAGAGGACGAATATCTCTAGAAATGAGAACTCTATTAATTAAGACTTGTTCTTTGGAGTGTCAAAGTCATTGAACATATGTCTCTTGGTAAAGAATCCTATTGACTAGTGATTGAGGGAATATCTCTAGATCGAAAACTCTATAGTCAAGACTTTATTGCATTTTCAAAATTATTTGTAGGTTGTTTTCAATCATCTAAATTTTTGAATGACTATTACAATATATGAAAGTGATCTTGGAAAGACTCTAGATAGGAAAGACAAGGTTTTTAAGTTTATCCATTTGTCATTCATATCTCTTTCGTAGGAATCTAACATGGTGAACTTTCATATTTTTTACTTTTAATCAAAGAATTTTGTTTGAAAAGATGTTTGGGATAGTTTTTTTTGTCTTATTTTTGTCTTTTCAATAAAATTTATGTCTATAAAATAATGATTTTTTTCTTTAGATTTTCAATAAAATAAAAATAAAATTTTATCTTAACATATATAATTTATGTTAATAGTAAAGTGTAGAAAATGAAAATTTTGAGTGATACATTATTCATCTACAATTTTTTCTGCCTTAACCAAGTATTTTAAGCCCAACACGATAACCTGAGGGGTATCAGGCCTATTCAGAGTCCAGCTGAATTTGGAACATATCCTTAAAGTCATCAAGTGAACATGCAAACAATTATGATCTCATTTTCTCTATTAAGGCCTTTGGATACCATTTATCACTAGTAATAGATTTATTCTTCAACAATCATGCATATCCACTAATACTTTCATTAATTAGCTAGAAAATCATACCAACTGATGTCAGCTATCAAGCTTATCAACTGATTAATCAAGTTTATCAACCAGAGTGTTCATCATTTAAATACTATAAATCACACTCATATTCCAATAGCATCTTAGGCTTATTTTGTTCAACAACTTTGTGTACCGTAGTCAATCTAGCTCATATTGGCTACTTTGGTTCAATAATTGTATAACATCTTATCACTTAATCTAACTTCATATAATTTAGTATTAATACTTGTAAATGAAAGTTCTTATCACCGGTTAACGAGTCACGTTACTGAATTTCATTATTATCACTATGGTATATGCTCAATGAAAGTTAAACAGTAAAATAGATATTACTAAATCTAGAAAAAGCATGTTTTTCATATTAAAAGACCATTCAATGGATAGGAATTTATTATATTTATTATCGATAATTATATTATTATTGTTCCTAAAACATTAACTTTTATAAAACAAAATAATGAAAACTTCTTAGTCTATTTCTACGGTTAAATTAATTATGAAATATTTAAGTGGGTCTAAAAGCTTTTCATGCGGGTATAGGATAATATGATATTATCACATTCTCACACAAATTATTTAGTAATGCATGTCTTGTTGTGATGTACAGTTTTGTTTGCTTTTGATTCCTCATACCCTCGAATAATAAAATCAAATTGAAAATCAAGTTTCACGTGCGTGAAGATAATGCATTAGATTGTCTTGCTTCAGAACGTTTGATATAGAAGCAAAAAACATTAATCGTGGGACAACAAAATTATCTTTTGGCGGGGTCCACTGATAGCATGTTCCTATCATCTTAGTTTCACAATAATTAATATTTAATAATGCTTCTTTCCCTCGATCTTCTCCGAATTACATGTTCTAAAGTTTTCACAATGAGTCAAACTTCTTTTATTTATACATAAAGTAAGTTCAGAGAATCAAAACCAGATTACGTGGTGAGTTTTAGGAAACTATTTTAAGTGTGTTAGGCATGGTATTAATTTCTTGACGAAGAAATAGTCGAGAGTTAGGTAAAAAAACCGTAGAGGGTCTACATCTATGAAGCTATTAATATACACTTTAAGAAGTTATTCGACTGAAGAAATTTGAACCAACTCTCTAATTTCTTTTAGATGTAAATGCGAAGTTTTTAGATAAGGTAGGTATTATGAATATATTATACACGTTTGATTTGCACTTCATATGATCTACGTTTTTTGTCTAAGATCTTGTATACATGGTAAACAATGATTTTGAGGTTAAGATCATATCAATAGTACATATATTTTGTCCATTAAAAAATGTTTTTGAGGTTAAGATCGATAAGGGACACAATTGACCAAAACATTTATCGTCATCCCGAATCAGACTAGGATTGATCGAGGATCATAAATGTTCGTTAAGTGCTGTTTGGGAATTTCTTGCAAGTTGGCAATGCTTCTAAACAAAAGATTACACCGTAAACGAAAGTGACAATAGATTATTTGCGATTATTTAATGTGTGAGTGCAAACAAAACAAATTAATAACTACCTTCATAACTTGCTAGACCCTTCCTCTTCAATTTTTTGGACACATTGTTAAGGCCAGTGAGGTTTCCAAATTGAAAGGAAATTTGACGAGAACACTATGACATCCACAATATTTATTATGCCTCCCTTATCTTTTTCTTTCTCTCGTTTAAATTCGAACATTTACAAGTTTTTAAGTTCTGTTTTGTTTTTTTCTTTACATGAAGTTAAAGAGAGAAGACGACGTTCCAATTCCAAGCAGAAAGAACTTCTAACTCCATGTTGTAGTGGACCCTAGCTATAAATCAAATTCTTGATCTAAAAATTACTCTAAAAAACCTACATTTATTTCACCTAAATAACTTGGTGAATGTTCAAACTTATACAAATGCACTCATTTACATCTTCACTCAATTAATCTCGGGGAGGAAATGCATTTATGAGAGTTACCACCCTAAAGTTTCATAATTAATTGAGTAAATATTTCCCCTTAAATAACAATATTATGTGTGAATTGAAGATCCATCATAGTTTCAATTTTATGGACTACATTTTAACAATAACTTATATAAGGTTTTTATAGACAATTTTATAATCATTATATTATATTAGACGTGGTTAAAAGGTCGGGGAACCTATAAAAGGTTTGGGAATCTATAATGGTTTTGCATCGTCGTTAAAAAAGTAAAAAAATGAAATAGTTCTAAATTCTAACCATTATTAAAAATTTAGGGTTTAAGATGTAGAGATTACGTCGTTGTCTCATGAACTGTTCATAAAGGTTTCACTTGGACCACTCGCAAAGGTTTTGTGCTACAAAAGGTCACTGGTGGAGGTACAATAGTGCAGTGTGATAAGGAAAAGTTTCAAGAAGTGTTTGGCATTGTGCGAAGGAGCTTCGTAGGTGTAGAGTGATAAGTGTTTTGATATTAGTGAAAGTCAATGTTTAATTTGTACTTATATTGTTTCGATTATGCATACATATGTGATAACTACCCCAATTTTACTTGTTTTATAGAAATACATGAATCCAAGGTGTTAAATGAAATCAAACCACTTTTTATAATAATCTCTGTCTTGCTACGGCTGAAGCGCCAATTGAGGGCTTGAACCACGAAGCAAACTCATCCATGAACGATTCCTTGAGTCATGAGTTGGTTGATGTTCTCATCAAAGGAGTGTCAAGAAAATTGTTTAATGAGTCTCTATTTAAGTTATGAGTTATATTCATGCACCAACTTAAGTGAGAGTGTTAAAATATGTCAAATATTCTATTAGTAAATATTAACTAATCAAATATTATGTTGGCTATAATTTAGACATTATTATATTTTGTGCATATTAGTACAATTGTCATTTCTTTAATAAATGAAGAATTATAAGACCATTATATATATATATATATATATATATATATATATATATATATATATATATATATATATATATTAGCTTATTCTTTGAAATAATACATCGTAATTATTCTTTAAATCTTTCTTTTATAATATTATATATAAATAAATAATAGCTAATATAATTAATAAACGTAATTAATTTGAGAATATAGAATTATTTTAATAAATTTATCTAACTTAAATTAAATCTAAATTTAAATTTATTACCATAATTTTGCAGCTGCTATGATAATCAATATAACATTACCCAATATGAGATGCATGTGCGTCACACCTACATCCAATTAGTAATATATATTAATGTGGAAACTATTAGCGATGATTAATTGACATAAAATTGTTTTAATCTAATTTATATTTTTTATTGAAACTATCAATGGTTAATAAATTTATTTATTTTTTATTATTTATTTTATTCAATTTGTTAGTATTAACAAATAAATCAATTTGACTGATTACTTTTAAATCAATCTAATTCTGGTAGATTTTTAATCATTTGTCATTGATAGATTTGGACTAAAGGTGCTTAAGGTATTACTAGTACATGAGAACTTTACCTCAACTTTAAATATTGGTTGAAAAAATAACTTATAAAGAATATATACAATGATAATATTGTAACTTTGCCAAATTGTTCTACGTAATAGACATAAAATGCTTTTTTTCTGCGTCAATTAACCTGATAATTAGTGTATAAATATTAATTATTTTATGTATTTTCTTAAAAATTTTATATTAACTAAGATAAAATTAATTTAAAATATAAATTTTATCTTATAAAACGATTTTACGAGATTAAGTTAGGGTGAGGTTAGAACCTATCCAATATATTAACCATTTTAACACTTTCAAAATACTTTTTTTTAAGATTCCATCTGTCCAAATCTTGTCTGGAACACGTCTCATGCATTGTCTCACCGCATTGTGTGTCCAACGTGAGCCTTCTTGTTTCGCTCTGCGCCAGACTTGTCTTTCTTGTTGCTCGCCGCTAGACATAACCCTCCACCTCTTCAGTACCATGTGGTCGCATCTCCTACTTCTTCCATGTATTATGCCTTCTTCACAAATATGTATATTTCTTCCCTCCAGTTCTTTCATTGTGAGTTATTTTTTCATTATGAGTTATTTGTATAATACGTTAATTAAATTACTTTGTTGTAAAAAATTGATGGTTTAATTATTATAACACTATATTTTAGATACGATATGGGTCATTCAAACCGAACCTTTACAAATTTTTGTCTCACAAACAACTCATGGTAAAAAAATATGAAACTTTAATGTTGGTTATATCAATAATTAACATAAAATTTGTTAATTTGGGTTAATTTTTCATCTTAAAGTTGATTTTTTTACAACAACAAAAACGATGTAAAAAATACTCTAATTAAGGAAAAATCAATGTAAAATAAATTTTTACGTCACTTTTTAAATCATCTAAAATAGATTTTTTATCTATTTCTACGTGGGCTTTCAACATGATGTTAAAATCTAATTTTACAATACCAAAGACAAAAATTTAAATTGAATTTTAGAAATTATTATCAAGTTTACATCAATTTGAAATTAAGATGTAGTAACAAGGATTAAGGATTTATTTAGAAGGTGCATGGTGGGAATAAAATTCTACATTGTTGGATCGGGAGAAAAGACTATGATGCTCAAATTTATCAAATTACTAACCTGAAATGAATCTAAGATCATTTGTAAGCATGATCACAAACCTAATAACTCTTATATATAACAATGAGGTAAATAATAAATCATTACATATGATAATATAATTTATGGAGAAATATTATTCTTGAACTCACGTTCATATGTTAAAATAACGAAAATAATTTCTTTATACCTTAACTGATGACCAAGCTCTTTAATATGGAAGAATTCAATCATTTATGTAGACCAGGTTAGTATTTCATAAGAGTTCGAACGAGCATTACAATATATCAAAATCGAACAAATTATTATAAGTAGAGAATAGTAAACCAAGAATGGTACTAGTTTTTTTTTAAATCTCAAATTAACTATAAACAAGACTAATTTATGTAAGTGGATGCGAATCTTACTTTACAAATCTTTACATGGTATATAACTTAGCATGAGGGATATTGAATATCCCACGTCGACTAGAAATAGAACTAATTTATAATATCTAAGTTGGTGCGTACCTTCTTATAAACCGATTTTTTTAGTCGAATTAGATTTAAATTCTACTTTTTAATATTTTTTCACCAAACATATTCGTAAATAATAAAAGAAATTAAGAGAGGTGAGTGGCTAAAAAATATTATGGTGCTAAAGAAATAGTTGATTGAGGGAAAAAAAGAATGAGATTAGGGTTAAGGTGTAAATGAGATAAAAAGGGTTTGTCCCCACAAAGCATAGGATAGAAAAGATGGGTATGTGTGTCTGCACTAAAAGTTGACACTAGAAGGCAGAAATCACAAGTGTCTACTTAGCAGGGTCCTTGAGTGTGTGGATTGGATTGGCATCCACAGTATATTCTTCAACATCCACTCAATAATAATATGCTCCTTTTTTATTTCACCTCAAACTCAAACCCTACATAACTTTCTCTCTCTCTCTCTCTCTATCTCTCTCTTACCTCACCCTTTCGGTTGATAATTGCATTGATTCGACACCATTCCATACAATTCAAACATGAAATCAAATGATGGAACCAACATACGTACACTCCTCTCTATTTCCTAACCCTTATCCCCCCTTTCCTTTTTGTTCATGGCATTAAACCCTAGACCCTTGAAAATCACGAGTCATTTCTCTACCCTTTTATCTTTCATCATCACTAACCTACCTAAATAGATAGAGATAGACTTGGTCTTTCTGTGGACCGTTTCTCCTTTTTTCCCTTAGGTTCATGGAAACTAATTGGTAAAACAGATCAAAATAAATACAAAATTAAATTATTCATGTTACGTATAAAAATAAATTATCATAAGTGTTCTTGTGTCAAGTTTATTGAAATCACATAATTAATTGAGATAATATCGTTATAATTAATCATTGCATTTTAATTTTTATGTGATGTGAATGGAAATATAGTTTAAGTTTTATTTGGTAGAAACGAGAAAATTGAATAATATATATAATAAATTTATTATTTTAAAGTTTTCGGTTAGAAATGATATGTTATGGGAGTTGATTTTAAATTTTATTGATGTTAAGCCTTCTTAGTAACCTATATGGGTGATATGAGATTAGATGGTTAATTTTGGTAACGGACTCATACAAGTGTTTATAATTGAAAATGTTTTCACTTGAGAGAAAGTGTCCTAGTGTGAATGACTCACTTTTGAAGAGAAAATTATAAAAAATGTAAGTATGAGTTTAAATCTCATAAATATAGAAAGGTTAAGCACCTTATTAAAAAAACACATAAATTTATTATCTTAAAATTTTTTATTTTCATTTCTCAAAGCATTTTTGTGTTCTAATATTTTTATCGCATATTGAAGCAAACATGTAGTTAATTGGGTTGGAACCGTTTTCTTTTGAAGAGATGAAGAAGCACATGCCATGTTTTGATTTTTCATTGAGGGGACAAACGTGTTGTACCTAAATGTCTGAAACCTCGTGATACAATGGCCTTTTTGTAGTGGAGAATTAACCCATCTTTTTCTTTTATTAATTAATTGTGGAATGAAAGGTAACGTGTGCCAATTGATTTTTTGTAACTTATTTGTTTTCAAAAAGTGTTGGGAGGACGAAAGTAATTTCGGTGCTTAAATTTTCTTAAAGTGTGGGCATGTATTTACCCACCACGCGTTATGCGAGTGTTTTAACCATAATAACAAATTAATGAAAAAGTTTTAAGCCATGTTGTGATATGTCCCTAAATAATTACTAATTAAGAATTTGTTTATTTTTGCACATATTAAAAACAATAATAAATGTATTGTTTAGTTAAACATTTTTATTAAAATAAAACTTTTCTATATTTCGAAACGTAGGATATTCTCATAATTTAAAACTCAATGCCAAGGACAAAGTCAGTTTTTTATTCCAAAATGAATTATATTTTCCATACGGTAAATGACTTTAATAAGATTATCTCTTTTAAAGTTAGAACAATATATGTAATTACATATAAACATTGATGTAAGTTTTGTGTAGGTTTTCTATGTTTGGGATTGAGATTTTAAGTTTTGTGCAGTTTTTTTTTATGTCGATGATTCATGTTTTAAGTTTTGTGTAGGTTTTTTATGTTGTTTTTCTATTTTTTTAGAGTTTTTGAGTTTTCTTCCTGTCTTGCTTTTCTCATAAGTTTCTTAGTTTGAATTTTTATATTCGACGTTTTCGTAAATATTCATCATATCTTTTTTTCTTATTGAACTTTTATATTTCTATCTTAAAGTTTTTGTACTGTCGTTTTAGACACTTTGTTTCGGTGGATTGTGATTTTTATTAGCCCTTTCTAGCTTATGATTTTTTAGTCTAGTATTTTTCTATCTTCACCTAGGGTTTAATGATTTTTTAATTTAGGATGTTCTATCCTAGTGTGTGGTGTCTGTTTTCTATCTTAATGTTTTTTTTTCTTTTTTTTCTTCTAAGGTTTCTTGGCTTCTTCATAAGGTTTCTTGGCCTAACAATTTTGTCTAGTGTTTTTTTAGCTTAAAGTTAGTTCTTCGATACAAAGACTTCTTCGTTTCATGTTGTTTAGTTAAACTTCAAAACCAAGGTTTCTATTCACTGTAAGAAAAATCATTGTTACCTATAGCTAAAATCCGTATGTAACCTCAAAAATTCGCATGTAAAATAATATTATATACGGACCAAAATCTGTACATTAAATGATCGTAGATAATGTTACATATGGATTTTTTCATATGTAATTAAATACGAATTTGTAATTATTTACGAAAAAATCCATATATAAAATTTGTATATAATTACATAAAAAAAAATCTATATGATTACATAAAAAAAATATATGTATGTAACTACATACGAAAAAAAATTATGTATGTAACTAACAGAGTTTCAATTAAAGCTTGTATCACAATTTAATCTTTATAAATATTTTCTTTTTCACGCATATGTGATATATAATCATAATAAATAGTTAAACTTTAAAATATTATTTAGTCACATGGTTAAATGAGCAATGTGTATTTTATTTAATCTATACAATCCAAATAAAATCAAATAATTTATATTTAAAATTTTCATTTTTCACAATAAGAAGTCTTTTTTATTTAATTGATATTCTCATACACACAATATAATATCACTAGTATGCCGAAAATAAAATTGAGTAGGTTAGTGTGTCAACTAATGACATACCAAAGCTCATGATTCATTACATATAGTAGTGGGTTGAAAATTAATATCACGAAAGTAATCAAAATTAAAATATTTAGGTGAACAACTTGAATTTAGTAACAACGTTTAACAAATTTTTTTTCATTCTTCTAAATAAGAACAATTAATCAATTTGTTGCTAATTATCTGTAGTCATTAAATTAACAGGTTATAGTAAGGTATACGCCATTGGATTTAACTATCTGACTTGATGTATTATTTTTTTGTGTTGGACGTGACTACTCATCAAGACTATAACTTTGTCACCTTTAACTCACTATTTTATCTTTTTTTCTCTAATATATTATTCTTTCTCTTCACAGTTTTATTTAGGATATGCTTGAATCAGTTTGATAAAAGGGTTTCTCGACAGTATTCTACTACTAGTTAACCTATTATACAAGTTGGAAAAAATACAAAAGATTTTAAATAATGAAATATGACGAAAACATATAAGTGAACTTTATACTATATTAAAGAAAAAAGGTAATTAAAGAATTGTGTTAAAGAATTATTCTTTTTGAATTACTCAACTTTTATTTAATATGAACTTCTTACTTACATTACTAAACATGTTTCTTTCAAAATAACATTGAAATAATAGAGGGCCATGCAAATTGTTATTTTGCTGATATATCATGAAGCTTTTTCATTAATTAAATGTATAAACATTACACAAACATGAGAATTGGTCTGTCAGAAGCATTTCCGAATACAAAACTGTAGCTTCACATGATGTTTTTCTGCATGGAGCCAGCACACTTGTAGTGTTCTAGATGAAAGGAAACACCCCTCCCCAGCAACATACACAACAACAATAAAGTGGATGAAATGACCCATAAGGTAGGTTTATGCACGACCAACCTAAGAAGATAAACATAATTCAATGTCTCTTACCAGAATGTTTTCTTTTTTGCAAGAAAAAAACAAAGTCTTCTCTCTTTAACATTGAGGTAGATAGACAGCATTAATATGGAGTGGGCCAATGAGAACTTTTCCATCTCAGAAGTTGTTAGACTTTGCTCCATTAACTCATGAACAGAACTCTAAAATTATTCACTGAGTAATAAGTATGTAAATTGCAGAGAGAATGGAAATAGGAATGATGAAGAAAATTGGTGTTTGGCGCATCATTTTTTTTATAATTTAAAATTAATTGTTTTTTTAATTTTTTAATTTACTAAAATTTTCAAAGGTCGATATGATTTTAGTTTCTTCTTTTCAATATTTTATGTTGTAATTATAGTTTTGAAGGATGGATAAGTTTAATGAGAAATCTAACCACAGTAACAATGAGAAAACTCTAAAGAGATGTACATGATTAAACTATGAAATAAAATGAATCGATTCTTTTTATTTTATATGTTTATTTATAAAATATTTTCGAAAAGTTATTTTTTGAATTTTCGACAAAACATATTTTTAAGTGACCTTTTTATTTATTTTCAAATGAAAACAAAAGATATTCAAAATGAACCCTCAAATTTTATGAAGAAGGGGAAAGTAGGATGGAAATTATGCATCAATCAACATTTTTCATAAATTTTTCTCCCTTTCTCTTGCTATTACTCTTCTTAATTAGTTATATGCAACATTTACATTTATTCAAATCTAACTTTTATTTTCCATTTGTAAAAAAAAAATGACATTATTTTAGTATTTTTTGAAATTTATGAAAGTTTATTGCTTTCAAAAACAAAAACAAAAACAAAAAAAACATAAATTTATCTATCTTTCTCTTTCCCACTTCCATCAATCTTTTCCCTAGCTATCAAAGAAGGCTATGAGGGAAATTGACTACATTCCAAGTTGGCCACTTGATCCCAAAGTTTTATGTCCACACCATAACCCTAAAAACATTTCCAACCCTACACTTTCTCCTAACCAACCTGAGAGAGAAAAGCTAATTTTGCAGCTTTTTGTTGGAAATTATCCAAAGACAAAAAAGTCAACTAAACCATGGTCACCCAAAGAGCCAAACTTGTCAGGTAAAAGAAATGTGGGCCCCTAGACAAAAAGGGGACAAGATAATGGGCCCACCCAACCCAAGCTCAAGCCCACTTGAACTTTCATTTCATTGCGAATTAGCGTCAGTGCTTACTCTTCTCCAATATATATACACATCAACAAATTGCCCCAATTATGTGGGAGCAAAATCATTGAAATTCCCCTTTACTTTGAACTTTGTTTTTAGTTTTTTATTATTATTCTCCAAATGGGTCAACTTCTCAACTCCTTGTAAATTTTAGTTTAATGCCCTTCAAACCAAGTGTTTTCACTGTATTGGAAATTCCATTTTAATAATAAGCTTTCATTACATAAAGTGCTAAGCATTTTTCACACTACTTGTTCATATTTTTATGTCCTTAATTGGCCAGACATTTGTCTGCATTTGTTATAATTAATTGGAGACAAATTTTACTGGAATATATAAAATATCTGCCAAAAAGTGAGCATTAAAATTCAAATATTAATATCTAATGTTATACGGTTGATAGGATTCTCGAGTAAACGAAAGGTACTTCATATATATAATATACTATTTTAGACTAATTAAGATTACCTTAAGTGAGCTTATTCTATACATGGTGGTGCACATTATATTTTAGAATTTGTAAATCATTAACATTTTTAAAATATATTTTGTACCTATTTTAATTATTATCTAATTTGTGGTAATTACATAGTAATATATTAAGTAATAAATGATGAAAAAAAAATTAATGTTGTTTAAAATTTGAAAATGAAAATACAATAAAATAAAAACATTAGAAAAATAAGAAACTTGAAAAATAAGGAAAAATGTAAAAAGTGCGTAAAAAATTATACGAAATGAACACGTTGTGTCATATATGATAAAAATAAATATAAAAACATTGAATAAATGTACATGATGTTTTGGATAGACATTTGTTATCTTGATTATTTAAAACAAACTTATAATTGAATTGTATTAAAATATTTATAAAATAATGAAACGGTTTTTCTAAATTTTTCATGAATTTTAAACTAATTTGACAAGTTTTTTTTAAAAAAAAAAAAAAACTTTCTTTTAAAGGTGATTCAAGTGACTTTAACATGGTATTTCATTATTCAAGTACTTTATGTTAAATGAATCAAACACAAAAACTATTCACTAATGTTTGTTTTGTCCACTAAACGCCTCGGCGACTTTTCATCAATGGCGAATCATATGTGTTGTAGAATAATAGTGCTACACGATTAAAAGCATAATTCACTAAAACAACTCAATATGATTCAAGAGTAATTATTCCATAATTTTATTAGGAGACTTTGTAAATTACTTCAATTCTATTTTTTCCAACTTTACAATTATTTTGGTTGCATATGAGTTTCGGAAATGAAACCAAGCACAAGATTTCCATTTCAGATTAAACATGTTCTAACAATTAATAATGATTTGTTATTTAAAATTTGATGCTTTGTAAAGCAAAGTTTCCATTCTTAACTATAAACGCAATTACAACTATAGGTTTTTCACTTCTAGAAAATCATTTAGCTTTAGACGACAAATGAGCACCATAAACTTGTTTGAGCCTTCATGAGTTTAATGTTATCTTTCTTATCTTCTCTTCAAGCTTTGTCTATTTATACTTTTCTTGAAAGATGACTGCTAGACACAAAAGTTGACTTCAAAAGAGTAGGTTGTCTTTAGGTAAGAGTCAGACTCTAATCTACTTTTCATAGGTACAAAGCTTTATCATAGCCTTTATCTAAATTTATCTAAATCTTCATCTCTCACAATATCTTTTTCTTGAGTGCTAATGGAGATTGCCTTGAGGATGCTCCTTCAATAAGAGATGCTCTCCATAGTGTGTGAATGAAGCTCTTTAAAGGATGGACTCCATGTGAGATGATGAAGCTTGCAGAAACTATTATAGATGAAGCAATATTGTTGTTGGTCTTGGATGGTCTTTATAGAAATGCTTCTAGGAGGTGAGGTCAACCATGAAGGAAAATGTATGAAGAAGTCTAGAGAAAGACATTCCTTATTGTCACATCAGCCAATCTTCTTGACACTCCTTTGGTGAGAACATCAGTCAACTACAATTCTGATCTTATAAAAGGAGAGAAAATTATTCCAAGTTCAAACTTCTCTTTGATGAAATGTCTATTAATCTCCACATGCTTTGTTACTCATATTGTCTGTTAGATGATTTAAGAGACGATTTTTTTTCTGAAACGTTGTTCATAAACTTAGTTCATCAAACTGTTTAGTTTAGAAAACATTATTATAAGATTAATTTCATCTATAAAAGATATTACAAAATGTTTTTCTCTTGGAAGCTATTTATTTAAAGTAACTTTTCATGTACACGATATTTCGTTTGATTCTTTTTGTTAAACTTCAAAATTTGAGTTGCTTAGACGGTCTATTCTACAAACGATTTTGTCTTAACATTACATTTTCGAGTTCAATTGTTGTGCTTTCTTGTTGTGTCATCTATCTCTAGATCAAATAGTAAGACCTATTTTTACTCCTCCTTTGTATACATAACCGCTTAAATAGTGGTGTGAAACACAAGTGCACAAAAAAGTTATGCAAAAAAGTATGTGAAGTCAATTGAACAGTAAAAAAAATAAATTAACTTAAATACTAGGTAGTTAGTTTGATCTTATAACTAGTTTACTCTAAATCAGCTACAAATTTATTTTTGAGGAAATTCAATAGTTTTTGATATTGTTTTTAGGTAATAAGAAGTGATTGTAGAAAGGTTTTGATATGATGGCATGCGGAGTCTAGAAATGAAATGTAGTATTGAGGTGGGTTTGGTGAAGTTGAATGAATGATGTTGTCCATTAATCCATAATATGGAAGGAATCTTGAGCATGTGGCAGAAAGGAAAGAAACAAGTGTTGATGAATAATTATAGTGGAGTGCACAGGGTTTTCGGTAGCCTCTCTAAGAAATTGCCACCTACACCACTCTTTCCACCTTCACCTCTTCTGCTTCTTTCCAGATACTTTAAACCTACTCTTTCCGCGTTACGTTAGCTTTCTCCCACAACCTAATTATGCACTTCTTCTTCCTTATTTCTCCATTCAATGTTAAAATACTAATTTTAAACCAAATATCTTCCACATGACATTTAATAGCAAATTCATTTAAATTTTCCAGTTTCATAAATTTTTAGCGTATAGTTTTTCTTACCTTAAGAAAGGCTTAGATACGTATTTCGTCCCATGTTAAGAGGTGAATTTCTGTTTAGTAAGGGTTCTTATGTTATGAAAAATATATGAATAATGTCCACAAAGAAAGAACAAGTTCAACAAATCATCAAAGAAAAAGCTGAACAAGAGAGAGAAAAAACTGGACAGCAAAAGAGAGAAGAGAAAAAATACAGTCACATTAACATGGACTTAACGTCGTTGTTATCAACTTAACCGACAAAACCTTATTCACGCATTTTTCATATCATAAAGACCCAATGTCTTCATTTTTAAAATCGGATACTAACAGAAATTCACATCTTAACGTGAGAACAAAATAAACATTTAAGCTTTTAAGAAAATACTAAATAAATCTTATGAAAAATAAATTGTTTGGGTAGTGACTAAAAAGTATATAATGTAGTGAATATTAAATGTATTATAATGTTCTTATTAATTTTTCTTTTAATTTAATCTTCACTTCTCATATTTTCATTCAGAATCTTTTTTATAATAATTTAATTTTTAATTAGTATTTGAATTTTTTGAATTAATTTGAAATTATTTATTTAAATACAGGAAACTTTTAATTTTAAATAAATCTTATCATTATTTTTAATTTTACTAAATATTTAATTAATTTTATTTTCTAGCATATTAATCAAACATATTAGAAAATTTTCATCCATTAATTAAAATGATTTACTTTTTCATTCCTTTTTGGTTTTTTCTAATTCTTTCTTAAATTCAAAGAAAGCATAAAACTCTTTTCAGATATTTTCTAATGTAGGGGAAAATAATCAAAAGTTGATTGAGTTAGCGGAATTCTCGATAAAATAAAATATTAAAAAATATTTTAATTAAATTATATCACTTAAAAATTAGTTAAATTTCCAACAAAAATTACTAATAACATATTTAAAAAAAAAGTTGTCGTAATATGAATTGAAATTGTTGATGAATTTTGAATGACGTAGTTGAAGTGATAGAATTGGAATTGCTAATCAATCTCTTTTTCACATCACATTCAAATCATGCAGCTTTTGATAAATTATTCAATCTTTCACTTTAACTGACTCATTCAAACCGGACACGTGGCATACACTTGGGTCCTATGAATTCGCAAACATAGCCATGATGTTCTTGTGCTACAAAACAATACGACCCTACGCGTTCCATTTACATTTTCAATCACAACATAAATTCCTCTCAAGTCTACCCATCACCACAAAATGAACCAAAATCTAACTCTTGCAACACTGGTCAATTTTTGACCATTTTTGGCTGCTTTTTCTATTATTAACTAAATCATTTTTTAAATGCTTAAATATAGTTTTAGTCTTACACTTTGCTTGCCCTTTCTTGCATTAGAGACTACAATTCAAACAGTGAAAAATAATAGTAAGATTGTCTAAATTAGAGAAAGTCGAATAAAAAAAATGATAGTTTAATCATTTAAATAATTGCTAAAACAAATTTATATTAAAAATTAAGTATGAATAAATATTTAAATATTTGTTAAGTCACCTGTGTGAAAGAGTTTGTCACAATAGATGCCTATTGTAAACATAGTTACCATCAATTATTGTGAAACTCCAAGGAGTCATTAGATTCTTGTGGGTACTTTATTTTCGTTAATTTTTTTTAAATTTTAAATAAAATTGTTTAAAAAAATATTTTTAAAATATAAATTAAAATCAAAAAATAAAGTAAAAGTGACCTACCAAAAGTAAGGGTAAAAGGAAGAAAGTACAAGTATCACTAGACTTTCCTTGCATTTTCCTTGTTGCTATAATCACAAACTTCTTATTATTTTTCATCTAAAACTATCATGTTCAAATTAACGTTTTTTTTTTCAAACAACCACATAGTAATAAAGTGTTAAAGTCTCTTTACTCTAAGGGAAGAAAAGGAAGGTCATTCATAAGTTTTAGTTTACTTAAGAAGATTTGTCCCAAAGGTAAGTGAGAGAGAAGAAAATATTTATAAATTCATGAGTAAAAATATTTGTTGAAAAACACATCCCTTATGATTCCTAATCAAAGTGGATGATTTATATCAAGTGTAGCGATATAGTTAATGTGAGATTAGAACATTATATTAAAATGAAAAAAAAATCACAAACAAATTCTATTTTGATTTTTCTTTGCAAACTTATATCTTATTATACTTACACTAATTCTCTGAGTTTTAAACAATCTTTTAATTGTAAAAGATGAATAAATAATATTTATTTGTAAATGAAAAGGCTAGTAATCTATGTTACGTTACATTTTTAATATATCTTTTATCATTAATTAAAAAGTATCAAATTGAGTGAAAATAAATAATAAATCTCTTTATATAAGTTTCAATCAATAATATAAAAGATATTTAAAATAGTATGTTAAAAAATGTTTTGGTAGCATTTCTTTTTTACAAACATAAACAAATAGGTTGTTGGTGATGTCTTTCATGATATGTTAGGTATTGATTGTATTTAATAGTCTGAAAAGTTGTCTGATTTGAAAAAATGGACCCACAGTTTCGATTTTAATTCAGCCGATTGTGCTCTCCATGTGCCTCAACAATAGCTTCTATAGGGACATATTGGTCATGGATGCAGGGACACTCTTCTTCAAAATCTAAGAAACATGTATGAAGACAATCACTTTTTCTTTCAGCATTAATCAAACTTTGATCATTGCTCATTTTGCAAAAAACGTTAATTAATAGGGTTGTGTGTCATTTCTTCCGATGTCCTTAACTGCCCGCTACATGTTTGTGCAAATGCATGAATGAAATCAAGTAAAACCGTTCTTGAAGATCGCAGCCTCCATGTGAATGTAGTAGGATAAGAAACAAACATGATTGGTGGAATTTATAGTAATCTAAGTGGATGTTACACAAGGATGTTAGTTGGTGAGGACAGTTAAGTAGTTTTTTCTGGTAATCCGTTGCTAGGACCAAGAATCCACCAATTGTTTTCTTTGGATTACTTTTCTATCACAAGTGGAAGCACCAAACTTTCATACTACCCATCTACCTTTAAGGTTGTAAATATAAAAAATGGCAAGTTGAAGGGGTTTTGGTTTGGAATTGTAAAGTATAATTGCATTGCATGGAGATGAATGGGGTCATGCATGTGAGTGTAGCATTTGCATCCTTAATATTTTTGTTTAAAAATTTGTAACATGATTGTTGGGCAGCAGTGGATTGAACAAGTAAGATAGACACAATATATAAAATTTGGAGAAAACAAAGTTGGAAGAATATTTCATGATGCGGATCCCAACTGCCATACATTGGTTGGGGGGAGTTGCAGTTACCCATGTTTGGATTAGACTAATCTTGCCATCAAGGGCGCAATGGAATTATTAATTAAGGAGGATTAAGCGGTTGTTACTTTTCAATTAAACTATGCTTAGCCACACCCAATTAAACAATGCTTCTGTTTAACATAATTTGAGGATCATGAGTGCGGGTTGCGTTGTTATATTTTTATTGTAAACAAATAAGGGGATCGATAATGATGTGTCTTTTTCTAGAAAGGTGCAGAGATAGGTCAGCATGAAATATCTTCAGCAAATACAAAATAAAATCTCTTTTCAAACAATCCTGTTCGTTCAAAATAGTTTATCGAATACTTTTTTTAAAAATTTAAAACATAAAGCGATTTAAACCCTTAGATTTTCGCTTTGCATTGGCCATTTTTCCAAAGTCAGGGTCTAAAATTAAGATTATACTGAAATTGGAGATTTAAATTTCCGAATTAAAAATATTTGTTTTAAAAATATCACATAAATTAAAAAAGTATATCGTGAAATTTATGCTAAGTCTCACTCATCTTTATTCTATATTTTCGGCTATTGACTTAGAAGGAGTAATAGCCCCGAAGACTGATTGTGAGACGGGTTGTTGTCATATAAGTCAATAATGCTCTCCATGCACGTGAATCAAACCTTAACTACTCTTTCACACATCATATTTTCATCAAATTCTATTAAAATTCATATATAGTTATTTCTCCACCCATACTCAATAACTTGGTAATAATTTCAGACAAATTTCACATATTAGAGTACACTCCAAAGTTTCATATAACTTAAATCTATATATACTTTTCTTTTCGAATCTATATGTCATTTTATATCAATCAGGATTAAATAATTAAAATTTAAAATAAATCATATTTTAGAAGTTATATTATGAGAAATTTGATAGTGGAGTTAATGGATCTTTCAAGCAAGATTTATTGGAGTGACAATATCAAAATAAAATACGAGTCCAATATTGATATAGTTTTTAATCTAAAATTTTAAAACTTTAATCTAAATACTAATTCAACATATATCAAACATGTAAAAAAAAACACATTAAACATAAAATACATACTTTAACACAAATATAAAAAAAATAATTAAAAACATATTTATAAAAAAATAAATTTTTTTATGAACTTGGGAGCTACAAAGCAAATTGGAACCGAAAGCTTCACAACTCTTTGGAATATCAAGCGAAAAATTGTGTCTAGTTTAAAGAACCTAAACAAAAAGTAGTTGTATTAGCCTTTTCAAATTAAAAAAAAAAACCATTTAAGCGAATCTTTTTCTTCCGATTTCGAAATGGAAGTAAAGTGAAGGTTATGGAGTTAGGGACATGAAAGGAAAAGGAAGATGGGAGAACTGAGGAGTGGAGAGTGGTAGCAGTGGTAACCGAACGAAAACATTGACAAAAGATAGAAAGTAGTGGTGCCTTGATAAAATTTCGTTAAAAATAACCTTAGACAACACATTATATTTCTGTTATAATAGAAACCAAAGTCAAACTCTCTCGCTTAGATAAAATAATTAAAAATAAATTAAAAAATTTAAAAATTTTCGCACACCTTTTTGTCTCGATTCTTTAAAAATCAAAGTAAAAAAAAAAGATGTGTGACTTTGGTTATTATATAATCGAAGCCAAATCCCCCACTCAGAAAATTTAATTAAAATAATAAAGAAAATTTTGAAATTTTTAAAAATGTTTGCAAACCTTTTTGCCTCCGAATCGGAGAATAGAAGCATAAATGACTTTAATTATTGTATAATTGTAACCATAACTCTTCGATCAAATATATTATTTTATAAGATTATGATAGAAGGTTATCTTAAATATCTCGTATGAATTGAGTCATTACTCAAAACTCATTAAATCCAAACATTTTCCTACTAATGTTGTCTATGGAAGTAGTAAGAAAATACATACACACTCTACTCAAAGAATCCAACAAGTTGAAAATAACATGATTTACATTTCCTAACTATATTAATAGTGAATATAAATTTAATTTTCCTAACTTATGCACTAAAACTGATATCTTGTTATTTTCTTCCAATCATTCTTCGTGTTTCATAAGACTATGATTAAGATGAATGGTAACAAAAACAAAGGAAAAAAATATTATTTGTTTATATATATATATTATTAATTAGTGTTAATCATGTTCAACCATGTACACACATGGAAGATCATTGCCATGAAAATTGGTAAATTAAGTGTAGATGATTCATGGTTCATGGTCCCTCCCATGTGTAGGTCAATCCTAACATAAGGGTTTGATCAATTTATGTGATATGATTAAGCAATTAAATGTTGAAATCAATTCCACTTGATCCATCCATTAATTGAATCTCGACTACTTTATACTATATTAATTGCATTTCAACTTCAATCATTGAGAGCATTTCTCTCCCAAACATGGATTTGATTCTTCAACCTAAGCATTTAGTAAATTTGTTGTCTTACATCAGCTTTTTTTTTTAATTCCTAAGGCATTCTTCAAAACTTCAGAACTAAAGTTCTTTGAAAGAGGTACTCTAAACAATATTAAACTTTGTTGAATTTTTTAAAGAACCATCCAACTCTTTGTTGAGCTTTTGTGGAGTTCATGTAAAAAAACTGTACAAAATTTTCGTTGACTTTATTCATAAGTTGGAATGGAAGAGTTTTTAATTAAATATATCTAAGATTCATCCAACTCTTACGATTTTAATTTCCGTAAACAGTGGGTGTGCATTCCATGTGCTGGCTGCAACACCAAATACTAATTGTAATTATAATTATAATTATAGTTCTTTCATCCTTAATTATTATTGCCTTCATGCTACACTTGCACTTAGTTAAATGTGTATGTTTATTAATTTGCTTGGTTTACTCATATTTCAAAGGCATATATAGGTTAGAAGCACGTGTATTACCCCTTCTGGTGGGTCTTAACCTATTTATTTTTCCTTCTAATCAAAGTTCATACATGTGTTCTGTTGTCTCTCATCATCTAATATGGATGTGGAATTTTTGAAAAGGAATATATTAATATAGTTACTTCTCCACCCATACTCAATAACTTGGTACTAATTTCAGATATTAGAGTACCCTCCAAAGTTTCATATAACTTAAATCTATATACACTTTTCTTTTCAAATCTATATGTCATTTTATATCAATCAGGATAAAATAATTAAAATTTAAAATAAATAATATTTTAGAAGTTAGGATATTAGCAAATTTGATTTTTATGAGAAATTTGATAGTGGAGTTACTGGATCTTTCAAGCAAAGCAGAATTTATTGGAGTGACGGTATGAATGAAACAGGAGTCCAACTCATATATGACATTAATATCGTTTTTAATCTAAAACTTTAGAATTTTGATCTAAATACTAATTCAACACATATTGAACATGGAAAAACCCACATTAAACATAAAATATATACTTTAACACAAATATACAAAAAAAAATGAAAAACCTATTCATAAAAAATTAAAATTTTTTATGAACTTAGGAATACAAAACAAATTGAAACCAGAAGTCTCACAAATCTTTGGAGTACTAAGTGACAAATTGCTTCTAGTTTAAAAAATCTGAATAAAAAGTAGTTGTACTAGTCTTTTAAATACAAAAAAAAAAGAATAGAAAAAAACACTTGAGTGAATCTTTCTCTCGTGATTTCAAAATGGAAGTAAAGTAAAGTTTATAGAGTTAGGGACATAAAAGGGAAAGGAGTAAAGGAGTGGAGAGTGGTAGCAATGGTGAACCGATGACATGATGGCATGTGACAATGAAAACATTAGAGGAGGGTGGAAAAATGGTGTTCGCAAAGAGCAAAAACATTTGCATAAAATAGAAAATTGTGGTGTCTTTGTAAATATTTCGTTAAAAATAACCTCAGACAACACTTTATACTTATGTTATAATAGAAATCAAAGTTAAATTCTCTCACTTAGATAAAATAATTAAAAAAAAGAAAAAAATTTAAAAATTTTCGCACACCTTTTGGTCTCGATTTTTAAAAATTGAAGCAAAAAAAGATGAATGACTTTGGTTATTGTATAATCAAAGTCAAATCTCCTCACTCATATAAAATAATTGAAATAATAGCGAGAATTTTGAAAAATTTTAAAATTTTTCACACACCTTTTTGTCTTAGTTACTGAGGAACCAAAGCAAAAACCGAAGCTAAATCCCCTTGCTCAAAAAAATTAATTAAAATAATAAAGGAAATTTTGAAATCTTTTGAAAATGTTTGTAAATCTTTTTGCCTCAAAACTAGAGAATTGAAGCATGATGATACGTATGACTTTGGTTATTGTATAATTGTAGCCAAATCTCCTCGATCAAATCAAATAATTAAAAAAATTTTAAAAAATTTTAAAAATTTTCACATACATTTTGACCTTAATTAATGGGAAACTAAAGCATAAATGTATGTATTGCTTTGGTTCCTTTACAACCGAAGTCTATAAATTCACAAAATTTTAAAAATTGCCAATAGGTGTTTATATGTTTTGTTTTCTTAAAAATTAAAACATATCACATGATTTAGAAAGTTAAAACTACACTAATGTATGTTGCTCAACTTTTTCAATACTTGAATTCTCAAGTCTAACTTTATATAAAATTAAATGAGATGAACAAAAATATATATATATATATATATATATATATATATATATATATATATATATATAATATGTACAAATATATTGTTTTATAAGATTTTGATAAAAGATTATCTTAAATATACAGTATGAATTGAGTCATGACACACAACTCATTAAATTCAAACATTCCATATATTGTTGTTTATGTATATAAATAAGAAAATACATACCAACTCTACTCAAAGAATCCAACAAATTTAAAATAACATGATTTGCATTCAATGGTTTTATTAATAGTGAATATAAATTTAATTTTCCTGACTTATGTGCTAAATAAAAGTAAATTAAAAGGAATAAAAAATATATAATGGTTTTGTTTAGCACTAAATTGAAATTGAAATAAGTATGGTTTAAAGTTGCTTTCCAAATTAATGTGTAAATGAAGCATCTCAAATTGAAAAGTCAAGGTCAAACTAAATGTCATATTGATCAATTATGGTGCAAGTGCTGAAACTAATATCTTGTTATTTTTTTCTAATCATTCATCGTGTTCCATAAGACTATGATTAAGATGAATGATAACAAAAATAAAGGAAAAAAAGATTATTTGTTTATATATATTATCAATTAGTGTTAAGCATGTTCAACCATATACACACATGGAACATTGCTGCAATAAAAATGGTAAATTAAGTGTAGATGATTCATGGTTCATGATCCCTTCCATGTGTAGGTCAATCCCAATACAAGGGTTCGATCAATTTCTGTTATCTGATTAAGCAATTAAACGTTGAACTCAACTCCACTTAACTCATCTATTAATTGAATCTTGACTACTGTATACTATATTAATTGTATTTCAATTTCAATTATTGAGAGTATTTCTCTCCCAAACATGAATTTGATTCTTCAGCGTAAGCATTTAGTAAATTTGTTGTTCTTACATCAGCCTTTTTTTTTTAATTCCTAAGGCATTCTTCAAAAACTTAAGAACCAAAGTTCTTTGAAAGAGGTGCTCTGAACAATATTAAACTTTGTTGAATTTTTTAAAGAACCATCCAACTCTTTGTTGAGCTTTTGTGGAGTTCATGTAAAAAATGTACAAAATTTTCGTTGACTAATAAATAAATTGGAATAGAAGAGTTTTTAATTAAATATATCTAAGATTCATCCAACTCTTACGATTTTAATTTCCATAAACAGTGGCTGCGCATTCCATGTGCTGGCTGCAACACCAAATACTAATTGTAATTATAATTATAATTATAGTTCTTTCATCCTTAATTATTATTGCCGTCATGCTACACTTGCACTTAGTTAAATGTGTATGTTTATTAATTTGCTTGGTTTACTCATATTTCAAAGGCATATATAGGTTAGAAGCACGTGTATTACCCTTTCTCGTGGGTCTTAACCTATTTATTTTTCCTTCTAATCAAAGGCCATACATGTGTTCTGTTGTCTCTCACCATCTAACATGGATGTGGAATTTTTGAAAAGGAATATATTAATATAAGTTTATAAAAAAAAAGTATAAGAATCTTTTTAATTATATTTATCTTTTATATGAATGAAATTCTTTCTCATTTATATTTTTAAAGGAGTTTTTGTTATTTATCCTTTTTTTAACTAGGTTTTCTGCTCACCTTTGTATCACATCTACTTCTTAGAATGGAACTAATCCATTCATATTTTAAAAAATAAATTATAATTTTCATGATTTAACATTAAAATTTATTTTGTATCTAACAATTAGAGATCTCATATCTATTAGAGATAAATCAATTTCATAATATTTAAATGAGTGCAAACTTTATTTTATAAGTTAATTTTATAAGATTAATTCTACGTCAATTAGAGATAAGATAATTAGTCTGAGTAAACTTCATCTTATAAATTTGTAATAATTTGTAAGATTGAGTTTGTTTAAAGTCTCCCTTCTTAATAATTTTAAATTTTTACTTTAACAATTGGAAATTTAACACGTTACATGTAACACTTAATATTTTATTCTACACAAAAATTATATATCTCACTCCTTGTCACAAATTTGTTTTTCTAATTTCTTATAAAGTTTTATATTAGAGTACGTGAAAACAAGAAATAATTTTTTATTTTGAGAAATAAAATGTTGTAAGTATAGGTATTTTGTTAGTTTGGTAGTCGTACTATTGTTGTACATAAAAACTAAGTTTTGATATCATATGTCATTGTGCACGTTAAGATGAGATGTGACTGTGATTATATATGTCTCCCAAATGTATGAACTCCACTTTCTGTGATATCGTTATATCTGAACCGTTTCTTGTGGAATTCTTATCATTAAATGCATTATATATGTCTATGCATGAATCCTCAAATTAAGTGGGTCGGTGTTTCTTTACTCACTACGTAAGAAGACCATTTCAGAAACTCCCATACGCGTTACCACCGTTAACAATCAATCACTATGCACATATACATATACATATATATTTATATTTATATATATATAATCACAAGCTCAATTCATTCACTATTAATTTTTTCTAATTATTCCAGTACATTTTTCTTTTTCTTAGTATTTGATTTCAAAGTAGTTCAATTCTTGTTTACCTAGTGCTTTTTATCCTTTCTTAATATATCTTAATATATCTTAATATAATGGAATATTGCTATCTTCTATGTCTAGCATATCAAGATTTAACCTAAGTTTTGTGCTGATAATGAGTTATAAAGAATAAATAGATATTATATATAATCAATAATATAGGTTAATCGGTATGATTTCTTTTTTATGAAAAATATATTTGAGATCTTTTAGTTCTTTTACAAAAATAATTCTAGAAATGTTTAACTTAAGAAATAAGTTAAACATATAAAACTATACAAAAGTTACAACTAATGAAAGTTTTACATCACAAAAATAAAATCAAATTATAATATATAAGTGGGATTTTAAAAATTATTTTCTAATATTCTTCTTATATTTTTCTTATTAACCCACTATTTCTACAGACTCACTTAATTTCTCTTTCAACCTATTTAGTTTTACATAGTTGATATAATATTCATCTAAACTAATTTGGATTTCGTTTTTCAATCTGTATTTGACTTAACTAAGTAGATCATAGTAGGAAAAAAAATTACTTGACTTAGATCTAGAATGTACAGAATTTTGTTATACATCTCTATGATCAATCGGATACAAAATAAACATTTTTTTAGTATATGAAAAAATAAGTTAAAATATGACCGAAATAAAATATATTTTCATTCTCGAGTGTGAAATACAAATATACTATATATAAACAATAGAAGTTAGTTAAAATACACGAGCTAAAGGACATAAAAAAATCTTTAGTTTATTATTAAAATTAATTAAAAAACAATGATATTTATTTTTGATTGTGTTAACAAATGGTTTTAGAACATTGGTTCAGGAATCAACTACAGTAAACTTTTTTTCTAGAAGAGTACTTGAAAAAAATCTTAGGTGAGTGTAATGTTACCGTTCCTAATAAAATGAAAAAGTAAAAACACTATTAAATTCCTTAAGTTTGATTAACCTTTTTCTTATTTTAATAATAGAAAACGGGTGAAGGGGACACGTGAAAGTTTGTGAATAGATTGGTCGGAGTTAGTGTGTTAATCTTTTGTTCTAAGGAATCCTAAATGTAATTATGAATTTTTGACTACTCTTCACTATCTATCTATCTATATATATATATGGCTTTATGAATGAATCCAAATCATTAAATCACCTGCCCATTATTTACCAATATTCATGTTTACATTATTATATATTTTCAATCATTTAGCTATTTTAACTTTATTTAATAATTTCTTTCCAAAAATATAATAAAAAAACATTACAAAAATTATATTTGTAAATGTCATTAGCAAAAAGTTATATCAATGATTTTTTTAATTAGCATAAAACTGTTTTTTTTTTATTTATCAACAATAACGAATATATAAACAAATTAAATATTAGAGATATCTTAATTCATGTACAAAAATATAGATAGATAAATAAGAAATGTAAATATGAAACATTTTAAATACTAGATATTTGTTTTGAGAAAAACCGATCATACCATTAAAAGAAGTAAATCATTTTAAAAACACCAAAGTATACCTATATTTTACACTGAACACCCAAATATTTACAAACAAACCTATTTAATTGTACTTATAATTTTAGTTTTTTCTTTTTACAAGTACTTCTATTACTTCTATTAGGGTTCAAAACATACTATAAGAACTTTTATTCAGGAAAATCATACTTGATAATTTTATAAGGTGAATAAAGTATTTTAATGAACTGAAACTTAGGTAAAGTTTTTTTTTAGATACTGAGATTTATTAAAAAAGTTGACTTATTTGCACATTACAAACACACAAATAAGGAATTCAATCCTAATCACTTGTGTAAGGAGATTAAATTATATGTTATTATTTTAACCACACATCTTAGTTTAGTGGTAGTAATGTTTGACCTGGAATTTGATTACCGCAGGCCAGCAATTCTGTGGGTCATATATATCTATATGAAGAAGAAATAATTTTTTGATCTAATTATGTTTACTATTAACTGAAATATAATATTCTTGTATAAAATATATTAAATTGTTGAGAATTAAAATGGTAGCTGTGGTAGATGAACCCAAAATAAAAATTGTTATTCACTATCCCAAATTACATGTAAGTTAAAGCATTTACACAGGTTAAAAAGTAGTAGTATATATATTGTGGTGATTAAACAATTAATATAGATATAATATTGCTTAAAATTTATTAAAATTAAGATAATTTGTAGGAGACGTTTTTTTTTAAAATAGTTAACAATGCATTATAAACTAAAAATATAAGTTATTTTGAAATAAATTATAAATACTAAAAATCATAGATAATAGTAACTGTGTCTGTTTGATAAGGCCAAGTGATAATTGACAAATTAATTTAATTTATGAGTTGGCTGCCGCTTATAAACTTATAAGTTTAAAGTTGATTATCTAATTGAAGTAAAACTAATTAATAAACTAGCTATTAAATATAAAATAAAATATATAAATGTTGTTATATATAAAATTTATGGTTTATAGATAAACTCATGACACTATTTAATTGTAACTACTGTAGTGTAATTTTTTTTTTCATTTTTACTTTAAATTATTGTTATTTTGAGTTTCTCTTTTATAATTTTTTTTTCTGTAGTTTTCATACTATTATGCAATAAATGATAGTCACTTTAATATATAATGATAAATATGATTTAATTTAAATTACGTAAACAATTAAACGGTAATCTAACAAAAATAAAAAATAATATAATAGTTAGTATAGTATTCAAAATGTTGCAATAAAAAAAATTAAAAATACATAATAATAGATAAAATAAATTTAATATAAAAAATATAATACAAATATAAAGTATAATAATATAAAAAATTAATTAAGTTGAAAGTTATAAAATTAATAAGCTACACTTTAAAGTTTAAATTAGTAATGATAAAGTAATAGGTAATTTTGATATTAGAAAGTAAAAAGTTGGGTTGAAACCCATGAGCCAACCCGGCTCTCCACAGGTTTGAATCGGGTTGGGTTGAAAAAAAATGAATTTTTTTTATGCGAGTCAATTTTGACTCGACTCACTAAGAACTCGACTCACTAAGAACCCGACTCACACAAGTTGAACCCGTGGTGGATCGGATTGGCTCACCAATCCACCTATATTTTTAATTACATTAATTATTCAAAATGCACAATCTTTACTTAGCAATAGAGTCTTTTGCGTTGCTGTCTTTCCAAAAGTTCTCTTCTGCAAATAAAACCCTAATATTATAGATGGGAGATAAAGAAGAAAATGTTTCAAGAGAGCATAATATTATGGATTTATCCATTCAGGACTCCAATTTAATAGATGGATAATATTATAGATTGGATAATTTAGGAATATATAATTTATTTTATCTTGTTTTTAGACCTATCTACAAACATGACAATTATCTTGTGCTATATATTTTTGTTAACGACTATATGTAGTTTCTTGGTCAAACAGTTGTGTATGTCTCATTAAACTAAATTGGCAAAATTTTATGCTTGATAACTTAGAATATATATCAATTGATCCAATTTTATGTAGTTTCTTTTGTTTCATTTTTTTTATATCAATTGATCGAATTATTATTGTTTCAATTTGATCGATCAAAGTAACATGTTATAAGAATCTCAGAAGAAGAGGGTGAAAAAAAAGTTAATTAAGTGAACTAATGAGTCAACATGTTTAACCCACCAACCTGTGGTGGATTAGATCGAGTTCGAATTTTTGGACTCGCTAATAAATGAGTCGGATTGGGTTAGTTCACTAAATGATTAACCCGTGGTGGATCAGGTCGGATCGAACTGAGTTACCAATTTTGACAACTCGATTAGAAAGACCTACCTAATTTTAAATATGGTTAAAGCAATAATGTGGTTAATATGATTTGGGAAATGAGAGATTGGATGATGGGGTGCGTAACATGCGGTGCAGCCGACACGTTAATCGCATAAGAATGTTGCATTAGTTTATGCATGATACAATAATAAGTTATTATATTTGAATTAAACTTTAGATTGAATTTTAGAGTCATCCATGACACTAAAGAAGAAAGTATAATATTAATGTATTGAAGAATATAGAGTAAAGTATTTGAAAATGTGGAAGCTCTATAGAGAGGATATGGTTGTTAGCACCCATGATAAGCCGAAAGCCAGTTATTAGTAAAGAAACACAGAATCTCTCTCTCTTGACAGCAAAAACAAATTACTAATATAATATATTGTAGTTGACAAGAAGAAAATCTTTCTGCTGCAGATACGCTTTCATTAAAAAACAACACAAGGAGACCTAGCCATAGTTTGTCTCCTAAATAAGGTATAAACTATATTTTTTATCGCAGGTATATCGTGGCCATTAATCAATCTTTCACCTGGTCTCAACTGTATGTATATATGTATGTATATATGTGTATATTGTTCACCAACTTTTCAATCCTCAGTCGTCTCTTTCTTTTCTTTCTTTTGCAGCCACTTTTGAACAATGTTAAACTTAAATAAATAAGCTCCATAATTCGGAAGAAAGAGCCACGAGACAGAAAAACAAATCAACAATTCAAAAAGTTATATTTAGAAAATATTGGTTTTGAACCAACAGGTATTATAATATCTTATTATGAATAATACAATTATTTATACATACATAATTGTAATTCTATTATTTCAAACAATAATATCAAGAACTTGCTCAATTATTCTATCTTTGAATTTATAGTATATAAGTAAATGAATTTCATTTTATCAAACTCATTTAGTCACTATTTTAATATATATACTATCAGAGTCTAATATATCTTTCATGTTATCCAAACATCTCTTACATTTTATATATATTTAACATTTACTTACTTGTGTATTCAATAAAACTAATTTACCTCTTATAAGTGAGACAAATCTCAATATTGAACCATTTTAGTAAAAAAATGAAATCTCAAAGTAAAACTCTCAAGATTTTATACATAATATATATATATATATATATATATATATATATATATATATATATATATATATATATATATTCATTTTTTCTATTAAAACATACTTATCTACCGTATTATTCACCTTTATACTCATTTTTAAAATTAATGTATACTGCGCTTTAATTAATTCATTTTAGCGAGGTTACTATCCTTGATATAATAATCTCTAAAGAAATTCCAACTTACGTTTTTATGAAAAATCAAAGCTATATTAGTGAATATTGCATTCTTATATATAGGTTAAAATAAGTTAGTTTTCAATTAAAATATTATTTTTGAACTGTAATACATAAACTAATATTTTGAGTATTTATATTATGGGTTTTAGACTGTCATAATAATAATAAAAGTATTTCCTCTTCTCAATTCTAAAAAAAAAATTATATCACAGAATTAACGTGGATCACGTTGAAAGTCACAAATAATGGAAACAGATTTTACAGTAAGATGATCGAAATCGCATTATAATATGCTTAATCGCTAAATATTAATTGTTTTTTTTAGACCATGAGACAATTTAACGCAAGTATATATTTTAAACTCAAATTCGAAAATTTTGATTATGCTATATCAAGTTTAGTTTATCTATGTTGTCGATATGTATTGCATACTAAACTATAAAGTAAGATTATTTAGGTGTAGTTTAAAATGAAACATTTTCTTTTTAAATGGTTGAAAAGTCCATTAAAAATAAAACTAATTTGTATTTTATTTTATAAGGAATAATTATATTTAAATTCACTTTCTAATATAATATTAAGGTTATTTTAACAAAATTTATTACATTTATCCGATCATTACCTATCGTATTGTAGAGCACCTACAAATACAAGCATTCATAGTGAAAGGAAATTTAGTGTAATCTTAACTTAAAAGATTTATTCCCTTATGTTCATGTTTGATCGAGATACCTATGATATTTAGAAATTAGCTTAGTTTGTTTGCAAATGGAGTTATGACAACACAAAACGCGCGTCCATGACAACCTGGTCCACTCCGGTAGATGCTACCAGAGCTTATGTGTGTTTTGATTATGATGTATTTACCCATTGGCCATTACACATAAAGAAACAACAAATATCTCTTCAAATATTGTTTAGTTGCATCATGCATTACATCATTTTGTTTATTCCTTTTACTATACCAAAGTTTTTAGGTGAAAATTTTCTGTGTATTTATAAAAACATATCAAGCATAATTTCGTTTATGCCTCTCTGTGACTTCTAAAACCAAGTCTAACCATTGAGCTAATAAGCCATTGAACCAGTCCAGTCCCTTGAATCAAACCATATCCTTACACGTAGCAGAGTCAAATTTTGTCAACATTAATCCCGCCAAACCACAGGAATATTGTTTGCTCCATTGTCTCCGAGTCTTTGAAAAAGTTAAGGAGAATGAACGATGGTCATGGTTTTTGTTTTTTCATCTTACACCTCTCTCTTGTTTGGATAACACCTTTCAGTACAATTAAAAAAAAAAACTATACTATGCTTTCCAAAACTATATATACATTTGCATTAATTATAACTGTAAGATGATAAACAAGAGCATATACATATCACTGGTTTATAACATTTATAAAAAAATTAAAGCAGAGTATGACAAACAATGTGTTTTTACATGCATAATGTAATGAGAATTTAAAAGGAATATAATTTATGATAAAACAGTGAATAAGAAGGTTATTAGTTGAATTGTACGTGATATAGTTAGGGTGCTATTTAGAGTAATATATTTAGTATAAGAGTGTTGATTTGATATCTAAAATAGTAAGGAGAGGAGGTGATATAAAAAATGGCATTATAATATAATGACTAGGTTTGAGGAAAAGTAGAGTTGGAATTGTAATCCATAAACGTGAGAGAGTAGAAGGGAGGGAAGCGTGTGGGGCAATGGGATGTGACGTGGGGAAGATTTGAATTTGAAGGGAAAGAAAAGAGAGAGAGAGAGAGAGAGAGAGAGCATGAGAATTGGCCACGTGTACTGTGAAAGAGGGAGGAACGCGGGGTTCGACGTGTGCAAAACAACAAATGGGTTCCCCACTCACTCACCCAATCCACACTCAAAAGCCCATTATGATACTTCTCCACACTAATGGGCCTTTATTTTATCTCTCTCTACCGTTTTTGTTGTCACGAATTCTGATGTGTGATTGCTCTGAATTGAAGGAACTTTCCCCATATTATAATTATGATTAATATTAAAAAAAATAATAATAATAATATTATTAAAAGCATAGAGAGAAAGGGAAAGAAGGGGGTAGGTGGCATTGTAAGAGGCCCCTATGACCCACCTTGTCCCATTCACTTATTGGGCAATCCTACCTTTTATGAGTCCCTTCCTCCATTTTCTTAATCCTACACGTGGTCTTCTCCTACATGTCTCACTTAAACCTCCATCCTCTCCTCCCTCTGCTTACTATATAAATACCCATATCTCACTCCCCACTCCCCCCCAACTCACTCCCTCACACACCAATCTTCTTATTCAAGGACAACACAAAAACATATTCACGCAAATTCTTACTTCCTTCAACCTCAATCAAAACGAATTCAATAACCATGCCTTCGACAGCTTCAAACACTTGCTTTAACACCACACTCCCGTCTCCCTTCAAAGACCTACCTTCCACTTCTTCTCCCATAACCTTTCTTCCTCTAAAGAAAAGATCCTCTTCCAACACCATCACATCTTCCCTTCAAACCCTCCACTTCCCCAAACAGTACCACCCAACATCCACATCCACACCCACACCCACACCCACCACCACAATACCAACCCCAATCAAAACTACCTCCCCCTCCACCTCCACCACCACCACCACCCCGTCCAGGGAAACCAACCCTCTCTCTGCCACCAACCAACCATTACCTCAAAAATGGAACTTTCTCCAGAAAGCAGCTGCCACAGCCTTGGACCTAGTCGAAACGGCGCTGGTCTCGCACGAGCGGAAACACCCGCTCCCGAAAACGGCGGACCCGAGGGTCCAAATCGCCGGGAACTTCGCGCCGGTGCCGGAGCATGCCGCGGATCAAGGACTCCCGGTTGTCGGAAAAATCCCCAAATGCATTGACGGCGTCTACGTGCGCAACGGCGCGAATCCGCTCTACGAGCCTGTCGCCGGGCACCACTTCTTCGATGGCGACGGCATGGTCCACGCCGTGAAGTTCACCAACGGCTCCGCCAGCTACTCCTGTCGCTTCACAGAGACGCAGCGTCTCACGCAAGAGAAATCTTTAGGCCGCCCGGTGTTTCCCAAGGCCATCGGGGAGCTCCACGGCCACTCCGGCATCGCGCGCCTCCTCCTCTTCTATGCGCGCGGCCTCTTCGGACTCGTTGATGGGTCCCACGGCATGGGCGTGGCGAACGCCGGTCTCGTCTATTTCAATAATCACCTCTTGGCCATGTCCGAAGACGATTTACCCTACCACGTGAGAATCACTCCTAACGGCGACTTAAGCACCGTTGGCCGTTACGACTTCAACGGCCAGCTCAACTCCACAATGATCGCCCACCCGAAACTCGACCCTGTCGACGGCGACCTCCACGCGCTCAGCTACGACGTCATTCAGAAGCCTTACCTCAAGTATTTTCGTTTCTCCCCCGACGGCGTCAAGTCCCCTGACGTCGAAATACCCCTGAAGGAGCCCACCATGATGCACGATTTCGCCATAACGGAGAATTTCGTCGTCGTCCCCGACCAGCAGGTGGTCTTCAAACTAACGGAGATGATCACCGGCGGCTCCCCAGTGGTCTACGACAAGAACAAAACTTCACGGTTTGGGATTTTGGACAAGAATGCGAAGGACGCGAATGCGATGCGGTGGATCGACGCGCCGGATTGTTTCTGCTTCCACCTCTGGAACGCGTGGGAGGAGCCTGAAACCGACGAGGTTGTGGTGATTGGGTCCTGCATGACCCCTGCGGACTCCATTTTCAACGAATGCGACGAGAGTTTGAAGAGCGTGCTGTCTGAGATAAGGCTGAACTTAAGGACCGGGCAGTCCACTCGCCGCCCCATTATCTCCGATGCCGAACAAGTGAACCTTGAAGCCGGCATGGTGAACAGAAACAAGCTCGGAAGGAAGACTCAGTTCGCGTATCTGGCTCTGGCCGAGCCCTGGCCCAAAGTCTCGGGCTTTGCGAAAGTTGATTTGCTGAGTGGGGAAGTGAAGAAGTACATGTATGGAGAAGAAAAGTTCGGCGGGGAGCCTCTGTTTCTTCCAAACGGGCAAGAAGAAGATGATGGGTATATTCTGGCATTCGTGCACGACGAGAAAGAGTGGAAATCAGAGCTGCAGATTGTGAATGCCAAAAATTTAAAGCTGGAAGCTTCCATCAAACTCCCCTCTCGTGTTCCCTATGGTTTTCATGGCACTTTCATTCATTCTAAGGATTTGAGGAAACAAGCTTGAAGCAGTGAATGGTTAAACCGAGGAGAGATTTAACTGAGGGATGCTTGCAGATACGCCCCCGGAATCTACTCCTCCTCCTCCTGTAGTTTTCTGTTGCAGATTTTTATTTTTATTTCTTCTTCATTTTTTTTTCTTTTATAATTTGGGGTTAAACTTCGAGTGAGAGGTTTTGGGGACCAGCGTGTAGCTTTTGGATGTAGTTAGCAGTGAAGCTCAGCCGGTCTCTGCTTTTCTTTCGCTCCAAGTGCATGTAAGTATAAGTAAAAAAAAAAGAGGGTGCATATATAGATAACATATATCACAGTACTATAGAATGTGATATACTGTCATGTGTTACGGTTTACTGTAAACTTCTGTTCACCACTACAGTTTTCTGTTGTAAATATCAGAAATAATTAATCATATTCTTCTTGTTTTGTTTCCCTATTTTTATAATTGTCCCTCTAGTTTCCTTCAAATCCTTGTCCTTCTAATGATTTGCAAGAAAGAGAGCAAATAAAAATAAAAAGGTCTTCTCTGAATTCATTGACTACCTGCCTTTTCGCTTGATTCAGTCTCTCAGTTAAAGGGAAATAGTATATTATTAATACGCTACAGTTAATTACTTTTTCAAAAATTTTATTATATTATACATGACAAAATTTCCAATGTATACGATGAAACAATTGTTTGTTTATTTATGCTTCGTACAGGTTCGTGTCAGTTGATCCATGGGTAAAAAAAAATGTTGTTTGTTTGTGCAGTTAAAAGGGGAAATTCCTTGGAGTAAAAGACGTGTTGACGAAGATGGTATGGTTGGGTAGCACATGTTAAAATGGTGAGAAGTGAGTGTCCAATGAGAAGCAAACAATTGGGCGAGAGCAACTTCTGCCCGCCATAAGTTGAAACGATGAGTAAGATACACGTACATGGCAATATAAATAACTGTCAAATCGTGGCTAGAATATCTATATATCTTCAGGTAAGGTGGCAAGTCAACTTGCAAGTTGAAACTTGGAACTGAGGCACAAGATTTTTAACGAGAATTAGCTTGAAGGAAGTTAGCGAGCAATGATATTTATATAGTGATCTTATAAACGGTGTTTGATTGGTGAAACCAAAGAGAAAAAGGGGCATACAAAGTCAAGGGAATTGGGGGTGTTTCTATTGGTAGATTGTGGAGATAACATAAGTTGACACAACTATAGACCACAGAGGCCTGACAAACTCACCATATATATATATACATATATATATATGGTTTTATTCCTTGGCTTCAATTATTGTGGAGGGGGCTCTCCACATGTCAAAGTGCTGTGCTTTCTCTCTATGGAGGGTCCAACTTTGCAAAATTTTCATCTCCAAAATGAAACTTTTCATCATGTCAAGCAACCAACTTGGAACATTCACAACAATGTGCCCTTAGTTGTTTCTGCAGCAATGTGATTCGGCATGTGTGTGTTTTATAGTTCCTTCGTTCGGTGCTAGCTTTTGCAATTTGCAATTTGCAATGGGTTTTCATTCCTTCACTCATAGTGCAGCTATTGTCATGGCCATTTTTTGTTTTTATCTTCATAAGGGACTGATCATCGTGCTTCCTACACTCACTCACTCACTCACTCGTGTTGAACCCAATAACTCGAGCTTTGAAGTCACACCCTGTCATGTATATACCCATCATCATGCATTAATTCATTCCCCACTCTCCATCATATTTCAAACCAGACAATATGCTTCTACTGTACAAAAACATTTCTAAACACAATTCTAGGAAACTTTTTACATAATTAATTAAATCTCAATCACAGTCACCTCACTAATTAACCCCCCTTAAGAAAAAGTAAGTTAGCTAGGACTAAAGCTGATTTATGGTTTATCGTTGCTGATGAATCTTGCCTGTTGGGTCCATGAAATGGAATATGTCTGTGGAAGGAAAAGAACCAACAATTATATCAGTATTAAAGTTGATTTCTTTGTCACCGAAAAAAGAAATTATTCACTAAAGTTGGTTCCTTCTATTTTTTTTCCAACACGTGGCAGCCTCCAATTTGTTTATGTGGAAGTTAGTTATCCGTCAGATTTTTGTTTCCCAACACAGTAAGTTCTCCTTTTCGTTAGTCAATGTGCTACCACTTTGCTTTTACGTTTACGTGGAAAGAATTAACATCATGGCTCTATATTAAATGTTAAATTCAAAATAATAAATAACCAGATATTTACTTTACACTTTGTTTCATTTCTGCAATGCCTTTCTTCATAAATAATGTTGCATTTGGATTTTGGACATGCATTTTAAAGCACGCTGCGTGTTTCTTTCTAGTCAGTAGTCAGCAAAAATGGCTTGTGATGTGAAAAAAAAGAGAGAAAACGTGGCTAATATAATTTACCATCAATCTCTTTTTATTTTATAAATAGTACTGTTACAAGTTTTGTGTCGGCTTCAGACATGTTACACGTGATTTCTTGTCTCTTTATACTTATTTTTTTTAATGTTGTTAAGGTTATTGAATGAGGTCATTTCTATTTACATAAATATAGACAAAAGTGAGAATGGAAAAAGAGCTTAAAAAACCAGAGAGTCCTAAAGCAATGAGTTACATGATTATCATATCTTTAACAAAAAGACCAAAACATTGTGTAAATGAATGGCTAATCATAGAAGTGCATTAGAATAAAACTCCCTGGTTTACAATTTTACTTTGACCAGTAACGACATTTAGTGTTCTTCGTTAGAAGTTGTCATCAAACAATTATTAAACCCACCAAAAGACTTGCAGATTGAGTGAAGAGTTTTAAATCAAATTTTCATTGCATTTCGGGCATACTGTAAAAAGGTGGCAGGTTAAAAGGTGGCAGCAGGTTGCAGAAATGTTGTGGTTTCACACTTTCAATTTCGCAAGCAACCATTTTATATTTTATATTTTTATATATTCTATTTTTTTAGTGTGATTTTCTTCATATTCGGTCAACACATATCTTCTTGTATTGACACATTATCTGCCCTACATGCGAAAATAGGAAGTCCCCAATATTCAGCATGTTCCTAAATTGAAATTTATTTCACTATGGTAGTTCGTGGTTATGTCATACCACTCTGACACGGTTCCACAATCCGTATCAATTAAATACTTCTATATATATATATATGATGATGTGAAAAAAAGAAAGTGTATCTACATGGAAGATACTCACGAGGAGATGATTGGAAATCTAATTATGAGTCAAAATGGGAATGTAGAACATTTTATAAGACATGAAAAACTCATTAATTCATTGTTTTAAGATTTTTGGTAGAAAGTCGTGTCAATTCTTTATATGGTTGAACTTATATTTTATTTGGTATTGTGTTTCTCCGGTGAATCCCCTCCTTGATAGATCTAACAATGGTATTAAAGCCGATGATTTGTCTTGGTTAACGGCTCAGACGAGTATAATTGTCTCTATATCAAAAGTCTTCCTGACGAAGGGTTCCAAATACTCGTAGTTGTGGTTGATTGGGAATGCTTCCATTGGAGGAAAATGTATCTATGTGAAAAATACTCACTCTTGAGAGGAGGTTGTTGGGAATCTAAAAGTAAATTAAAGTCCCACGTTAAATAAAAATAAGAAAGTAAAGTATTATATAAAGATAAAGACTCGTCATCTTAAGATTTTGAACAGAGAGAAACTTATATCTATTTGGTAATATTATCAACTCCGACCCAATACTGTAAATAAATTCCAATAGTAACAGTAAACAAGTTGAACTGACTCCACCAAATTAGAAAAACATTGCAACACAAATTCCAATGTGTGTTTTAACCCACAGAAGCTGCTACATATTCTCGTACCAGAACTTTTTTCATTGCCCATATCGTGAAGTTCTATGGTTGTGGTTGAGTTCAAGCTTCATGGAAGAGCTCGGAGGTGTTTGGCCACACAAACACAATGAGTGAGTGAGATAACAACGACAATTTCATATGGAAAAATAAACAACAAGAAGATATTGTGCAGCATTTAATGTTACGATAGTTACGTGTAACGGTGATTCGGTATCGTGCTTTTATTATACGACTATGAAATATGTATGTCTTGACAAAATTATTACAGTGTATTTTCCCTTTCCTCTAAAATTGCATGCATATATAATGCACGTTAAAATGTTTGGATGCATAAATTTGTTGTTTTTAATTTAAATTTTATTAGTATATCTATTTTATTAACTATTTTTATCTTAAAAAAGTTTAATAGCACCACGATAAAAATGGTAGCATCTATACCCTGATAGGTTAATTTTATTATAAATAAGCTTAATAGGTTAGTGTAGAGATACATTTTCTCGTGCCTATTTTATAATTAATTAAAATTTTATAAGTTAAAAAATGGAACTCACAAATTTTATGATTTTAGTGAAATTTAGATAAATGCAAAAGGTGTGTTTTTAAAAAGAGTATATTGTTAACTCTTATCTACTAAGCTTGGTGGTAACTATAAGACAAATTAAATTTGAGTTAGGACCCTATTTATTTGAGTCTTTAGACTCATACTTTTATGAAGTAACAACATCTATTATAATACATAACCTACGGTAATTAACTTTTGTATAAAGTACTTCTATTCTAATCAAACATTGTGTAATAATTTATAAAAACTCATAATACTGGAACATAATTAAGTATTTTACAATTATATGAAATAAGAATGTAATCTTAAAAAGTTATTTCATAATGCCAATTTTAACTAATAAAATTGTATATATATATATATATGTTTTTTTCTTTCACTACAAGCATTTGAAATAGAAGAGGAAATGGCAAAAGTTTATGATTTTCAACTAATTTAAACAATTAATACAAGATAATATATTCAAAAGAATGTCATAAAACTGGGCCTGTTCTAAATCTAATCATTGAAAAAATATTTAAACTAAATTTGGTTCTACTCTGATCTCATGCACATGACAACTGCAAAATTGAACAAGAAATAATGAATTTGAACCACACATAAACTAAACCTTCTATGAGGATAAGATATATATGAATATATGTATATGCAGCTACGTTTACTTCCAACAATCATACTTTTGTGGCCATGGCTCCGGTAAAACTTTACTCAATTAACCAAAATCATACTTCAACAATCAAAAGGCACAATTTTTATGTATAAATATGGATATAGATATGAAAGTTTTTAAATAACTTAGAAACAAAGGAACCCTAAAAATACTGAATTTAATGTTGACACAAGTATATATATGAAGGTGCAAAGGTGAAGGTATGTAAGATTCAGGCTATTAGGGGACACATGTGATGGGTTAGACCTATGAGACATTATTTTCTAAAAGAAAAGTTGATACATATTAGACATTAGTTATTGGTTCACGTCAATGGGATAATTATTTGGAGTCACTTTTAATAGATTTTGACATTCATGGGTATTATTATCAGATAAGATATGTACATGCTTCCTCTTTCAATGATAACAATAATATCTCTAAACTGTTTCTGTTGGAGTTGAAAAACCAAAGGATATTTTTGGGGATGTTCATGTTACATTCATTCCCCTGTCCCATCTTCACATAAAATATAATAATAATCTTCCTTTTTTCTTTTTTCTGAAATTTTAAATTCTCTCATTGTTGATTGAATTTGGCTGACTTAGTGGGGAGAGAGTTCGTGGGTTTTTAATTTGGGTTGCTCGTTTATTAAAACAATGATGTTTTGACATTTTGAATGCATTAGCTTTTCTTACTATTTTGCACTTATTAGTAAGTCATTAATGTGAAAGTCCATGCCTCACTTACACTTTATTTCTTTTTTATTTCTATGTCTATAAACTTGTGTTTCTTTGGAGGCTTTGGATCAATTTTTAGTTTTTGATCACTATTTACTTTTTTTTTTTAAAAGGAGTGAACATTAAGAGAATCAAGAAACTTCTACCTTACCTTTTAAGTTAGTATAGTTTGCTCAAAATTACTTGAACACTTTGAATACGTGATCTATCAATTGCTTGTATTGATATACCATTTAACGAATTTCTAATCAATCAATATAAAACTTATACCCTCCAACACCTCTCATAGAACTCTATAGAGAAAAAGGAAACATATAAGCTAAGTTGTGAATTCTTGAAATGGGTAAATTTAAATTTAAAGGAAATAAAACATGGAAGAAAGAAAGTTTTGAAGGTTTGCTTCTTTTGTTTTTTTCACTTTCATTTTATTCAAACAAACAAAAATATAATTATTTGTGTTTTTTTTCCTTACTCGTTGTAACCATTTATAATACAATCTCCATTATTTCTTTTACTTTTTAGAATTTGTCACTCTCTTTTTTTTCTTAAAATAAAAAAGGGTCAGATACAATATTCATGGCATTATGTTATTGTTTCCTAAAACAAATTCACAAATGCATCTCATTTGCATACAACATTTAATTAATAAAATTATTTCTTTTACATATTTTTTAGACTTAAATCTAAAATTATCACCCACCATCACACTACTTTAAGAGGTGCATTGAATCATATCTTGAATGAATATAAAATCTTGAAGACACATGTGAGAACATTTGAATGTTAATAATTTGAAATGTTAAAAAGTGGATGTAGTTCGATAACGAATAGAACAATATATCAAACAAATAATAAATATTGTTAGGATAAATTCTAATTATAACTATCTGATATCATGTTAAGAAGTAGATTTTAAATCTAACTTAATCTCATAAATCGGTTTTTAAAATAAAATTTATATTTAATTATATATTTTAAATTGATCTTAGTCGAGTGGTAGAAAAAAAGAACATGGAGAATATGAAATGAAAGCCGCATTTGAGGAAGATATCGTTGTCAGGTGAAGGTGCAGCCAAAAGTGAGATATTAATGGTGAGTTTGTGAAGATATGAGAACCACAAGTTGGAAGAATCTGGTGTGACCCACGAATGATCCTTTCCTTTCAACTCAATGAATTCCAAAGTCCTAAGAGAGAGCCACTGACACAAATTGACTAATATTTCTTATAAACACCGAGAACGCCGCTTTCAACTGTAGAAACGTCTCAAACCTTAACTCTCTCCTTGCACATGCACACCGGAATATTGGATTTCAACCTCTGATTGCTACGTTAAAACAAACACCCCACTCTTCTCTTCTTCAAAATAAACATTCACTTTTTTCTTTTTCTTTTCATAACATTAATTATTATCACTTTAATTTCTTCTTCTCATAACATAATTAAGGGAGATTGGACAACAACCATACTTTAATCAAACTTATATATAAGAAACTAAATTCAAAATATTTAAATAATGCTTTTTGGCTCTTATTTATTATATTGTATTCAGATATTTTTCAATATATAAATTGGTGTAAATGTGGTTTTATATGATGCTCAAATTTCTAATTCATATTCGTTATAAAACTAGATGATTGTTCACTTCTCTCGTAACTAATATTTGTTTAAGAAATGTCTAATATCGTGAAGAAAAAAAAATGTATTTTGGTTCTTTTCCTATTCGTATGATATATTATCAAACTAATTATCTGATGAATCGGTACGTAACGTGTATAAAAGCATAAAATATGGCAACGAAATGGAAAAAGAATAGATAGTGAATTTATATATAAAAAAAGACGTTGATGGTAAAATGTGTAAGTAAAATATTAATATTTAGTTATGTTTTTTAATGTCTAAAACTAAGGTTAAATTTAATATTTTAATTTCTCAAATTAACATTTAATAGAATTTTTTTTTTCAAATTAGAGATTAAAACATCTTTTTGAAATTTGAAAGATCCGAGCTGAATTTTCACCCCAAATTCAGAAACTAAAAGACGATTAAACGAGATATTATAAAACTAAAGTTGTGCAATATAATTTTTTGATGACCTTGAGAGCTTGTTAATGTGATGCATGTGAAGATAGAATTAAAATTTGTTAGTATGTTGAAAACCCGTTGAAAAGGAGTCCCAGGATTGAATAAAGAAATAAAAAGAAATGCAATGGTGATTGAATAGTTTATGAATATGATATATTAGGCAGCAATTAATGAGATAATTGGTTGAGATAAACGTCAACTTCTTCCATGGGATCAGTGGCCAGTGGATAAAGAGAATGGAAGTGCAACAAAAGGATATAAAATTGGACGTAAATGGGAAACTTTTCATCTTCTTATCAAATGGAACATGACGACCGACATGATGTATTCGATTACCTAATAAGCATTATTTAGGTCTATAAAATTCATTAAAAGTTGCAACTAAATTTCTTAACCCTCCCAAAGGATCCAACATTCCTCAATTAGCATGAATTAACATGCGTCGTTTTGCTAATCTTGAAGTGCTATTTGGCATTAAAATTATAGCTTCAAGATATATTATTATATACTAAACTAAACAAGTCACATCTCATCACGTAACACAAGTTTCTGCCAGTTTTTGACTCTCACATACACATACCACATACCACATTCAAAGCTTGAGGCTTTTATTAGAATTGAATTGTTAAAAGGCACTATTATTATATATAATGGAAGCTATGTTGTTATCAATATGTCGCGTACGTATGCCTAAAAATTCATCAAACTTTTCTTCCCACATTCAACACCTTCAATAGGTTCCCTTATCTGCAATTTTACCCACAAAAATAATTTACAAAAATAAGCACCAAAACACATTATCCTTTCTTTCACACACACCACTTCTTATGTTACAATTTTCTTTCGGGTTCTTTAATGAATGACTTGGTTAATTAATGCCAAACACTGCCAAACTTTGTTTCTGTGGTACCAAACATTATACTAAAAGACCTCCTAACATCATTAACAATGTGCTAAATTTCACAAGCGTTGAAAGGTAAATCTATTTTATTCATCAAAACCATGATTTTTTTTAAGAATTGAATTTCAAATTTAATTCAAGTAAAATTTGTAAACATTTATATACTATGAAATCTTTTATTTCTAGTCAATGTAACATCTCTAACCTCACGCTAAAAAAAAAAACACACACACATATATATATATATATATATATATATATATATATATATATATATATATATATATATATATATATATATTATTTATAGGTTTAATCATTTTTTGAAATTTCTAATTTTGTTGAGAATTTCTGAGTTATTTTTTTATCTCAATTAGATCCTTATTTTTGAAAAATTAAAGCAATTAGGTGCTTGCCATTAGTTTCGACACCGTTAAAGGAGGTGGCACGTGTCAGTTCCTGATTTTTTTTGAATGTTTTAATTATTTTTTATTTTATTTTATTTTTTAATTTTTATTTATTTTTAATTTTTTTAAATAAAATTTTTAAAAATTACACGTGTCAAACTGATATTGTGCCACGTGGCAAGGATAGTGTGACATGGTACTGGTACTAGAAGTACCATGTGTCATTGTCAGGTCATGTGTCATTGCATTAGTCTCAATTTGGTGCCTGTAATTTTATTGCGTCTCAATTTAAACTATGTATCTTTATTTTGTCTCAATTTAGTCTTAATTTTAAAAATTAAACAATTTTGTCCTTCTTCAAATCCAAAAAAAAAATGTGTATAAATCTTAACAAATATTTTTATTAAAGTTGATATTTTTATTAAATATTTTTAACAAGATTAAGTTTAACAAAATTGTATATAAATCTTAAGAAATGATATTTTTGGCCTTACATCATAATGTGCCCTTTTATTTTCCTTAGCAATCTATTATGAAAAAACCTCTAGTTTGGTCTTTCCATTTTCAATCTTGGTTGGTTGATAGGGACCATTGATGACAGACATCCCACACACCCTTGTCTACTGATTCCAAAAAGATTTTCATCCTAATTTTCTAATAGGGATAGTTCTCACCAACAAACAGTGTTGGCCTGTTTTTGGAGGCCCCTTCACCAAAGGTTTGATACCAATTGTTAAAAATGTAGCCTTTATATCTCAAGCCAGGAGCGATGGGGAATGGGGCTTGTGGGGTGTGAATTGGGTTTTAAAAACTTTCACAATTTCTTTCAAATCTTTAATCTTGAAATCTCATAACAAAGGTATTTGAATCAAGCAAGAATGAAAGACAAGAATCAAGATAACCACACACTAAGATTTATACTGGTTCAGTTCTTTGAATGAGCCTACATCTAGTCCTCCTTCAACAACCTTAGTTGAAGGAAAATCCACTAATAAAGAATTTTAGTCAAGAATACAAAATATCAAACTCAATTTGTATCCTCACCAACACTCAAATACAAATCAAACTAACTAAGAGAGGATCACAATATTGTCCTCAACCTTGTCTTCCCAGCAAAGGTTACAAGTTAACAACAATACATATGGAATCTGAAAGCACACTCAATAGTGCAGATATTACAAATATTGTAGAATTTTTTATGCTTTAGAGAGTTCCTTGTAATCTCCTTCACAAATCTTACTTGAAACCTCCAAGAAACGGTTTTGCCTTGTGCTTGTACTCAAACTCAAACAATTGTTAGTATATTGCAAAATGAATTTCGTGTTGAGTCAAGTTTTAAAACTGATTTGTATAGAAAATCACATTCTTTTGCAGTTTAATCGATTAGGTTAAAACGTGAATCGATTTGGAAATTTTTTTTGTTTTAATCAATTAGGTTACTAATGTAATTGATTAAAATACCTAGTTATGCTTTGTTTTGCTTCTTCTGTCTTATTTTAACATATTAGATTACTAATATAATCAATTAGGTTAAAGTTTGTTTTAATTTATTAGGGTACTAATGTAATCGATTAAAACAGACAGTTTTGTCCAGTTTTGTTTCATAAGAATTATGACTTACTTTAACATATTAAATTACTAACTTAATCAATTAATACTACCAGAATTATGCAAATTTGAACTATTTAAGCCAATTTCACTTATAAACACATGATATATGCATCTTATTGTTCTCCTATGATTTTAAGCAATTGTTCTATCAAAGTTATTGTGTAAGAGAGAACTTATTAATCAACTCATAGTCAAAAAACCTTTCATCAACTTGTGGAGACCAAAGTTCCCTTTCAATATCCTAGACTACTTGGTCCAAAATTATTCATATTCTAAAAACTTCATATTGACACAAGATGGTCCAAAAGAGAGAGAGTCTAGACTCATATTTCACAAAACGACTTCAACATTTCTTAAAAGTGTTTGACCATAATTAGAGGATATATCATAAACGATAGACTATGAACTATAATAGTGATTTTCAGACATATGAAAACACGACGAACCAAGAATGAGACTATTGTTGTTTGACAAAGGAGCACACAATAGAAAATGGAGACAGAATCGAAAACTCATCGTTCCAAGAAGAGATAGGCAGTGGTGTTTGCCAAAGATAAGCAACTAAGAGGCTGTGGTGTTCCACGATTTCGTCGCAACTGAGCAACTTTTGATTTAATGAACGCATAAAAAAACAATGAAATTATAATTTCTTTTCTAGCTCAAACATAAAAATATATTTTTTTAAAAAAATAAATGAATTACGGGTTAAGTGAACTCAACCTCACTTGAATATGCATAACCTATTAGTTGAATGAATCCAACCCATTTCCCCTTATAATTAAAAAAAAATTCAATTTCTCAATCAACCCGATTCAAATCCTCCGAATTAACAAACTAATTCTGACTTATTATCATTACATACATGGAACGAGATCTATTATCATATCTCACTGTATACTATTATTTGACATTATATACGATTAAAAATAAATATAAGTTGCGACAGTCGGTGAGTATTATTTTGATTAATTGAGTGTATATATATATATATATATATCTTTCTGATAAATATTTTAGCTTAAATTTTTTTTTGTATACTTTTCAACTCGTGTTTCTTTTCTTCTTTTATTCATTCTCTATATCAAGTTTTTGATTCATGCATTTACTTTTCCATGATTTTACATTGCTTTTTTAATTTATGTTTCTCACGTTTACATTTCAAGTACTTTTTTATCTTTTTGACCACTTTACTAAATATCTGACCTCTTTCTCTTTCTAACATGATTTCTTAAAGTTTTGCATTTACAATCTAAGCTCTTGTTACATTCTAACGATATTTTTTTCCCTTTGCATTTTGTTAATTTTAACCTTTATTCTGTACAATTTTGAATTAATCTGATTTAATATTTTTAGGGTTAAATATGTTTTTCGTCCCTTTAAGTATCACACGATTTTGGTTTTAGTCCCTACTCGAAACTTTGATGGTTTTTAATCCTCGTAGTTTTGAAACTATTAGTATTAGTCCTTAAAAATGGACGGCGTTAAGTTTTAGTAGATGTGGCAAACAATGATGCCCAGCTGCGCTCTGCACTCTCTGCCACGTTGCTGGCCAATAAGAATCTGACACTCACGTGGTCATTCTCGTTCTTCCTCCCTCACCTGATGACGGCGAAGATCTAGGTTTTCGCTACACTGCTCCCCCGCCTCTATCTCTCTCCAGGAACTCTGCTAAGTCCACTACAACTCTCAGATCGCCAGACCCCGTCCCGTTATCGCTCTCGTTCAAAGGTCCCTTTTGACCTTTCTTTCGCCCTTTTCTTCCCTTCTTCCTGTGCATCCCAGTTCACACCCGTCTCTTTCTTTGCCAAACGAATCACAAATGCAAGTGCTTTAATTACTATTATTATTATAGTTAGATAGATAGATATTTTAACTTTTTTAAAGCTCCTCGTGATTTTCATCTTTTAAGCGTGTTCGACCCTCTCCGACCATGGGAATTTGCTATTCCACCACCAAAGTCAGCGGCTCCAATGGCAACATCGTCACCGATAAGAAAAATCGCAAGCGAACCGTGAAGCCCGAATCTCCGACGGCGGGGGCCAATCCCGAACGGTGCAAGGCAAGTGCGCGGCAGGTGCCATGCGGAAAGCGCACTGATTTCGGTTACGACAAAAATTTTGATACGCGATACACGCTGGGCAAATTGTTGGGACACGGCCAATTCGGTTACACCTACGAAGGAATCAACAAAGCTAATGCTGATCGTGTTGCCGTTAAGAGGATCGATAAGAGTAAGGTATTTTCGTTCATGTCATCGTCGTTTAAGTCATGACTCTTACGATTACGAATGAAAATTGATTGGAATTTAGTGCTTTTGATTCTTTGTTGTATGTAATGTTAGGAATTGATTTTTGATTTTTTGATTCTTGAATTTAATGGCAGATGGTTCAGCCTATAGCTGTTGAGGATGTTAAGCGAGATGTTTAGCAGAATCGGACCGCGACAGGAGATGGCGATCAGAGAGTTGTAGTGGACTTAGCAGAGTTCCTGGAGAGAGATAGAGGCGGGGGAGCAGTGTAGCGAAAACCTACATCTTCGCCGTCGTCAGGTGAGGGAGGAAGAACGAGAATGGCCACGTGAGTGTCAGATTCTTATTGGCCAGCAACGTGGCAGAGAGTGTAGAGCGCAGCTGGGCATCGTCGTTTGTCACATCTACTAAAACTTAACGCCATCCATTTTTAAGGACTAATACTAATAGTTTCAAAACTACGAGGATTAAAAACCATCAAAGTTTCGAATAGGGACTAAAACCAAAATCGTGTGATACTTAAGGGAGGAAAAACATATTTAACACATATTTTTATTCAAAGCAGTTGACTATGCATGATAAGCCTTTTAAATGTGGAAATTGCTGATATATCAATGTCTCATCATGAAGATTTGAATGAACTGATCTTGAGATTCGATTTGCATCTTATGTACTTTGTGATTGCCACATTAATTGGACTAATAATTTATAATTAAATTTTTTAACCTCATCTTAGTAGATAAAGTAATCAACTCTTCATCATAATTTGAATTACTCAACCACATCGCATTCAATTCAGTTATTTGTTCTTATTTCTTCTAATCATAGTATTCACTTTTTTTTCTCACATTTATCAAGTGTGCCTAAATACTTTTGAAACAAAAAATGTCACTCATTTAACACTTCGTCTCTAATGGTATTGGAGGAAGGACCATTTCGATAAACAGATATATAACCATATGAATCAACATATGCTTTAAATTAATAAGGTCTCTATTTAGTGTTTACCTATTAATTAACCTTTTCTACATTATATTTTAATTTAATTTCTTTGTATTGAACACTTTGCAAAACTCAATTGACACTAGTAAAAAATCACGTTTTAAACTCGGACATTATGACTCGGTTTTTATGGAACCGAGGTATATCAAAAGGCGGTGGCAGACTCGTAATTTTAAAAACATTATATGCCTCGGTTGTTAGGCAACCGGTGTCTAAAGAAGATACTGATTCGGTTCCAAGAGTGAACCGAAACCTAATCCTCGCATATCAAAGATACTGCCTCGGTTGGAAGATAGAACCGAGGCATATTGGGCTTGTGTGCGCGCCTTATATCCAGAGCCAGAAATTTTGGGCCCGAAAATTCTCCTCCTCTTCCCCTCTTCTCTTCCTCTTCTCTTCTCTTCTCCTGCGATACCCCACCTCTTCTTCTCTTCCTCTTCTCCTGCAACGTGCGACGACGGTGGACGGAGCGAGGACGCGGCGGTGGCGGCGAGGACGCGGCTGCGGCAAGGACGCTCTTCTCTTCTCCTGCAACGACCTCTTCTTCTCTTCCTCTTCTCCTGCGACGTTCGATGACGGTGGACGCGAGGACGCAGCGAGAACGTGGCGGCGGCGAGGACGCGACGGCGAGGACGCAGCGGTGACGGAGGGAGGTGACGGTGGGCAGAGTTGCGCTCATAGAGGGAGCGACGGGCAGATCTGGGCGCGACGAAAGGAGATCTGGCTGTCGGAGGGCAGATCTGGCTGTCGGAGGGCAGATCTGGGCGTCGACGGTTGAGGTGGCGCGACGAAGCTGAATCACGCCGTTGGTGGTAGTCGGAACTGCATGGTCTGTGGCAGATCTGTGGGGGAGATGCTTCTGGCTCTGTTTCACCGAAAAGGAAGAAATTTGGGTATGCCCTATGCTTTGTCACACGCATTTTGCTTCTCTGGTTTTGGAGATTGATGACACTGTATTGCTGATTGAGTATGGACCGCCATTTGTGAGACGCATTTTGCTTTTCTGGCTTTGAACACTGTGTTGCTGAAATTGGTTTGGGAGCTGAAATTGGAAGAAATTTTGGGAGAATGACAGTGTTGCTGAAATTGGTTTGGGAGCTGAAATTGGTTTGGGAGCTGAAATTGGAAGAAATTTTGGGAGAATTATTGGGATTGTTTGGCATCAGAGAATGAATGAACCGAGAATGAATGAACCAAACCATGAACGAATGAACGAGAGTCTGGATAATGAAAAAAAAAATACACTCTACTGCCTCGGTTATTTAAGAACCGAGGCATATTCCTGTCTCATTTTATCCCGGACTATAACCGAAGCATAAAGTTTAACCTTTTTACCTCGTCCAGATATACCTCGGTTGTAGAACCGATGCCTATAAACATAAACAACCGAGGTCGTTTCTGTTTATTGTAGTAGTGTGATTACACTGTAATTGAAAATACAAAAATATAATGTGTAATATATCACTATAAATTAACCACTAATTTAGACATGAAAAATAGTTAGCATCGACTAAGTTAAATACTAGTTTATAAACTAAAAATTATTTATATCTAAAATCATTTTTGTTATTAATAAAAATTTCTCTACCAAAAAAATTATATTTTATAGATAGATATTTATTGCGACGGTCTAAGATCTGTCGATAAATTTAAATTACCAACGGAATACCAACAAAACATATCTTAATATCACTTCGAATCTTTCCAAAATACCACACATTTGTCTCAATCCAACTTTTGTAAGAATGCAACAATATCTTCCGAGACGGACAACACAATGTTATGTGCCAATGAAAGAAAGAAAAGAGGAATTAGGGTTTTCGTGTTTTAAGAATTTAGGATTTTAGGGATTACTAGCCATATGAATGGAGTGAAGGATTACTTACCACATCAACAGACTTTATGAATGTCACTATCAACGTAGGAAGAACGAATTAGGTCATCACCATTATTGAAAAACTCTATGACTAAACGCGACATAATGGTGAGTGAGATGAGAGAGTGAGGATAAACAATGTTAAAATTTAGCAGTGAACGACGACAAGGGAGAGTTTTCGTGAATTCTATTCAACATCACGAAGGTAATAGTGATGGTTAAGTCAAGTTTGAGAAGTGATAAAATTAAGTATAGTCTAAGAGTGGGAAAACAACATTTTTATTTTTTTTAATATTTAATTTTGTTGATATGTATGTAAAACCTTCCTCCACCTCCTTCCACCTCCCATCACCTTTCTCCACCTCCCACCATCTTCCTAAACATCGAATAACTTCAAAAACACTATTTAAATCACTTATAGTGATTTTATATTTTCAAGAATATTTTATTTCTTCTTTAAGTTAATAATCCTTCTATAAATCATTGAAAAATCTTCAATTATCATGCTAGGATTGTCTATAGACTTATTAGACCATCTTTCATTATATCCTTTATACATGATTTATAAGCTTGTTCGTGCTTCAACTACACAAAACACAAGTTAGAATTGAATTGTTTTAGAAGAAAATTAAGATTAAGAATTCCAAATTTGCTAGAATATATATATATATATATATATATATATATATATATATATATATATATATATATATATATATAATATTAAATAGGATTAAAATTATAACTGCACATAATCAGCCAATTTCACGTGAAATCAATAATTTTACTTCTTATTGTTCGCTTATATTGTTCAACAGCCTAAAAAGGTTATCTTTTTGTAAAAATATCAAAGTGCTAAAGCTTTAAAGTTTTAAATTTTAAATTTTAAATTTTGTAATACGTTTAAACAACTTTTCTATAAATACCTTTAAAAAGAGACACATAAAATAAATTTTGTTTAGTTAAAATTAATTTATGTTGTAAAAACAAAAATTTACAGAAGTTGTATGGCATATCTTCTTCAAAAGTAAATTAAATTTTTTAAAAATTTATAAAAAATAATCTAAACAAATCCATCCTGGGAATACAATTGAAAACCATAAAAACCCATCCAAAAAGTTCCCTGTAAGCACTGTAACATCAACTCTTTCCCAACGATAAACAGATAACTGCTGATGTCACTACTTGACGTCCCCTCTTTCGAGAAGTTCATGAATCTCACACCTTCTGCACTTAGTCCACACACACGTAGCTTAATTTACCCTAACAGCAATTTTTGTTCTTGGCCCTTGAAGAACTTGGGACTCAATTCATCCCAAGATATATTTAGAACGACAACGTTTGCAATCAAAATTTAAGGACAAACATGATTCATAAGTAAAAAAAAAATTCTGTGACTAGAATCGCTATTTGTAGCCCAAGAATCGCGTATGTAAGCTTTGTTTTCTTTAACCATGTTATTAGTATAGATTATCAGTCTTTGTTAAAAATATTGAACAGACACAAAATAATTATTTATTTTTTGACATGATTTATTTTATCTATTAAATAAGATAACCAATGAATGTTGGTTGGATACGTGTGCATGAGCAACCGAGTCGAGTCACATTCTGCATGCAAAGACCAGAGGACACGAATTTTCCAAGTAACAGCTAGCAATGTTAAACATGAACAGCAGCAAAGTTGGCTAAATCTTTATTCAGTGGTCCAATATATACACAAAGGATTAGCTAAATCTAACTAGCAATGTCTGTAGCATGCATAGCGTTACACCTGTCAACAAGGTTTCAAATTGGAGCAACCAATGTGTCGACACTGCAACTGCGAAATTTCAAGATAATTGCAGGGAAAAAAAGCTGACGCAGTGCTTACTTGTAATCATGAACATCTCAGTAAACGCAAGATCTCTGTCATAGTTATAGCTGTAGAAAACGAATTTAAAATTAGATAAGAAAAAATCCATTATTTCCTGGACGTGCAAAAATGTTGGATATGTGTGTTAATCGCAATGGATCTTACTATGCACCATTCCTGGTATCTTTAGATATTCTGATATCTACGATACTGTTTAATTAAGTTTCCCTCACTTTTGATTATACACTATTATTTATCATTTCTAATATTTCTAATCAATAAATAATCATCAATTACTTTAGATTAGTTTAGTATTTACACTACTCTTAGTATTACACGATTTTGTCTATATTTTCTCAACTCCAAGAGTTCAGTCGTCAGTTATCAATGATTGCTTATAAATCGTTCAAAGTATTAGTCTCACAGAGAGAATATGATTACAATTCAAAGCAGTCTAAACACTCTGCAAGTGTTTTTCTCATCACTCTTTTTTTCCCATCTTACACAAGTAAGCAAATGATATAGTAAAGCACTAGACCGATGTTTTTCTTTTGCTTTTTCTCTCTTCTCTCTAAATATAAGTAGATATTGCAATGAGGCTTAAAAGATCTTTTCCTTTGTTTCACTCTTTCACTATTTCACTCTCTCTTCTTTCTTTTCTTAAGCTCTTCTCTTCATTTGAGAAATTTTGATTTAATAGCTCAAATAGATTTCCTTGCTCAATGGATGATGAGATATTTTTATATCTTTATATTTTCTCTATGCTTCATCATTTTCTTCTTGTTTCTTCTCGTCTTCTATTTATACACCTTGATGATATAGTCGTTATGACTATGCTTGCCTTAAGATTTGATAATATGATCGTTTGACGAAGCTTGTCTTGATATCTGGTCTTTTCTGGCTATTGGTATAGATGTCTATCCTAGGATGGAGTCTTTTGTCAAAGCAAACATACTTTTTAGAGCTCTTGTCCAAAGCAAATTTGACTTATCTTTTTGGCACGACTTTTGATAATCTTATCAGCCCTTCTTTTGTATTTTTCTTTCAACGTTCATTTTTTATACTTATAAGATGAGATAGATGAACGTTTGTAGCAATTGTCCTGCACAAGATAGAAGCATTTTTAACAAGTATGTCCTATTTTTATTTGCTTTAGTGTATTAAATGTTTTCATCATTTGTTCAAGATTTTGTGTTTTCTAATGTTTCTGTGTTTATGAGATTAGTTGGTTTTGTTTAGTTTGTAAGAGATTTCTTGGTTGGTGCTTTACATGTTGATTTTATGATTTGTTTTGACATAGGTATTATGTCACTATTTTCTAGAGGAAGGTCATTGTGTGAATGTCTTTCATGTTACCTACTACTAATTGGATTGGATTGATAACATATTTGTTGTCTTTGAACATTGAGCATTTAATGGCATTAAATGCTTGTTCAAAACAATAGGGTGTTTTTTTATTTCCTAGTGTTAGGTAGCTTTTCACAATTAAGCTCTTTTCTAAAGATACCAAGTGTTGTATAAAGACTTTATCATTAGACAAAGTATTGTTTAAGCTCATGGTATCGTTTAGCCAAGTAAACACTTATTTCGTATTTATCTCTTCTTAGACGTATTTATCTTTTAGTTTGTTTTCACTACAAGAAATATTGAAATTATATACGGATTATTATATACGGATTTAAATCCGTATATAATTTAAATATTTTATACGGATATTACATACGGATTCTAAAAAAAATTATATACAGATATTATATACGGATTTTCCGTATATAAATTCCATACATAAAGTTGGCGCGTAGCGGCGGGAAAATTTCATAAGGATATATCCCCTGGAATTCCATTAACCGTATCTAAGTAGAATGAAGTATATTATATACGGATTTCAAAAAAAAAATTTAAAAAAATGTATTTTTATTAATTAGAAGCTGAAACGTATCATTCACTGTTATCCCTCTCGAACCGTCGAGCTACTCTCTCTGAAAACCTCGAGCTATCTCTCTCCTCGAACCCTCGAGTCCTTTCTCTCTCGAACCCTGGAGCTGTCGCCGTCCCTCTCTCGAGCCGTCTTCGCTCTCCCTGACCCTCTCTCCAGCCCTCTTCACAGTCCCTGTCTGTCGTGCTCTGCTTCTGTCTCCTCTCTCTCTGTCGAAGTGTCCGTCGTGTTCCGGCGTTCACCAAGCAATCTCCTTGTTCGTCGGGTGTCGTAGTTGGATGCTGAAGGAGTATCTTCATTTGGTAAGTAAACCCTAATCCTAATGCTTAGTAATCGATGAAATCGTTAATCGCGAACCCTAATCTTTTTCGTTGTTTGTTTTATTTGACACATTTGTGGTTGGTCTCGCAAGCCGTGGTTGGAGTTTAGGAAGCATCGATTGAGGCTAGTGTTTGTCAGTGGTATGTAGGACTGAGACATATACCATTTGATTATGAAGGCCCTTAGTGAAGGAACCAAAGGTGAGTGAGTTCCTTTGCCTTTTGAAGTTTCTTAGATGCAGAAAAAATTGTTTGTACTGTGTTCTTTTGCTTCATTTGCTTAATAATATGTTGTTACAGTTGTCAATAATTTAATAATTCTAATTCCTAATTTGTACACCCTACATTTCGCAGTCTAATCATATATGCAGCATATAAATAGGAAACATTAATGAGAACAATGTTATAACATGCAGTGTGCATAAATGTTAGCTTAATCTTTTCTCAAACAAGGCTATTGCAATGCTTTCAATTTGTATGTGTATTTGGTATATTTTGTTTGGAGAAAAACATGCTAGGAGCTTTACTGTATTCCTTTGGTATATTTGTTGTCTGTAGGTCATCTAGCATGAAATAGGCACAGGACAAGCAATGCATGAGTGTTTTAATGGAAAATAATAATTATTTTTTAATTAAAAAGGTCTAAGGTCTAACCAAACAATAGAAATTCAATTGAAACTATAGAATTAGCGTCTGTTAAAAGTAGTTTACAACAACTTCAAAAAGACAACATCATAGTTACAACGTCATCCTAAAGGAAAATTCACTATGTTGAACTACAATAGAATTAGGACAGATATTTGACTTAGTTTTTGCTAAATAATGTAAATTTGTTGTTCCATTTTCTGAATGAAAATTTGTTTTCTCCTGTTTCTAGTGTAGTGGTCGATCCTTCCAATCCTTCTAGAAAGTATAAATTGTTTAGGTTAGATATTCTTTTGCTCATTATTATGAAAAATAAGATGCATTTAGCATGGGTTCTTATATAGAAATTATGAGTTTTAATTTTTGCAACTTTTTTGGGACTAAATACAATTTACTAATAGTCAGGTTGTAAAGTAGTGGGACTTATAATCTATTGGGTGAGAATGCCAGTGTAAGCCTGTAATGGGATTTGCCAGATGATATTTGATATTTTTGGTGTATTCCAACATCTTTTCTATTTGGGTAGCACTTTCACATGTTTGGAAATACTTTTCTCCAAGGAAATTATCGCATATTTCTTTTAGCTCCCAGAGAAAGCTGAAAAAAAAAATAAAATGTCCATTTCTCTAAAATCACATATACCATGTCTGTTTATGATATATTTTATATCTCGTGCTTTATCTGTTTATGATTTGTAGCGTATATATTCAAGTGGAGATGTCTATCCAAGTTCTTCTAATCTTCCCAAAGGAGAGTATACTTTACAGTTATATTTGAGGTACATGCCTTTTCTTACCATAAACCTGGGATGAGAGTGCACATACTTCTTAATAGTATTAGTTCACTACTAGCATTCATCCGCTACTAATGAATTGAAATATATTTCAAAATTTACAAAGTCAAGTAATGTCCTTAAATATATTTCAATTCATTGGTAGTAGATGAATTCTAGTAATGAACTAATACTGTTAAGATAACTTGAAAGGTTGATTTATTTATTATACTTCTAATAAGAAAGCTAGCATAGCACAATTTGAATGTTTCTTGATTCATAAAATATTTATGCATAAAAGATCATTCAACTTAGTCCCTTACTGATAGAATACCAGTTGAGCAGAATTCTTAAATCACACAAAATACATACAATACAGCTGTATTTACTATGCGAAGTATGAGGAGACAAAACAACCACTTTTATCTATATTCCCCCTTATACATACTTTTAATAGCATTGGACTTCTCCTTACTTTGTCGTAAATTGTCAACATAACGGTTATATTGAACATATGCTAACAATATATAGCTGCTATGATACTTATGATTAAACCTAATCTAATAATAAATTAACTCCTATTTTCTACCATTAACTGCCAAAATGAGAGTTATCATTACACTTGTATCTAATAAAATATTAGTTCTCACGATTGTTCTCATTGGTTCCCGTCACTTGCCTTCATAATAGTTCATAATTATTTGTTTCAGGCATGACAATGTGCAGATTTTGGAAAAGATGAGGCACTTGGTGTTATTCATTGAGCGAAATTTGGAAGAGAAGGTAGTTTATCATATCAATTTTAAGTATTTCACAAATGAACAATTGTTACTGAAGTCTAGAAGAGCTTTTCAACTATGATTGAAGGTTTTTGAAGTAGCTTTGAGAATGTAACTCATGGTAAAATTGGGGTCGAGGGACCATAAATCTTATCGAGGGTAGAGTTTTGAAAATATTACTAAATGGTATTTTATCAAATCACGTGGCAGCTGTCTTACACAAATCAGATGATGTGTTGGGTTAGACGTGCCCAAATTAAAGAAGCTTTTGCCTGGATTCTCGAAGTTTTATAATTCTCCAAATGTTTGACACTTGTGTTTGAAAATAATTTGTTTGTAGATGCCTTTATCAAAGAGTGCTTCTGCTGTCTAGCCGTAAATAATTCCATGTGGACCACTAGACTTTAGATTAAGTATTCTTTCTATCTGTTGACTGATTTTCTTTTTATGTTTTGATTGTTTTAGGATGTAATTCGGTTAAGCTTTTTCTCTCAACCTGATGGCCCACTGATGGGGAATGGTTCCTTTAAGTCCTCATCACTAGTTCCAGGGTATGTGAGTAGGTTTGTAGCCTTGGTTTAAATTTCTTCGTGTAATTGTGTTGACTTTTGGTTATTGGCAGTATAAAAGAAGGGCTGTATATTGGTCCACCACAAAAAGAAAAACTTCCCAAGGTACATTGTTATCCCCTGTCAACATTTCAGATATTGCTACTGACAGTATATAACGGTGTTTGTAAAATTTCTGCAGAATTCTCCACCCGGATCTGTATTGCTAGGGACAATTTCATATGGGAATCTATCATATCATATGTAACTAAGGATATTGTCTAATTACATGTTTTCTTTTGAAAGATTGACGAGGACAAGGGAAAAGGTTCTTCCTTATCTTCCAAGAAGAATGTTACAGAACGCTTAAATGAAGAGGTACTACGAAAAGTCATACATTAGCAGAAGAACTTCCTTTGGTTATTTGTTTTCTGTTTTTACTTAAGGTTCAATTCATGCTCATTTTTGCATAACTTTTCTTAAGGAAATTGTGTTCTATTCGATATTTGCACCTTATAAAAATTCAGCATTTGAAATATTAGTTGACTTCTTTTTCATAATATTTTAGATAAAAACTCTTAAGAAAAGAAAATAAGAAAAAATCTGCTGAAAATTCTTTGCTGTTTTGATAAAAATGTTGCAGGAAATTATTTGATGTTTGGATATAAAAATGCTGCAGAAAATTGTTTGTTGTGTTGATTCAAATGCTACATAAATATTTTATTGTATTAGTTGGTTAAAATCTTGTTTAATATATATTTGTATAGTGTGGATGCAGGGCATATATATTTATTGTATGGGATGTTAGTCTTGATTGATATATTGTTATATATATTACATTTATTACGTTATATAAGCTAAGATAAGTTTTCGAAACCTATGTCTTATTTTTGATAAATGTTGAAAGTTTTCAGTGAATTATATCTTTTATTAAATAGTTGTAAATGTTTATCTATATTAGATGATTTTTGGCAATTTGTTAGTTATGTTGACTTTTATCAGAAACTCATAACTATTCAATGCAGATGCAGATTCAACTATTTTTTTTTATAAAATCATAAATTATATACGGATTTTTCCGTATATAATTATATACGGATTTTATATACGGATTTTCCATATATAATTATATACGGATTTTATATACGGATTTTCCGTATATAATTATATACGGATTTTATATACGGATTTTCCTTATATAAATTATATACGGATTTTTCCGTATGTAAATTATATACGGATATATCCATATATAACTTAGCTACGCTTCTTTTATATACGGATTTTTGTCCGTATATAATCCGTATGTAATATCATTTTATATACGGATTTTGGAGGTTATATACGGATTTTGACCGTATGTAACTGTGATTTTTCTTGTAGTGTTTGTTAGTGTTAGAAGTAGACTTTAAGCTTAACTCAACCCCACAAAATTGGCTTGCAGGGTTAGGTTTGCACCTACTTATAAACTATGCATTGGCCTTATCTCTAGTCGATGTGGGACTTTCAACACCCCCCCTTACGCCGAGGTATATACATCTCGAGCATGGGATTAGACATTCTTAATGGGTGATCCGATAGCGGCCCGATAACATGTGGAACAATATGCCCAACAAATAACAAATATCGCTATCTAACCATGTAACAAATATCGCTATCTAATGGCTCTGATACCATGTTAGAAGTGGACTTTAAGCCTAACTCAACCCCACAAAACTGGCTTGTGGGGTGAGGTTTGCACCCACTTATAAACTATGAATTGACCTTATCTCTAGTCGATGTGGGACTTCCAACAGTTAGATACATCGTCTTGACTTGTTATGATTTCGAGACCTAAGCTGAATACCTTTTTAAGGTATGATAAGCATCAAGCATTTAACTCCAACTCTCTTAGATGCTTTAGGCATAATAGCGTTTGGCTCTATGTCTAAGTGTTTTGACCTAGATGCTTTCCTATTTCCTAAGAACCTAAGTCTTTTCCTAAGCTTTTTTATGTTGAGGATTTAAGTTTTAAGTTTTATTAGGTTTTCTATGTTTTTGCCAACTTAGAGTTTTTGCTTTAGTATGTTAAACACTTATTATTATTTTGTTTGTGAAGTTGTGATTTTCATTAGACCTTATTGATTATGGTTTTCTAGCCTAATGTTTTTTTATTCTAAACTGGGGTTTTCTGACCTGGCATTTTTCCTTAGTGTTTTCCTAGTTCAAGGTTGATCTTCTAACCTAGGATGTTCTATCTTAGTGTATGTTTTCTATCCTAGTATTTGGTGTGTTTTCTTATTTTTTTTAACCTGTGATGTTTATCTTAGTTTTTTTATGTTTGTTTTCTCTCTTAAGGTTGGTCTTCTAACTTAGGGCTTTTTATCCTAGTGTTCGGTGAGTTTCTAGTTTGGAGTTAGTTCTCTATACACAAAGAATTTTTTATTTCATGTCATTTAGTTAAAATTTAAAACCACGATTTCTATTTGACAAACTTAACAAGTTTTATAAGTAATGTTAGATAAACATATGTTTAGGATCATGAAATATTCTTCTGATAGGTTACTTCAAATAGCTATATTTTAAAACACTAATTTTTATAATTCTTATCATCGTAATCATAATACATATTAAATTTGTGTTTTTAAGTGAGGTACATTTTATTGTGGTTAAGATATTTTGACTATTACTATAGTAAAATTTATATTTTACAATAATAAATTACATCGATTTAAAAAATGATTGTAGTCATTTTCATGAATAAAGTGATAGATATTATATCATAAAAGACAATATATTTTAAAGAATTGATAAAATATATATTTTAATTATTACAAAATAACAGTACAAAATTTTCTATAATTACTAAAAAAAATTTACATACAAAAATAAGTCGATCAGAATGTTGGTAAAATAAGTGACAAATTTCTAGTTAATACTCAATATTTTCACCCCAAATTAAGTTCTCACCTTAACCTTGATTTTTTCATGGACAACACTTATCCCAAAACAGGACCCACGAAAACAAAGCATCAATACAATAATTAACACATAAACTTAGGAACAATCAAAGTGTTGACATCGCAAGTGGCTACTATTTGTCGCTCGCTAAAAAGTGCAGAGGTGGTGGAGTAGCAGCTTTGAGATGCAGTGGTAAGGTGCGACCCAGGCTCCAACAAACTTCAATGCTGAGGTTCTAGAGGTTTCTGGAAGCTATGTGTGGTGGCTTTATTAAGGGACGTCGAGAGGAGGAACAACCGAGCTAAGGTGTGTGTGGTGACAATGACATGCTTTAGTGAGGGTAACGAGTTCCAACGACAACAAGAGCAGTCATAACAAACAACAGTAAGCTTAGAGGCGCTCAAGGTGGTGGCTATAGCGAATAAGGTTTAGGATGAGGAAGATCCAACCTGGTGAAGGTCTAGAGGCGACGTGCAATATGTTCCATTGGTAGTTGGTGATGCAAAAGCTAAACGAACAGAGTGGTTGTGCGGCGAAGTAGTTGCCTCTACTTATGGTCGCTGATCGTCGAAAACTCACCGATATTTGGAAACCATGGTTTATTCCGAGTAAAGGATTCGCAACGTCTAACACAAGTCTTAATAGAGTGTATTGGGTGAAGAAGAACAAAACCATGATAGAAAGATGAAGGGATTGGAGAAACTAAAGGGGGAAGAAGGAGGAAAGAGGAGGAAGATGATCCTGATCACAATATTTACTAGTGAATTTTACCACAAATTTTTTGTCCGACAATTATTGATGAAATTTGTTAGGCCTCGTTAAATGCACCCCAAAACCTCTGTTCAGACTCATTAAAAACGCACTCAAAACCCTCTGTGCGGACGCCAGGTGTCAAGTATTTAGGATTCTGAAATCAGATAGTGGAAGGCAGGTATCGGCAGAAGAGCGGACGCTCGTTTGGACGTGGGAAGAAAATGATTTTTCTGAAACTTCCGTCCCACTTTTCTCTGCATGCACCCTTCTTCCAACTACTCTGATCTTTCATTTTCTCCTTCTTCTCACTAGAAAATCTAGCTTCTCTCTAAGAAAACTCACCCTTTCCCTTCTCCGATCATCATTCCGAGATCGTAGAAGCGTTCCCGGCGTCCCAAACTTCAACTTGAACCGAACAGTTTCGAATTCTAAAGCTGGTAAGTTTCCTTCCCTTAGCCGTTCGTTCTTGTGGACATGCAAACCAAGTTCTGGTTGCATGAGTCCTTAGTTTAATTCTGAACCCTTTTGGTCTGTTGTTTGATTTTGGTTTGAAAAATAGTTGAACGTTGAGGGTAGAAGGAATCTTTTTATACTGGTTCGGCCAAGCCTACATCTAGTGTTCTTCCAACCATATGAAGCCAATGCACTATAATGATCAAGGTTTTTATAGAGACCTCATGTCAAAAATATAAAACTCCTCTCTAACCCTCTAATCAAAATATAGGCAGTATACAAACAGACTAGCAGCAAGAATCCCCTCTCCTATAGTCCAACCCCTTTGAGGCACCCTCAAAGTCAAGAATGCGGCACGCCCTTCTTCCTGTAATCACAACAGGGAACTCAACCCAATCTTCAGCAGATTGTAGAACCTAATATTGCAGTAGACACCCAAATGTGCAGATAGATCAGACTTTGAAAACTCAACAACTCTTGTTCTTCAATAAATCACAATTAGTTGATCACCACGGTCAAACTAGTTTCTTGAAGCTCTTTCTCTTTCTGTAAACTTTTCACTTTTCTGTAAAAGAATATGAAAATGTTAGAATCACAAAAGTCTTTTTCAGAAATCAAATTTGCGTCAATATATAGATCATCCTCGTAGCAGACGCAACATAATCGACTTTGCTACTAATGCAATCGAATACACCCATTCAGTTATAACATATAGTAGCAGTCAAAGCACTTAATTGAATTCACAGTTAATGCAGTCGAAGAGCATTTAATGCTTGGTCAACACATTTAAAAATATAGTCGTTGTAACATTTATATCAAGCATTAACAGATTTCAAAACAGTAACAAACTTAATCGAATACATATCGCATGTAATCGATTATTCAACAGTGTTATGCAAAGTTTTGAAAACTTTTCTCTTTGAAAAACTCTCACAGCACACTTAATAAAAGTTTGTTCAAATACACGAGTTTTAATCGATTCACCCCATAATATAATCGATTTCAAACTGTTGTTTTGCCACACATTTAAAGTTCAACATTAGTGCTAGTGGTTTTCATCTAAAAGCATGTGTCATGCCTTCATGTATAAAATCACATATATAACACAGTGAAATGCAATGAACAACACAGCAATCAACACAATCATGTTCGCATATACTCATATAACATGTAAGCATAGAACATGTAACACATAAAACACATGTGTTATTAATTATGTGTTGTCATCATCAAAAACTCAGATATTACTGATATTGTGGGTTCAGCTAAACCAGTGCTCCCCCTATCAACAATCTCAACAGAAACTAGGAGTGGGTGAAACTTAACTAGATAAGTGTATCGGGAAGATACCGAGAGTGTCTAGGGATACTAGGAGAAGTAAAGAATATTGGGTGAAACTCGGTACTAGTCAGAGTAACGGAGGTTACTTAGAATGACTAGGGATACCAAGAGAGGTGAGAATACTCAGTTGTAATCTTATTGAAGATTATAATGGAACCCTTTAACGTGTTATAAGAGACTAGACGTAGTTCGGTGGAGCGAACCAGTATAAAAACAACTTTGTGTTTATTGTTTTATTTTTTTTCTAAATGCTTCTTTTACAAATCCTACAATTGCATATTACTTTATTTGCTACAAAATTTCTTGTCACCAAACACCTCTTTATTAAGAGCTAGTTTTATCAAAACACTACAATAAACATATTTAAACGATTGAAAAATATTTACTTAAAGAACTTATAGTTTGAACTGAATTTTCAAGTCGGACATTTAACAACTTACATAAACTTTGCAATCTTCAAAAACCTGTTAAATTATCTCCTTCGCAAAATGTTTTCCTATAACACTATTCAACCTCCCTTTTAGTGTTTTTCGAAGTACTTCATCACGTGTAATAAACATCCACCCCTACAAAAAGGGAAAATAATGGAACTAGAAGCAACTTATATACATCTCTATTTAGTGTGAAGTAGATGGATATTAAATATAGTACTCTCTAATTATTTCCCTCTGTCTCATCATGTTAACATGTCCTTCATCTCACCCATAACATAGCATTACACAAATGGTACCCAACCTCACCCCATCATTATCTTTCACTTGTGACTACCAATGATGTCACTCTAACATAGCACTACAACTGCTTCATGCATGTTCTCTTTGTCATGAGAGTAAAAGTCATAAACTAAAATAACTTGTTTGGTCTCTATTTTTGTTTTATTCATTAGTTAATGAGAAAGATAAAGCTACAAAAAAAAAGTAGTTTGCCAAGTTTATGTAGTCATGATGGGTGCTCAAGCCACAACTCCAATAGTGGCACCTTTGAGATCAATCCATGAATTGCAATTTGATGACTCAATAAATGCATTGTCTTTTGGGTTTGTTGCCAACTATCCTCATTTTCATGTTTCTTTTTATCTTTGACAGGTTTTTTAGGCAAAGATCAAGGTGAGCTTGGAACATAGGTAAGTAATGTTTGTAAATACTTTAAGTGTGGTTAATTTAACTACAAAAGACAACAACTCTGGTGATAACTACAACAATTATTATATAGTTACTTTATGTATAGGATTCTATTATTCACTTTATGTTATGTTTTGTATAATTGACATTATTTTATGTTTTTAATAATATGTAGTACATTTATTTCACTGCATTGGTTGATCTATGACTACATATATCTAAATTCTCTAATTTGGATTTTCTTTTATGGCCTTTGATTTTGTCCAAGTTGAATGTGGTGGAGAGCAAATATTGTCCACTACACTTCAACCTGTTTCGCCAATAATTATCAACGGATTATCACTAATTACCGACAAACATAATCCATCGATAAATGTTTCAAACAAAGAAAATTATTGATAGATCTTTATTGGTCGATAATTCACTTAAGAAAGTCAAATACCAATAGACTTTCAACGTTATCAACAATATTTATCCATCAATAATACAATGTTTTTTTAGTGATAGTTGATTTATTTTTCTTCTATTTTAAAACTATTTTAGGTTATTTTTTCTAGTTTTGTCTAGCATGACATAAGGAAACGAGGGTTCATATGTGTTGGATCCATAGTTGTTGGACTTGGCCGAATATATGGGAGAATAGTGATTAAAAAACAAATGAAAAAATAGGTTAGATGGTGCAACATTTTGGTGTGGCATGGCAAAGGTGGATGTGTGGTCCTATTACTGATCCAAAATTCCTTATGGGAAACCCTCTCTCTACATTATTGTGTTCAAGAAGAGCATAAGGGACACACATGGTGATGGAGATGAAACATGTGTCGCGCTCTCTTAGAATATGTGCTTCAGTGTACCAAACTAAAACAATATAAAAATTGGTGATTGATGTAGACCAAGCCAACACAACAATAATAGATTAATATATCTCCGGTGAAGAAGAAGGTGTCTGATTCGGTTCCAAAACAATGCACAGAAACTTGGAGAAGATGCATGTAACACATCGCAACCTAATTAGATTCAACCTTTTTTCTGGCAGACATGCATACATAAGCAATGAGAGAAGATTTTAAGGTATATACAAGCATGCATCGGTGATGCTCCACCACAATGTCACACGTGTCCGATGGATTGACATGTAACTAACTTCACACATTTTTTATTTTCTAAATTATATATATAATTTTATAATCATCCAAGAAAATGGTTATAGGTATTATTGCTGCATTAAAAAAATACAGGTTTTAATAGAAGCTAGAATTGCCGATGTTTTCCTGTCTTATTTTTCCCATAGAATAGTTGGGAAAGTTTTGCTGTTTTGGAATTGATTATTGTAACCGATGCCAAATGTACCCTACATCTTTTTGCTTTTATAAAAAAATATAGAGTTAGAGACTCGTTATTAATGATTAAAAACAACAAAAAATTAAATGCAATTAAATAAAGTAAAGAATATTTTACAAGTTTGACATCTCAAACTTTCAAGATTTGCATCGTGATCAGATTAAGAAAATGAATATCATAAATATAGTGATTTATTAGAATGAAAAACTGGATTATAGTAATAATAATATAAATAATAATAAGACTAATAGAAGAAGTGAGAATAGTAATAGTAGTAAATTGTGAGAATTAAAAAGTTAATGAAGTCTAATTAAATTTTCACTCTTTGCACGAACAGGGGAAAAATCATGCAATTATAAATTTAGTAATTGTAGCTGGGCCTTTATTCTATCTTTATCCAATATTTGGATCTCAAACTAGCCCATTTGAGTGGCATGTAACCAACAGTTGGGTGTTGCTCCCTCCACCCCCACACATCTCTTCCTCCACCTCCCCTTTACTATTTTGCCCCTTCCTCCACCTTTCCTTTACTATTTTGCCCCTCAGTAAAATTTTATTTTTAAAATTATTGTTTTTTAATTTTATTCATTTATAACATATTTCACTGATAACCTACGTAGTTTCTTGTATGAGTAAAATATTTTTCTACAAAGTTTGGTGATCGTGAAAAGAATTATCAAACAATCTTCTTCTTGTTCTCGGTGCAGTACGTGGTGCAGTGCGTTTATGGTGTAGTGTCCTTGTCGTGGTTCCTCTCCAGGTACGTAGTCATAATCCTTCCAATAATCCTAAACCCTAAATCCTTCCCATACTTCCAATAATCCTTTTAATATCCAAGCCTACATGAGCCGCAAAACGTAGTAAAATAAAAACGAAACGTAAAAGGAACACTGCCTATGGACGGATGACATCCTTCAACGAATGTCAACATCCGTTTAAGGCAAAACGGATGTCAACATCCGTTTAAGGCAAAACGGATGTCGACATCCGTTTTGCCTTCAACGGATGTTGACATCCGTTGAAGGATGTCATCCGTCCAGAGGCTTTTACGTTTCGTTTTTATTTTATTTGTTTATTTTATTTACAGTAATTTATATTTAAATTTATAATTTTAAATGTTATATATGGTTAGTTTTTAAACGTAATAATTTTGTTAAAATATGAATTTGTTAAAATATGAATTTGTTATAGGTGGAGAAGAAGCTTAACGGAAGAGAGAAAGGTAAACAAAAATGGAAGAGAGGAAGAGGTACAGAGGGAAGTAAATCAGAAGTTTTAAATAAATTAAAATATTAAAATAATAAAAATAAAAAATTTTAACTTTTGAGGATATAATTGTCATTTTAAAAGGATATAATTGGCATTTTAGAAAATTGGGGAGGTGGAGGAAGAGACGTGTGGGGGTGGAGGGAGTAACACCCCCAACAGTTGGGTCTTAAACTTGCTTGAGAGAAATGTGGGCACTACGGTTTTGAACTACTTTGTTCGAACCTCCCATTAAAAATTAACATGATTGTAGATAAAAAAAAAGATTTTTCAATCTCTCAAGTGCGGTAAAAAATTAAATAATAAAACATGTTTACTAAATTACTTAATACAATAAAACATGTTTACTAAATTACTTAATACAATAAAACATGTTTACTAAATTACTATAAAGGTTCTTTTTTACATTTGAAATAATTAAAATCAATCGTCATTATCTTTTGGTTAACGTTATTTATATGTTCATCTCAAACAATTAGTTCAAAAATAAAATCAAGTACAAACAATTTCGCACATTTTTTTTTTAGAAAATCACATTAGTTTGATCTCTAACATTAATTGTTTTTTTTATGTTTATGAAATTAACAACTTTCAATACTTGTATTATATATAGAGAGAGATGTAGCAAGATTTGAGTTGTTTGGTGACTTTTGATGAGTGTTCTTGAGAACTGGAATACGAGAATGGTATGTTGTCGTTAAAGCTATCAAATTAATACTACTTTACAATGAAAATGCAACTTCAGTATTATCAAGTTAGTAGTCAACAAGCTAAATAGAATTAAAGTAAACCTAAGTTGTTTTCCAACGAGTACGGAATTGTTTTTCAATACTTGATTCTTATAGAGACCTTGAAAAGTTAGTAAATGTTATACAATGCTTAAAAATAAAAGTAAAAAGATATGCTAATGAAATTAATGTTTGAAGAATATTTGAGTTTAATTGAAGAACAAATAGGAAACCTAGAAACAATTATCGAAAATTCTTTCGAGGAAGGGTGAATGTAAGATCTGAGAAAATATGGGTATTAGAAATAAGTTAGTCTTGATTCTTTGGTACTTTTGTTTGGTAATTATTGTTCTTGTGTGTACATATTTATTAAGACATAATTATTATATTATTTTCTTTTTATATTTATATTTTTGTCTAAGGGTAAAAGGGTATTTTACATTTTATTAAAAATAGGTGTAGAAATTAAAATAAGGGAGTGTAAAAAGAAAAGACAGGCAAATTAAATAATATGAAAATTAAATAAAAAGATATTATGCGAATCTTTTAAAAGATTTAATTGTTGTTATTTTAAAAAGTAGTTGAAAAAAAATAGAAGATATAATCTTGGTAGGCTTAGAGATTAAGATATATCTTATTATTGGAAATTATTAGATAATTTAAATATATTAAAAGATATATTGAGATATTATATAATTAGATATTATAGCTAGATAATAATAAAATATAATGCATTATTTAGTGACTTATAATAATCAATTAGAATAAAAATATTAAGATATAATATATATTATCTAAAGGACTTATCAAAATTAATTAAGTTAAAGATTAATTTTTTTTATCTTATTTATATCTTTTATTTTAGTTTATTGTTATTACTTTTTATGGACTTTTCTTATAAATAGAGTATCCTAGGTATATTTTACACATAATTTTAAATATATTAAACACTTCCTATAGAGTACCCTATATATGGAGTATTTGGGGGTATAACATGTATAATGATTGTGTTTAGATTAGTCAAGTGTTGTTATGTATGTATCTGAGTATGTTACAATGGTATTTGATTCTTGAATGCATCTATGATGTCTTAAGCATGTTTTCACGTGATTTGGAATTGATACATGAGGGGTTGGACCTTAGGTTTTGGGTCTAGGAATGTGATTATTGCGGGAATAATCGATTATCTGGGATGATAATTGATTATCTAGGATGATAATTGATTATTTTTTTCATGTGTGATGAATTTTGGTGGTTTATTGTGTGGAACCACTGAGATAATCGATTATCTTAAGTGATAATCGATTATTATAGTGTATTTTGTGTGTGTTTTTCGGGAATAATCAATTAGCACTTATGATAATCAATTATCCGAGAATATTTTTACTAGAAATAGTTCATTTTGATAAAGAATAGACATGGACCAAGCTTGAGGGCTGTGGAATATGATGGTAATCAGAGATTGAGATTATGGTTATGATTAAGGTCAGGGTTGACTTGTGGTTGATATTGGAGCATGAGTGAAAGATGGAATGCATTAGAGTGTGTGTAGTTAGTGAGCATGGGGCTTGGGGGATTACTCTACTTGTTGTACCTAGTAAATCCTGGTTTTATCTGTGAATAGGTGCTCCCTTTGGCATTGGTTGTTGAAAAATGGGTGACTCTCTTTGGCATTGGTTGTTGAAAAGAAAGTAGCATTCTCTTTGGCAAATAGTTGTAGAAAAGAGAATGGTATTCGAGTGGTTCTTTTGTGATTGGGATAGATGTTCTGCCTTGTGTGATAGGGAAATAGGTCCGAAGCCAGAAGAAGGATGACTCAGGTGTATTTGTATGGAGAAGCTACAGATTGGGCTGTAAGAATGACTACAGTCGGTGAGGTAAGGTACAAGACTGTGACTGAGTCTTGTCATGATAAAGTTCATGGTTTGGTAATGCTATGGTATGAGTCATGATTGGGAAAGTCATGATAGTGATGTATCTATGATAATAATCATGGTATTCGAGATGTTCCAAGTGACGTTATGTTGATATTGGTATTACTATATATAATGGTTATAGTAAGTAGTTAGCGTAAGTGTTAATGAGTAGATAGACCAAGGGTCTATGTGTAAGATATTAGTGATGACATCAAGGGTTAGGCTTTGTTCTTTTGAGGTGATTTGGGGGAGATGATTTGGGATAGATGATTTGAATGGATTTGAGTAGATTTGAGGATAATTTTTTTTGTTGTTTTTTTGAGTGGATTTGTGGGTAATTGAGAGTGAATTTGGAAGTAAAGTTTGTGAGAATTAGTGTAGGATTTGATTGATGTGACAAATTTAAAAAAATTGTTTAATTGTTAAAAATTAAATATTACCAAAATGTCCCTAGTTATTAAAGTAATATAAAATGATAATTTTTAATATTATATTTAAGTGAAAAAAATGTTTATAAAGAGTAAAAAATTAATATTAATTATTAGAATTAATTTTAATATTGTATAAAAAAAATTATTTTAGTAAAATAAATTTATTTTTAGTTATAATATTTTTGTAATATTATTTATTACAAAGTGGTATGATTTTATTTTGTTTGTTAACAAAATGAAATTGAATATTTTTAAAAAAAGAAATAATTAAACAAAGATAGAATATTACATTAGATAAAAGTTTTAATTTTTGTGGTGATTTTGAATTGACAATTTCACAACCCAAATGCATAGACTTTTAGATCCATTACAAAGTATTTTAACCTAATAACGTTTTTCATTGACATGTCGTACTAATATTCTACATAAAAGGTTTGATTATGTTTAATGGATGATATTTGATTTAGTAATTAAAAGTAGTCAAAGGATTAAAATGGGTTAAAAAAAATATTAAACAAAATAAGAGTCTTATGTGTCGCCACATAATTAATCACAAAAATTAATAAAATAATAAACCATGACTAAAACGAGGAACGCATTTTTTATTTTTTATTTAGAGAAAATAGTATGCTCTCACTACACTGAAATTTTGCTTTGTTTGGTTCCATTTCAACTGCAACTACCACTGGAAGGTGAAAGGTGGCGGAGGAGAAGCCAAACGGAGAAGGAGAAGAAGCGAAAGAGGAGAGAAAGGAGAACTTATACGACGTCGTTCAGCGTCTCATCTTCGAACCTTCTAAGATCAAGGCCACCCTCGTCCCTCTCTTCCCCGAAGCTTCTAGAAACTACTCTCGCCATTTCTACAATCGTCCAACTTTTCTTTTTCTTTTGCCACCTCTTCTCTCTTGTACTTGAAGCTCGAAAGCAACTGTCTCTGTCGGTTCTCCAAGCTCCTTTTTATCTCCGAAACCCCTTCAATATTTGTTCCCACACCATTGGGACTCGACCCCGGAAGCTGCGACAGCGAGTGGTAGCGTTTCAGGAGGAAAACGTTGTATACGGCCAGCACTATGGCGGCGGTTCCCACCACCACAAGACCTGGTAGTACAACATGGGCATGCTATTGTTGTTGTTGTCGGAAGAGGAAAGCGCGGAGGAGGGGATGAAACTGTGAAAGGGCTTAGAAGGAAACGAATACGTGATATTTGGAACCGGATACATGTGTTTTGCAATTTCTGCTACAAGCTGAAACCGGATATATGTCATAAGGGAACCGAATGCACGACCATCTTCTTGAACAACAATAACTTAACTCTTTTTCAACCGCTGCTTCAAGCTCCTTCTTCGTCATTCATGAACCCCTTTCTTCGTCATTCCAACATGCAACAACCACACCAAAATCTGAAAGAAAGATTACTCAGATGAGAGAACATATGCAGCTAGTATTATCACATGTATTAAGGATAAAAAAGTCATTTGTCTTCGATTCATAGTAAATCTTCTCAGAGGTGATACAAAACGAGGTATCCTGCAGATCTCCTCAATTCCGTAGTCGCAAATTCATGAAAGTGAATAAAGTTGTTGTTTGGATTCATCGCTATGCGAACATAGCGTTAGTTATCAAATAGCAAGGATCGAGTATCAATGATGAAGTAATTCATTATGATTAAATTATTTATATTAGAGGATTAGGAATGTTATAATTATTACTATGATGTATATAATATTTAATTATTGTTGATATAATCAATATATTTATATCTTGTTATTACGATTGTTTTATCGGTAATTATCTCATACGTGTTTATGTTTATGTGTTTAAGAATGATATTATCGCGGTGATCTTGTAATATGTTATAGGCGAAAGATGATATTGCAAATGATATTATAGATATTCCAAAAGCATGATAAATTCATAAGATAACAGAAAAAAGTTGGATTCTTTTAAAAAGTTTTTTTGATATAGACTTTTAAAACGATGTAATTGTAATTGTTTTATTTTCTTAGTCAATTTTAAATATTTTTAGAATAATATAATTAAATATGACTTTTGGAAACAAATTATGCATGTTTAAAAGTTAAGATTTGTTTTAAAAAGTCACACTATAAGAAAATTTATAAATATTCAGCTTTTTATAAATTCGTGACATCCTAAGATTTAAAACGCTACACATACAATAAAAATGATGCTGGCAACCTAATTAGGGAAAAAGACTAGAGAAAACTTTCAAACTCTTGTAAAAAAATATCAATTATCTTGTCATAAAACTAATAAACCAATAATTGATTATAGCTCGATGCTAAAATTCAATTTTTTCACTATTCTAAACAAGATTTTCAAAAATATAAATGTTGACAACGACTATAATCTCATATAATGACAAAATATAAAGGACAAAAGGCCGAAAGGATATTCACTTATTCTATTCCATATGCCTTTCTAATAATTGAATATCACAATTAATTATCATAAAAGAAATATGTTTTCTCCATAAACTTTATAGAATAATCTATTATTATAAATACGCAATATTGTATTATTAGAAATTGTAATTGATTATTCTGATCTAATTTTAGAATGGATCTTTTTCTTAGTGGATTAGTGCTTCTTTTTATACAATGAACAAAGTTCTATGTTATCAAGCAAAAAGGTTACGAAAATTAATTACGTAATAAACTTAGGTTGATGTGGTTTAAATTTCTGTAAGTATGTTCTAAGATGGTGCTACTAAAATTTGGAGTTTAGTTCAAACTATTAGGTTTAATACGAGAAATGTTTTTCATCTCTAAGATATATGTTTCTCATTCTTTGTGATCTTTAGAAAATATATGGTTACTCAAAGGAGGTATGTTCTCATCCTTTGAGGTTTTGCTTTTCCTTTTCTTAATTATTTTGTTGCATATTTTATTTTGTATTAATGATTGTAATAATCAATTTAGAATAATAATTTATAATCTTGAAGATAATCGCAAACTCTGATGTTTGTAATTACAACTCTACGAATTTAAGGTATTCTAAATATAAATTTCCAATAGCTAAAAAGTTTGAAAAATCAAAATCTTACCTTCAATTCACCTTATTCCACCTTCTCTTTTAGTGTAAGATACTGCTATGCCACTATGCATTTGTGTTCCATTACAGACACTGAGACGAAGATTTCACGTGACTGGATTCAAACAGGGGAAGAAAACAAAGTTTAAGAAAATAAATTATCCATATTAAATTAACTGAACACTATGATAATAATAGTACTATCCAATCAAAATAGTAACAATTTTTTATTTCACTATTGCATAGATGTATGAAGAAATTATCTTCCCATTTTCATGTCTTGGTATGAATTTTAATTTGCAAATAACACATTCGGGTACGGGATTTGACAATTTTCACAAATTAATTTCTAATTCTTCTGAGAAAAGCACCGCGGAAAGGAAATGTCGTTACGAGAGAATGGCAAGCTAAATTCAACGTTACCAATTTGAAAAACTGAAAAACTTTGAATGATGTTAGTTTTGGGCCAACAATCAACTTTAACTCTTATCTAGTACGCACCAAAGTCAAGCAAATGGAAGAGCATACGACATTAAAAAACGCTTTTATTAACAATAATGAAAATTTTAAAAACAGAAAACACAGGATAAGTTAAATTTTGAAATGGGCATGCCTACAACAGTAAAAATGTCACGGTTTTAAAGAAAGCCCCTACCGTATATGAATCGGTCCAAAAAAGTGTAGGCTCAATATATCTCTACATTAAAAATGTTTAATATTACTAATACACAATAGTGCAACTGTTCACTGTTAGATATTTGATTAATAAAAACTTTTAACCAATATATTTACTTATCTCAGCTAGACTAGGTAAACGGGGGAAAAACAATATTATATAAAATAAAATCTGAAGTAATTCGCAAAATTTTTTATTAATAACTTCAAAAAATATAGGCATGGGGTGCATCACTATCTGATTCATAACACTACTACAGGTATCCATCGTCCATTTGGACTCACTGCTACAAATAAAATGGCTACCAAATTCTGCATTTCATCCGGAGAAAAAAAAATCTGTTCTCACTGAACTTCCCCGTGGATCTCTACAGACCATATCCTGGACAAAACAAACCAAAGGTCAGATGTACGCGCCGGATACCTGAAATCTCTAGACTTTTGTTATGAAAAACAAACTGGAATTTAAGATTCCTGTTGGAGATACACACTAGCCCAAATACACCATAGTATACAAATAGATATAGTCCGTTTGAAACTACATACCTGAACCGTCCATGGGGTTTCCAGCAGGTACGGGCTCAGGTTCCTTTATCTCAACAACCACGCAATCTGACATTAAGAAGGTCTTCGCAACAGAGGCTGCATGTTCCAAGCAACATCTGACGACCTGTGCAAAGGATGCTTGAGAACTCAGCTTCAAATCACACATAACATTATTACATAGACGATGATTACAGAAACATGCCGCATGGCCTTGCTTCAGATGTAATAGGATGTACTGATGCATCTCCAGACAGACACGAGAAAAAGTTACAAGTAGAGATCCAATTTTTGATTTATGATAGACAAATACAAAGTAGGAAAACAATGTTCTAAAAATGTGCACAACTCTTCATAGACATTGTGGGCGGAGAGAGATAAATCGGCATTCGTACAAGAATATCCACTTACACCCATGTATGAACACATGTATTATTTCGAAAGCTCAGGTTTAGCACGAACACGAAAAAAAAAACAGGTCCCAAGACCTATGTTTTGAAAGTCATTCAGAAAGTTCACACCATCACATTAAAGCAAGCCAAAGGTAAATTAGTCAGTAATTTAGACCTGCAATTACAGTTTACTTGCAATCTGTCACACAAGTAAAATTAAAACAAATGATATTCAAACACCAAATCACCTTTGTTGGGTCAATGATCCCAGCAGACATCAAATCTTCATAGTTCCCAGTGGCAGCATTATATCCATATCTTGGATTGTCGCTGGACAATACCTAAACCACAACACAAGTCACATCAACCACATCGATAGAGAAAGAGAAAGAGAAATTGTAAATGGAGCAAATATTAGTACCTTCTCGCTGACAACGCTACCATTGACACCAGCATTCTTGGCAATTAATTTCAGAGGGTAACTAAGAGCTCTTTTTACAATATCAGCCCCAACCTGCAACAGTTAAACACAATTTTATAGCCTTATCAAGAGCATTCCCAGCACCCAGACAAAAGTATTAAACCAGATTCACGAAACGTGTATTCTTTCCCTATCAAGTAAATGACTCACTTTTTCTTCATCATTATCAAGACTATCCCTGATTGCATCCACCTTTGATGCAAGTCTCAGCAAAGTGCAGCCACCTCCAACTACAATACCTTCCTCTACAGCTGCCTGAAAGTCAACAAACTATTTAGCTTACAGAAAAGGAATACAAAAAGTTCTAACTGTTTTGGGAAAGAAAAGGGCACCTTTGTGGCATTAAGAGCATCTTCAACTCTCAATTTCTTTTCCTTGAGCTCTGTTTCGGTTTGTGCGCCAACCTACACATGTAGAAAAATGTCCCTAATTGATAAACCTTCCATACCAACTACAATATGAACACATTTTAGTGAGTCCATTACCTGTATCACAGCCACACCACCAGACAATTTAGCAATTCTCTCATTCAGCTTTTCTCTCTCATAATCTTGCTCTGCAGCCTGTATCGCAAATAATCGTATTGTTAGAACATGAAGAATGAAGCTGCCACATACTATCTCATGTGCACGAAATTTCACCCAGTGCACATAAAAACTAACTATATGATATTAGTCTTGCTTTCTGTGAAATTTCTTAAGGAGATCCAGCGCATGCCACGTTTGCATGTGCTAACAATATGGTGGAAGAGGAAGAAAGTGAGGGGGAAGAAAGAAAGACCTCAATTAGGTTCTTAATTTGTGCAACTCTCTTGTTCACTGCCTCCTGGGTACTTCCATCACCAACAATTGTTGTTGTATCCTTGGTGAGTACCACCTTGGACGCAAAACCGAGAACCTCTTTCCCAGCTTTGTCCAAAGAAAGGCCAACCTCTTCTCTGATTACAGTACCTGTAAAACCAATTGAGAAAACACATTCTTATCAACATCAGGAAACAAAAAGAGGATAGAAAACACATATCCATTGCCAAAAAGACATGAAAATTCTAAATTTCCAGACCTCCAGTCAAGATTGCAATATCATCAAGGTACTGGCTCTTGCGTTCTCCAAATCCAGGGGCCTTAAGTGCTGCAATCTTCAGTGACCCTCTAAGTCTGTTCACCACAAGAGTTGCTAGAGCTTCCTGTTCAATATCCTCCGCAATAACCAATATAGGGTATCCACTTCTAATAGCATCCTCTAGTATGTTGAAAAGGTCCCTAGCATTGGTTATTTTTTTGTCAACCAACAGCAGCTACACAACATACATTACAAAATTAAAACTACAAGGAATTAAAAAATAAAAATAAGTTACAACGAGCACAGTCAGATGTCACACCTTACAGTTCTCATACTCAACCGCCATTTTCTCACTGTCAGTAACGAAATATGGAGAAATGTAGCCACGGTCGAATTGCATTCCCTCGACGACATATAGACTATTATCGGCACTCTTTCCCTCCTCAAGAGTCACAACACCCTTTCTACCAACTTTACTCAATGCTTCAGCTATCATATTTCCTACTTCATAATTGTTCCCAGCACTAACTGCTGCCACATCTGCCAACTCACTATCTTCAACCTGCAATCACCCAACCGAAATCTCATCATGTCTCAACAAAAAAAGATGAGCAAACAATAAGTATATCAAAAAATGGGAAATTTATAGTTCTCCACGTGTCATGCTTACAGAAAAACACACAACAACGTTTGTATTTAAATAATAGGTAGATAAATGCTTCACCTCTTTTGACATCTTCTTAAGCTCAGACACCAGAGCCTTTGCTGTCTTCTCAATGCCACGAGTGATGAGAACAGGGTTGGCACCGGCCGCGACAACCTGCGAAAATTGACATAAAATGAGACCTATATACATGATAACAACTAAGACCAAACCAAGTAGCTATTACTCTATACTTTCAATAAAACAACAAACAAACCTACCTTAACACCTTCGGCGATAAGTCCTTGAGCTAGAACAACAGATGTCGTGGTTCCATCACCAGCCAAGTCGTTGGTCTTGGCGGCAGCTTGTCTCACCAACTTGGCACCAATATTCTCAACGGGATCCTCCAATTCAACCTTCCCGAACCAAATTCAGCAAATAAAATCAATAGAAACACAAACGACTAGCCACCTAAACACGAGATTCAAATAAAATTCTATCCGGCAGAACAAAGTAAATCATATTCAAAAAGAGAAATAACCATAAACGATAAAAAATTCAAAAGAAAAAACACCTCTTTGGCAACAGTGACACCGTCGTTAACGATTTTCGGCGAACCATACTTGCTTTCGAGAACAACATTCCTTCCTTTGGGACCAAGCGTGACCCCTACCAGATCCGCTAGCTTGTTCACACCGCTCTGCAAAACAAAAACAAAACAAAACAAAACGTCAATAACTGCGAAACCTGAAAACGAGAGTTTTCAAGCAGGGTACACTGCATCTACCTGGAGTTTCTTGATTGCGGTGCCGTCCTTGTTGAAATGCAGCTCCTTGGCCATGGCGGAGACCCTGGCGTTGCGGCTTCTTCTGGCGAGAACGACGCCATTGGATTGACGGCGAGAGCCAGAGAAGGGGAAGGAGGAGATGGCGGCGGAGGAGGAGAGCTTGTATGAGGACATTGCAGAGAAGGTGGAAGCCATGGCTAGGGTTTAAGGAGGGTTGATGAGTGTCGTTGTGGATAACGTAAACGCTTTGGAGTGTTGAGGGTGGGGAAATGGGTAAGGGATTAGGTTTTATTGTTACAATGCAAGAAGGTGACGAGGGATTTGGTCTTGAAGGTTCTGTTTCATCTGGGCCGTTCGATTCTCAAGGGGGCCGTTGCTCTTGTCGTACACTGGAATGCTCTAGAACTTTTGAGTTCTTTGTTAAGGTTGGGCATTGGTTGTTAGGAAAATGAATTGCCACTTGGGTTAGGTCAAGCATTGAGAAATGGTAAGCTTTGCAATTTTCTTTTAATCAAGTAGAAGCATACACTATTAACACTATTTTTCTAGATTGTTTAGAATTTCTTAAAATTATATAGTTATAAACTATGTTTGGCTTTCATCACAAAGGAATAAAAATGTTGATTTAATGCGTTTATAATGTAAGTCCTTTACAAATGAGCTTAATTGATTTAAAAGATGAATGTGTCCGCATTAAGTGGGACTCAATTACCTATCTGATAATGTTGCGCTTTTTTCTCATTATGGAATAATTTATGGGGTTTCAAAATTTAGGAAAAAACTTATGCAATGCTTAAGATTATATGACAAATGATTATTTATTTAAATAACTTGTTATTATTCGATTTGGTTCGAGGTACGTATTATAGACATGTAATCAAAATTTGAATCATTATAAAAGAAAGATCCATTTGTAAAGACTTTCTTATCTCAAATTAGTAAAAAGAGATATATAAATATATAAAAGTAAAGTATATGTGAGATCGTTATATTTTGTGTGATAACATGTATATTAGAGATATTAGAAAATCAATTATTATATCCTAATATATTGAATATATAATAAAATATGATAAAAAGTTATTATATTATATGATATTTGTTTTTTTAAAATCAAATATATCCTTCAAAGATTTTTCTTTCACGAATCATTTACACCATCGGATAATGATTTTTTAGTATTATGTTTCAGTCCTTACACTTCAAACAATACCATAAGGAGAGATCCTACAAAAAGTTTCTTCGATACGAGTCAATGATTTGATCAGAGCTTTGAAGTTAAATCTCCATTAATACTAAAAGTGAAAGCAAATTACTATTAATGTTGTATTTATATTGTTTTTACCTTATTGACCAAGGGTTCAATTGGATGGGTCACATTTTTGTGGACCCATCAACCGTGAAACTCATTTATCTAATTATATATTTCAAGCTCAATCATAAGCTTTAACCATTTAAACAGTACATTCATTCTATTAATTAGTTAGAGGACACTAGTTCCAAGTATCTAGATTGGGGTACCCAGTTCCCGGTACTTGGTACAGTCCTTATTTGGAAGGGTCAAAGAGCCTTTAGCCCTACCTAGTACATGAGTCTCTCATTCTTTACATGACTACAAGACGTGTAAAGAGTGCCTAGTGTCTAATATGACCGAAGCAACGTTTTGATCCCGGTACTTGGTTATGATATTTGCAATAGAAGCTTTTGTAAAGAAATATTGTCATCTTTAGCCTTACCACTAAAGATATCTTCACCAAACCGCTAAAGAAGGAAGTTTTTATGAGGTTGAGAAGTTTTCTTAGAGTATAAAATAAAGTGTAAGAGGGGTGTTGAAATGTAAATTATTTTCGTGAACAACAAGTCAACAATAGCTTTAGCAAAAAAACCTAGTCTTCCATTATTGAAGTAAGCACATCCACACCCATTATCATTACATTAGAGAATGCATCAACAACAAGGATGTGCAAATGGAATACGTGAAAATGCATGATCAGGTAGCAGATATCTTTACCAAACTGTTAAAAAAGAAAACTTTTATGAAGTTGAGAAGTTTGCTTGGAGTACAAAATAAAGTTTAAGAAAGGGTATTGAAATGTAAATTGATTTTGTGTTTTTTGGCCTATAAAATGAAAGCCCAAGATTAGAAAATGCCCAAATATAATTCTAGAAAATCCTATCTAAAAGGAATTTAGAATGATATACAAAAATATCTAAAGATGCTTATCTATAAGATGTCTCTAGATGAGTTTAAAATTATAAGAATGTTTTAGAAATATCTAAATAATGAATAATAACCCTTAGATTAATGTTGTGGTGACAAAATCTTAATCATTGATTAAAGAAGTGCCACTTATATAAATAGGGATGATTAGATCATTTATGATCAAACCAAAAGAAATTAGAAGCATTTAATATAATAAGTTTTTCCTTCTCTCAAAATCTTCCAACCTCTCCCAATTTTTAAACACTTCCCTCTAACCTCTAAATCTTCCTTCCAACACTACTGCATTATGAGGAAATGGCACCGGTTGCTTTTGTGTATACGCACCGGTTTTACAATCGAAGCATATTCAGACGAGGTAATAAGACATAGGTTTTATGCCTCGGTTATGAACTGAGTCAGAAAGGAATGGATTATGCCTCGGTTTTTAGGTAACCGATGCGGTAACTTGTTTATTTTTTTTTTCAAATTTTAAGATACCGATTCACTGTGAAATGATCTTCTGATGTTCCTAAAGCTGGTAAATAGCCATCCTCATCTCCTTGACATTATTTGTTGACCACTGCTACCTTCAAGCTCAGATTCCCCAAAGCTTTCCTTCCTAATCACCACTTTCCTCACTTCTTGCTCCTCCTTTGGCTTAGGCCTCATCTCTTCACTGTTAGCCAACCAATAAGCCTGTTTCAGTAAGAACAACAACACACAAAGCATAATAAGAACTCAAGGCTTCATTTTGGGGGTTCATAGCATAGTAAGAACTCAAAGCATGTTTCAGTAAGAACAACAACACATATATAAACGAAGTCAAACATAATATCACACACACAGAGAAGCTTCGCGAAGATCCTAGGCCTTCGCCGCAGGAAATGATTCGGAGGTCGTCGGGGGACCACTGAAGGTGGTCGATGTGCCTGGAGAGGACTCTGAACTCCTTCAAAACGAATTCGTTTCACGTGCCCCTGATCCTAACGGTACCGGAGGCGTCGGCGGAGGCGACCCACTCGCCGTTGAGGGAGAAACGCGCGATGGTGGCCGAATAGGCATGTTCCCCGTAGACAGAGACGTGAAGGAGATTCCGGAGGCTCACAATGACCACAGATATGGCATTGGTGGTGTCTTTCACGTATTGGATGTCCTCGTGCCTCCATACGCGCTGCGAGTCCGACGACGGGCGGAGGGATTGCGGTTCGGCAGGTGGTGGTGAGGATTCCGGCGAGGGTTCTAGCGGCGGGGATTTGGGCTTGATAGGGTAGGAAACTGGTTGGATGATGATGGGTTGGGAGGGTCTTGCGGGAGGGTTTGGGTTAGAATCGGAGGAAGAGCAGAGAGATCGGTGAGAGGTGAGAACTGGAGCAGCGGTGTCAGTTGTCGGAGGAATAAGCGGCAACAGCGAGAGAACTGGAGGCACCGTGGAGTCCTTGGAAGAAGCACCGGCGAAGGGAGGCACAGACCAACAAAATGGCTCGGCAGAGAGGCAAAGATGAGAGAAAAATCTCGTGCGAGAGAGAAAGAGAAAAGCCTTTTGCAGATTTTAACCTAAGGGCCTAATTTTGCAGTGAAGTCTGAAGGCCATTATGCTTCGGTTGGGCCTGTACCTGAAGCAGTAACGCATATTATGCCTCAGTTCTGAGTTGAACCGAGGTGATAGAGCTTTGTCAGAAAAAAAACCCCTTGGCAGTGGTGAAGTGACATGACTTTTATGCTTTGGTTGTCCTTCTACCCGAGACAGTAACAAACATAGGCACCGGTTCAAAAATAACCGAGGCATATAATCACTCAGTATTTACAAAACTGCCACCACGCTTTTATACGCTTCGGTTTCAGTAAAACCGAGGCGTATATAGCGCGTTAAAAAAGTTTTTTTTACTAATGCAACCAACCTTTCTTTGATTTTATTATAGCAATTTTTTTATCGAATGTTGAGAATAATTTTTTGTAGTGCGAATTTTTTCCATTACAAATGTAAATAATTGTAAAATTTCTATGTTTATCCTGAAACTGCATATTAATGGAAGGAAGAGTGTTTATCTTCTTTTTTCATTAACTCTAATTTATTTGATAAGATTTGAAGTGTCGGTTTCTCTTGTACTTAGATTAACAAAATCAGATTTCTAAGAGCTAACGAACATTCAAATAGATGAAATGGTTAGTGTATCGTACGGTCCTCTCATGTACCGTACGATCCTCCCACATGGTCGTCGTACCGTATGGTCCTCCCATGATCGTCCTCCCAAGCTGACCTCCCAGGTCATCCAGCGTCCTCTCAGGCTGTCTTCCTAGGCCGTCCTCTCAGGCCGTCCTCCCATGGTCGTCCACCCAAGTCCTCCTCCCATAGTCGTCCTCTCAAGTCGTCCACCGTCCTCTCAAGACGTTCTCCCAAGTCGTTATCTCATGGTCGTCCATCTAGGTTATGTCAAGTGGTAATGACTCATTAAGCCCTTAATATAGATTAAGGTGTGATTGGGTCGTCATTAGGCCAACGAAAGGTAAAGCTCCATCACAACTAGTATAAATAAAGGTCTCAGGTATGACTTTAGGATCACGATGCACGATATATGCATTACTGACTATGCCAACCATTCAGTTATATTACTTACTTAAGCATCGGAGTGCCTTTGACAGGTACCCACCCACACGGCTTGGACAAGAAGGAAGAAGAACGAACAACGTCACTTAGAAGATGGAGAACAACTAGGGTGTCCGTCCGGTCTTTAAGACAACTTGTATTACTTTGAATAAGGTACTTCAACCCTATATCCGAAACAGTTAGTATGATGAAGTGATTGAGTTGTACATTACACCATTTATAAGCAGAACCGATGTAAAGAAAAATATTTTCTAAAATCTAGATGGAACGTTTAACATTTAAACGTAGAAAATAAACCATGTAATATGTGATTTGTATAATTATAAATTTATATAATGAGAGATGATGAATTTTGTATAAGATTGAAAATTATTTTTTATTTCAATGTCAAAATTTAGATCACCTTAATTAGGTAGTTTATATTTATTTTACAAAAGAGAGCGACTAAGTTATAGTAGTGTTTTTCGAAAAAAATAGAAGATATTTTCTAGAAATTGAAAACAATCTCTTGAAAAAATTAATAGTAAAAACCTTTTGTAAATTAACTTGTACACAAGTTAATTTTAAATAAAAAAAATGTTCTAAAATTGTTTATGGAGATCCAAACTATTTATAAGATATGAAAAGTTTGAATGAGATTTATACATAAAACTGTCACAAAATTTGTGCAACAAAACTAAGCAGCATGGAGAGAAAGTTGATAAAATTATAATGAAGAATATACAATGAGTGAATAATGCAGCAGTAGCAGTAGTCACAAAGTATCATGATATAAGGCTTACAAAGAGAGCATAGAGTTTTCCAAACAGAAACCTTAAATGAGTTCTCCAAAAAGGAAAAGAAAGGATGAGAACAGGTTCATGAAAAATATATAGAAGTGTTTGTCCATTGTTCTGCACCGCATTATGCAAACTTGGCTCAAATGAAGAGCAAGTTCTTTACAATAACGCACGGGCGCGAGGCTGAATGCGAGGATGGTCCCAATCAGTCACAATGTGTTCACGAGTGATTTCTTTTAGTGAACGACAACCACTCAAGGCCATGGTTAGCTCAAACTCTTCACGTAGCATCTGCAACACTTTTCTTACACCAGCTTCTCCTTCAGCAGCTAAGGAGTACACCACAGGGCGTCCAATCTGATACAGAAAAACAAACCTTGTTACTTGTTGCCACAGTTCTTATGGTTGTCATAACATTATAATACCACAAATTTATACTAATAATCTGTGTTTTAATTTTTTGTCACCATGGTCCACCAAACAAATAATTGAAAACTAAACAATTTATCCGACCCTTACTTATTTCATTTCTTTTATGATAAAATTATATATTTTAGTGTGAAAGATAAGTTTGGTTTTATTACTAATATAATAAAAAAACACATTCTAGTTAGGGTTTTTAGAAGAGACACCGTATAATTTCAGCACTAATAAGTCATTATTAAACTCATAAAAAAATAAGATATCTTCAATCCAAAACCTTAAATATTAAGATAATATATTTATAGATTTTCTATTTATATATTATCTGTTCTTACTCTTTTAACTAATGTGAAATTTTTAACTTTTCTTATTCCTAACTGTATAAATGTTATCTAAATTTTTTTCAAGTGATAAGCTATCACAGAAAGCTGTTGACAGATTATACATTACCAACCCTCGCTAAAGTTAAATAAAAGGTTAACAACTTTTTATAATAAATTACGTGTCACTATTTTATTGGTCCGCATATTTGAAACCGAACAATCTCAAACTACTAATTGTAAAAAAGTTGTTAAATACATTTTCCTAAATAAAAATAAAGACTAAACAAATAGCTGAATCTACAATAAGTGTAAGTATATATACAGAATTTGTTATTATTTAGGTTGTGTTTGGGTAGATGCAAATAAAAAAAATGGAAAATAATGAATATGATGGTATTACTACAGTTTGGATTGGTAAAAAATAAGGATGAAAAATATAATACAGATTAGAGAAATTTTTTCTATCTGATTTTATTGTTCACTTTCATCCCCTCCTAGATTTGAGAGAAATGAAATTGAATGTTGCATTCCATCGTAACATATATCTAAATGGGAATGAAAGTTTTATTCCTCTATATTCCATTTTACCCGATACTATTGTATATATAAAAAAGGCCAAATGTATACTTGCATTTGGAAGGGGTTAAGAAGTACTCACAAATATGCCAGAGGCACCTAGTGCCAATGCCTTGAAGACATCAGTTCCACGGCGAACTCCACCATCCAAAAATACAGGAATACGACCTTCAGCAGCTTTGACAACCTAAATTTCCACAACCGAGATTCATATAACATCCTTAAAATGAGCATGTTGAAGTTTCATGGTGACTAAGATGCTACTTAAGTTGGTGTACCTCTTCTAATGCTGATATGGTGGCTGGAACATAGTCAAGTTGTCTGGCTCCATGGTTGGACACTATAATTCCTGCTGCACCACTTTGTACAGCTATCCTTGCTGCCATGTGCAAGTGAAGGCATTAGTAAAATATTCAAAAGATGTGAACACTTGAATAGAACTTTGGTTATCCTTACTGTCCTCAGCAGTCAGCACACCCTTCACCAGAATTGGCAGAGAGGTGATTGTTTGAAGCCACTTCACATCCTACAGAGTTCAGAATGATTATTTGGATGGACTCTATCAGTTTAGCCTTGTAAGTTCCAAAGTATACAAAAAACAAAAATATGAAAACAAATGTAAACTCTCTGAAAGTTTGACTCATTTATGATTTGCTAACAGTATAATTTTGTATATTGAATATTAAATTCGTTTTACTATTATAAATTATTCTCTAATATAGGTATAGGATAATAAGTACCAAGAAAAAACAAAATGCCTTATTTGATTATCTAACATACCTTCCAGCTTAGAGTGCGATCAATTTGACCAGCAACATATGAAGCAAGTCCAGAATCATCAGCCTGAAAGAGTCAATACAAAAACTCAGTTGGTGATAAAGTCAAGGAAATTTAGCCTGCAGAAATCACTCTGTGATGACTCATCTTACTTTGTCCATCGTTCCAAGGTTCAATCCTTCAAAGTTCTTCAATGTCAAAAATGGTGGCAGTGTGAATCTGTGAAATACGTTTCAGGACTAATTTTAATTGCAAGGATAAAAGTTGAAACTCAGAAAAACTACTCATATCCATTGAGAAATTGATAAACATAACATGGTTGAAGTGGAAGATTTGTACCTGTTCTTGATATCAGCTTCTCTGCGTCCTAGTCTTGGGGTATCAACTGTAAGGGCAATGGCTTTGAATCCAGCCCTTTCAGCTCTTCTCACAAGCTGAGCAACCACATTCCTGTCCTTGTACACCTGAAGAAAACGGAACAAATCATGTAAGTAAAACAAATAAGGTACCAAAAATTCAAATAAACAGTGAAATGGAACTGAACGAAAATTTTCAAGCTTACATATAGCTGGAAAAAGCGAATGCCAGGTCCTGTTGAAGCCACCTCTTCAACACTTGAAGTGGCCCACGAGGACAAAGTCTGAGACAACCAAAATGTTACTCATCAGGAAAGAATATATAGAGCTCAATGGACATGCATTGATAAACAACGAATAATTTTATAAGCATACAATCTTTTGAAGTTGATTAGGGTGTTTTTGAGTGAAATGTTTGGCATAAAGTACCAAAGGTATGATGTACAACGGAAAAAATAACAGATTCTCAGAAAATCCACCAATTGAATTGAATCATTCATATTATAAAGAAGGGATTTTTCTCACTAGTGATTGTAAATTTCTTTATGCAAAGCAATTTGTCCTGAATAGATGGTGATTAATCATGTGAAGAACTACTGTGAATATAAACATATAAGAAAAGTACCATGATTGTTCCAGCTGCAGAGGCAGCTCTTGCTGTGGCATATTCTCCTGCATAAGAAAAAAATCTATATCATCCAACATAAATCCAGCTCTAGTTAGTTCATTTAGCTGTGCTTGCAAAGGGTTTTAGAATTAAACTATTGCACAAAAAAAAAGGCAACAAATTTTAATTTCTTGCTACAACCCTGTTATATTAACATTCCCAATAAAAAAATGCCTCAGATTTTGTTATCCATATATCAGAAGTACATGATAAAAACTTTCTCAGAATTACCGATGACCAATACAATTCGACTAACAAAAAGAGTCACATAACAGAACTATGAAACATGTGATGGTTATGCAACACAGACACTAATTGATGGCACTACATGTCTGATGTTTCATTGACCTATATGTCCAATAAAAAAGAAACAATGAAGGCTTGAGAAACAATTATACCCTCTGGATGAGCCATTTTCTGAAAGGCTGTTGGGGCAATCATGATTGGCATGGATATTTTAAAGCCCAAGACAGTGGTTGTCATGTCTATCTTGCTGACATCAATAAGAATACGAGGCCGAAACCTGTGTGTATATTTGTCAATTTGTTTCACAATATCAGTATTAGCTTGCATTATGAAATATCAAAGGAATATAATTAATCATTATGGTTTCGTAATTAACTACTGTAAAAATATAAATCTTACAAAATTCTGGAAAAGGCATTTCTGTTCTCTTGCAGAGTCCACTGATCCTCTGCACCAGATGCGTAGTAATCAAACGCCATCTTTGGTAATTTCTGCTTTGCAATGGCCTCATACTCACTGACATTGGTGACCTCCATTTTCAGAACAACTTGTTGATGTTACCCTTCAGGAATTCTGATATACATATGTATGTACGTATATATATATTCAGCTGTCAGCTTTTTCATCACAATCTACGAAGACAACTACTGTGCCAACCCGAAACTTTGGAATAATCTTAATAATTAATTTTGTGGCAAATTTCATTCAGTTGTGAAAATTTTCAAATAAACAAATAACTGGAAGTTGGAAAGTATTTCTTCAAACTTCCTAAATTTTGGATTAAGAGACAACATCGAATTTCAAATGGAAATTAAAACTCGAGTGCAGAAATAGTGGCAGTACAATATAGGAAAAAATTACATGATGAGAAACTTAGCCAAGAAAATCAAAGCAACATGCTACTATTTTCCTCTAACATTTCAACTTAGAATGCTCCCCATCATTTACATGGCTGAAGCCTTGTAAAAAATCTACAAAAGATGGTATTATTTAAAAGGGAAAAGAACAGCATGTATATATAAAAAGGAGTAACAGCAAAAAACAGATGCATACAAGATTGATGGTATGTCTAAGAAATCATTGCATACACACAACAGAAACAGCAGTATTGAATCTTGATTTCTGGTAGAGTATGTCTAAGAAAGAAGCACGAAGTGATGAGATGTTGAGAATGGAAACAAGAGCAGACCTTAGTATCGAAAACTATGCAAGTGTGTGCATGCAGAGGAAGCAATGGAGAGAAACTCCTAGTGAGGAATAGAAACAGAAGGAAGTGAAAAATGGGAAGGGTTGATAAATACGTGGTGGAATAGAGACAAAGTTAGATGGCCCTCATATTTGTTGTAACGTGTATAGGTTCAAATGAAGAAGAATTGGAATTTTGAAGTGGATGAGCTTTCGGAGGTGAGTATTATTTTGAACCAAATCTCATCAACAAAGTGAGGTGGTTCTCAGCCACAAACGCCTTGTGTGTTTCACAGCTCTCTTTCTTTCTCCATTATCATTTCCATCTCTAAATTCGAAAAAGAAAAATAACCCAAAAATACTCAGAAAAACTGTTTATTTGATCCTATCTCATATACCTTTCAACTCATGGAAACAGAAGAATAATACCCTCTTCACCAGTGGTACAAGTGGGTTGGCCATTGCCTACGGATAATCTAAAATATGCACTCTATTATTTCATCTCTGTAAGGAAATGTGACATCACTTTCAATTTACCCCAAACAAATTACATACTTACTATTGTTACTGGATAATAGTATCACGAGACATTTTTACGTTAATTTAATATATAAAGATAAAATAATCATATAAATAAATTTCAAGAAAGAAAAAAATAAAAAATAAAGAAAGATAGTATTAATTGAATGTAAAAAATTTAGTATTTATTGATTTCTTTTTTGGCACGTGAACTTTAACATTTCAAATCATATTTTTAAAAGATAATAATCATAGTATCACCTTTTAAAGGTTTTTAGTGGCTTGTGTTGTTAATTATCACAAGTGGTTTAAAAATGAAACTGTTGTATGAACTAGGTTTAAATCCCTTTTGCAGAATATGAAAAATATACCTTCTTATATGTTATCTTAGCTATATTATTTGTGAAATTTTCTTACACACTTTTCAGACTTTAATGTAAGATTTGTAAGAAAAAATATTTGCATGTGAAAGAATAATAGTCCAATATCAAAAGTTATAATAATATATCATTAATGTCTTCTTTCGTTGTTAAGATAATGTTTTGATATATAAATATGTGATGACCAAATTTTACTTACAGCAATTCAGCCACATATGTCAATTTTCTCATATCTTACGTCTACATCCATTTTTTTTAAATTGTTATCCTTTTCTTTTTGGGAATAAGTTCATCTGTTTCAATTTGAACCCCTTAAATTTTATTTAACACATTTACCCCTAATATATTAACATAAAATAAATAAAAAATTAAAGGTCAAAGATCTCGTTTTGTTATTTTAAAACAAAAAAGGAGCCCTGAATCCCTTTTCTGTCATTGTGTCTGTCTCTTTTAGTTTTTCATTTACTGGTAAAAAGTTTATCATTAAAATCTCGTAACCTTTTTTGTTAACTTGTTGCTATTCAGTTTAAAAAAAATAAATGCAATCAAATGGACTTACTAATAAATTTAATATAGCAACAATTTGTTAATCCCAATAAAACAAGATTCAGATTATTTAAATAAGGTATCACTTGTCATACATAAAAGCATTGTTTGACAAAATTAATGAATTATTCAATTTGAGGATATGGTTATGTAACGGCAATCAATATTATTTTTTAAGTTTGTTTTAATTTTATAAAACATAATAATATAGAAATAGGGTTATAAAACCAAAATCATGATATACAAAACTATTTAAAAATCATTCATACATGTACCTTTTACCTTATATGATTGTATTTATCAACCCTTAATAGATTTACAATACACTTGGATAAATAGAGAGTGTAATTATATAAAATTATACCAACTTTTATTATTCAAATTGTCTAAAATAATATCAAATACATATTTTATGTTATTTTATTTCATTCAATCTACTTTTAAATGGAAAGTTTTTTATTATAATAATTTCCAATATAAAATTAACAATTTAATTAGATTTAGAAAAAAATCACTTATACACCATCTACAAAAATATATGTATTCATCGATAAAATATGTGACCGATAATAAGTGTCTACAAATATTTATTATCCATAAATAACGGATATTTTAATATTTATTTATAAACAACTTACGTAAGGATATTATAATATTTATACGTGAGTATTTATTATTCGTAAAAAAATCAAAATCAAAATTTAATTTATATTTATTAGTTAATTTTATTAAAATTAAAATTTAATTTATATTTAGTTTAATTAATACTATATTTTATATTTTTTCTAATTTTGTTTAGATTTTATATTAAAAATCACAAAATATTTTTTGTTTAAATATTTTTGGATATCCATTAATATTCATAAATATCTTTTAAACAAATAAGTAAGTAATGGAAATAATTTTATTCATCTTTTCTTTTCTTTTTTTCAATAAAAAGGTTTACATTATGTAAAAGTTTAATAAATAGTTATTAAAACTAAGAGTATAACAAAAAAAAGGCATCTATCTTAAAATTGGATAAATTGTGAGTGCTATCTAATAAAAACTTAAGGATGACAACAGGGTATATGAATAATCTTTATTTGGTATTGGATTCGTAAAAAAAAATTGATAAGTTATATCAAATATCTATTTAAAAAATATTTGTGTCTATTAAAAAACTTTGCAAATATATGTGATTATTTAAAAAAATAATTTATAAACTTGTAAAATAAAATTAAAAAATATAAAATATAATGTAAATTGAATTAAATATAAATTTAATTGTTTATGAATAATTAATATTTACAAATATAAATATTATGATATCATATATATATATATATATATATATATATATATATATAAATTAATATTAAATTATCCATAAATTTTTTGAAGTATTATTTACTATTTATAGCAAATGTTTTCTGCAAATATTGAGTTTATATAAATATTTTTGCTATCTTGCATGTAAAGAATGTTTTAGAAAATAAAATATAATAACTCGGAATGAGCTTCTATAAATAAAAACATAATTTTAACAACGATAAAAAATAATATTAACAATAATAAATAAAAATATTTTTTCCAGTCAATTCTTACATATATTTTTCTTTCTTTTCACCGATACTCCTATATTTCCTCACTATCTACCAAAGAGAAACAGCAATAAATTGATGAAAACTCCTCATGGATAGATAAGTGAACTATGCATGCAAGCATCACGAAAAGTACCACCAAATCAAGCTGAGCCCACTCTGATATCCCATGAATAATAAATAATGGGCGAGGTGACCCACTGACACCGTCTATAAGTTTCAATTCAGAGGGCAACTTTCTTTTTCAGTGCATCTAAATACTGATGTATATTAAAGTAATAGTTGCCCATTTATTTTCTTAAAAAATAATAATTTTAGGTCTTCCTCTCATTCTATTTGATTGGGATGATGATTTTTTCTTTAATATTTACTTTCTATTTTTTTTTAATTTTCTAAGATAGTAGAAATTTTTTAATTTTTTCTTTAATATTTTTACTTTATAAATTATTAGAAAGATTTGTACAAGGATATAACATTGAAGTATAAGTAATTTTTCCAAAAAAATTTAAATTCTGCTATGATTCCTTTGAACTTTTGAATGCTACTATATATTGGGTTTGTCCTGTAATTGTGCCTTCTGTTGGTCGAAGTCCCCTGCCAACCATGTGTTTGTAAAATTGTCTCTGAGGAAAAAAAAGGCAAAAGGGTACTTGAAAGTGAGGGTTACGAGGAGGATAGATTGTTATCGTAAAAGGTTGTATTGTTATGGCAAATAGTAGCATAAACTTGGTGCTTCATCAAGGATCAACGTTGCCACATGAACTTCCTGTAGCTGCTGTACTGGGACCTTCGTGCTTTCATTCGTTTTCTTCAACTTGGGCTATTACCAATGGAGCCATTCATGTCTCACCACGAAGGGGGAACTGCAGTGCTACTTGTTATTGCTCAAGTTTCAGGAAATGTACGTGCAAATGGAAACGGCTTGTAAGAAGTTGCTCCACCAGTGAGTTTGTCATTGCCGGTGATGAAAACTATGGCAATAAGCAGGTTGTTAGTCTCACTCCTCGTCTCTACGACTATGTACTAAAAAATGTTCGAGAGCCAGAGGTGAGGACTGAGGAACATACCGTTATGCTTCATGCTATGTTTTAATAAGAAAAAGGTTTTGGGGAGGGGGAGGGTAATTCTGCTGTCAACTGTGAAAAATTGTGTCTATTAAATTGCCGTTTGTGCTTATTGTAAAGTTACTGCACTTCAGATTCTAAGGCAATTGCGGCAGGAGACAGCCTCTATGCGTGGAAGTCAAATGCAGGTGTCTCTAATTATTTCATTCTTATGCAATTTTTCTTAAACTGTTTAGTAATAGAGTTGTTAATGCTGAGTTTATGCTTGTGTATTATATCTTCACCGTGCACGCAGGGGTTTCTACTGCACATTTGGTTCTATGAAAGTGAGTAGCATTATTGTACCATTTATTCATTATTTGTTTCTATAGATGTTGTACACAATTAATTTATTTTACTGATGATGAACATGATTGACCTGCATCTCGTAATTGTGAAATAAATCAAATTTAACAATTTTTGTTGAAGACTGAGGGGCTTCTTATGTAGGGGCACATAGTGGTCTTTGAATGTTAACTTTGTGCTACTAGTGTTTTGATATCCTGTGTGGGATCAAGCTTAAATTTGTGAAATTTGTTGGGGAAAATAAAGAATTGTGCTAGAAAGAATGTACAGCACTCTCACTTGTTTTCTATCTTGTCTGTCATGTTTCACTTTGTAATTTCACTTGATTAGCAACTAAAGTGTTGGCAATGCTTTTAGGTGTCCCCTGATCAGGCACAGCTGCTTACAATGCTTGTGCAGATTCTTGGAGCAGAACGGTGTATTGAAGTTGGCGTTTATACCGTATGTCCTTCATTCTCTATACACCTTGCACTAGTTTTATTCATGTTACATAGTAGAGGATGCCACTTCACTTCAATGAGGTATTATATTATTAATTTGATCCAGGGATACTCATCATTAGCCATAGCATTAGTTCTGCCAGATTCAGGTCATTTAGTTGCCTGTGAAAGAGATGCCAAATCTCTTGAAGTTGCCAAGAAGTATTATCAACTAGCTGGTGTTTCACATAAGGTATCTATGCTACTCATCTGCTTTTGATTTGAAAAGGGTTCAAAATTTTTATTTATATCTTCTGAATATTGGGGCGCTTTTTATAATATATTTATTATGTGCTGCCTGATCTTGTGGTATTGTTAAATTGATGTTGCTGCAGTCTTCTTTATTGGCCATTATGATTGTAAAATTAGTTGGTGGGTGCTGTTTGGACCTTTTATGCGTGGTGAAGGATATTATGAATGATTTTGAACGGGTTAGGAGAACAAAACATGTTTTTGGGTGTGAATTGTGTATATGTGTGTTGTCATTTGGATGTATACGTTAGAAGATATGACATGTTGTGGGGTCTTCTCGTTGTACTTAGTAAATCCATGATAACTCTTTCGGCCGTGGATGCGGGAAAGATGTTCTCTTCCGTCGTAGATGCAGAAAGATGATGAGTTCGAGTGGTGATGACTCTTTCAGCCGTGATGCGAAAAAGACCATTGGTTTGTGATGATGACGTGTGACGGTGTTTAAGTTGTTGGTGTGTTGTTGTGTTTATTATTGTGGTGAATGTTTAGCATTTGTATGTTATGTTATTCTGCTTGTGATTGATTCTTAGTTAGCTCACCCATATGTTTGTGGTTGTGGTTTCCACATGCGATAATCGTTTTATACCGAGCAAATGATCATTCAGTTAGTTCGGATGTTGTATAACACGACGAGTGAATTGAAAGAAATGTGGGTTATTTTTCCTTAATTGTAAAGACTTATTGAATTTAGATTTCCGCAATGATGTTATGATTTTAAAATTTTAAATTTCTACTCGTAATCGTGACAATTGGGATGTTATACTGATGGCTTTACACAACTGGCTATAGGTGGATGTAAAACTTGGACTTGCAATGGACTCCCTAGAATCTTTAATTCTGAATGGTGAAGCAGGAAGGTATGTGGATTTCTCATTTTCAACACCACTATGATGTATGATTTGAAATTTCACATTCTGTTGCTGCGGGTAAGAGCTCTTCCACATCTGCTATTTTCTCTTAAAATCGTTATTGTTAATCAAGGATCCTGTCCATATCATATGAACATTGTCAAAGAGGTAACAAGTAAATTAGAACTTAAGTGATGTTACCTTTTCTTGCAGCTATGATTTTGCATTTATTGATGCCGAGAAAAGAATGAACGAGAAATATTTTGAACTGCTACTACAGCTGGTAAGAACATAATAAAAACGGTCAAAGGCATTCAGCTATTATGCTTCTTAATCACGAGATCTTTCATAATCTTTCTTATTGCGTTCCTATGAACTGTTATACTGATGCACTGAATAATTTCTTGTTGCAGGTGAAGGTTGGAGGTCTTATTGTAATTGATAATGTCCTTTGGCATGGAAAAGTTGCTGACCAACTGGTGAATAATACATTCTTATGTGATCTCCTTTTTTTTTTCAGTTAACTGAACTTGATTTAATGTACTATTTACAGGTTTATGACCCTAAAACTCTCAGCATTAGAAATTTTAACCAGAAGTTAATGGAAGATGAGCGCGTAGACATCACTATGGTATGTTTATAAAATATTTTTTTTTAAAAGATTAAATATGTTTTTAGTTTTTAAACTTTAACATTAAATTAAAATTTATTTTTGTTTGAAACTTTGATATATTTTGATTATCAAACTTTATTCCAAACTTTAATATATTTTAATTATCAAATTTTAAAAATAAACTAATATAATTTTTCTAATTCAACTGTGTTAATTTTTTTATGGCTCAAAATGATGTTTGACATGTTCAAACTCAAATAAAAAAGAATATTAACACGGATTAAATGATTACATTCGTTTTTAAAGTTAAAAAATTAAAATATATTAAAATTTGTTGAATTCTAATTTTACATCAAGTTTAAGAATTAAAAATATATTTAATTTTTTTAATTATTAATACACTCTCAGATAATTTATAATTGCTTAACTTTTTTTTTGGAGAGTCTCAGGTACCTATTGGAGACGGGATGACGATCTGCCGAAAACGCTGACCGATTTTTTAGTAACTTTTAAGTTGTATGCAAGTGAACTTTCACCGTTCAGGGGTAATTCTTCTGTAAGATCTGAGGAAAGAAAGATGCATAATAAGCACAAATTTGATTAGATGTTCTTTAAGCTTTTGGAGTTGCAAAGTCCTTTCTTTTAGGCTACTTTTGGCAAGGATCTGAAAACTGTATACTGATGAAGATCATTTTGGCTCCAAATGGAATACGCTAAACCAGATTTATATGATCTTCTCTGCCACAATTTTTTTAAGCACTAAAGGTAGCAGCACCACTACATTAGCCTGGAATTCAGTGACCTATTAGTAACACATTAATTACTTCATTCTTTAAAAAGAAAATTTACTCAATTGATTTTTTTTAATTATAAAATCAAGCGAATATCACACTTTTTCACTTATGATTTCGTTATTTCAATAAATCTCACAGTTATTTTGACAAATTTTAAATAATAACGAACAGGGTCGAAAAAGTTACTGATTTCACATTAAATTATAGTACAGAAATAAATATATTTGAGAATAAATGCTTTCACTGATGTAACTGATGCTCAAGAAATTATCATTATAATAGTTCATCATAGTTCTACTTTATAGTCGTCGGTTGTAGTTTTCAACAGTTCATCATTCGACATGGCCTAAGAAGTCTATCTAAATATGTAATGCCAACCCTGGACAATAAGAATTTGCCTTAACCGAGAGCTCCCTAATCCTGGAGCATTGTTGCGTTAATCAAACAAGATTTAATTGTGATTTGGTCACATACCCTCCACAGACAATTATACAACTTTCAATAATCTTCTTCACTATAACAATAATCATGTTCCCACCACTAAACTATTATTGTTATAACGAATAGCGTCCTTTTCACTATTTTTAAAACTTTTGGTGCTACTTTCACCAAGTTAGTTAACAATGACACTTAGCAAAAGAGATTCATGATGAATTTTTCTTTTTTCTTTTTTCTTTTTCCATTTACCTTATCAGACTTGGGAATGAGTTTTCTGAGAGTTGCAAGTTGTGCATTGATTCTGTCCCTGCGCCTTTTCTCTGCTTGGCTGTGACTCTTTGAAGCACTTGCAGCTCTATCTTCTGTAATGGTTGCAGGCCACAAAGGGAACTCACTAAACTGAAGAGATGGAGGGTCAGAAGCAAGAGAGGGTGTTTAAGTTGTTGGAACAGAAAAAAGGAGATAACTGATCACTGTTTGGTGCAGAGTTGCATTCAGCCATGTTGGTGGCAAGAGGCTACCCAGAATAGTGGTAACTTTCCATATGCATAATCAGGGACCATTCTAATGCCTGTGCCTGGTTTTGTGAGCCTTTTATTTCCCATTCATTGACATTGTTTGCTTAATGGGCGATCTTCTTCTTATCTTTACGGTGATTGGTGTGATATGCAATGACCTTTAATGGGATCAGACGAAAATGGTTTTTGGCCGTATGCGCCTGTCACTTCACCAAGAAAATTTTCTCTCTGATAAATCTCACTACACTTTGTGAAGAATCTCAAGTTTGAGAAGATTAAAAAGGATGAGCGAAACACGGCTGAGAGCTGATGTAATTCTTGGTTGAGCTATAAGTTTCATATTCGATATAAATTGAGAAAGTAAAACACATAAATATGAAAAATCCATTAGTTTTTGTTGTTTTAAGATTTTTTTTTGGTTTAATCCTTTACTACATCCCTATTTATGTACGAATTTCACAATTGGGTTCTCGTTTTTTAAAGTGTATCAAAATGGTCCCTAATTTTGAAAATTGATATCAATTGAGTCCTTTCCGTTAAGTTGGCTGGACGGCGTTAAAAAAATTGATGAGTGGATGCTGAGATGACGAACGAGCGCTCAACGACCTCTTACTGCTGGACAACCGTTCGTTCCACACTGCTGGACAACCGTTCGTTTCACACTGGACGAGCGTTCGTTGAGCGCTCGTTTGTCATCTCAGCATCCACTCATCAATTTTTTTAACGCCGTCCAGCCAACTTAACGGAAAGGACTCAATTGATATCAATTTTCAAAATTAGGGACCATTTTGATACACTTTAAAAAACGAGAACCCAATTGAGAAATTCGTACATAAATAGGGATGTAGTAAAGGATTAAACCTTTTTTTTATAGAAAATAAGGTCAATCCCCTTGTATAATTCGACTCATATCTGATTAGTATTAACCTTTTCTGTTTGTCTGTTTAATAAACACTTACATATTATTACAATAGTTGAAGTTGTTAATCATCGTTAATCTTGGATAATATTCGAAGTTCATAGTGTTAATCTTAGAAAACACGTATAAATCGTTAAAGTTGTTATTTATAATAAATTATAAATTAACGAAAATTCACTTCATAATCCTTTACTATTAAAATTCTATATATTTTTATATTCCAATAAACTATATTTTTAACCATTTATTTCCTTTCACATGTTCTGTTACGTGATAAATGTGTGTGAACCTCTTTCTTCCATTTTCTTCTACCGAGTGTCGGGTGACCGAGACCCGACCCATTTAGAAATCGGGTTTCAAATGCATCTTTGAAAGGACGCAAAGAGTCAGTGAAGTCATAAGTTGAAACACGAAACATCGCGGCTTTTGCATCGATGGCGGATCTGAAGACTGATACTTTGCGCACCTACGCTTACATTCTTCTCTACATTGCTCTCTCCAGTGGCCAAATCTTCTTCAACAAGGTTATCGCCAATCACTTTAAACTAATGCACTCTCTTCTCCGTTTGTTTCCCCGTAATAAATATTATCCGAAAATGCTTTGTCAGAAGTATATCGCGAAGATCGTTCCGTGCTGAATTCGAAGTCAGGATTCGATGTTATGGTTCCGTGTTTCTATTTTAATTTGCTTTCTTCTTTTCTGTGAATTGTTTTTGCCTTAATTTGCTGCGTGTGTTGTTGATTGGAAGTGGATACGATGATGAATGATTTGTCAGTTGATATTGTTAGTGGTAGTTGGGCATTTTGTTCAATCGGAACAGAAGTGTTTTAATTTGGCTGTTTCTGGAGTTTGGTTCAGTGTAAGAAAATTGAGGAATTGAGCAAAATTTTCTTCATTTTTTGAGGAAATTTTGATGTAGTGACTCATTTGTTAAATGACGTCGGTGTATTGGTAATGGCAGAGTACCTTGTGTTAGAGCTTGTCGTTTGGATTTTTATTTTGGTTATTTCAGGTTTGGTTGTCTGTTGGAGTGATTTTGTTTTGGAAGTATTATTGTCTCCTGTTTGATGTTAGATTTTGCTTAGTTCGTGAGTGGTTTCATTTGAGGAATGAATAACCAAGGAGAAAATGCTTAAAAACTGTGTTGTTATGTAGCTGATGCCTAATTTGTCTTTTCAATTTGTGTCTGTAGTGGGTTTTGTCCTCTAAGGAAATTAACTTCCCCTATCCTTTGGGGTTGACTCTACTTCACATGGTCTTCTCCTCCGTTCTTTGTTTTTCGTTAACCAAGATTCTGAAGGTATGGATTTGTGCTTGGTGTATTGTGCTATTTAATTGGTTTCTGTCATGTAATGCAGGTTAATAATCTGTTTCTTACAGGTTATGAAGGTTGATCAGGGAATGACTCCTGAAGTGTGAGTACAAAAAGATGCATTCTATAGCTGATGCTTGATTTAAAATACGGTTTTATGTATGGAGCAATTTGATTGTTTTATTTCGATGGCTGTTGGTGACTCTTGGTATTTTAAAAGTGGGATCTCATAGCATTTACTATTTGGGATCTAATCAACGTGAAACTTGGGTTTTTCTCAATATATTCTCTTACATTCATTACTACTGGGCTTAGTATTGTACAACATGATGAGTAGAAAAAATATCTGTAGAATCTTTTAGTTTATTTTTCAGTATATTTTTTCCTTATTTATTTTTTTAGGAAGATTAGATTGTTACAAATAGGTGTAAGAGAATGTAATAGATATGAATGATAATAATAAAAATCATTCTCTTTTCAAGAAATAGTGACTATGTTTCCCTAATTAACATAAAACGCAGTATATCTCTTGTCTTTTGCATGGTTTAGTGTATAAGAATAAACTGGGTCGGTTGAAACTTAGTGCCCATTCAAATACATCTTATATGTTATCTTCAAGTCTATTCACCATAGTAGTTTACTGCATTAAAAATACATATGGGGACTCCAAATTTCAGTTGTAATTATACCTTTATTGTTTCAGATATGTTACTTCCGTAGTGCCAATTGGGGCCATGTTTGCGATGACTCTTTGGCTGGGAAATACTGCCTACCTGTACATTTCTGTTGCTTTTGCACAAATGCTGAAGGCAGTTAGTAAGTTTTAGTGATCTTGTTGATTATTGATAATCGGTAGGTATCATTGTTCATATATGATATTTGCCAATGGAAAGTGTAATCACAAAATGTGTATCGTGAGACATTTAAAACCATCAGATCTATTAGTTAAACAACTTGGATTAGTTGTTCAATATATACCATAGAATGATTTTATATTTACAATACTTTTTCTCAAATATGACAACTAATTTAATTCTTCAATTGTCAATCACAGTGCCTGTAGCTGTTTTTGTGCTTGGAGTAGCTGTAGGACTTGAAGTAATGAGCTGTAAAATGCTATTAATCATGTCAGTGATTAGTTTTGGCGTCCTAGTTGCTTCTTATGGAGAGATAAACATAAACTGGGTTGGAGTAGTTTACCAAATGGGAGGTGTTGTTGGTGAAGCTCTGAGACTTATCTTCATGGAGATTTTTGTTAAGAGGAAAGGTCTTAAGTTGAACCCTATATCCGTGATGTATTATGTTAGTCCCTGCAGGCAAGGGTTTCTTTTAGTAATTTCACTTACTGTTACAAATATGTTTGAAGAAAGTTGGTGTATCATGAACTGATTCTTGCCAAAATAATTTTGGATTCTTCTGCAGTGCAATTTGTTTATTCCTTCCATGGATATTTCTGGAGAAATCGAAGATGGATGAACATGGACCATGGACCTTCCCTCCTCTTTTGCTCATCCTCAACTGCCTTTGTACTTTTGCTCTAAACTTATCAGTTTTCCTTGTTATTACACATACAAGTGCTTTAACCATTCGTGTTGCCGGAGTTGTCAAGGATTGGGTGGTTGTCTTAGTGTCTGCTGTTCTGTTTGCCGATACAAAGTTAACAATTATCAATTTGGTTGGTTATGCTATTGGTAAGAATCTGATTCTGCTTTGACCTTTAAAATTTCCTGTTTCATTAGATAAAGCCTTTGAGAAATTTTCACAAACCAAAGGCCGTAGTGTACATCTACATATTCTACTGTCCGGGAAAGTTGATGACCCAGTATCGGGTGCTCCCTGGAAGCCTATGTGCCATTAGGTTATACACGCTTTAAAAGCTCATGGAAGCAAAGACTTCATTTTAAAAATTAGCGTGAGCAAATCTAGTATGGTTGGAGATTAACTATTAGTATTTTATTGATGGGGCAAAACTGAATGGAGATTGTATTAATGGAAATTGAGTGTACGAGATACAGTTAAGTATAAAAGAAGAACCTCCCTGGCTAAGAAATGGAATCTCTTCCAAAAGCTAAAACTTGAGAACCATTAACCATACTCTGATAAGGCTTTTAAGGTGTATGTTAGGAAAAATGTTCAAAATTAGAAGTTACAAAATAGTTAACTTTTAAGGAGGTTGTTTAGTCTAGTAGGGGTTATCTTTTAAGGAGGAAACGGTCCCTCCTTGTGGTGTGTGTATTTTTGTGTCAGAACAGGGCTTGTCCTGTGTAGAAGGGAAATTCTTCCCTTGGAACCTGTTGGATGTTTTCTTGTATTATGTTTTTCAGAATTAGAGTGTTATCTTACGTTGTGCAGTAAGATTTGTGTGTTAATTTCTTAAAATGAATTAGAAATCTGGTTTCTTGTCCCCAAGAAACCTAACATACTCTCTCCTAGGAATTATTTCCTTTAATAATAGTTGTAAGGCCTTCTTTTCTGCAAACACCTTCTCCCCTAACTAATTTAGGTCTATGTGCAAATATAGTTGTAAGGCCTTCTTTATGGCTTAGTTTTAGCAACATGAACTATTGATGTATGCACAGTTATATATGATTTCCAATTACAACAATTTCTCTCTTTTTAAATCCCATTTTTAGGATGAGAGTGGAGAGTGATCAACATCTACTTTTTTTTACCATTGCCTGTTGGTCCATGTGGTAAGAAGCGTAGTTCTCCTTCAATAATGTCTTCAAGTGTTATCTATGATAAACTAGGTGCTGAGATAAGTTTGCTCCACTAAGAGGATTCACTGCTAGTCGATTGGGATATCAAGAGTCTCAGTCTCAAACCATAAAAATATTCTATATTTTTTTTGGCTTATTTTAGATGGATATATAGTCATAAATGTACTAATCTGGACTGTGGACCGATAAATTTGTTAATTAAAAATAGCGAACATGATTCATTTTTGATAGAATATTTCTGAGAAGTATGAATAAAGGCTATAGTCAAATCAAATGCTAAACGATCCGATATAATAGTTATAATAATTGTAAGTCTTAGATTAGAAGCAATCATGAGCAGTTCTATCTGTTGGTTAAGAAAAGGGAGCAGCTTCTGTAACCATTTTTAAAATTTTTATCCAGCCATTGCAGGGGTAGCAGCATATAATAATTACAAGTTGAAAAACGAAGCCTCTCGAGCTACCTCAAATGACTCCGACCCTGAATCTTCCCAAAGTCAAGAGTCTCAACCTTTAACAAGTAGATAGCTGCAGTCTTTAACACGAGGTATGTAAAAAATGTAAATGAAATATAGTTCTTATTCCCGCAAGTTTGCTTCCTCTTATAGATTATTTCTTTGTATCTCTTCCAGTTGTCCATGCCTTATTCAGAAGTTGACGAGACTTGTAGTAGTTTTTACATAATCTAGCAAGAGGGCATCAAATGTTCATGTAGCAGATAGAAGTATACGCAAGCATTCTTTGTTCAATCTTATAACAATTTCAGCTAAATTTAGATCGGGGGAAGCACTGTGGTGATCCAATTTAGTACATGAAGATGTAAAATAATAACTTCATCCTTTAAAAAAGAGGTGCTTGGCCATGGCATTTGATTTTTGAGGAATTTGAGGTTATTCGAATTTCACAATATTTATTTGTTTGTAGCAATTTCCATTCAATCTTAGCGATTCAATATTTCAAGTTGAATATCAAAGATTAAAAGCCCCAACACCCACTATTTATTATTATTGGACAATGGTCGGAACAGCGGCATATAGACTAGTTTGTTAGACAGATGAAAACTTGTAAAAGTAATTTGTTTATCTAAAATGTATTGATATCATTCGACATTGAGACATTGTTTTAGTGTTGGGAATATTTGATCCTATGTAATTTCTTTTATTTGCATGCTGTCATTGTTATTGTTGTATTTTGTGTATTTATCTCGTCGGCTCTCTCTAGTTCAATAGAGTTATAGGGGAAGACAAAAATAATGTTAAAAAAGGGCATATGTTGTGTATTTGTAGCATGTGTATTTTGGAGTTACTGTATGACCGTTTCGGCATATATATATATATATAGTTACTGATTTTCTCTTGTGATAATCCTTCTGTTTTTTTATTTAGTGGATCCGTCTGTGTTCTTGGGACAGGAGGCTTGAAATGAAACCCTAGACCTTTTTGCAGATAACATTGTTAATAATTTTCAATGTGCATATTTGGAACTTATATGATATATGTAACTTTACACTGTCAAAGAAGAAATTATTATGTATGATAAGTCCTAAATAATCTTACACTGTCAAATAACTAGTATTTTAATTCATACAGCATATGAGTAATTTTTATATTATTTAATATTTTAACGCTAAAATAGATAAAGTATGCTAAATGTGCATCTTGAAATTTATAATTATATCAACGATAAAGAAATTATTCTCACTTTGTTTACATTGTTAGATTATTTTACCATTTAATTATCATTTAAATTACCTACTATTCTTCGAAATTTCGGTCTCTAATTAACCATTTCAATAAACTTTTTAATATAAAAATAATTAAAAGAAATCAAACTAATTTAAAAAATGGAAATGTATACATATTGGCATGCATGTATTTCCAATAGTCTACACAAGTCATTTTAGTGAGATTTTTAGATTGTTTAATTAGGATAATGTACATGAATCAAAAATACATATTGATCTAATAATTAGTTTAACGATGAAGGGATGTGTTTTTACTTTAAAATTAAGGTTGCTACTTCATGCATTCCATTTTTTTCTTCCTACATCCCTTAAATTTTTAAATGTCTGTTCTATCTTTTTGAATTAATAATATAAGTTGAATTTTGTTCGGTTGTCTTTCTCTAATTTGGAATCCCCAATTCCGTTGCACCTCCCTCCCACTACCTTATGTTCCTTCCCTATTCCCGTACATTGTGTCTCTCCCCCAATATCTCCTTATCTACTTATCTACTTATCTACTACTATACCAAAATTGTGAAGAAGAAACATTGAAAGTGAATGCACACATCCTGGATTTATCATTCAGAAAAATATTTTTTTTTTTACTATTAGGTTTTGTCCAATATATGTGCGCACATCTACTCCAAGAAGAAGAGTAGGACTTTTGAGTTGTACATGGAAGAAGAAAAAATAGGAAAAATACTTTTGGAATAAGTGTTCCGAAATATATTTTTGGATTCAAAATTATCTTCTGGAATATTAATTTTAGAAAAATATTTTTGTATTTAGGATGGGGTGTTGTGTGTTGCTGGATGTATTTCTGAATCCGAAAATACAATCTAAACTGGGAAATATATTCCAAAATATAAAAAAGGTTTAAAAACAGGTATTTTGGAAGTCATTTCTGGATTTGAAAATATATTTTGGAATTATTATTTTTAATTTTTTTTTGTATTCCAGAATGACTGTTTTAGAAGATATTTCTAAATTCAAAAATAACTTTCGAAACATTTGTTTTAATATATATTTTTTATTTGAATAGGTAATTCGAAATATAATTTTCTTTTTTCAAAATAAGTTCTCTAAAACATATTTGTGAATCTGAAAATATTTTCCGAAATATTCATTTTGAAAATTATTTTCTTAATTTCGGATTAGATTTTCTTGAAATCATTTTTTCAAAATTAGAAATATCTTCAGAAACATCTAATCTCAAAAATATTTAAAATAAAAAATATAAAGACTTTTATAGAGTTTGGGAAGAACAAATTTTACAAGCACGCACAAAGAAAAATAGGAAATGAAGGAATAAGCAATCCAGAATTAAATGCGGAGGTTTCTAACATATACAATGCACTATTGTGAGCTCAGGTTCCACTGGGCGATCTGTTAAAAACTGGTGTGTATTAACTAATGGGGTGTTTCTTCCTCCGCTTCACATATTTTAAAATTTCAATTTTCTTTTTATTTTTAATTCCGAATTAAATAATTTTAAAATATTTTAAATGTACAGTTCAAAATATATAAAATTATATTTTGCTTTGATTATTTGTGTAGATGTCAATTATAGGATGATGTCTTTTGGTGGAGCAATGTTTTTCAGAACTCTTATTAAAAGTGATCTTGACTTGTTTTTTGGCACAATGTTTGATAATCTCATTAGTCTTCCTTGTTGTCTTTTCTTAAAGTTCATTTTGATATGTATGAAATAAGTGTTCGTAGTGATGGTCCTAAGATAGAAACATCCATAGTACATTTATTTATCTTTTGTTTGAAATTTATGTTTTCTGGTGTCTTATTATTATTTTATTTTTTTATTTGAGAGTATATTAGTGTTTTACTTCTTTGGTGTTTGGTTTAGACATAGTTTCATATTTTCGTTTCTTAGGAGAAAACATTCCGTGAATGTCTTTCATGTAACCTACTTTCGATTGGATTTGATGTGCAATCAATTTATCACATATCATTTTTGTTGCTTTTAAACGTTGAACATTTAATGTCATTTAATGCTTGTTCAGAACAACAAAGTAATTTCTGATTTTCTATTGTTAGGTAATATTTTTCAATTAAGCTCTTTCCCTTGAAGATACCAAGTGTAGATATACACTTCATCAAAAGATTGTATGTGTTTTGAGATTTCATTCCTAAGTTTTGTGAGCCTCAGTGTTTTCCTAGGTTTTTCTATGTTGAGGATTCTGGTTGTGTGTTTGTCTTTGGTTTGCATCTTAGGTTTTCTTCTTGTATTTTTGTCCTAAGTTTCTTATCCTAGTTTTTCTGTTTGTTTAATCCTTTCTCCTAGACGATCATCGATGGCTTTTAGGCATGTTCTTTCTAACTAGAGTTTTATCCTATTATTTCAGACCTTTGTCTTCTATTCTATCTTTGTGAGGTTGTGATTTCATTTTCCCTTTTTGATTCATGGCTTGGTATTCTTTCCTCCTAATCTAGGTGTTCTTAATCTCGTATTTCTTCTAGTTCAGAGTTGGTTTTTCTAGGATGTTCTACCTTAGTATCTGATGATTGTTTTCTATCTTAAGACTTGTCTTTTATCCTATGGCTTTTATGTCTTAGTGTCAAACTAAAGGTTGGTTTCTTAACTTAGGTTGGGGTTTTCTAACCTAGTGTTTTATGTCCTAAGATTTGTTTCTTTAGCCTAGATGTTCCTACACTAGTTAGTTTAAGTGTTTTTCTAGTTTGGAGTTAGCTTTCCATACATAAAGACTTCTTCCTTAATCTTCTTTGTTTCATGTTATTTATTAAACTTCAAAACCAAGAGCAGGGTTTCTACTATACGAGTTTGTCTTGTAATGAGCTTGTCATACCTTGACAACACATCTAACCCATAAACACAAAGCTCAATCAGGTCAATCTAATGTTCCACATAAAGCACTGGTTTGTCTACGGTAGGGTTGATGGCTCCAACTCTTTGGCAACATCATACACTTCTTCTAGTGAGAGAGCAACTTGTCCAATGACAGACATTGTAGATGTTAGGGTTTCAGAAAGGGTTTGAGAGTTAAAGAGTTGTTTTTTTAGAGAGAGAGAAAAAAAGCCTTCTGAAAAGTGAGGATAACTTAGGGTGCAAGGTGGTTTTTGATTTGAGAGAGGTAGTTATGTAAGAAAGGAGAGGATTTTTGGAACAAGAACCAACGGGGTTATGATGTCCATCAAATCTCATTTAATGTATATTGTACGGTTATGCTAAGCTGGCAGAATTTGAATCACTTTTTAACCTAGATGATCTTTATTAGGCAAACTTGTTGGGCTCAACATTAAACATATATGATGCATGTAATATGACATGTTCATAGACGATATGTCTTAGACGGTACAATTGAGCATGACGTCATTGGATGATATGTCATTTGATGACTTGGGTCCAACCAATGGACCAATTACTAAGGGTATGATTTGAAGGATGCAAGAAGAATTAGAGGAGAAAACACCAAAGGCAAGTGGAACATGGCAAACTAACCTATCTTGGAGGGCAGTGGATCGTACAACGAATGTTTAGGCATGCTTAGCGAGGCACCTGCCTAACGACCCATATGCAAGCCTAATGTCAGCGTCCAACAATCCATGTCACACTCTTTTTGCTTTTTCCACATATGTTAAATATGTTATGTGTGCTTTTCCACATATGTTAAATATGTTATGTGTGCTTTTTCACGTGGCATTTGATCCACATATCACACATAATCATCGATAATGCATGATAGACACGAATGAGGGGTTGAATTCCTTATAAAATCAACACCTTACATCATGTATGAGGCAATTTTTTAGCATAGTAATGACATGTTATTGAGATCACTTTAGCCTTTTCTTCTGTGCTTGAAAGTCATTGGCCAGAGAGACCTTGAGCTTCCTCTAACCTCCTTCCATAGGTAGGAAACCTCACCTAGTCCAAATCCACCACAAGCACCAATCCTTCCATCAAACACCTCATATACTTTCATCTTCTTCGACTGCCACTCTTTTCACATGTCAAATATAAAAAATAAGGAGCCATCGTTAGACGCTTAACCTTATACATTATATGACAAGTGATAAACATATTGAATCAAATTCATTCATCCAACAAATTCATGCCTAAAAGTGTTCTTAAACGATTAAGTCTTTCTTCAACTAAGAGTTTTGTGAAAATATTAGCAAGCTGATTTTCAGTGTTTACGTATTGTAAATCTATAATACCCTTTTGAACATGATCACAAATGAAATGATGTTTGATTTCAATGTGTTTGGCTCGTGAATACAATATGAGATTTTTCAAAAGACTGATTGTAATGTTATTATCACAAAAAAATAGGAATCTTACTCTCATAGACGCTATAGTCCTCAAGTTGGTTCTTGGTCCACAATAGTTAAGAACAACAACTTGCAATTGAGATGTACACTACTTCAGTTATTGAAAGTGCTATGGTTCTGATAACGGTAATTTTTACCATTATTTTTGAACCAACTTTCGTACCAAATCGACCCTTTTGAAGCTTGAAACATGTTTAATCCTCCCTTTTTGTCTAAGTTTGTGAGTAAGTCTAGCTTAAGCTTTACATTTGAGTTTTCATCACTAACTCCTCAAATTTGTAGGCAATTTGCGTGTGTTGGAGAAGTACTGAACTACTAAGAATGGGAGCCAAGGAAAAGGTACAAAAGCAGGAGGCTAAAGGAGTAAGGAAGGCACCCCGCGCCTGGGCGTGACAAAGAGGGCGCCTTGGCGCAACTTTGCCCGAGAATCTCACGCCCGGGCGTGACAATGGGGCGCCGGGCGCGACTTTACAGAGAGTCTCGCGCCCGGGCGTGACAAATGGGGCGCCCGGGCGTGACTTTTCCAGAGAATTTCACGCCCGGGCGCGACTGAGAAAGGGGGTTGGGCACGACTTTTGCTGACCTGGAACCCTAGACCTATTTAAAGCATTCTGGAACTGAGGGTGCGATCTTCTTGGCGGCTGAAGCTTGGAAGACCATTCTTGGACCTTTGGGAGCTGGTTTTGAGCAGTGGGAACTCTCATTTCTTCCTCCTTGGATCCCCATCTCTTCCATTTTCTCCATTGTAAGCTCAAGCTCTCCATGACTATGGAGAGCTAACTCTATTTTGTTGGGGAATGATGTAATTACGAAACTTCTGTGTAAATGCACTTGTGTTCAATGAATTGATGTTTCTTTCATCTATTGTGAGTGTTTAATTCCTTCTCTTAACGCTTGTTGTGACTTGATCAACCATAACATGAATTATAGGTTTACTTGATATTGGGAAATATTAATTTAACTTTGAACTGGAATAAACACCTAAAGGGAAGTGTGTCTAGGGATAGAGCTTGACCCTTTAGTTGTCTTAAACCACTTTTCTTAATGCAGATGAACTTTCTAAGTTACCAAGGGATTGGAACGTAACAAGTGAGTCTAGGCTCTCTCTACCAAGGGATTGGGTTTGAGTATTATAGATAGGTTGACTTGAGCAATTAGTTGAAGAAGTAGTAATGTGCCTTTGCATGAGAGTGTAGTAATTACAGTCATTCTCCAACATCTCTAATCCATATTTTATCATCTTTCATTAATCCATTTTCAAGTGTTTTGTCTCCAAGAAGTTCAATTTATAACGTATAGATTAAGTTAAGATTAATTGCACAAAAACTCAAATTACGAAACATTCTTTAGTCTAAGTTAGTTTGAAATTACACGATTGGAAGGTGACACGAGTCTCTTGGGAAATGACATCCGGTCTTACCGGTTTTATTACTTAGAATGATTTGGTACACTTGCCAGAGTCTTAACAGGTTCCTTGTTTCTTACTTACCTAGGAGACTAGGCTTCATTTTATGAAGTGGCATTCTCCACTCTTGCTTTTTCTTTCAATCTTGTCTCTAGCATAATCAACATCACAATATCCTGACAAGATGAAATTTTCTCTTCCTTTGAAGCATAGACCAATATTAGTATTCCAATAAGATAATGAAAAATTCGTTTAACAGCAATTAGATGGGATTCTCTAGGATCTTCTTGAAATCTTACACAGAGGCAAACGCTAAACATAATGTTAGGTGTAGTCGTTGTAAGGTACAAGAGCGAGCCTATCATTTTGTGATAAATAGTGATCTCCACTTTTTCAGAGATTTCGTATAACCCCAAGCTAGTCGTTGGATGCATAAAAGTCTTCATCTCCTTTGTTTCTTCCAACTTAATGCTTTTAAAAAGCTCTTTTACATACTTCATCTTATGTATGTAAATAGCGTCTGGATTTTGCTTGATTTGTAATCCTCGAAAGAACTTAATTTCATCTGTCATGCTCATTTCAAATTCATCGTGCATTATCTTAGAAAAATCTTGGCAAAAGACATTCATTAGTAACACCAAATATAATATCATCAATGTAAATTTGGACAATGATGAAATCATCGTTAAGCTTTTTCTAAAACAATGTAGTTTCTACTTTTCCTCTTGAAAAACCATTTAGGGTTAGAAAAGAACTCAAGCATTTGTACCAAGCTCAAGGAGCTTGTTTTAAACCATACAACACTTTATTAGTTTAAAAACATGTTTAGGATTAGTAGAACACATAAAACTTGGAGGTTGTTCCATATAGACTTCCTCTTTGACTTCATCGTTTAGGAATGCACTTTTATTATCCATTTGAAATAACTTAATTTTGTTAAACGCAACAAACGATTAAAATTATGTATAATCAATACCTTTCTGTTGGGAGTAGCCTTTGGCAACAAGCCCTTGAGGTAGCTCGACGAGCTTCCACACATCATTCTTTTTAAACTGATCTAGCTCTTCTTGCATGACTTTGACCCATGCCGTCTTTCAGAGTTTCGTTGACATTAGACGGTTCTATTTGAGATGAGAGTTGATGGTTCTTGTCTATAAAATGAAATGGTCTTAGTGTTCTCTTTGGTATCATCTATGATCTTCTATGTTGGGTGATTCTTGATCATTAGACGATATGACCTGTTAGGCTTTCTTACCTCGTCAAGCTTCTCATCTTCTTTTCTAAACACTTATGTTTCCTTTTGTTTCGACCGGATCTAGGGGGACCCTGTTAAAACACTCACAAACGATAAAGACTGGCGGACGAATGATATCGCATGCTACGGATCGGACGGACGCCTTTTCACTTGCTCTTGGCTGAGGGCTGGACGCGCTGGGAAGGGCCGAACAAAGACTGGCGGACGGATGATATCGCATGCTACGGATCGGACGAACGCCTTTTCACTTGCTCTTGGCTGAGGGCTGGACGCGCTTGGAAGGGCCGAACGGGCTCTCGTCTTCAAGTCCTGGTTGTAGTATTCGTCCTCTCCCTCCTCGCTTTCCAAGCCGGGCGGTTGTGTACCTGTCAAAGGCACTCCGACGTTTAAGTTAGTAACGTGACCAAGTGGTCTGTAATGCATGTATATATTGCATTGTAAGCAATCTGTCAAGAACTCATACCTGGAACCTTTATTTATACTGATTGTAATGGGCTTTTACCTTTCGTGGGCCTGATAACGGCCCAATCATACCTTAATCTTCGTTAAGGGCTTTAATGAGTCATTAGCGTTTAACCGTGTAGTCGACCAAGTGCGGGTCGGTTGGGAAGGATGGTCGGCCAGGGATGTCAACCTGGGTGGGCGGCCATCTGGTTCTGCTGTCCGGTCACACTGGACGCTCGGTCCTGATTGCCCATATGGGTGGACGTTCGGTTCATGAATGGCCGACCTTGGAGGGTCACTCGGTCCATGTGTGGTCGGGCAGCGTTAACTTGGACGCTCGGTCTCGGTGTTCGACCCGGGTGGACGTTCGGTTCATGAATGGCCGACCTTGGAGGGTCACTCGGTCCATGTGTGGTCGGGAAGCGTTAACTTGGACGATCGGTCTCGGTGTTCGACCCGGGTGGACGTTTGGTTCATGAATGGGGAGGACCGGACGGTACACCTTTGATTCACTCTTCACATTAGACGCTTTGTCACTAATCCGCATGTCAACAAATGCATCGTCTAGCTCAAACATTTTATTGTCAGATTCATTTTAGTTAAATTTTACATGAATGACTTATTGCACCTTAGATGTTCTAGAGTTATATAATCTAAACACTTTTGAGGTTTCAGAGTAGCCAGACATGATACTCTCGTTTCTCTTTGAGTCAAACTTTCCTAAACTATCTTTAGTGTTTAAAACGAAGCATTAACTTCCAAAGGATGAAAATATGATATGTTGGGTTTTCTGTTCTTTCAAATTCATATGGAGTTTTCCTAGATAAATTTTTTTTTGAAGGTAGGAAACTTTATTGACGGCCTTAGTCCATAAGTGTTTAGGGTGTTAAAATCACTTAATATGATTGTAGCCATATCTTGTAAAATTATATTTTTCCTCTCAAGATTTTATTGTGATGTTCTTGGAATTGAGAAATTATGATTTATACTAGAGTTTTCCCAAATTTTTTTTAAAAAATCATTTTCAAATTCACCTTCATGATATTTTTGATTTACATAGCGAGAAAAACAATACAAATTTTACTCAAATTAATGAAAATGCTAAACAATATTATTTCAACTAGAAGTACAAAAATTTGAAAAGTTAACTAAAAAGCATATAAAGATAAATCTCTTATGATTTTGAAAAGTACTTTTAAAATTCAAGTTAATAGATTCAAAATTTATTTTTACATCATATTATAATTTTTAATATTCACTGTTGAATGAAATTGTTTTAAGCGTTGCGTTCATCTTTATTAATACGTATTGTGTATTTTATTTATTTATTATTTATTCATTAAAAATAATATTTCGTAAATTTAATGTCTAACTTTCTTTATTTTAAAACTGTAATTTATGAAAGCAAATATATTTTTAAGTGACTTAAATCAAAATTACTGTTCTTTTAAAGAATTTAATTGCAACTTAAATTTTGGAGACATCTAATTGATAAAAGATGACGACAATTAATTTAATATTTATTTCACACTTTTTCTCTTCAATTTTAACTTTTTCTCTCTCTCTTTAATCTCATAAACATATATTATTACTAACAAAAATATCTATTAACATGTTTAATTTTTTTACACAATTTTGTTTAAATATAAAAAATGTCCTATTATTTTATTTTTCATATAAAAAATATTTAAATTAAAAAAATACTACTACTATGATTTTTCTTCATACATGAATTATTCGAGGACAATTTTAGAAATTATTTACCACTATTGCAAAACCGCTACTAAATTAACCAATTTCTTTTAGTAAAAGTGAATTAATTAGTTTTAGAATTTTATATTTAAGGACAGAGAATAATTCCAAACGCCGTGATAAATTAATTAAATTTAAAAAATAATATTAAAGTATTTATTATAATTTTTAAATATATGAAAAATCAAACTTAAAGCAACTTAAAAAAAAAACTTAAGAATTTCCCATTCGTTCATTTCTTGTGTGCCACTCACTACAATACAACCAGCAAGCATGGCTTAGTTCTCACTATTCACTCGCAAACAATAATTTCTTTTCCGCAATATTATTTTCTCGGTACCAAAGAAGTCGCTAGAAGAATTAAAGAAAAACGAAAAATAAAACAGCTAACAACCCAAGAGAGGGAAACGAAAACTCAACCGAACCCCGCGACGAGAGATATGCGATTACGGTGGCGGCGGCGGTGGTCAGGGTTGTTGAGTCCCCGATCGACGGCCAATGCAGCGGTTCGTTGCGGCGGCGGACGGCGTCGTTGATGGACCTGCAGATGACTTGGCAGCCGAGTCTCCTGAGTCAGAAACGCAAAACCGGTCCTCCTATAGGGCTCCGTAACCTGGGCAACTCGTGCTACCTCAACAGCGTCCTCCAGTGCCTCACATACACTCCTCCTCTCGCCAATTTCTGTCTCACTCTCCAACACTCTTCTCTCTGTAACCGGCTCTTCAATTCTCGTTATTCTTTCAATTTTAGTTTAATTTCTGCGCCTTGGCCTAATTTTCGTGTTCCGTTTCGAATTTCAATTCAGGTGATTTCTCTGCGTCTACGTGTCCGTTCTGCATACTGGAGAAGCAGATTGCGCGTTCACTAAAATTGGATCTCTCGCACGACGCGCCTTCCAAGATCCAGAGCTGTATACGGATCTTTGCTGAGCACTTCCGCTGTGGCCGCCAGGAAGACGCGCACGAGTTCCTCCGGTACGTAATCGACGCCTGCCACAATACCTGCCTCCGCCTCAAGAAGCTCCACCGCAAAGGCGGAGACGCTAATGGAGGCGGCGGAGACGGTGGCGGGAGTACGGTGGTAAAGCAGATTTTCGGTGGCGCCTTGCAGAGTCAGGTGAAGTGTCTGTGCTGTGGATATGAGTCGAATAAGGTTGATGAGATAATGGATATCAGTCTTGATGTTTTCCATAGTAACTCGCTTCAAGACTGCATGCAAAAGTTCTTTCAGCCTGAGGTTTTAGATGGCAACAACAAGTACAAGTGTGATAGGTAAGTTACCGAGTGGGAACAAGTGCGTGAGTATTAGTTTGATTTTTAAATATATGTTTGGACAAAAAGTTATAGCGCCTTAGGGCTTGCATGTTTTGTTCTCCAATGAGAATTGCAGTTTCACTTCAACAATATGCATAATTCTTTAATTCAAACCTTCTTTATGTGGTCATGATATAGAACTATAGTTCTGATTGGAAAACAACTATCGAATTGTCTGTAAGCTTTTTCCTATGTGTTCTGTGTGTGTTTGTGGGTTTTAATTGTTGAAAGGATGAAACTGAGGATGATTGATGTTCAGTTGTAAGAAATTGGTGGCGGCTAAGAAGCAAATGTCCATACTTGAAGCACCTAACATCCTTGTGATACAACTAAAGGTTAGTTATATGTATATATTTAATGTTTTTGGTTGTTAGGATTAGGGGTGGTCTGGGATTTTTGAAGGATGTGTGTTGATGAAATTTGGATTGTAGAGATTTGAGGGCATATTGGGTGGCAAGATTGACAAGGCTGTTGCATTTGAAGAGGTTTTGGTTCTTTCTAGCTTCATGTGCAAAGCAAGCCAGGTATGTTCGGTTTTTGTGTTGAACTAGTTTACACTACAAAAGGGCGCGTCTGTTTGTTCCTGTGAAAGCACACATTAATCATGTACAAAGTCTAGTCACTTCAATAGTAGTCGTGTCTTTATCATAACAGCATCTGCTTTGGAAAATAATCAGAAATATATTTTATACTTCTTCACTGGTACAGATGAAAATATAACTATAATTAGGTGAATAATAGCATTTTATCATGTCTGCAATGTCCCATGCTCACCTAAAATATTTTTTTTTTCTTTTTGATTAAGTTTTCGTTTTTATTTATTTTGTACTAATTTAGTACATTGTATTTATAGTTGTGTTGTATTTATAATTTTTAAGATTTACTGTATACCCTTGTGTGAGCCTGCCATGTTGTTCCATGCTTTCTAGGACATGATATAAAGTGTGTAGTCCATTCTAATAGTCTCCCAAAATTTGTTTTCTTACTCAACCAAAATGTCCATGGTATTGGACAGGAAAAGAGTGTTGGAAAGCTGCTTTTGGTGCAAAATACCCTTGGTCTACTCTAGTTATGACTTCTTTGGCTGTCTTAATTGTACTTTGAATGGTGTATGTTTAGTCTTCTCAGTCATGGCCACAGTAGCTGAGATATGTTTTATTAAAAGTTATAGAGCTTGAGAAATCCCAACATTCAAACCTATTTTATGGTTTAGAGTTAGAGTCTTTGTCCTAATTTTTAAGATGGTATATCATAGCCAATCATAGATCTATTGTTGGGTCATTTGCATTGGTAGTTGCCATGCTCTAGACTTATAGCTCTGGGCGTGAATGGGGGAGTGGGTTTGGAAAGCCACCTCAATTGTTACCACCCTTAATTTAGAGAATACCAAAAATCACTGGGTATACTTCTGTTGATGTATTATACATACATAAATATATATATATATATATATATATAATGAAAAAATGAGAATGAGTGCAAGACTAGGAAAAGGATACAACCTATGACTCTTACTCTTAAGCTAGATATATCTGAAGGGAAAGCCTTATAAAAGCTGTACAAAATATAATAAACAATTATTTAATGCTCGCCCCAAGTTGTAGTATATAAATTTTAAGCAACAAGCTTGGAACATAGAAAATGAATTCTAGGCCCTCTTAAAGACTTAACGACTTCATCCTTGATGTTATGACCTCCTCCTTCTGTAAGGTGCTACTGTTGTTTTATGGAGGGTACTCTTTGAGTTGCATATAAGAGATATTGAATGTCATAAGCAAAATAATCTTGGGTCTTCTTCCCAAAAAGATGTCTTGAAGCAGTTTAGTATTTTCAAGATATCAGGCTCAATTGATTGCGATGAAACAAAACATATTTGCCTTTGCCGTTGAGATATATTTTCAGTGGGAATAACCCTGATTTCATTTTCCAATTACTCATGGAATGCTTTGACAAGGAACCACAACACCTCTAAAGTATACCAAGTCAGTTGAGAGTACTAGATAAAGGAAGAATGGGACCTACAAAGGCCATTTCAAGAGAACACACTTTTTTTTTCAAGACATACATTGGTAAGGGAAATTCTAAAGCAACCTCAAGTTGGTTGAGATGGAGAGCCAAGGGCAGGAATGTGTCTAGAAGATGTCAACAAAGTTGTTGGAGATGGAGGGTGGTGTGTAAGATTCACACACTACACATTGTTGAAGAAGACCAATTTGTGGGAAAGTGTGCTCAAGTATAAGACCACACAACTTTGTGGGTTGGGTCTAGAAGATGTGCAATTGTAAGGGGAACCCTAAAGCAGCCTCAAGTAGGTCAAAAATGGAGAACCAGTGGCAGGGACGTGTCGAGAGAATGTTGACAAAGTTGTTGGAGGTGGAGGGCGGTGTGTAAGATTCAATCGCTACAAATTGCCCAAGACGACCAATGTGTGGGAGTGTGTCTTTCAACACCTCTTCATGTATATCAATGTTAATCATGTCATGTTCAGAATCTAGTATGGGATCCATTTTTGATGTATATTGATTAGTTGATGGAAACCTCCCCAAGCTAGGCTAGAAGAGATGCTATGGAGGATGGTCCCTTAGAAGATGTAGGTGCGGAAAATGGTGGGCTAAGGGCTATGAACACGGAAGCAAGGGGTGGAAAAGGGTGAGAAGCTCACGGCCTTATGAGATGGTGTGGTGGTGGTGTAGTGTTTGAAGGCTCAAAGAGAGATTAGGCCAACTCTAAGAGGAAGGTGACTAGAGGGGCCACTTGGGTTGCTCTAGTCTTGATCTTAAGAAGAGTAGTATGGTAAAAAATGGGCAGCATAACATTACTTATCATCAAAGATGAATACAAGGAAGGAGACACCTATATTTACAGGCTAAGGGTGGCTCCTAAAAAGCCCTAAAAACCAAAACTTTTCATGCCAACCCTACCATGCAACTTTTGGCCGAAAATGGAGGCCCTCTAAGGAGTGGACAAGTGTCCACAAATCCTCTCCAATGAGGGAAGGACATGAGGACACTCATAAGGCAAAATCCTCTCCATTCCTAGAGTGTCATGTGACCACTACTAAAGCAAAAATCTTCTCCAATGGAAGTATGACACATGGCACATACTTTCCACATGATTTGGGTGTCCAACTAAGGAAAAACCCTACACTAATTAGGCCTTAATACAAGCCTTAAACAACCCTACACTACTTGGCCGAAATACATGGCCTAAAGTAACCTACACCACTCTTCAATCTCCATGATGGCCCAAGGGAAGAAGAGCTTTGCTTCACCTTCTAATGTTGGCTCCTCTTGCAAAAGCTTGGTCATGCTCCATGTGATAGGAGCCTTGACTAGGAGTTTCCATCATTAGTGGAGGCCATGCCTTCCCCATCACTATCTCTGGTACCAAATCGGGTCTCCTCTAAAAGTGATTGGCATATTGCTATTTGAAAAGGTGCATGTTCTACCCATAACCTATCTCTCAATTGTACTAGCCTCAATTGTCTTTGTCTTTAGACCATGCATTATACTTGTTTGTCCTCATTATCTTTTGTCCATATTCCTAAGTCTTTAGGAAAAACTTTGTTAGCTAGAGTGGTGACAAACAATGATTGATAAGATGTGTGCTTTTCAAAGTAGTGGTACTTTGGAGTTGGTTCCTCTTCTGACTAACGTGAATTGTTGAGTGTTAGTGGTTATATTCTCTTAAAACAAGACTACATGGTAAAATTGTTCACACTAGATCTTGCTTGGTTGTCATAGGGTACACATAAATCTATGTTCAAGTTTATAGTGACACATTCTTTTATTGCTAAAATCATGTCTATTTGACTTCTTTTCCAATGAAACTATTCATTATTCATTATTAGAGTCTTTTAGCATGACATCAAGAACCATATGGTAATCTTGTCAAGGAAGTTTAAACGGAGCAATCTCCTGGATTTTGCTCATGGGTAGTCGTCTGGGATGGTATGTTGTCTACTCAAGTCCCTATGTGGCCTCCAGAAATCACTCTGTGCATGGTTTGAGTTTGAACTATCATCCAACAGTATGTAATGATACAATGTGATGTTGATTGTTCTTTATTTTATTGTCATTCTCCCCAACTATGTGTATATCCTATTGTATATTTGGATGACATTGTTATCACACATAGTGATAGGAGAGTATTAGACACATGAGGTATTTCCTTGGAATTGAAGTTGCCTAGTCCAAAGATGATTTGACCATATCTCAAAGAAAATATGCACTGAACATTGCAGAAGAAGCAAGGATGTTAAATACTAAGCTTGTGGACACACCAATGAATCCAAGTGTAAAACTAGTACCTTATCAAGGAGAACCATATTTTAGTCCCAAGAGACACAAAAGGTTAGTTATTAAGCTAAGTTACCTCATTGTGACTCATCCTAACATCACCTTTGCCGTGAATGTACTAAGTCAATTTTTAAATTCTCCTTGTCACAATCATTGGGATGTAGTCCTATTAGTTATGAAGTATATTATGAATTCTCTAGGCAAAGGCATCCTTTATGAAGACAAGGAAAATGCTCAAATTGTTGGGTATTTCGATGCTAACTAGGTAAGGTTACCAAGCAACAAATGCTGCACTTCAGTGTACTATGTTCAAATTGTTGGGTATTTCGATGCTAACTAGGTAAGGTTACCAAGCGACAAATGCTGCACTTCAGTGTACTATGTTCCTTTTGGAGATAGTTTAATATTGTGGAAAAGTAAGAAACAAAATATTGCTGTAATCTTGTCTTCCATGAAAGTACCAAACATAGTAAGATAGAATGTTAATTCATAATTGACAAATTGGAGTTGGGAGACGTCACCCCTAGATTTGTGAACTTCAGGGACATTCATATTTGTAGCAATAGGCTGAGATATTCATCTATTGTCTACGAGGGCCAAGGATTGTTCATATTTGTAGCAACACATACGTATTAATATATTATATGATCCAACTTAAGGAGGAGTGTTATACTATTAAGGAGCAAATTCTGTATAATGAAGAATATCTAGATTGTATATGTATTAGTAGGAATATCTTTATTTGTTCCCTATCATATCTTTATTATTAGACAATATCAAATTTCTTTTTTTTTATTGATTTCATTTTGTCAATATAAACAAAGTAATAAACTCAATGTCTCTCTCTTTCCACCAAATTGTGTTTATTTAGTTATCTTTCATATGGAAGATATGGTACACAAAAGGTCTTGTTTGTGAGAGATAAAAACTTTGCCTTGTTTTCTGACAGTATGGGACGTGAAAAGTCCATTATCCCTTGAATATAAAACTCATACATACATTGTTGTAATATTTAATTGCAAAAGGTGTGGCTAATTTAGGACTTTGAAGTAAATAGTGAAACATCTAAGAGGGAAAATTACTAATTATTATTCTGCCACTTACAGTAAAAAGACATAAATTGCTTCGTAAGGGCCAATAAAGGTTCAACATTTTTCCAACCCATGTTGACATCTTTAAGAATGACTGGTGTATCATTGCTAATATTGCCTTCACTCACACTCAGTTTTAATATTAGTTTTAGTTCTTATCTAACGGCGTCATCCTTACGTAGGATCCACAGCCAGAATATAAGCTCTTTGGCACTATTGTGCATTCAGGCTACTCCCCCGAATCTGGTCATTACTATGCTTATATAAAGGTTTGTTAACTTTTTGTTTATCTGTACACATTATGTAGCTCAATACGTCAATTTTATGCCAATCTCATTTCCGTTTCTGTTCATAGGATGCAATGGGTCGGTGGTATTGCTGTGACGATTCTAGTGTATCAGTTGCAACCCTGCAAGAAGTTTTGTCAGAAAAGGTTTATATTCTTTTTTTCTCTCGAACTAATCAAAGGCCAGTGTCAAGTAGTAATTCTCTTGCTTCAAACGGTATAAAGCCTTATTTCAATGGGAGCCAAGCATCTGAATTTTCAAAGGTTGGTATACCACTGAAAGATGTGCATGCAAAGTCAAGTTCTGAGCTATCTCCTTGGAAGGATATGCCAAGTGTAGCTAAGACTGCTAAAGTACCTTCCAGCTCACGAGTTAAGTTTGACATTAATGGAGGTTCTACTTCCAAAAGAAGTCCTGCTCCTCTAAGTGTGAATGGGAAAGTTGATGTTTCTAGGAATCAGCCTTTATTAATAAATGGACATGTCAAAGATTCAGAGTCTTTGGAAAATGGTAAGAAAGATCCTTCATCATTACCTGCCAGGAATGGTATTGACAAAAATAAAGTTGATGTTGACAAATTCAAAAGAAAGGAGTCAACATTTACAAATGGCCACAGTGATAATCAGATGGTTGATATCCATTCTGTAAAGTCGGATCCCAGGGAAGATACTGATAAAAGCAGGGTAATAGCAGGTAAAGGTTCTGACAACTTTAAGCTTGAAAACAATGGCCTCAGCAATAAACCCAAAATATTGGGGAGTAAGAGAAAGGTACATGAGGACCCATTCATTTTACTTTCCCATGATGGTCAGTCTCAAGCAAAAGTTCAAAAACTGAAAGACAAGTAAGACAGTAAATTCCTTTTTCTAAAATTATAGTTCAATGATTTATAAATGGTTCCTCGACGTGCTTTATGTTTCTGATATATGCAGAAATATTGCATCTTATACTTTTTTTTTGTCAGTGTTTCATAGCCTGGATTCAAACTTTTGTAGTTGGGTTTATACTGTTAAAATTGGTTAATGCTTGTCATTTTTTATGACAACTTACTTTTACCGAGGCTTTGTTTCAATATTAATAATGTAGTTGGTGGGAAAGGGAATACAAAATTTTGAATCACACCGATAAGAACCAGGAAAATATGATAGAACAAGCTACTGTAATTGTATTAATAACATGTTTCAGCTAGAATCAATGAGATTCAGAGCTGGGAATACAATTAGCAAAACAAGAATAACAAAAATGATGTCAGGGCAATTTATAGTTTCCAGGTCTCCCCCAAGTCTTATAGCATTCCAATTTGTAGGAAATATTATACAATTAATAATGTTAATGGATGTTCTTCAATTTCTTTTTTCATTGCATAGTTTATGTCTCTTCCAAACCTTCAATGTCTGACATGCTAAAAATATGTTGTTCTGTTAAAAAATTTCAGAATATTAGTCGTCTTTTGATATATATTGTACTGAAATCTTCATTCTTGTGATTGTTCACACCCAAACTCGACTTACCAGTTAACTTTTTATATGCCTATTTCTTGTGACAATCAGTTAACATTTATATACCTGTTTCCTGTAACAATCAGTTATACAGCTTTCCATTCTGAAATATTTATTATGTGGGAGTCATACTGTTTTTAAAAAAATATTCATTACACGCCTTATTCTGATACCATGTTTTCAAAACATTACTCAGTCTTGTGAAAGAGGCGAAGTCACATTTGATATCCTGTGGCTGGACAAATGAGGTCTATGAATTTATGCGCTCTAAGTTACGTGCACAAGAAGATGGAAATTTAGAGAATGGAGATGAAACAAGGTATGGTTGATTATATCCTACATTATCACTCACCATTTTAACAAATTACCTTTTAATTACAAAAGATATTGATTTCCAATTGTGACTATAGAGCCCAGGGGAAGGGATGTAGTGTATAGTATATATTTGCATTAGTATATATCTTCAAGGTCAAATATCTTCTTTCTTGAAGAATAACCCCTTTCCTAGGCTTGAATTCAAGTAGAGAAGAATGTTATCAGCTGCTTGCATGTGTCTTAGTCTTGGATCATGCATAAAATGACATGTAAATGCATAAGCAATGTATGTTATTATGTGCAATATAGGAGAGCTCTTCACTTATGACTATGTTTAGTAGAAACTCACGAGGTTCAACATCCCACGTATATACTGTCATTTGACCTTATTTCTAGTCAATGTTGGATTTCTAACACACCCTAACATCCAGGACTGAGCATATTGAGTATGAGACTAGATATTTGTGGATGGTTTGACAGTGATAACACTTCCCTTCACAGTCGTGTTTGTGTAGAGGAGGCTCTGAGTGATGGAGGGGTCTGCGTCCTCTAGCCGGAGGGGTCTCAGCAAAGGGAACTGAAGATGTGCTCCACCTTATATAGAAATTTCAGAAATTGGGAATTGTGTATGGAAGTTTTAGAAATTCTTTTATAGACACACCACTGGCACTTCTAGGGTCCAGGAATCTTCGGCTAAGTTTTTTTCGACTTCCAAAACCTGAGAACACACCTATATATATACAAGCTTCCCAACACAACAACAAACAACTACTAACAAATTTTACTGCTATATTTTCCTTTTGCATTTGTCTCTTCTTTTATTGATCTTAATAATAGGAAGTTGTGTCCTAACGTATTCTTTACTGCCAACATGTTTGTTAGGATATTTATCTTATTTTATCATCATTATATTGTGTTAAGGGTTGCCCTATTTATCATGATTATATTGTGTCTAGGATTACCCTATTTATCATGATTATATTGTGTCTAGGGTTACCCTATTTATCATGTACTTTTGTATCAATTTATTCTTATAAATAGAAGATTGTGAGAGGGATCAATCAAGTCCTCTAGAATTATTTTACAGTTTAATTCTCAAGTTGGTATCAGAGCGGGTTGATCCCGCTATGGTTTCTGTCTCGTAATATCTGTCCGACGCCACATTTCGTCGTCGCCCGCCACCGTCCGCTGTTGCCCGTCGCCGACCACCGTTCGTCGTTGCCGGCCACCGTCTGGCCACCGTTTGCCGTCGTCGGCCACCGTCGTCCATCGCTGTCACAGTTCTGTTCGTCTAAACCCTTAGGGTTTTCTTGTTCCTCGCTGGTACTATTTGTCTTCTTCAGAAATGGCGTCTGGCAGTACTCTTTCTTTCTCCTGAAGTCCATTAATTACCTCCGAGAAGCTAAATGGAAAAAATTATCTATCATGGTCTGCTGCCGTTGAAATGTGGTTCCTTGGCCAAGGGCATTATGACCACCTTGAGCGAGATGGAAGCCATGTGCCTACTGAAAAAGTTGATCAGTGGAAACAAGCAGATTTCCAGTTGTGTGCCCTGTTATGGCAATCAGTGGAACCCAAACTTCTTGTATCTTTGAGGGCTTTCAAAACTTGTCACTCCTTTTAGAAGAAAGCCCAAAGCATTTATGCCAACGATATTCAACGTCTCTATGACACTACGAACAAGCTTGCATCTCTTAAAATGGCAGACCATGATATGATGTCCTTCATGGCTGAAGCCCAATCTGCTGTCGAAGAACTCAGGATGTTTTTGGAAGTGGACCCATTAGTGGATATCAAAAAGAAACTAAACAAATTTTACATGGTGTTGATCCTTCGTGCCCTACATCCCGATTTTGATCATCTCAGAGATTAACTTCTAACTAGTCATGAGGTCCCCTCTATGGAAACTCTGGGTTAGTGTGTAAATTACGTCGTTCCCTCTATGGCTTGAAACAATCACTATATTTTCTCTCTCACATTTAACATGGTATCTAGAGCAGGTTAGGGTTTTCCATTAGCCACTCACTGCCCGCCGTCATCCGCTGTCGCTTCCGTCGCCGTCGCCGTCCGTTGCAGCCTTTTCTCTGGCGAAGTTAAGGGTTCGGTGCGCCTCGTCAAGCGCGACCCATCCCTGGTGGTCGCCGCCTCATCCTGCTCTCGACGCGCCGTCACGCACCGTTTCTCTGTCACCGCTCTCGGGCGCGTGGGCTTCACTCGCCGCCTCTCCGGTGTCGGATCTTCACCGTGCCACTAGTCTCTGATTTGCTGTTCCATTGAGGGTTGCTTCGTTTAGGGTTTCTTCCCACAATTTGTTTTCCCTCTTTTCTTGTTTGGCTTTATAATGGCTGGTCTTGGAACACTGTCTCTCTCTACTACTCCAACCATTACTTTTGCAAAACTCAATTGGAAAAACTATCTATCTTGGTCTTCTTCCGTGGAGTTATGGTTTCTTGGTCAAGGATACCACGATCACCTTGAATAAGATGTTTCCATCGTTTCTGAAGAAGAGAAATCTCAGTGGCAGCGGCTTGATTTTCAACTATGTGCAGTCCTATGGCAATCTGTTGAACAAGAAGTCTTAGAAATTTTGAGACCTTACAAAACGTGCTCCTCCTTTTGGAGAAAAGCTCAGGATATCTTTGCTAATGATGTGCAACGCCTCTTTGATGCAACTCAAAGAGTGACTTCCCTCAAACAAAACAATCATGATATGGTTACTTACATAGGAACGGCCCGTGCTGCTGTAGAAGAGTTGAAGAATTTCTTTGTGGCTGATTCTTTAGAAGGCCTAAACAAGAAACTTGATAAGTTTTACATGGTCTTAATTTTAAGAGGTCTACATTCAGATTTTGGTCATGTTCGTGATCAAATGCTAGCTGGTGATCAAGTTCCATCAATGGACAGCTTAGTTACTCGACTTCTTCGGGTACCTTCATTAGTTAAAGACCAAAGTTCAATTGGTGGTATTGAAACATCAGCTATGGTAGCACCACAAGGAAGAGGAGGAGGCAGAGGCAACCGAGGAGGACGTGGTGGCCGTGGTATGCCTCCTCAATGCACATATTGCAAGAAGATAGGCCATACTTGAGAGAAATGTTATGCCTTACATGGATATCCAGACAAGGTCGTTCATGCTTTGAAATCTGATGAACCCAAAATTTCAAATGAGGAATATCAAGAATTTTTGAAGTATAAGTCTGGAAAATCTTCTAATCCTGACCAATCCTCTTCCATGCCCAATGTGTCAACTGCCGGTATATCTCAATCTGTGGAAGGTCACAATCCATGGATCCTTGACTCAGGTGCCTCTGACCATATCTCTGGTACTATTTCTTCATTTTCTTCCATGTCCTCTCAGAAAATCCCTCATTTCATTACTATTGCCAATGGATCCAAAGTTGCATCTCAGGGAATTGGTAGAGTCTCCTTATCTCTTTCACTAAATTTAAATTCTGTTTTGTATATTCCTATTGTCCTTACAATTTAATCTCCTTGAGCCAATTGACTTGTTCCTTAAATTGTTCTGTAACCTTTACTGCTAATTCCTTTGTTATACAGGAACATGGTATGGGTCGCCTGATTGGAGAAAGACACGAGTCTCGAGGACTTTATTTTCTTAAACGTAGCTCTTCAGTTTCCTGTTTTACCACTTCATCCCCAAAACTTTTGCTTGATCGGTTGGGCCATCCAAGTTTATCCAAGTTGAAGATGATTGTTCCAAGTCTCCAGAACATTCAAGTCTTAGATTGTGAGTCGTGTCAATTAGGAAAATATGTTAGATCTTCTCATCCTAAAAAGTTTGAGACACTATGTAATTCTCCTTTCTCAACTATTCACTCTGATATTTGGGGACCAAGTCGTGTTACTTCTTTTGGTTTTAACTATTTTGTAACCTTCATTGATAAATTCTCTCGATGTACTTGGGTTTATTTAATGAAAGAGAGATCTGAACTTTTGTCCATATTTGTGTCCTTTATTAATGAAATTAAGAACCAATTTGGGAAGACTATTAAAATCCTTCGTAGTGATAATGCTAAGGAATATTTTTCTTCAGTGTTTTCTTCATTCTTATCTTCCCAAGGAATTTTACATCAGTCAACATGTCCTCACACTCCACAACAAAATGGCATTGCAGAGAGGAAAAATAGACATCTCATTGAAACTGCACGCTCCTTGATGTTGAATACTAATATTCCTGTGCATCAGTGGGGCGATGCATTCCTCACTGCCTGTTTTCAAATCAATAGGATGCCGTCTTCCTCTCTTGAGAATAAAATTCCTCATTCTGTCATTTTTCTAAATGACGCTCTATATCATATTCCCCCACGTGTATTTGGGTGTACATGTTTTGTCCATAATGTTTCTCCAGGTCTTGATAAGCTATCCGCCAAGGCTATTAAGTGTGTCTTCTTGGGATATTCTCGTCTCCAGAAAGGGTATAAATGTTATTCTCCCTCCACCAAGAGATATTATATGTCTGTTGATGTCACATTCTTTGAGGATACACTGTTTTTCTCGTCCACTGTGGAGGATCGTTCATCTGTTCAACAAATGTTTCCTCTACCATCGTGTGATCCCTTGGTTATTCCTGTTTTTATACCTCAAACTCAAAATGTGACTGACATTGTTCCTCCATCTCTTCTCACATATCAGCGTCGGAGACAATCTCAAGCTCAGAACAATAAAGATCCTCTAAACTCATCTCCTCCTCCATCAGCTCACCAGACCATGGATCCTTCATCATCCTCGTCTTCTAATGACTCAGATGATAATTTGCCCATTGCCCTTCGGAAAGGTATTCGTTCTACTCGTAATCCATATCTTGTTTATAATTTTTTGAGTTATCATCGTTTGTCTTCTACCTATTTCTCTTTTGTTTCCTCCTTATCCTCCCTTAAGACTCCTAATAATATTTATGAGGCACTTGATCATCCTGGATGGTGTCAAGCCATGGTTGATGAAATGCAGGCCCTTGACCACAATGGTACTTGGGACCTTGTTCTTCTTCCTCCGGGTAAGAAGCCTGTTGTCTGCGAATGGGTTTATGCTATTAAGGTTGGTCCTACTGGTGAAATTGATCGTCTAAAAGCTCGTCTAGTAGCAAAGGGATATACTCAAGTTTATGGCATTGATTATTGTGATACCTTTTCTCCTGTGGCTAAAACTAGTACCGTTCGTATTTTACTTGCTATGGCTGCCATTCGTCATTGGCCACTTTACCAGTTGGACATTAAAAATGCATTTCTTCACGGTGATCTGGAAGAGGAGATATACATGGAGCAACCTCCTGGGTTTGTTGCTCAGGGGGAGTCTGGGTTAGTGTGTACGTCGTTCCCACTATGGCTTGAAACAATCACTAGATTTTCTCTCTCACATTTAACAGAAACGTTGACCACTCGCCTTCTGCGTGTCCCGGTACCTCAAACTCAAGAAGCACATGAACTAGTAGAACCATCTGTCATGGTTGCCACACGAGGAAGAGGAGGACGTGGCACTAGAGGAGGACGAGGAGGTCGGGGACGTCCTCAATGCACATACTGTAAAAGGATGGGTCATACTCAAGAGAATTGCTACTCCTTACATGGTTTCCCTTCCAAAACCGCCAATATTTTGAAGACTGAAACTTCCACTTCAAAGACGGAAACTTCCACTTTTATGTTTTCTGAAGATGAATATCAAAAGTATTTAAGGTTAAAGTCTAACAGCTTGGCACAACCATCTCAATCTCCCAATACATCAACAACCTGCGTTTCTCAATCTATGGAAGGTCAAAATTCATAGGTAATTGACTCATATGCTTCTGATCACATTTCTGGTAATACCTCTTTGTTCTCATCTATTTCCTTTCGAGAAAAACCTCATTTCATAACCCTTGCAAATGGATCTAAAACTTTCTCCAAAGGAGTCAACCATGTTTCGTTGTCTCCCTCCCTCAATCTCAACTCAGTCCTTTTTGTCCCTAATTGTAGTTTTAATTTAATTTCCCTAAGCCAGTTGACCAAAATGTTAAATTGTTCAATAACCTTTGACCATAAATCTTTTGTTATACAGGAGTGTGGTTCGGGGAGACAGATTGGAGAAGGATATGAAGCTGACGGATTATACCATTTTGGATCTCGTCCAAGGGTGTCCTGTGTTGCTGCTCCTAATCCTAAAATGCTACATGATCGACTTGGCCATCCTCATTTGTCCAAATTAAAAAAGATGTGTCCTGAACTTAGTGGTCTCCAAACCTTAGAATGTGAGTCATGTCAATTAGGAAAACATGTTAGATCTTCCTTTCCTAAAAGGTCTCAATCAATATGTAATTCTAGTTTTTCCATCATCCATTCTGATATATGGGGACCTAGTCGTATCTCCTCATTTGGTTTTAGATATTTTGTTACCTTTATTGATGAATATTTAAGATGTACTTGGGTTTATCTTATGAAAATCGTTCTGAATTGTTAGCTATTTTTATATCTTTTTTGAATGAAATCAAGAATCAATTTGGTCAAGTAATCAAAATATTAAGAAGTGATAATGCAAAAGAGTATTTCTCATCGTTCTTTTCTGCCATCTTGAGTTCCCATGGTATCTTACATCAGTCTACTTGTCCTCATACACCGAAGCAAAATGGTATAGCAGAACGCAAAAATAGACACTTGGTTGAAACTGCCCGTACCCTTTTGCTTGGTGCCTATATTCCTGTCCATCACTGGGGGATGCCATCTTAACTGCATGTTATCTTATTAATAGGATGCCCTCCTCCTCTCTTGATAATAAAGTCCCTTTCTCCATTTTGTTTCCTAATGTTCCTCTCTTTCGTACATCTCCCCGAGTGTTTGCTGTGTATGTTTTGTTCATGACATGTCTCCAGGTTTAGACAAACTCTCCGCTCGCGCTCTCAAATGTGTCTTCTTAGGCTATTCTCGACAAAAAGGATATCGGTGTTACTCTCCTGAAACTCAGAAGTATTACATGTCAGCCAATGTCACATTCTTTGAACAGACTCCTTACTTCTCTCCATCTGTTCAGGATGTTTCTATCCTCCAGTCGGTCCTTCCTATTCGAATGGCTGAGTCAAATAGCTCCACTGTCTCTATCATTCCAAGTCTTGATCACAATCCTTCTACACCCTTTCTCCACATACTAAGATCATCCCACACAGGGCCCCAATGGATAGTCCACCTCCCCAAGACAATGGTGAATCTCCTACTTCAGATTCTTCTCCCTCGTCACCTCCTCCCACGCCTCCTGGTGAAAATGATTCAGCATGGCCTATTACCCTCAGAAAAGGTACTCGTTCCACTCGAAACCCTCATCCCATTTATAATTTTCTAAGCTATCATCGATTGTCGCCCTCCTATTTTTCTCTTTTATCCTCAGTATCCTCTGTTGTTATACCCAAGAATGTGAAAGAAGCACTTGACCATCCTGGATGGCGACAAGCTATGATTGCAGAAATGCAGGCTCTTGACCACAATAATACTTGGGAGCTGGTGCCTCTTCCCCCAGGCAAAAAGGCGGTTGGTTGTCGATGGGTGTATGCAGTTAAAGTCGGCCCTGATGGTGAAATTGATCGGCTCAAAGCTTGGCTTGTTGCAAAAGGTTACACTCAGGTTTATGGTCTTGATTATTGTGACACTTTCTCTCCTGTAGCCAAGATGACTACTATTTGCCTCTTCTTTGCCATGGCAGCCATTCGTCATTGGCCACTTCATCAATTGGATATCAAGAATGCCTTCCTACATGGTGATCTTGAGGAAGAAGTTTATATGGAGCAACCTCTTGGGTTTGTTGCTCAGGGGGAGTCTGGTATGGTATGCAAATTGCATTATGGCCTCAAGCAATCCTCACGTGCTTGGTTTGGAAAGTTTAGCTCCATTGTTCAAAAATTTGGGCTAAAACGCAGTGAAGCAGACCATTCAGTTTTTTACTGTCATTCTTCTCTCGAGAAATGTGTTTACTTAATAGTATATGTTGATGATATTGTCATTACAGGAAATGATGTTGTTGGGATATCTCAACTAAAAGAGTACTTGTGTAGACATTTTCAAACCAAGGATCTTGGAAGTCTCAAATACTTTAGGCATTGAAGTAGTGCAATCAAGAGATGGAGTTGTAATCTCCCAGAGGAAGTATGCTCTTGATATATTACAAGAAACATGCATGATTGATTGTAGACCGGTAGACAGTCCCATGGCCCCAAACCAGAAATTAAGGATAGAAGAAGGTGAATTATTCTCCGATCCAGAGAGGTATAGGAGGTGGGTTGGAAAACTGATTTATCTCACTATTACAAGGCCAGATCTATCCTTTGCAGTTGGAGTGGTTAGTCAGTTCATGCAGGCTCCATGTGTTGACCATTGGAATGCTCTCATTCGCATTCTAAGGTATGTAAAGAAGGCTTCTAGGCAAGGATTGCTATATGAAGATAAAGGTAGCATTCAGGTCTCTGGGTATTGCGATGCAGATTGGGCAGGTTCACCTATTGATAGACGGTCTACTACATGATATTCTGTTTTTCTGGGAGGAAACATTATTTCATGGAAAAGTAAGAAACAGAATGTAGTAGTTAGATCAACCGCGGAAGCCGAGTATAGGGCAATGGCATCACTAACATGTGAACTTATATGGGTGAAACAATTCCTTCAAGAGGTTAAATTTTGTGACATCCATACTATGAAGATGTATTGTGACAATCAAGCTGCTCTCCACATTGCATCAAATCCAGTGTTTCACGAGAAGACTAAACATATAGAAATTGATTGTCATTTTGTTCGTGAAAAGTTGTTGACTAAAGAAATATGTACTGAGTTTATTGGGTCAAACGATCAACTCGCAGATGTATTGACCAAGTCATTAAGGGGTCCTCGGATTGAGTTTATTTGTTCCAAGCTTGGTACATACAATTTGTATGCTCCAGCTTGAGGGGGAGTTTTAGGATATTTATCCTGTTTTATCATCATTATATTGTGTTAAGGGTTACCCTATTTATCATGATTATATATTGTCTAGGATTACCCTATTTATCATGATTATATTGTGTCTAGGTTACCCTATTTATCATGTACTTGTGTATCAATTTATTCTTATAAATAGAAGATTGTGAGAGGGATCAATCAAGCCCTCTAGAATTATTTTACAGTTTAATTCTCAAGTATGTTTTTAAAAATTTTTTATTTTCTAAAAGGTTTTTCTAGTAGATGTTACTGATCACCTTTTACATTTTTCTGCAAAGTTTCTTGTGTTTCTTTCCAGCGAGCTTTTTCTGGTCAAGTGTCATTGGAATGGCCTTGCCTTGTGCTCTTTGAACATTTTGTTTCCCAACAACTATTACATACTTTCACCAATTTTAACAAGATTGACTAATGTTACATATGTTCGAGCTTGAGAACAGTGTTAGAGATATGGTTTGACTTGACAGAAAGAAACATATTGAAGATTGATTGCTAATTTGACATAGAGAATGTCTACTAACCTTGTCATTATTTACTAAGTCTCTCTAAGAGGTGTTGTGTTGATAATATTTGTAATAGTCTTGTCTTATATAATAGATATCATGAGCTTGAGGGAGAATTGTTAGATGTCTGATTTGATTACATAAAATAGAGACAAATGATTTGATAGAGAAACATCTTACTAAATTTTTTACATTATTAGATATTGCTTTGTTTTTTATCATTGTTCATTATATTCCTTAGTTTTTCTCTCCTTAACATGGTTCCAAAGCATTATATTAGGACACAACCTCCTATTATGAAGGTCCATAGAAGAAGAAACAAGGGAAAAGGAAAATGCAGCTATTTGTTTTAATTCAAGCAACTTGAAATCTGTTAGTAGTTACGTTTGTTGTTGTGTTGGGAAACTTGTATACATATAGGTGTTTTTTCAGGTTTGGGGGGAGGGAGAAAATTAGTTGATTAGTGGGAGGATTCTGGACCCTTGAAGTGCAAGTGGTGTGTCAGTAAAAGAATTTCTAAAACTTCTATATGCAATTCTCAGTTTCTTTGAGTTTCCTTTCCCGTTTTGAGTTTCTAATCCAGTTTCTATAAACTGGTATCAAAGCTTTTTCCGGGCTTTGTGGGTACGACTGTAGCAAATGGGCTTCAGTTACCAGAGGGTTTTGAAGCAAGATTAGATGCAAGATTGACCCAAATGGAAGCAAATTTGGCTCAAAGATTCTTGAAAGAAGGAAACGGAAAAAGTGCAAGTGCAGTAACTATTGTGAAACAGATGGTTTCAACTGAGGTTGCACTGCACTGGAGGAGTCAGTGGGTTAAGAGTTTGGTGGAACTAAGAGTTGCGATTTGTGGAGGACATTGGATATTCCAGTTTTTAGGGAGAAGATGCTATGGGGTGGATAGGTAAAGTGGAAAGATATTTCCAACTGAGAGGTGTGCAAGGAGAGGAGAAAATGGAAGCTGTTATGGCTGCAATGGAAGGAATTGCCTTATCTTGGTTTCAATGGTGGGAAATGTGCAATCCAAACCAATCTTGGGTTGTTTTGAAGAACGTACTTATCCATAGGTTTCAACTAGTCTTGACGGGAGAACCTTTTGAGTCATTGCTGGCTTTTAAGAGTTTCTCTACTAAGAGGAACAAAGGAATTGATAACATGGTAGTAGCTAAGTCAACACCACCTAGTTAATTGGCAGAGGCAAATTCTTTTTCTCAATCCGTTACCGGCAAGAGCAGTAATGAGGAAAAGGCTTATAGTTATGGCCACAACAGAGACAACATTAAAAAGTTAATGTTGGAAGTCTTACATCGACTAGAGATAAGACCAATTTATAATATATAAGTGGGTGCAAATCTCACTTTACAAACCGATTTTGTGGGGTTGAGTTAAACTTAAAGTTTACTTCTTAATATGGCACCAAAGTTAGGTTAGAACCTATCCTAGCGAGATTTGTTGTTTGTTGGACATGTTCCACCTGTTATTGGACCACCCATTAATCTCTAGTTTCACGCTTGAGATGTATATACCTCAGCATGAAGGGGTGTATTGGAAGTTTCACGTCAACTAGAGATAAACCAATTTATAATATCAATTTAGATGGTATCTAGAGCCTAAAGTTCTTTTTGAGATATGAGTGAATTTTGTGGATTTTGAATTAGTCAAATAGTTGAGAGAGAATTAAAAGAATTATGTAGAGAAAGAAAAAAAAGGTGTTTATTATGAAACTAAGAACCAAAGAAAACATTGAATATAAGGTTTTTAGGCTACTTAATAAATTATAGTTGTTTTAGTAATTTAGAATGGGGATCACTATGAGGATGAGGACGTGGAGGATATGTGCATATGCATCCCTATCTGTGTACTCAATTTAAAAACTTTGGTATTAATCATACCTATATATCCAGTCTATACATAGAAATTTCTTGTCAAAATTGGGTCGGGTTCGGAGAATGGCATAGAGCTGAGTTTTTTTTCCATGCCTAATAGCAATACATCACAATACTCGATAAATATTATTCGGTATCCTTTCTCTCAATTTCATCCTTCAATTCCTAAAGTCCTTTAAGTATTTTCTTGAGCATTTTAGGCTGTTACAATGCTCATTCAATGAGTTCATAGTTCCGGTACTTGTCTTTTTTCTTTAATAATTAAATAATTTGGCTACTAAGGACTGAGTTCCCTTTCTCATTTGTAAATATATGTACAATGATGTTTGTGATTTGACTCGCTGGTTATTTGCACTACGAGCAATGCAGGAAGTCGTTAATTAGAGAGGCGCAGCTAGCTTTCAACTCAAAGATTCCCGAGTCATTGAGAAAGGATTTGATTGAACGACTCAAACCTTTATCCAAGAAAACAATACAATTTTAAGGACCTTGATCTGAGCATGCGTAGGAGGTAAACTATTAGTATGCTTATACAAATTTTCCGTTCTGTCTTTAAATCAGTTAGTGCTTTGATATTTTCTTTATCATTTTGAAAATATTGCAGCATGTTGATCTTGTCTTGATAGTGAGGCGTGGTGTGTATACTCTGTATTACTAATTATTGTAGTGATGGCGTTACCCTTACTAGGATACTAGTTTGGGTTTGTGACATACTAACTCTTTGAGCTAGTGCTGGCGGTAGGAGGAGGAGAATATGGAAACTTGTTATCATCGAAGTTTGGCTTTGTTATGCTTCTAGTTTCATGCATATTTGAGCTAGAAGTCCAGATTTCATGTCTTGCCACAAGTTTTCATTCTCTATGTAGGCTATGAAGTTGTATTGAATCTTGAGGAGAGCATGCCAGGAATTCTATTCATTCTGTACAATCTACTTTAGTCATGTGTACTGGAGCAAAATCTTAATTTTCTATAAAATTGCTCAAAAAATTTTGCACCGAAAAAGTGGCTGTGCATGACTTATGATACACGCGTTATCCAATGACTTCTATATCGATATTTTCCGTTGAAAAAGCATAACTCTCAATTTTTAGATTTGTGATTCAGTTTTTGATGGCCATCAGCGACTAAGTAACTTGGTTAAAAAATCAAGAAACTGTAGAATGTCTTAGAAGCTGCAAATATTTTAGTCGATAAAAGAAGTCTCCACTCAAATATTCAAACTCATCTGTAAGTTGTGCGGCTAAATGATACAACTGTGGCTGAAGAAAATGAAGATAAAAAGATAACCAGTCCACTGAAGCGACACTCCTGTATATTTTGGTAAGATTTTTGCTTCCTGCACCCCATGATTACTAGCTGGACATCCATGTTATCAACAAAAAACTAAAATCATTGTCACTGTATAATCATTCTTGTTATTGTGTCTTCTTCTTTGGTGCATTTTTATTGCACTCACTCTGTCGGTGTACCCATGTCGCCACGTTAAATTGATCTACAACTCTAATTTATTTTTGAAAAAGCCTGTTTTTAAGATGTTCTCTTAAATAGGGGTAAAAAAAAAAAAAATTTCAACTCTCTAAATATCCTTTCAAATGAGTTAGGTCAAGTTAAGATGAATTTGACATTACAGACTTTAATTAGTTTTTAAAAATAATATTTATGTACACATAAAATCATATATTTTATTAAATAGTATAATATATTATAATTTTTCATATTTTATATCATATTTATTGTTACATTATTAATATATATATATATATATATATATATATATAATTTAATATTAACTATAATTTATTTATTAATTTCCAATTACAGAATCTGTGTTATAAATTATATACATTAAAGTCCGTTTTTGTGAAGATAAGTTTAAAATTTATTAAGCACTTAGATTTTTTTTTAAATTTTTTAAGAAAAATATGCTAAGAAAAACATATATGATAAGGTTAATTTGATATTATTATAAAAAAATAAAATGAAAAGAAAAACAAATTAATATTATCTTATATGTTCTTCACTTAATTTAATATTATTATAAAAAGATGAAAAGGCAAATAAACTAACATTATCTTATATGTTTTTATTAATATGCGTTAAAAATAATTGTCTTATTTTAATAAATATTGCTATAAAGTATAATTGTGTTAAGAAAAATTATCTTATTTTAAAAAATGTTATAGTATATAATTGTGCTAAGAAGAATTATTTATTTTAATAAATGGTATTATATGATATATTTTTTATTTTATATTGTAATCACATTTATTTGATAAACATTTAATTAAAAAATGGTATTTTTATTTTTTATTTTTGTAAAAGAGAAAATTGTAAGAAAGGTCACCAGCAGTTTCAGATTTATAATTTTATTTTAATAAAGATTCTGTAATTTACTTATTAACTTTATTTATTTTCAATGTTTATTTTAATTAATGTTTAAAGTAACACTAGCTATTTATTTTCAGTATTTATTAAAGTTAATTAAATTATTTATTTTTAATATTTATTTTGATTAACGTTTTATATTGATTAATATTTATTTTAATTAACTTTTTATGTTGATGTTAATATATTTATTTTTAGTTTTATATATTATAATTACCGTTAATGTTATAAAGTGTATTTCTTTTATTAAATGTAATAAGAACTTATGTAAAATTTTACAGTGAAAAAAGTGTGTGAATTGTGTTGTTATTGATTTTTTAATTAATATTTATGTTTTCTTATATTTGGAGAAATAAAGTAATATAGATTTATATTCATAGGATAAAAATAAAGAAGGGTAATATTGAAGAAATGTAAAAAAATATGTATATCAAAGTATTTTTCTTAGAGTTGTATGAGGAGATTATTTGTATTTAGTTATGTGATAAGTTAAAAGTAATTAGATTTGCAACAAATTAAGAGTTAATTGTATTTTTTGAGGTTTACTCTTTCTACCACCACAGGTTTCTTCTTGCACATCTCATTCTCATTTTGCACTCCAGTTAAAAGGTTTTTCCTCATTAAATTAATATTAGTTGAACAACGCATCTTATACCTTCTCACTTTTTAAAAATCCTAATTTTGTAGTCTCTACCCCCTTACTTTTCTTTTTCAACAATTTGTTTTATTTTTTAACAATTTTTTTTATACATAAAAAATATTACAAAAATTATTAAATTTTGTAAAATCTACACAAATAAACATTTACAATGCTCAGAAATTAAAATCTACAAAAAAAAATTAATAAACTAAAAACAAAAATTAAAAGAGTTGAAACGCGAAAGCTTGAATGGATGTGAGAAATTCGTTTAGCCTTTAACGAATCTCGACATCCGTGGATGGATCTCAAGATTCGTTGAAGACTGAACGAATTTTTCATATCCGTTCAAGCCTTTACGTTTCTCTTCTTCTTCCTCTTACACAACACACCACATACATACATTTGCAGAGCACATATACGAAAAGAAGGAAGCTTTAACCACAAAAATGTGCAAGAGAAGAATAAACAAAGAGAAAGAGGGAGGGGGTAGTGGCTCTGTGTGTGCAAAGAAGAGAGGAAGAGAGAAAATGAAGGGGCGGGGGCTCTCTGTGTGAAGAAGAGAGAAAGAGAGAAAGTGAGGGGTGGGGTTTGTGTGTATTTAGAGAAAGAAAAAAAGTGAGGGGGTGGAGGCTGCAGAATTAGGATTTTAAAAAAGGTAAATAAAGTTAAATGGTAAGAGTTAAAATTTTTTAACTTATGATATTTTTGGAATAAGAAAAGATCTGGAAAGGTGTAGGGAGCAGTTGAGGTGGTGGAGGGAGTGACTCTCGTATTTTTTCTTTTAATCAAAATGATTATTTAAAAACAAAAAGAAGACTCATGAGCTGGTCTTGACCCACAAGATTTTTGGGAATATTTTCATCTAGCGAGCTTTTTCAATGGGGACCTTTTAGTCTTGTGAATTTTTCTGATCCTAACCCATATGAGTAGTGCTGTCAAAACGGGTCATCCGGTCCAATCCGACTCAGCTCACCACGGGTTGGCCACATAGTGAGCCAACCCAACCCGACTCACTTATTAATGAGCCGAAAATATTTCCCAACCATGTAAAGGATCTAGTAGGTTGGGTAGCTTTTGCTATCTTTTATCCATTTGGATTTTTTATGCTCCTGATGTTTTGGGTCATCCCGATAATTATATACCTGTTAATCCGGTGCCCACCCTGCCTTATATTGTGCTGGAATGGTATTTCCTATCGATCCATGCCATTCTTCGTAGTATACCTGATAAATCGGGAGGTGTAGCCGCAATAACACTAGTTTTTATATGTATGTTGGCTTTACCTTTTTGTAAAAGTATGTACATGCGTAGTTCAAGTTTTCGCCCTATTCACCAAGGAATATTTTGGTTGCTTTTGGCGGATCGCTTACTACTAGGTTGGATCGGATGTCAACCTGTGGAGGCACCCTTTGTTACTATTGGACAAATTCTTCCTTTTGTTTTCTTCTTGTTCTTTGCCATAACGCCCATTTCGAGACGAGTTGGAAGAGGAATTCCTAATTCTTACACTACGGATGAGACTAAGATGTGAAAAATTCTACAACCAATCATTTACGTATTACACCAAGAATGAATTGACAAGCACATTCGTTTTAGAGTGGCTATGTTGATATAGCTTAGAAAAGGGAAAAGAGAGTGACAGAACTGAAAAAATGACCTACCTTATTTCATAACCTATATCTTCGCTTTCATTGGTTTTCCTTTGTGCATAAAGTTGTTGGTCTTGGTGTGGCTAGCTTGTTTGGTGTATATGGCTAGTCAGTTTCTTATCTCGCCCCCTGGTTTGTAACGACAATGAAAGCTTAAGCTCTTTTATGGGACATTGGGATTGCCCTTTCGCAAAAATACCACTTCGAAAGAGTAGATGTTGCGCTATGATATTACGTCCCATGCGAATTTATTAGATGAGAGCGAAAACCAAAAAGAACAACATTCAATATCCATCAATTTCAAATCGTAAATATATATCAATATAACTACAGGATGGAGGTCCTTTGTTTTGGCAGCAACTATTCCGTACCGACTAACAATGTAAAAAAAAAGACTAATACACAATAGCTAGCTCATCAACGTAATTGAAAGAAAGGATTGTCGGTTAGATTCAAGGTATGCCAGTAGATTGATTCTACTCCACTTTCCATATTGGCTTAGTGTTACATCTATCATTGGTGTCTATTTTTTTATATTATTATATATATAAGAGAAAGTCACTATAGTGAGTGGTCTGTCCCACGGATTGGTGGGTTAAACGGGTTGGTTCACTAGTTTATTTAATGATAATTTTTTCAATTAAAAAAAATAACAATTTTTTTTAATTCAAATCTAAATAAATTTCAATTTAAATTGATGTTAAATTCTAAAAACAATTCAAAATAAAATAAATATATAATATAATCTAAAACCATCTTAAACTCTAAATATAATCCAAAAAAAAAATACAAAAAACAAAATTAGGTGGATTGACGAGCTAACTTGACTCACCACGGGTTCAACCCGAGTGAATTGGGATTTTAGTGAATTGGCCTCAAAATTGGCCCAATCAAAATTTCAATTATTTTCCAACCCAATACGGATTGAACCTGTGGTAGACTGGATTAACTCACGGAATCCAATCTATTTTGACAACATTACATATGAATCAGAGTCAAATTATATGATAGAACCAAATTGACATATATACTAACCATATTAATATACTTAATTTTTTTCCTAAAATCAATTATATTTATATCACTAAAATTAATTTCTTAATTCAAAACACAACATATTTAATTTACTAGAAAAATGTTTTGCAAATAATAACCGGTATATACTAGTCAAATTTACTACATATTCTCACCATATTTTGCTCGCAAGTAATTTTCTTCGAAAACTACACCATTAACATATTCTCTTTTATATTTATTTCTTTAATATATTTTTTTTCCATATCTAAGCTAGTTAATAATTTTACTCAAAAATATCACGTGATTTCATACCTAATAAAACCAAATCCTATTAGACTCAATCATATATAGTTTAGTTTCAGTATATGAAACTAAGAATGTTCACTCCATTGAAGGAATTTTTATACTATAAAATCAAGCCAACCATTTGAATAAATTTAAGAATATCAACCTCAACATCCAAATATTTGTATTTATCAAAATTTTATTTCCTCTGGTTAATTTATTTATCATCTTCCTAATTCATTCTTATAATGTCATGAATCATCCTTTTCTTAATATACCACAAAACCTCAATAAAAAATTCCTTACTCATTAACTAAATATTTCCTATATTCCACATAATCTTTGAATACAGCTCAGATGTCAAAATACCTTTTCTCCTTTAAAAAAATTAATATAATAATATTAAAAAAATATCCTATATATTTCATATCGGTCTTCAAACATTTAAGATCATAGACTTTCAAAACACTTTTCTCCAATTCTTTATCTCCGATTCTAACAAAAATATATAATAATCATAATAAAAAATAATTAGCTAGAGAAGAGTTACCTTATTTCTAGTATTTGAAATATAATTTTATTTAGTTGTTCAACCTCCCTTCTAATATGGTAATTTAGTTTTATTATTATTATTATTATTTCTCTTAGTTGTTAAATAATTATATTAATTTATTTCTTTTATTATCATTTGTATAGTAAAATTATCGACATGTTAACTTTATTTCTCCTCTAAAAGTATCTATATATATTTTTTTTTAAAAATAGTACTTAACATAGACATTTCACTTGCATCAATAAGTATACAAATTTAAATTATAATTAATTATTTTTGAAGTTACTTTTATTAGTATTATTACAATTCGTAAGGGTTATCGGCATTTACTAATTATTATTCCTCTTCATTTTTTCACTATTCCTTTGTGTTGGTTGATTCATATGATTTAATGAATATTGACTTTTTATAGGATTATCGAAGTTCATTCTGTTGGAACAGGAAAAGAACGAGCGCCTGGAAAACGAGCGTTTGGAGAACAAGCGTTTGGAGAACAAGCATTTGGAGAACAAGCGTTTGGAGAACAAGCGTATAAGAACGAGCGTGCCTAACCGAACGCTACAAACCAACAGAGCACTGCAGCACTGACACCAGAGGACGACCCAACAGGACACGAGCAACACCGAATGGTCAAGCCCTTTGCACCGAACGATCAAAGGAGGTGAGCAGAGAAAGAAAGAGAAAACTCAAACGCACAAAATTTTCGTATATTCACATTGATCTCCGAATCCAATTTACAAGAACAGAGGTCCAATATTTATAAAATGAAAAGCAACTGCCAAGGACAGTTAATCAACAACTGTTCTGGCCAACTAACTAACTAACGCTTGGCTTAACTCTAACACTCCCCTCTAAGCCGAGCACTTACAGGTAGCACCCATCCTTGCAAGCCTATCTCGCACACCACGTTGAGACCGAACGGTGTGTGACCGAACGTTGTGTTTTGGACTCATAGAACTCACACTTGTCCGTCCATTGAGCAACTGTTCCTGCCAATCACGTAACAAAGGCGGATGCCAACTTGCGCGAGTTGTGCGACCAAGACCGAGTTTGAAAGAGCGACGGAGAGACATGACCGAACAGTTTGAGTGCGGTTTCCAGTTTGACGCTCTTGAGTGACGCCTCGCTCGGTTGAATGAATGTTGTGGTCGGGTGTGGCTGAATGACGTGACTGAACGATGTTCGCCATGTCTCGGTTCACCAGTGACTCCCTGTGCTTCTTTGGCAGCATTCCCTTCAACGATTTTCTTCTTCTTCCCAACTGGAATGTCAACTAGCTTCCAGATTCCATTCTTCCTAACTGAATCAACTTGTTCTCTCATTGCATCCTTCCACATGGATTTCTTCAAGGCCTCGGTTTGACCGATCGGTTTTGCACCTGCAAACATAGCTACGTGCACCAGACCTTCCTCAATACCAGTCCGTGTATTAGTATTCATCTTGCAGATTCTTCATACATTACAGACTTCACTAGGTTGATCTGAAATGTTTTATCCTTCGAGATCTTGCTCCTTAAGATCAAGTTTTTCTTTCTATCAAACACTTCAACCTTATTGAAGCCTCCCATTACTACTGTAAAACCCTTTTAAATTAACTGGCTAATACTCAGAAGATTGTACCTTATTGCAAGCACAAACAACACACCAGGTAGAATGGCACGCGAGCCATTCTTCCTTCTGATAACCACATCACCAACTCCCTCTACCTTTGAAGTGTTGTCATCAGCAAATTTCACCACACTCTTCTTGGTTTTATCAAAATTTACCAACCATTTCCTGTGGCAAGTCATATGATTCGAACATCCCGAATCCAAATACCATAGTTTATCTTGAGAATGTGAACTTACTTTAGATGTACTTGTCATCAATATGATGGGTTCTTCTGAATCAAACTCCACTTGAGCTGCGTAGGCCTCCTTTCCATGACTCTTCTTCTGTTCTTCCTTTTCAGCATAGCACTCACTAGCGTAATGTCCATACCTATGACAATTAAAACACTCAATTTTCCTCTTGTCCTTCTTGTGGAAATTCTTCTTAGATTTGCCTTCCTCCTCTATTGAAGACTCATTCTGGTCATCTTTGTTCTTATCTTTTCTCCACTTTCCTTTACCATTTTTTCCTTTCTATTTCTTGAATGTCTTCTTCTCTACATGTTGAGCCTTCAATGCCTGCTCCTCGAGTTTGATGGGATTTCTTTCCCACATCCTCATCTCATACGCCTCCAGAGAGCTTTGAAGTTTTTCTATCTTTAGTTTTCAAGATCTCTCGACTCCTCAATTGCTACCACAATATGATCAAACATCGGAGGCAGTGACCGCATAACTTTCTCAATCACCATGAGATCAGTAACAGTGTCACCACAACCTTTCATCTGGTTAGCAATTGACAGTATTTTGTTGAAAAACTCACTCACCTTATCACCATCCTCCATCAGTAGGTGCTCGTACTGTCTCCTCAACGCCTGAAGCTTTACCTTATTCACTTTTTCCCCTCCGACATGGCAGCCCACCAAGATGTTCCAAGCTTCTCTTGTTGAATCCGCATTTTGTATCTTCTCAAAATGCATATCGTCCACACATTGATTGATAATCAGCAAAGCTTTATCATCTTTCCTCTTAAACTCCTCTTTCTCTGTGTCGCACAAATCAAACGCAGAAACCAATCCCTCCATCACGCTGCTGACATCTTGAACATGAAACAAGACACGCATCTGTGTGCTCCACCTACTCTAGTTCTTGTTTGTGAGAACAGGTAGATTAACAGACATATCTCTACTGGCCATTTTTCACACGCTCGATCTTTCACCAAGAAATACAGTCTTGATCTTCTTCACGCTTCAATCACCTTTCCTCACAGCCTCCTTCAGACCCTTGATGATTTCTGAAGCTCCTAAGTCACGAACCTGAAGCTCTGGATACCACTGTTGGAACAGGAAAAGAACGAGCGTCTGGAGAACGAGCATCTGAAGAACGAGCGTGCCTAACCGAACGCTACAAACCATTAGAGCACTGCAGCATTGTCGCTAGAGGACGACCGAACAGGACACGAGCAACACTGAACGGTCAAGCCCTTTGCACCGAACGGTCAAAGGAGGTGAGCAGAGAAAGAAAGAGTAAAACTCAAACGCACAGAATTTTCGTATATTCACACTGATCTCCAAATCCAATTTACAAGAACAGAGGTCCAATATTTATAAAATGAAAAGCAACTGCCAAGGACAGTTAATCAATAGTTGTCCTGACCAACTAACTAACTAACGTTTGGCTTAACTCTAACACATTCGAGGTTATAAGTCAAGAAAATACAATTAATTGCATCTAATATACTTTATTTGTCTTACTATTTAAATATAATGTAAAATATTTTAATTATTTGTATTTAATGTGCAGTATCCACATCAAACAATGAACTATGAGGCTGGATGTTACGTAATGAAGTACACATACACAATTATATTTACAAACATTAACAACGAGAGATGTAATAAAAATTCACTTAAACACTTTACTTATTTAATGTGAATTTTATGTTCCATTGATAATGTTCATTTTTTTAGTTATTCAACCATTCATCTTGAAAAATAAAAATATAGAATACATTAGAATGTAATGAACTACACTTTTTTAAAAGCATTTCTAATAAGTTGTAGAATTCTTAAGTTTATGTAAATATAAAACAAAATCTTACATGTCTTTTTTTTTTTACAATGTTTTATATCGTTTAATTATTAAAGAAATAATATGTTTGGAAATTATACATTGTGATACTATGATGATATTATTACTAATAAAAAAACCCACTAAAGTAAAAAAGAAATTCAAAAGAAAAAAATTGCTCACATATTATGACGATTATTTAATAACTATCATAAAATGTTTAATTTATAATGTTAGTTGACACTAATCCACTAGTATAGAAAAATCATTCTATATCTATTAAAAAAAGTTTTTTTATACTTGTTCTGAAACTCATATAAAAGTAGGAATATATAAAGTATTGACCTTTTATATTAGTTTCACAACTGACATAGAAAGTGTTACTTTTTATATTGATTAAAGGTACAATTGATATAGAAAAATCTCTCATTAGCCAAAATTATCAAACCTCTTTCTTGCCTTATAGATAAGGAAATTTTGAAGGTCTGTCACCATGAAACACCACTGTTAAACTTGCATCGCGCACTAACAGACACAAGCATCTCCTCTGCAGATTCTACAATCCATGGTGATAGCTTGAGCCTAAGCCTATACTTTAATCAAGGCCCTATCACTAGAGATATGGCAAGAAGACTCCAAGAGGACCTAGAAGACACCTCCAAGCAAGGAGAAGTGAAGAACTACTTCTTTGGAGCAAAGCCTAGAATGACTTTCGGATTGGTCAACGCCCAACACATAATAACCTCATCCACTCAACATGCGGGTGGAGATCCTTGCAGCCAGCGAGTGCAACTCGAGTTCTTTCTCATGTTTCATATTAAAAATGTGTTGTATACGTGTCATATGATCCACTCTTTGCGACTAATGATCAACTTAGTTGTTAGCACCGTGGGAAGGCTAGGATGGATCTATAAATCCACCTTCCTTACTCCAGGCTTTTTTTCTTCAGCAAAGTCTTGGCTAAAGAGAGATCTTGACCTCCTCTAGCCACCTTCCCTAGATAGGTTTCCTTCTACACTTCCTAGCTCACCCCCAAACACTATTCACACCTTGCATTGAGAGTCTTCCACCTTCTTTTAACCATTTTTATCTATATTTTCCACTACCTCCCTTCATCCTCTTTGTAACACCCCTAGAGGGATGCACATGTAAAAAAATGATAAATCTTACTTAACGCAAATTATGTAAAATCGTTCTCATCATTTACTCAAAATCATTTTTTAAGTATATACGCGAAAGCAAAAACCATAATTTAAACTATGTTCATACAACGCAAAATAAATTATAGCATATCCTTTACAAAAACACCAAGTCTGAGAAGACAATTAAAAGATACACAAAATTCAGAAGTTATTATTTTCCCGTATCTCGTTGAACTACTAGCCTTATCTGCAACATCATCTACTCATGTACAAGTACAATCATCGTAGGGGGACACCACAAGCACAACATGTAAGGTTGAGCAACCAGAAATAACATCATAGCACATAACACAATATAATAACATTAATTACAAACTATAGCAAGCCATCATATCATATTACTTAGTAGTAATAAGGTCATAACCAAACCATTCATAAACATATGTCGTTTCTTTGAACTTTGTCGTACAAATGTGCTTCACAAAATAAGGCGATTCAAGTTGCCCTCCATCGCAATTTCAGACCTATTTGTTAGCAAAATGTTGAAAGCATAGAAGTTTTAATGATGTCCAAATCAAGTCTCAAGAACTCACATTGCAAGAAGATCATTATGAAGATTTGTATTATTTGTGAAAAACTTTTGTAATAAGTAGATTTTTATATAGGACTTAAAGTAGTTTTTATTTCCATGTATTGTATGCTTTAATGTCTTTGGATTAAAAAATGCTTTACAATAATTGATTAGCTTCTTAGATAACTAATAATCGCAAAGAAGTTTTATAAAATGCTAAAAACCCATATGACCTCTAGTGAAGTACCTGAAAAACATTAGAAGGAGAGATGGGTGAGTGTCGAATAGTGTTAATGGAAATGTCTTTTCCCAACCCTTCTGATATAGCACGTTCTTCGAGTATGAGATTTATCAGATAATTGTTAAACATTCGGCTTCAAGTGATTGTAAACGAAATTTTGTAAGAACTTCCTTAGTTAAAGAACAACTGTTTAGTATGGGAAAATTCTTGTTATGTAAAGATAAAATGCAACTGTAGGTTTTATAAGAGAAATGTTTAGCCAAAGGTAAATAATAAATCACATATATTTTTATACTGGTTCAACAAGATTAAAGAACCGAGTATTCTCACACTCTTGGTATCCCTAATTAGTGAATAACCTTCTATTACCCTATACTAGTTGAGTATTTGCATCACTCCTGGTATCCCTAGTCAGTTAATAACCTTCTGTTTCCCTACACCAATAGAGTATTCACACCACTCTTAGTATCCCTTGTACTGAATAACCTTCCGTTACCCTAAACCAGTTGAGTATTTGCACCACTCTTGGTATTAGACAATCTTGGTATCCTCTGATATGTTGCCTAGATTTCCTTAACTCTTCAGAGTTTCAACAAGTATTTTAATTCTCTTTAAAATTGCAATCAATGATTGTTTACAAGTCGTTTATACTATTATTCTTGCATAGAGAATATGAGTTCAATACAATACAGTCTAGAGATTCTCTTGGTGTTTCTCTCTTTTCTTTTTTTTAAGAGAGGTGATTCAGGAGAGGTGCTGTTGGGTAATTTCTTGTCCCATGTAACCTTGCGGTTGATTGATGATACGAGGATGCAGCTTCAAATCTTCACGCTCATAATTTACAATAAATATGTGAGAAATTGATAGCGTGGTGAAAAAAAGGAAGTTATGATTGTTATTATTCATTCATTTTTAAGTTTTTGTTAATTTGATAAATGAAATGACATTTTCGTCACTAATAAATGATTTGACCATTTGGAAGGATGTTTGGCTAATAATTTGGTAATGGTGATTAGTATCTTACAAATAACTTGGAACCTTTTCTTTTTTTAATGAAAATAAACTTTGCCTTATGTGTAAGTGGAGGGATTCCTTGTCAAAATATTGTACATTTAATAGATTTGTTATCCATGCGAAGGAAGGAAACGACAATAAGTCCCCAGCCTAGGACTAATCTATTTTGTATTTAATATCAAACGTAAGACATCTGTTGGGAACAAAAAAGCACTTGAGGTTAACTTACAAGAAAGTTCTAAAAAATTTATCACTTACATTAGGAAGTATATTTGCTGTTTTATCTCAAATTATTGAAGGAAACTGGAGATAAACGTATTCTTGAACATTTATAATTTGCTCTTCGAACACGATAACAGTTATATTTATTTCTTTAAGCTTTCTTTTATAAGTCATCTAATAAAACTTGCATATTTTAATTATTTGTTTTAAGCACAATTATTGTTGTAGTAGTTATTTAAAATTTTAAGAGAAATTTTAATGTTTAAAATTGTATATTAATCATATAACTACTTGAAAAACCTAATCTAATTAAATATATAAAACAAAACAAGTTACATACACACGTAATATCTACGAATTTATTCGTATATAAATTATCGATGAATTTATCTTTATGTAATATTTAGAAATTTATCTGTATATAATTATTTACAAATTTATTTATCATTTATGATTATTTTATTTATGAATTTTTATCTATAAATAATCCATAGATAATGATATACTACCTAAGAAATTTCAGTCTTAGTTAGAGATTTCTACCATAGGTAATATGATTTTTTTTCTTGTAGTGATAAGATATTTCTCTAATAGAAGAGAGACTTGAACTTTTGACCTAAAATCACTTAAAACTTTTAACCATATCAAATAACATATTTATTATCACATTTATAATTCTTGCTCATACGGATCTTTTAATCAACCTGCTTAGAATAAAGTAACACAACAAGAACAAACATGTATAGAAACTACATAGCCCGGATCTTCAAGTAGATAGAACAGCATCTTAGGGTGGTGGTGTTGGAACTAAGCCTTAGGCTTGCGAAGAAGAACAACCGAATTGATCACATCATTTGTGGGGTGAAAGATGGTAAGAACCTCAAAATTCACCATGTCACGTTCTTCAATAACAGGGTACAAGAAAGCTCTTGACCCTTTTGCACTTCTCACAAGCAAAACTCCTCCCTCTTTCATATACTTCCTTATATGTCCCAAAATCTTCACTTTTGCTTCCTTATTCAGGCCAACAAGTGCTGCCAAAAAGATACAATCATATTGCCCCAACCTCTCGCTCACGTCCATGATGTCTTGTGTCACAAACTTCATCCTCTTCTCAAGTGCTACATCGGAAGCAACAATCTTTCGAGCCACTTCGTTTGCCTTCTCATCGTTGTCGAAGTTGTCAAAGTGTGTGGACTCCATGTGGTGAGTGGCCATTATGATGGAAGTGAGTGGCATTGGACCTGATCCCACAAAAGCGACTTTCTTTGCATTCACAATCCCATTCTCTTTCAGGATTTTGTTCTCCATGTGTGCTAGTTTCAAATAGTTCGAATAGTAAGGGAAAAGGGTCACATTCTTGAAGGGCTCGGGTGTGAGGCTTATGAAGGTTGAGAATTCAAGCTCTAAGAGTCCCTCGGCATGGCCACTGAGGTTAATGAGGCTCTCACGCATCTCTTGCACCTCTTGAGGCAAGGCTTCAATGTCAATGGATGAAGGGTGAGTGCAAAGTTTCACAAGATGAGTGAAGAGACTATTCACTTGCTTGCAAGGCCTAAGGGATTCAAGCTTTGAGATGCTTGCATGAAGTTGCATAATCTGAGCTATCAGAATCTCTTCTGGTATTTGACCTTCAATGTTGATGCTTTTGAATGAAGCCATTGCAAGATAAACTGATCTAATGTAATCACAGCACTGAGGTTTTCTGTTTGCCGTGTGGAAGAAAGTGAGAAAGCTTAAATTTATAGTTGCATAACGGATTCAAAAGTTCAACCTTATGTTGTTATTGAAATTCATACCAGTCAACTACGAAAGGATGTTTCATGCCTCAAGATTAACAATGTACACACATGAATGCATGATGGTGAAAGATATGTGTTGTCTGATAATAATATGAATATTTGGAATGATACAAAATTTTATACATCATATTTAACTGTGAAAAACTGAAAATATGTCTAAGTTGGATTATTGATGCCTAAGCTAGCAACGTATTTCCTATTTTTTATATGGGTAAATTATTTTTACAAAATTATTTAATTTGAAATGTCAGGTTTATAAGTAACCTTTTTAATTTAGTAAGTCCTTTAATTTAAATATTATAATTGTTATTATTCATTACGGTTTTATGGCTAAAACATATTAGAAATTAATAAATTGAGAATTTTTACTAGAAATAGTACATTGGAATTTGGGTTTAGAATAATATCTTTTAATAGAGTTTTTTTATTCTTTAATGGGTGATACTAATTAACGTTTTCCTTTTATTGTTAATATATTAGTATATACATATATAGTAAAAGACTATACTCTCCTATTCAATTAGAAACGGTTATATATAATGGATTTTTAAGTTATATTACTCTTCTATTCAATTAGAAACGGTTATATTAGTCTCCTTTTGAATTACAAACGGTTATATATCGAAAAAGAGATATTGACAAGAATTGAAAAAAAAAATTGTTTATTTGTGGCAGTGAATCTTCAAGCGTGTGGAAGTTGCAAGTCTCATTAATAATAAATTGAAAAAAATGAACAGAGACAGCATCTTAAGTTGTGTTTGGTTCTTTTCACACCCTCTATAGAATGAGAATGTTGAAGGATAACTGAAGCCTGCAATGTGTTCACACCCGAAAAGATGAATATTAGTCTAAGAATTCCTCTGCGGCATGGAGCATGCATGTCAACAATTGGAAATCTTTGAAAGATCTATTAATAAATAAACGTAGGAATATAGAGTAATCTGATAAGATGTATAAACTATTGTGTGATCACATGCTATGCTATTAATCCGTATAAATTAACTTTTGTTTTAGAACACTTATCTTCTGAAGATTTCAAAAGAATATAATAATTGTATGAACATTTTTCAGTATAAGGTCGTGGTTATCTGAAGAGGTTGGTAGTAATTCTTGAATACATCTCCATTTCCTTACTTTTTTTGTGAAAGTAGCTTCGTTTTTATGTGACTCTTCTTCTATTATTATAAGTTTTTCTAATTTTTTTATTTATTTGATTCTCTACAAAAAAAAAGTATAGTAATTTTTATTGACAGACACATGCAATTATATAAACCAATTTATAATCTGTCATACATAATTTTCGTGTTAAGTTTAAATGGAATTAAATTACAAATAGTATTATGCGCCATTGTAGTCTATACCTATACTTTATTCCAAGTATGAAAAATAAAATTATAAACATATGCTAGCATAAATTATGTCAGCATAATCAATTTTTAAGAATAAAAAAAGTACAACCAAATATATAAACTTATCATTATGTCACCGTTAACATGAAAATAAAATATTATTAAAAATTTCAAAATTTTATAGTTAATAATTCTTTTGTGACAATCTTTATAATTTCAATATTATATATATATATATATATATATATATATATATATATATATATAATTTAGTATGCTTAATATATATAATATATAAAAAATCATATTTCTAATCTAAGCCTCAATACAATACCTTTTGATCTTACCAATAGTGTGAATTGTGTAATTTAGACAATGGACAAAAGTTTATGAAGTGGTTTTATAAGTTTATGAAGTGGTTTTATGACACGCTATATGAGTTATCATTGATATACATTTGTTGTGTAGAGTGAAACACTAATTCTTGTGAGTTATTTTAAATTCAATAATCTAGTTATTAACTCTTATATTATTATGGGGATTGAAGTGATAAAATAAAAATCATGTCATCTTGTCTTGAGTTTTGGAGCTATAACTATAATTCTCTTCTATTGTATAATCAAGACTAAGAAGTCATTTGTTTTTGAATTAAGAGCATAAGAAAATAACTCTAAGAGAGATATGATGTCAGAACCTACACTAGAATAAAACAACTAATTGATTAAGCATCTAGACATATAGTTCATCATTGTTCATTCCTAACATTCAAATTTAATGCTTAATTCAAACTTTTAATAAGAAAAGGTCTAAGACATTAGAGTTCTTATTAATATATTTAGACTTATCTCTAAGAAATTAGGACTTGTCAAAAAATGGTGTGAATGTTAGGGTAGGAATTTGAAATATATTGTTTAGTGTTTTTCATATTGATTTGATGCATGAAATGTAACCCTAGGGAATCTTTACCATATAGTAATTTCATAAATTGTATTGCCTTTTCAATTTTAGATTTATTTCATACACATCAACAATTTTCATTCTTCTAAAGTTCTTAGCCTTAATTAGTACAAAAAATATTTTTTTGAACAATGCAAGTCTTTTTAAAAACAACGATATATGGACTTATCCACTTTATTATTTGTACGATTTTGTACACAAGCCAATTTTGTGACAGATTTTTGGCTTTACTATCGGGGACTAGTGATGAAGTGTAGGGTTTGGTGGGGATGAAGAGTAGGGTATGGTGTGGGATGAACAACAGGGTCTGGTGTGGATGAACAAAAGGGTCTGGTGTGGGATGAAGATGAGGGTCTATTGTGGATAGCACAAGAGGGTGTGTAACATGTGAGGACCCAACATACAGTGAAGTGAGGGCATGAAGGGACGATACTATTGTACGAACCATTATTATATATTGTGTCTGTCGTTTCCTCTTAGGTTTTGTTATCCCTTTGCCTTTATCATCACGTGATGGCCATTCTCCTATATGCAATGAACAAGTTAGAAATAAAATTTAATGAAATGATTGACTTATGCCATAAAAGATGGATATCTTATTTAGTACAAAATTAAGTGAATGTAAAGTTTATGCATACAACTTTTGAGCATGACATACATTACATCAGATGTTTTTAAATTAGAGTTTATCATTGTCGTCGTCGCCAAAATTGTCATTGTTGTCATCATTTGGTTCATCATAATCATCATCATCATCTTTGTCGTCCTGTTGTTGTTGTTGTTATTGTTTATGTTATTCCTCTTCTTCTTCTTCTTGTTTTTGTCTTTCTAATTCTTCAACATCACCATCATGGTCATGCAATACAGATACATGTTCAACTTCAATAATTTCATTGGCATAAGACATTTGTTCAACTTGGTAGGCAATATCCTCTTCAACGACATTTGAGTAAATGTGACTCTTAGGCTTTGTTTGTATTGCAATAGGAGGAGGCTCGCGGAGGTGCTTGCGTTTTACGCTCTTTGGATTTTCTTTTGCAGATTTGAATCGTGAGGAAGGGCATGTGCAAATCTAGTTTGCATGATAGCTTTCTGGTGTGCTTTGCAAGTTCTTCACCATTGTGGCATATATTGAGGCTTGCGCGAGGAAGAAGATGGTTTTGTGACTTTGCGAAGAAGGGCATGGATGTTTCGCATCTTAGTGTTCCATGGTTGTGCAATTTGGGGGTTTTCCATTTTCTGAATTGTAATTCAGATTTGTCCGAATTGATTTATTTGGTTGCAGGTTTTTGAAGATTTAATGTTGTGATTTGGCCTTCGTGGTAGCTCTAGGTTTCGCTATGGCTTTGAGTTGCGAAGATGGTGGCGGTGCGAACTATAAGTTTCATGGTGTGTGGTCTTTTTGGGTGCAGGTTTGGGTTTCGCGTGAAAGTTGCAACAGTTGTGAATCCTGGTCATGATTTGTGATTCTATGGCGGCCTGAAAGTGGCGTTGTAAAGCTTGCGGTTGAGGTAGCTGGTTGTTCATGGTGGCCGACACAAGGTGGAGACGCTACGGTGGTGCGACGATGATGGTGGCAACTTTAAGGTTTATGTGATTGTTGAAAAAGACGCTGACGTGGTAAGGCTGATGAAAGTGGAGATGATGTGGCACATTCTGGTTAGTCAATGGTGTGTTGAGGATCAGTACGCGTGGTATTACCTAATTGGTTGATTAAGTAAGTGGAGGATTGTGGATACATGAACATGTGTAGTTAATGTAGTTAATGGTAGAGGGTGAACTTAGACAAAGTAAGGGATACATGAGTAATTTGGTCTATTTTAGAAAGAGGACTGTACTTGTAAAAATATAGGGATATAGAAGTAAAATATGATGCTTTGGCCCATTTGCTAAATAAGGGGTGTATGTCGTAAAATCTTTTTTTCTTTTAGAATTCTGATTTTGATCCTTGTAATTTTGGATGGATTAATTTCACACTTAAAATGAATGAAACTTTAATGTCAATTCCATTAATCCAAAAATATTTATGCAACTAAAAATTATTTTTTAAATCTTTTTAATTTGTAAACCCAATAACTTCAGTTATCATAAATTTTTTCAAATCAACTATTTGAGTACAAGAATTTCATTAAAAGTTTGAAATTAAATTTAAAATGTGCATATAAATATGGACTCATCACCAATCTATAAAAAAAATTGAAAACTGTTCTATTTTGTAAGGGTGTAATGCCTATTAATTTTTTATTTGTAATTCATAAACCATCATAATAATTCTTTAGTACTGTAAATTGTTCAACTTAATTGATTATACATTGTATGGTCCAAGTCGAAAACTAATGTGACTTTCTCGTCTTTGTTTTTGTGTTTTTTTTCAAATATAAGCTGTGTAGCGCAGTATGCGTTGAGAACCTCGTAACATGCCCTATATTTCTTGAAAATATGTTATTTCCAACCACTAAAATCACATCATATTGTCGTAACAGTGAGCGGTTACCAACTATTAGAGTTTATGAAACAATATGGCAACAAATATTAATCTCATAATGATATAAATTTTTGATTTGGATCTGAGTGCTTTGCGACGCATAACTATAGTGAATGGAAATTGTACTATCATGTTTGTTGGTGAGGGATACCTAAAGTTCAGGTAAGGGTTCCCGTCACTGCGAGCAGCAACAGAACAATCTTTAAATCCCTATGAGTTAACTTTGCTTATGAATGATGATTTTCATTGTTGACTTTCTCTATCCCCACCACCACCACAACCATATGTCTCCCTTCCAAACGGCTACTTTTGTTCATGATCAAACCATCTTCATTTTCAAAAACAACCCTACATAATGCCTTCTTTCACCTAATTTCTACTTTACACCTAAGATTTTGTCTTAAATCTCAACTTCAACAACATCAATGTTTATATTTTCATCTAACCTATTCATTATTTTTTTTTATTTTTAGAAAAGTATTAGAACAATTTTTCGAATATTTCGAACAATTTTGACAAAAAGTTAGTAACTTAATTTGAAAAATAAATTAATAAATAATTTGATAACACTTAAAATGCTTTCTGTTTTAATTAATTATTAAATAAGGATGGGTCTTTTAACAAATATTTTGGGATACCTTATATAGATGTATAAAAGCTTTTGGGAATGTCAAATATATAAATTAATTTAAAAATTTATTACAATTTTAAATTATATATTATCAATCCCCGTTGAAACAAGATAATCAATTATTCTATTCGAAATCCTTTCAAAAACATTTTAATTGATTGTAGATAAACATAATCGACTAAAAACGCTAAACAAAACTCGTATGTTTGATTTTAACCTATATAATATGTTGTGCGTTGAATTAGATAAACACAAACAAAATCCAAAAAAGAAAAACAAAACACAAACTTTGAAACATAACTTCAATATCAATATCTTATCATCATCGAAACATCTTAATCTTCAATTAAGTCTTTTAAACATGTTCAACACTTTCTACCTGGTAGCACTTGTATTTAATGTGATGGTCATACTTGTCACAGAAACACAATTTGTTGGAGGTAAGATATGATGTAATGATTAATTACTTTTATTTTATTAGAATTTTATGATGTACAATATTTTGAGAGGTTTCGAATCTTAATGATATTGTATGTATTTGTATCTATAATAGTCTAATGGTATATCTATATTATTATATAGTTTTATTTAATGAAAATTATGATAGTTATAATATCTAATTGGCGCTATAGATTCTAGTAGAGGTTTATCGGTGATTTGTTGAAAATAGTTTGATATTAAAAATATTAGATTTTTGTTACAGTAATATAATTAATTAAGATATGCCCGAGATTGATTCTTTGCGTGATGATGGATTGGAAGAGACAAGAGTGCGGTGTCCATCAAATTGTATTATTTAATAAAATAAAAAGATGTATTAACTACTTAAAACCAGACACTAAAGTTTTTGGTTTTCCTATAATTGGCTCCTTACAAACTTTCACGATAGGAAAAAACCTTAAGTTTCACTCATTTTCAATTTGTAATATTTATTGTTTTTTTTTCTAAAACAATATCTAAAAAAAGAGACTGGATGAAAAAATGGTAATATTTAATTATTACATAGAATATTTAATATATAACTTTAAAAAATTAACTATATAGCCTATTATATATATTTTTAATGAATGTTTTCTGAATAATAAAATTAACATTTTAAAATTTGAAAAATAAGGAAAGTGACCTATGGGGTTGTTGATTTTGAATTGTTGAAGAATGTAATAAGAATAATGCATGTTGGTGTGCATATAGGCATGCATATAGGATAAAGTATAGGATGGAATAGGTTGTGTTGTTAGGGGTGAAAAGAGTATGAATTGGATTAGCAATGAAGTGAGGGAAGATAATTTGTATTGCATGAATCTTGAGTACGTCAGAGAATCTAAACGAAGGAAAGAATACGTGCATGGAATATGGAATATGGAATATAATCTATCTTCAAATCAATGCCTCTCATCATGCTGTCGTCTCCCCTTCTGTTTTTCTTCCTTTTTCAGTCCACAACATTACTCCCACCACCTATGCCAACCATTTCAATTTCTAGTCAGACATTTTCTAGTGTCTCATACTCACCCATTCATGCGCGTTTCTTCCTCCACCATCACTCTCTTCTCCTTCTCTTACACTTGCTTTGCTATGGATAACTCTTTACTTTTTCGGAGGAAAATAATATGTATTTTCTTTTTCATTTTAATCAAAACCAACTTTATATTTTAAAAAACAGCTAATATACTGTTTTCACGCCACACTAAATAATAAATTATCAACATTTATTAGTTTAATATAATTTATTATTTATATTATTAATACATTTTCATTGATTTCTACTAATAAAACTTAAGATACCAGTTTAAATAAACACTCACCACATACGAATTTCATCGGTAACATGTCCATTAGTAAATTTTATGAATAAATTTTGTTGGTTATAAATTTTATCAATAAATTATAATTGTTATTACCAAATAGATATATATATTGGTAGTCAATAAAAAAGTGACTTATTTTTTGTTTTGGGTTTTGACTAATTTTTGTAAAGTATATTAGTAAATTTTTTTGATAATTATAACTTAAAATGTGTTGATAAAGTTCTTCGATACTTTTCATTAATTTTTTTTTATAAATTAAGAGGGGTGAATGAAAAGAAAAAGAAAAGAAAAGAAGAGGAGAACGAAGAAGGAGAAAGGAAGAGCGAAAGCCAACGGTTGTAGCAAACCCATGAAATTGATTACTTTACACATATAAGAGTTGGCTTCATTCGTTACATTCATCATGGATAAGCATTATTATTATTAAAATTCAATGACCTTATATGTTGAATACTCTCCCAAAACATTATAAGTTGAACATTTCATATTTTTTTATAATCCCTCTATACGGATATAAAGAATATTCTTTTTTTGCACTTTTTTTTTTCAATTTTATTAAGTAACCATAATTTTAAGCTAAAATAATTATATTTCCATTTTTATCTTTTATATTAACCCTAATTGAAATTTAATTATTTTTTAAATTAAAATAATTATCTTGTCATTTTATTTTTTTTAAATCACTATTTATTTAAATTCAGTCATTTTTTAATTAAATTAATTATCTACAATAAAAAAAAGAAGACACTCATCCACTATATGCTTCTACTAATGATATAGGAAAGATAATTTTTTAACATTATTCAATAAATCAATATTATATATATATATATATATATATATATATATATATATATATATATATATATTATTTTTAGTTTTCTGAGTTTTTTATCCTTCAAAGTGATCGCTATAAAGTCACAAACTATGTGCCACACAAGTTTCCATCTAACCACAATTTAAAAATAATAGTGCTAATTCGTTTGGCTTTTGACTCGATGTTCAGTTTAGGTAAAGGTGACAAGAAAAAATAAAACAGTATCATCTTTCTGTTTTTAATTGAAAAGTTATAAAGCACACGACATATTATGCATTATTATAATATTATTTCCTTTTAAATCAACCTTATTAAATTATTTCCTGTTATCAACCTTTTACCGGGATCGGTATATTTTTTATTGGAATTTTAAATTTTGATTTAGGCAAAACCTTCAAATATAAGTTATTCAAATCGTGCTTTGGGGCTTTATAAATTCAAAGCGAAACATGCACTGTATCCAAAACTCATTCCTAAGATAGAATCAAAATAAAAGTTCGAGTCAAAGCTAAGCAAGAATATATACTTTATGGCTAAAGTTATGAAACAGAAGTTCCAATAGTTATATTTAAACAAATAATTAAGTACGTAAATGCCAAAAATTATGTTTGAACTAATTTAAAACACAACCCAATGAATATAGTAAGATTAATTTATTAAAGTAGTAATTATTTTAAAATTAAAAATAAAATAATAAAAAACATAAGCAACACATCACATAATCTCAAAACTAGAAAACAATAAATCATTTAAAATATAAGTCCAACTTATATATGTTTTAAACGGAATTAACATTTGTTAATAATTAATTTCTGTAAGAAACTAGTTGCCTAATGATATTTTATGTACCCATGTTTAAATATGAAACCGTATTTCAGGCAAGCGCAATATCATTCTCTACCACTAACTTTTTAACTTGTTAAATATTGTAGATTAATTAAGTTTGAAACTTATTAATTGGATGTGAACTTAATTATAATTAAGTCAATTAATATAAACTAATTAATTTAAATAGATGATGTAACGCAGGGTACAAACTGGTTATGCTCATGCTATTATTAACCTTCGGTCTAACACTTGATAGGACATGTACTTTTATTTTGTAAGTATGATTTGATCAATTTAATTTTTTTTTTACTTAAAAATTCTAGTTCTATTTGTGGATATGTGTTTCTTTTGTCTTGTGTTTATAAGAAGGGTTGTTCGGGTATTTAACCTTCCTTGTGTGGGGATGATGATGTTTTATTTGTTTTTGTGTGACAATATTACATGTTCTTTAACTGGATTACGGGACTACTCGAATGTATCTGTGTGAAAAAGTAATAGATTAGACTGTAGGAGCGACTACAGTCGGTGAGGTAGGGTACATGAGTGTGACTAATTCTTTCCACTATGGTGTTATAGTACGATGATGCTCATGGTGTAGTTCATGACTTGGATAATCATGATAGTTGTGTATGTATGATAATGATCATGGTATTTGAGATGCTCTAGGTGATGCTATGTTGATAGTGGTGTTACTATAATGGTTATAGTAGAAGTAGCTTAGACACTAATGAGTGGATAAACCAAAGGTCTATGTGTGAGATATTAATGATGACATCAATGTTTAAGGGTCAAGGATCGAGGATTGAAGATCAAAGATCGAGAATTGAGTAATTCATTATGATTAAGTTATGTTAAAGGATTAGGAATCGTGTTGTTATTACTGTTGGGTATGAGGTGACTTATGGTTGATATATTCAATGTGTTTATATCTTGTTATTATTATGATTGTTTTATCGGTGGTTTACCCTATACGTGTTTGTGTTTGTATGTTGTGAATGATCTTATTGACGAAGATCCTATAATGGGTTATACGTGAGCAAATGATGTTGCACATGATGTTGAGACATGATAGATTCGAGAGATGACGAGGGACATACTTAGGATTTTTATTTAAAGTTATTAAGTTTGAACTTTAAGATAATGTAATTGAAGTTAATTTATTTCCTTCCTTGTTTCATTTGATAAAATGTTTTGGAACTATTATGTATTGAATAAATTATGTCGTTTAAATGTTAAGCTTTTTAAAAATATGTTTCTTGCTATGATAAAGTTTTGAATTTTACTAAGATTTGAATAATTTGTGACACTTTACAATTTGGGACGTTACATTTTGATATCAAAGCCTGAGTTTCCAAAAAAATATTTAGAAACTTTTAGGAAGTGAACACATCTAATTTTTGTTATGGAGTTTCAAATTGTGGTATATATATATATATATATATATATATATATATATTTTATTTATTTATTTATTTATTATGATTACATGTATATATTTCACTTGTCTTGGTGGTATTATGCTAGATCATGTATAATTAGACTATTTTAATTTATTGTTTTGTTTAAAATATGATGTGTATGTTGAACATGTATGATTTTATATATATTTTATTGATGAGTGTTGGGATGATTGATGAATGAGTGTATTCATTCTGGTGTTATGTTGTGTAGCTCACTCTTGTTTTTTCTATATTTATGTGAAGATTGCATGACTCTTCTTGTTATACAGGAATAGATGTAGTTACATATATTTCATGGTGCTAGTAGAAGTGTATGAGAGAAGCTAAAAATCTTTAAAGGAATTTATAATTGTAATTTGGAACTTTGAAATTTTATTTGTAATACAACCAAACTAAGATTATGGTTTTGCCACTGTTTTAAGTTGTTTTTTTTTATTGTTCGCTTTTGCAATGTATAAGAAATGGTTATATTTAACTCTGATATGGAATATTTTAAATAGAGTCTAACATTAAATTGCAAAAAAAAAATTTAAACTCGATTCAAAACTCTTCTTTTTAGAATTTACCAGTGAGTTCAACATCTTTCTTGATATATATTTATTCAATTCTTCACTTCTTCCTAATATTGACTTTATTTCGATTTCTGTTTTATTTCGAATCTCTCTTTCGATCTCTTTTATAATCATCTCTGTCTGAATCTTGTCCACGGTACCTTCGGTTTTGGATGTATTTATCTAAGTCTTTTTGAATATTTGGATTCCGATATCTCAAGTGTGAGTTGGAGGTTAAGTTAGATGTTTAGAAACAGTAGTAATGAGAATGTAAAGTTAGTGTTTATTATAATAAGATGCTAAAAATGGAGAGTAAAAGGGAGAAAGAGGAGACAGGAAAAGGTTGGGTCACGTGAGGGAAAAGAAAGACAGAGTTAGAAAGGAATGAGAATGAGATGTAAAGGAAGAAAGAAAGGCCATCACATCGTAGCGATATCGCGAATCGCCTTGCTTTGCCTCAAAAGCTGACTCCACCACACAACTAGACAAGCTCAAAAGTTGCTTTGCACCGTTTTCAAATCAAAGTAACGTGCCTTCCATAAATAAAATAAAGATCTTCCAAGTGGATTCCAGACATCTCACCTCTTCCATGCTACCCCAGGCCAGAAGCTTTTCTTTTACCCAAACTATTATATATAAATTCAACCCTTTAAGTTATGTTACCACTAAAAATATATATTCAAACTATTACCTACTTTAAATATTTTATCTCTAAAATTATTAAGTGTGAGGTATTTTATCTTTTAAATTAAAATTATAAATTTAAATATTTTTAATTAATTTTTTATTAAAGATTGTGATATGAAATTTTTAAAATGTTTTTATTTGTATTTTTATCTAAGTACTTTATTATTTAAATTTTTGTACATGTGATCATTATTTCTATGTTTTTATTTCGTCGTATATTGACAAAATTCGACGCTAAATTAACGTCGAATTGTTTAAATTCGACATCAATTTAACGTCTCCCGATATGACGTCGTTTTCGAATTCAACGTGAAAGGCCAAAAATATTGTACGCTGTTTTTGTACTAGTGTATTATGAATGTCGAACTATGGTGGTTTATGCACTTGTAGTGGTAATATTGCTGGCCCACTCCAAGCTACCACACAAGGTTAGTCCTTTAACAAATCTCTTTGCCTAAGGTAAAGCCCCTAGACAACGTTTTTGGCCAAGGTAAAGCCTTTAGTCGAGGCCTTGCTACTACTCTCACCACATAGCTCACCTCTCTCTACTTAAGAATGATGACCATTAGAGTGTCAGGATAAACTCCAATACTTAGCTCCATACGTTCATACTCACAACACCAAGTAACCATCAACAAGGAGTCCCTCCTTGGAACTCATTTCCATCACTTTTCATTCACAGATGCATATATCATCATATAACATATCCAAGCTCACACAAAACCATTTAACATCTGTCCAGGAAACCCAAATAGTACATCGAAGATCACAAAATATCTAAAAGAAGAATAATAAAAACTTGCACAAAGGGCGCTCAACGCCCAGGGGTTGGTGCTCAACGCCCAGGAGCTGGCGCTCAGCGCCCTGGCCACTGGAAACAGGCGCTCAACGTAAAAAAGCTGGCGCCCTTGGCATGGGGCGCTCATGGGTGCTCGGAGGCTATACCAGTTGACAACACACTTCCAAATTGGCTTTTTATGCACCTGGGTATTGTTCTAATGATCAAATTAGTTCCTTAAACATTATAATTGATAGGAAAACACATTTATAAGTGAAAGTAAGCATCCCTTTGATCATTAGACTCAATACTAGGTATTTCAAACCATTTTTAACACTCTAAAAGCACCTAAACTTAAATTTACACCTTCTACACCTAATTTTTGAGAACTAACAACTTGAACACGTCCTAATAGACTTACAAATAGATTGTAAACCATCACCTATAATTTTGAACTTCTAACTTGCAATCTAAATAGTACAAACCCCCAAAATCCACCTAAAACTAACTCAAAACACAATCAAAGTACTACTAACTCTTTCTAAATCAAATTTTTAACTAAGTAACAACTCTAACAAGTTTTGATTCACCTCCAAACATACTCTAAAACTGAATTTAATCTTTTTAACCCTTAACTTAAAAACACACACACCAAAACCCCCTTATTTTGACCAAAACATTTATTACCCTACTTAGTTTCATTCTCCTCCATTTTCAACTATGTTCCACACAATTAAAACATCTAAACAACATCATTCATTGTACAATTGAAATTTAATACCAAATAATTCTGCATCAACAATCACTATGCATTCAATTTCACTTAATTCACAACAAATCATATTAAATCATACTTTAAGCATTAACATCAATACAAATCAACTTCACACTCTAAATGCTATAAATAAAAATTTATAAATTAACATAAAACAAAAACTAGCTTTCCTTACCCAAAAATTTGTTCTCCTTCACGGCAACACCCAATATCGCAAGACGCTGGGTAGAAAAACCTCCTTCGAAACCCTAACCCCAAATCACCACTATCAAAAAGAGGAAAGAAACCCCAAATTGAAACCCTAAAATGATCATGAATAACGTTGTGTCAGAGCCACCGGAAACTCACTATGAAGAGGCCAATACTTCGCCTTCGCGAAGAAAACGACATTGTCGCCGCACCCACGAACAAAAGTCATTTTGTCGCGGAGAGGAAATGGGTATCCTCCTATTGCTCTTTCTCTCATACTAAGGTTTGCAAAGAAAGGAAAGAAGAAATAGCAGAGAGTGGTGAGGGAAGAAGAAGAGGAAGGAGACGGGTGTTACAATAAATATACAATTTTTTGTATAAATCACATTTACGGATGACAAATAAACATATAATTATCAAGGAGAATAAATTCATATAGCGGAGATCTAGATAGTGTGGAGTCGTCTAATGGAGTTTTAGATGCATGTGGTATTAGATAACGTGGTTCCTTAAGGCCAATAGATATGTTTGGATTAAGGTGTGTGTCTGTCTTGTGTGGTGCAATTAGATGTTGTGTGTGTTAGACATTGTGAGTGTCAAATGTGTGGTGCGCTGAGTTGTTTCAGTGCATGTTGGTTATGTGGTATGGGTGGTTCCTTAACATAGGAATGTTGGTAGTGGAGTAATGAGTCACAACACACAAACCACACAATTTTTCCTGTTCGCTTAATTGTTTGGCTTGTTCTATATCCATAAAATTTAATGAAATCTTTAAGGCATCTTTTCTCTTATCACAATTTTAATAACATATTTTTTTCTTTTGTGTGTGGTTATGTTCAAATTGGTGTTCTCAATTTCATTAAATCAAATGATTTTTGGATCACATATTTGATTATCTCTACTTCTTTTTAATATTTTTATTTATTGTTTATTTTTGTTACTTGATAATCAAGTGCATAAACACTTAATTGGTTAGGTGACATAAAAAACTTATTATCTTCTTCATTGTCTTTGATCCTTAGTTTTTTATTTATTTTTTCATTTAAAGAACTTTTATTTTGTTTAAACAATTTTCATTATTTTTAGTGGTTTGACAATTTGATAGCACACAGGTTTTCTTAGATCCCCAAAATATTTTTTTTGTATGATTTCATTCAAATTCAAAGTTGTATCAAACCATTTCTAGGACACCATTTGATATTTTTTACATATTTTTTAATATTTTGATTTGTTAATTGTTTTGATCATGTAGAATATTATTTGGATAATTTTTTTTATATAATTCTATATTTTATAATTCATTTTCACAAAATCAGTTTTACCACAGTATAGGAATATATTTCATTTACTATAATATAATAATTTATTATCATAAATATTGTTTATTAATTAAAAAAATTAATAGGTATTTTAATTATTATGAAATTTTAGTTATTTTAATATTTTAATTCTTTGAATTTTTTCCTGTTATTTGATACTCAAATTTGAGTTTTGTACCACTAGTATTTTTCATAATAATTGACATCCAGAAGAAAAGGAAAATTATTATTTTAATATTAAATATTTTGATAGCATCATGATTTCTTCGCTATGATTTTTTTATAGAAATTAATTAATCACTATTTAAAATAATAAAAACATGAATATAGGTATGAGTATATGTGTATAATTATTATTTAATAAAAATAAGATAAGACAAAAAATTTGTACTCGTACTAAAATTGGAAATAATGATGAATTTTTAATACACATAAATAAGATAATAAAACTCATACTCATCATGCCGATTCTGATCCTAATCACATTCATCTTCTATAAATAATTGCGAATTAGAACACAAATTGGATATGTGTGCCTATTAAGTTATATTACGAAATTATAATAATTGTTATTCAGTAATATTTTAGTTTCTCAAACATATTTAAAAGTTTTAAAAAAAATCATAAAATAATCAATACACAAGTTGAAGAAAGGTATAAATTAACTCGAAAATAGGTAATTTAATTTTGTATATTCTTTCTTTATAAATAGATTTATAACGAAATTTATCCAAAAGAAATCATATTTTCCCTTTAGTGTTTCAAATTCAATTTGGTAACATCATTTTTTCCATGAGGTTGGTTAGCTAAAGTCATTTTTTAGGATAGAAATGGAATATTTACAAATAGAAAGAAAAAAAATAATAAAAATGAATTTTGATAACAAAAATTGAATTAAAAAAATTAGAAAAGAACAACTAGGAACACACTTTAAAAAGAGGTTGAGTCATTAAAATTTGCAGACAATAATCCAAACATGTTTTTAGGTTGAGATGTTAGGTTTGACAATTCGGTAAACTTTGTGGTTTCCTTTCTTTAGGATTTATTTTGTTGGGTTGTGGTCTAGAACCTTTTTGAATGTATCGCTATCTCATTATAACATGTATGATCTTTTTAGTGTGGGGTGTACCTTTGTCCTTCACTCTGCTTCACTTACACGATTATTTTGTAGTGTTTGACTAAACATTGTGTTCTTTTCCTCTCCCTATTCATTTGGGGTTACTATACTAGGTCCTTCAACTTCCCTCCAAACAAATATCATTTCAACCTTTTCTCAATAATTTGTTTCTTCTCTCTTGTTTATGATATAGTTAGCACAATGAGTCTCAATCATTTTGCATTAATTATAATATTGTTTTATATTAGTATTAAATGATCACATTTTTTAATATATAAAAACAAAAGACGATATGAAAATATAAAAGTCACCAAATTAATAAAAAATTAACTAGTAATAACTTTATGAAAAGGTATAAAATTTTTTAGTATCTAATAAAAAATTAAAGACTCTATTAAAAATATTTAAATTTTCAAAGAAATGAAAATTTAATTAGGCCTAGATAATAGTGAAAAAATTATGTTATTATTATTTAATTACAAGTAAGCAAATAATACAATGAAGATCGAGAGTATTGTTTCACTTCTTTTATTTTAAGATATTCTCTTTTTTTTAGCTCTTTTGTGTTTTTCTTTTGAACGCTTTTCATAAGATGAATATTATCGCTGTATGCTATCCTCCTAATTCTTCCTTTAAGAGTTTTACAATTTAAAGGCTCTTAGAGAAATATTCGTTAAACCGAGCTTTTAAGTTTGATTCTTGTGTCTTCACTTTCTTCGTGTACAATAATCGTTTGTTAAAGTTAACTTGTCAGAGCAGACATGATTTTTCAGTACTTTTTTTTTAAATATGTTGTACTTTCTTTCAAACACAACTTTTCAAGTGAAGAACATTATGTGAATATCTCTTTTGTCTCTTAACATTCACTTATGATATTTTGAATAAAGCATGTGGATGCATGTAGGATAGGTTATCTGCAATGAATAAAACAGATTGTACATATAACAAATATATCTTATAACTTTTGTTCTTTATGAATGTTAAGCATTTAATGTTATTAAATGCTTGCTCAGAACAATAAAGTGTTTTTTACAATTTGTACCAATGAGGTAAACATTTATCGATTGAGTTTTTCTCTAAAGATACCAAGTGTTGAGGAAGAACTTCATTGTTGGATGAAGTAACAATTTTAGCTCAAGGTATCGTTTGGACTTATGTAAACGCTTTTTGTGATATTGCCTTTAAGAGCAAGAATGTTTAATATGTCAAGTTTTCTTTTATGTTTTTGGTTTAAGCTTTTTAGGGTATTTTATCGAAGACATAGTCTTGTCATTTTTTCTATTTTTTGAGAGTCCAACTGAATATCCTTGGGTATAGTTTAGTTTCCGTGTTTGGCGTAACTCTCTTAGACATTTTTGACTTACTAGTTGTTTAACATTGTGTCTGGGCGTTTTGATTTTTTTTTTGTGTTTTCTACAATCCTAAGTGTGTTCCTAAGACTTTTCTATTGTTGGAGATTTTGAACCTAATGCTTATGTTTTCACCTATAGTATTTTTTTATTTTTGTTTCTTTTATTGTTATTTGGTTAAACTTCAAAATATGAAAGCATTTAGATGTATAGACGATTTTGTCTTTAACACTCTTCTCTCTTTCTAAAAAAAAGAAAAGATAGTTGTAATGTAGGGAACAAAAGAGCAAGATTTGAAAAAGTTTGGAAGGTCTGTCACTGACATTTATTTTCTTTTGATTTACGCATTTCCAATTTTTTCTTATATTATTTTTTAATATTGTTTGTGTTTTTCTTTTATACCTATCTTTGACATTTTCTTTTAGGTCGTTATTTATATTATTCACAAATATCTTTTTTCAAAATGATAAAAAGAATGATTTTTCTTATTTCTTTTGGTTGCCCTAAATTTCCAATCATAAGTGTTGATACACAGCCAAAGATTGACAATGCATTAAAACTATGGCCTATGTACAAAAGGTATCCCACCTACAACCTCAATGAACTTGAGTATCCCATATCTCTTGATGATAAAAGGATCTTAGGAAACCACTTAAATAAATGTCTGCATGGTTGGTCAAACTCCTACTATCAGAATTGCACCAGACCTTATCTGTTGAAGAATAAGGGCATTAAATTTAAGAATAAGGCAAAAATGCCACCACCTTCCTTTCAATACAGGACAAAGGCAGCTCGTCCTTAATAAAGGAACTGGTCCTATGTATTTAGTCTTGAAAATAATTTTTTGAGGAAACTAACTCAGAAAGATGCTTACGATGCATTGTGGAGACACGATGGTTAAGCCTCCTCATCAAATAGCAGAGAAACTCCAGATCACTGCACCAAGGCTTCCATCTCTATTCTTACCCCTATGCATCTCACCCGATGTTGTGACAATTATGTTCCTAAAAGATCAGAACTTCAATACCAACATATATTTCGAAACCTTACTAAAAGGAGCTAGAGTGTTTTATAGAGTCGCTGGAGACAGTTATAAGAAAATGTCATGGAAGAATGGCACTCCACTGTTTTTATCCCATGTAATTCTTTCACCCAGCTTGGAACAAATTGAACTCAAGAAGAAAAGGAAAGTTTTATGCATAGTATTGATGTGGATCAAATAAAAAACTATGCAGCAACAAGTTCCACAAGAACAAGAGCCTGAAGAGATAATACCCACGAAGGAAGAGCAGCAAGTGCTTCAAATTGACTCCCATCCTGCATAAGAGTAAGTTTCTGAAGCTCAAATTCTCTCTTCAAGAGGATGTTAAAACCCTAGTAGCTGATGCTCTATCTAACCCGATGAAGGAAATGAAGCAAGAATGGATGAAAGAAATGATTGCAGTTATTGCAGAACAAGTCAATATCATAGTGTTCCTGCAAAATCTGAATACTTCATCATCTAATAGATTGTTGTAGCTTCTCTTTAAATATGTTTTCTTCCTTTTTTATTTGCCCTATCAATGAAAAAATTGTTTCCTTCAAAATTTATGTTCTTCATATGCTGTTAAGAAATGAATGAAATATATAATTATGTTGGCTATACGACTCAAGTTAAAGGGGTAAATCACTGTGTTATATCATTCTTCTCACACCTTTCATCATTCCATTCCTAAACACATTTAAAATCACATTTCACAAAATTAAAAATGCGTTAATTCAGTTTGACAGTTTTTCTCGTTAACTTTTGTTCTTTAATGAAATTTCTCAATTTTACAATTTTTTTAATATGTTGATTCACTGTTTTTCTTTATTTTAGTATTAGAATCTTGTTTGGTACATAATTTGTGCATTTAAGTCCAGATTTTACTGTTTAGTTCAGTTCATTTTCAGTTTTAATAGTTAGGTTTTCCAGATTTCCAAATTTAGGGGTTTTGGTTCTCTAGTGATTCTCAACTCGTTTGTTTAATTAGCATTGTTTTAATACTACTTTCATTTTCATTTAATCCATTTAATTATTTCTTAATAGAAAAATTGCTAATTCAAGTTTGCTGAAAAACATGATACGCTGATACTTCATGGCTTTGCTGCCTGCTTTGGTTCTAATAATGAACTATGACTTTTGCGTTGTTAAATTGTTTTTGCATATTTATCTTGCATAATTTTAGTGAATATGTAATAGGTTCCATGCACCTGCATTGTATATAGAATAGTTTTGCATATCAGACCAAAAATCAATTGCTATAAAAAATCTTCTAAACATGCATTTACTGCCAATATCTTGGTCTTAGGTATACAAACTCGTTCCAAGCCTTAGTCCTGCATAATTCATTGTTTTAGTTCAGGGTGACATTTAGTCAAACACATATTGTACAGTAGGTTTTCTCTTAAGAATTTCATCAAACACTTTTTGCTTTTAGATCTCCACGTCATTTTAGCCCGTTTTAATGTTTAGAATAGGTTTAATATTATTTGTTAATGCCTCTCATGCTTTCATATCTCTTTTTCATGCATTATAAGTCGTTTTAGATATTAAAAACCATAGATTTCATAGTTATAAAAATATGCATTTTGCCTAGTTTTAGTTGTTACTTTAAATAGAGATCATACATCATTTCATTGGATTGTAGGAATCATTTTGGATAGTTTGAAGTTTTATTTTTGTATTTTCCCCGTTATCATATACTATACGACTAAGAGATTAACAAATTGGCACCGTTATCGGGGGAAATGGGGAATTTTAAGTGATTGTGTGAAAATCTTAATTAATAGTGTTTGAAAATTTAGGCATTTTAGTATAGAGCATTTATCATTTCATATTCTAAAGTTGTAACTACCTGGAAGTGTATTTTTATCTATAGCAGTCTTGTGCAACATTGAGACCGTATGACAAGGTCAAAGTCAAGTCCATTACATATATTTGATTATGAAATTAATAGAACTTTGAAATTCTTGAAGAAGGTCAAATTGAAGCAATGTGAATCAAGAACTCACTACATTACACTTGCAGCTAAATTAGAAAGTGTTTACTGTAATGATATGGTTGCATAGCAAGATAAAAAAGAGCTTGCAAATTAGGACATTGGATATCAACATTTGTGCATCCAGATTGCACAAGTTCAAGAAGCAGCTAGTTTTGAGCAGAAGAAGATAGGTATGGAAACCAAATTTTAATCCGTAAAACAAAAATGACAACACTACCATTTTTTATGTAAAACATAGACGTCCAAACTTATCATCTCTTCATTATCGAAACAAAACAAAACAATTTCTCCTTCCCCTACATACTATGTCTCCTCCTTTTCACCATAGAATCAAATATATGTTTTGGCTTCATATCAAAATTTCCTCAAGGCTATGAAGAAGTTCCATCGATAGGTCTCTTCTTTTGAAACCATCTAACATTAGGCCATTGAGGACAAGCATATAAACTTGTCTTTCCCTTAATGAAAAACAAAATAAAAAAATTAAGAAAAACGAGAGACATCGTGAGGTTGAGTTGAGCTTCTTGAGTGAACGAGAAAGGAGAGTAGTTGTGGACCTTAGAACACTTAGAAATTTCAAAAATTTGTTGGAGTAGAGGTAGGGGAGCTAATCTTTGCTTGAATTGTATGAACTCCTTGAAACTTTTAATCTGTAAATTGTGTTCAAATTCTAAGATTTATGTATGATAACATCATTTCTTGGCTTGTGTTTATATCTTGCTTCATGAATTTTTGTTCACATTAACACTCTAACTTTGAAATGGAGAAGCTAGAATAATTTAACTTTCAAATACCTTGTTAATCTAAATTTAGAAAGAATCGTGAGGTTGGTTATAACACCACGTGCTAAATAACAAAGTACAAAATTTTGTATATATTTTTTTATATAACGTTGCGGAAGCCAAAAACCTCAATCATCATTTCAACCGTCTTACATATAATTCAAACTTTAAGTCTTAAAAACAATTATTCAAAAAATAAAACAACTTAAATATAAAGAAAATCCCATCAATAACTATTCCCCATTTCTCTTGTCGCGCTACTTCAGTCATGCTTTATCTGCAACATCATTTACTCCCGTACAAGTATGATCATTGCAAGTGGAACCACAACCACAATAGGCAAGGGTGAGTAACCAGGAAAAATAATATAGCATATAATTCAATATAATATCATTAAAACACAGACTATATCAATCATTACATCACATTATATCTCAATACTCAACTCATAACTCCGATATCACATTACATCTCAATACTCAACACATAACTCGTATCGTACACATAAACCTATGTCGTTTCCTTGAACTTTGTCGTACCAAACCTATATCACAAAACAAGACGATTTGAGTCGTCTTCCATCGCAACTTCAGACCTATGTCCCCGACTTCTCAAGAACTAACGAGTAAAAACACTGATAGTACGCGCATCGGTGAACTATACTCAGCACGAGAGAAAGCCATTAGGCGAGACATCCAACCCTCTCATTCCTAGCACAGGAGGAAGGGTGACACTCAAATCTCAGTCTCCACACGAGACCCAAACTCTCTATCGTATCGCAATCCGACAACTCACACACATCGACAAAATTATAAGGAAATAATATGGTCTATGTACACCCCACCATCTCATACATATTCTCAATAATTAATTAAAAATAGTTTTTACTAACACACTCCCTTGAAATTACTAAATTCACAACATAAAAGAAAAGGACACCTTTCTAATGTACCCTTTTTTTTCTTAAATAGACTCCTTTACTTTTCCAACAATTTTTTCAGGTAGGTCCCAATACCATTAAATTAGTTTTTCTCTCGCATCCATGGTGGACCCCACCATTTTCCCACTTCAATATCATTTTCTCTCTTCTTTTACGTGCACACTTCATCACCATTCTCTTTCTCATTCACTTTTCCATTCTTCCTAAAACTACATACCGTTCTACTTCCCTCACCAATATCACATCACACACTAGATCCAGATCTGAAGCATCTGCTTTTGAACATTGTGCCTCTCCTTTTCCTCCACATGAATTAGAGCTTTCTCGAAATGAATGAGAGCTCATCTTCATCGTTCTCATTCACGGAGTATTGTTTATCGTATGAATCCTTGGAGGATTAATTTATTTTGAGAGCCTTGGTGGGTGTCTTCTTAATAATTATGAGCATGATACTTTTCTCCTTCTTCATAGACCCATCTTGAAGAAGTTTAAGCTTAAGAACCTTTAATATCCCTACTAACTCATTTTGTCTAGATTTTTTTATGTTCATAGAGTTGTGACCTGAGGTCTCCATTATTTGGGAAGACTTTGTAAGATCATATCAATATGATCGAAGTTATCATATGACTTTTCCAGGACTTTCAGCTTGTTGAGGATTGTTTGGAATCTGTTAAACATGCTCTAAATGTTTTCATTTTCAACCATCGATAAACAGCTCATACTGTCTGGTTAGTACACTTAGTTTACTTCTTTTGACTTCACTCAATCCTTCAAAGTGACGACCAAGGTGTCCTACATCTCTTTAGCTTCTTAGTTAGCGTGAACCTTCATGTACTCTTCTTCAAAGAGAGCACACATCAGAGTTACGAGCTTTGGAATTTAACAAGTAACATTGCTTATGCTCATCAGTCCACTTGCTTTTTGAGAGTGACTCTTCGTCTTCACCTATAGGAATGTAGTTGTTGTTCTCCACCATGTCCTAAATGTCAATGTTACATGATTCATAGAATGAAATCATTCTTAACTTCCAGTAGTCGAACTTTTCACACTTGAATAAGGGAGGATAGTTAACAACATATTGTTTGTTTTCCATTTTTTAGGACATTTCCTTGAGTCTTGCTAAGAACTATCCCCGTGAGGTTAACTTTGATACCCATTGAAGTACCTCAAAAACACTAAAAGGGAGGTTGAATAGTAATAATGGAAAAATTCTTTTCGCAACATTTTTTATATACCACGTTGTCAAACTTTGTGATTTTCTTTTAAATGCTTAGACGCTCGAACTAAAAAGAGGTTATACCAAGAATTATGCTTATCTTGCTATTCAGAATACACACTGCAGAGTTTGTAAAAACTTTCTTTGTTGACGTAATTGTTTACCTTGGAAGGTTCTTGTATTTAGAGATAAAAACACAACTGTAGGTTTTGTAAGAGAAGCGTTTAATCAAGAGAAGAGATAAATGCACAAATATTTTATAGTGGTTCACTCCAACTAAGCTACATTGAGTCTCTTCCGTAATGGGTTTCACTATAATCTTCAACAAGATAACAAAGGAGTATTCACACCATGCCTGGTTTTCTCAGTCAGCGAATAACAACCTGTTATCCTAGACTGGATGTGTTAGCACTCCTAGTCTAGAGTCACTAAATAACCACCTATTACCCTAGATTAGATGAGTATTTGTGTCATTCCTGGTACTAAGCAACCTGGCCTAGATTTCCTTAACACAATTGATTTCAAAAAATATTTTAATTCTCTTTAGAATTACAATCAAAGATTACTTACAAGTCGTTCAGATTATCACTCTCGTAGAGAGGATGTGATTACAATATAAAGCAGTCTAAACACTTGCATGGGTTTCTCTCTTTTTTTTTCTCTCTTTCTTACAATATAACCGTATGTTATAAAAGTTGTTTAATTTACCTATGAATTATAATTTATAGATAATATTCGTATGCAATTTACCATTTATAAACAAATTATAATAGGTAGGTAATATTGGGATGTAATTTTTAATTTACCCACGGATTACTATCCGTAAGTTATATGTGTATGTAATTTTGATTTATTTACAAATTTATATATGTATGTAATAATTAGTGGATAAATTATGATTTTTTTTTGTAGTGAATGATTATATTACCAAAATGTATCGAAATTTAACATTATTGAATTAAAATATTATATTTATTAATTTTTAGTTTAAAGATCTAATATAAAAGAATTTGTGAGAGAGACGAATTCTAATTTTAAAAAAAATTAAAGACTAATATATATATATAAATCATAAATTTATTTTCATTACATATCTAAAAGTAGATTAACTTAGTTTTAGGAGATTAATCATTTTCGCCAAATACAACTTTCACCATTTTTTATCACATTATTTCTCATCAAATAAAGATAAACTCACTTTCAATTTTCACATTTACCGAAATAAAGGATATATTATTCAATTTTAAGTTTTGATATTGATGATCCAGTTTTTCCCCACCGAATTAAATACACTTAAGTTTTGATATTGAAAAATCGTATTATAGTCTTGTCAACCAATGTTTAAATAAACACTTAAAGAAAGAAATATAAGAAAGAGATTCTAAAAATTAACTAATTAACAACTTAAAATAAAAATTAAAAGAAACTTTTACAAATTAATTTATGTATAACTTAAATTTCAAATTTTCTTTCTATTTTCTCTTCTACAAGTTTTTATGGAAAAACTAATCTTAATATATTGTTATTTTCCCATAACTAGAAGTTCATCTGTATAGTTTCTGTATGTATTTTGTGAAAGCTTAACGCGTGTTTGAAAAAATGCTGTAAGTGTGCCTATTCTTTCATTTCCACGTCAAAATATCACCGTAAAACAAACTAACATGTAATGGCTTTAGAAAATTCACGTCACGGTTAAATGTAAACAGTTTATAACACGTTATTATATTATACGTGCATTAAAAACAGAAAAATCATTATATTGTTTATCACACCTACACTTTTTATCATCATTTTCTTCATCTTTCTTGATTACTTTACTGTTTAATTTTTGAACTCGCTGTAACAATGAATTTGTGTTAAATATAAACTTGATTAAGAAAAAGGAAATTTAAACTTTTAAAATAATAATAAAAGAAGAGCAAAATTCCCTCCAATTGATTGGGTGGGTGAAAGCAGGGTTACTCTACTCTACTCCGCCCCCCACACCTCTCTGACCCGCCAAAAGGAATGCATTTGTGACGAATGACGATTCTATGTCTGCAAAATGCGCACTCTCTCTCTCTCCTTCTCCTTTTTTATATAAAACCCTTCCGTTTACCTCTTCCCTTTTCAGAAGAAACCTCAATTCTCTCTTCGCTTTCTCTCTCCGCAAATTGCTTAACCTCTTCAACGAAGAAGAAGAACAAGCATTCGTAGTAGAACTTCGCGTCATTCAGGTCAGATTCATCTCTCTCTCTTTTAACATGAATCTTGCTCTGTTATATGATTGCCAGGTGTTTGAATCGGATAGTTGATCCGATTAGGCGCCTGAGACTGTTGCGTTTCTTAATTTTCACGTTGTAATTTATTTATGACGATCTTGCTCTGGTATTCTCTGTGACTTGAACGAATTCAAAACGAGAAGTTTGTTTCTGTTTCGCTAACGAGAAAAACTTGAAAACAAAAATGAGAAAACGAAAACGAAAACTAAAACCACCTCATTTTGTTTGCGGTATCTCTGTTTTTTGCATGCGTTTTTTAGTTTGATTTTATTAGTGGAATGAAATGCAATTTTCATGCGTGCCGAATTTTATGCGAGAAATTTTAAGTTTGTTGTTTAGGTAATTATTTTTCATTTTTTACAAACTTAATTCTCCCGTACATTAGAATCACTTCATAGTTAGCAGATATATTCCAATGCAAAAGTAAACTCCTCGGTTTAAGGCATCGTTGACGCGTTATATAAGCCTTTGCGAAGTGAAGGGTGAACAATCCAGAACTAGTTATGGTCAAATTGCGTGGAATTGTTTATAGGAGCTTCTCCCGGTGGATATTTTGGTAGATATTGGAACAAGAGTACCAGAGGTGACATCGTGTTAGCGGGTTTGTGGTCCCCTAGGGTGTTTGTTAGTTTGTTTCTTTGGACTCGGAGCGTCTCCGAGAAAAATCGTCCACTTGGTTCTTGAAATGCCCTTTGCAACCTTGTAGTTTACGATGTGAAGTTTCTTTCTAGAGTGTTTTGGATTTCCTTTGTGTTTAAAGGTAGAGGATGGAATGGGAACTTTAAAAGAGAAAGGAAACATCGTATTATGATATCATAATGCGGAAAAGAAGCGGTAGAAATGAATCGGGGCCATGGCTTCTAGGCCTTTAAGTTAAAGATGACTCTTGTTTCTCTGTAGATCAAGCAGCACATGTGACTCACTCAGGTACCCATGTGGTAGCGTTTGTGGATGCCAGGAATGATGGACCCTGCAAAAGTTCAGGTTTCTTCCGTTTTCTACTAAGATAGATTAGCTAGAAATACTTTTCTCCCAAGGTACAACACCCGCCTTCCTGGTCAAATTATATATGTGCACTATGCATAATCTGCACATCTATTATTCGTGGTAATGGAATTGCTGTTTTTTTTTTTATATAGAAAATACTTATTATTAGTAGCTTGTCCGTGTTTCGGTAAAAGTTTTGAACATGTTTTAGAGAATTTCAATAGATGTTTCTTGGATTACAAGATAAAAGATGGAAAAAATTGTTGGTTGGCAGTAAAACTTTATTTACTTTCTTACCTGGGTTTAACTCCACTTAGTAACTTCAGCTTCACTTAACTAGAATGAGAATTCAACTTGGGTGATTACGGCTAGTATGAGACTAGTCATGCACAAAACACCCAATCGGGAAGGTTATGTCATACCAGCGGCTTCGCATCTTAGGAGAGAAAGCTATCGTTCGAGGGAAAGATATGCTAGACATCTTTATTCAATTGCAAATGACCTATGTGATTGCTACTAGAAGGTGTTTTAATTCCTCAAGGTCTATAGATTTTAGTTCCTCCCCTTCAGACTGTACTACGTAGAGACTAACTTTCCGTTTTTTCTTTTGCCTTTCACCGGTCTCAGTTTCGTACTTTTCTTTCTTTTCCTTACCCCCGTACCAAAAAGGCTGTTCCGTTTCATTTCATACACACACTTTAATAGGGCATTATGGTGAACCACACTATTGGAGAGAATAAAAATCTTGAGAGTCAATTATCCGATGGATCTTTTAGACCAGTACTGAGAGCAGAGGCACAAGCAAGTTGACTGCCACTGCCTCAGAAAAAAAAGTATAAACTGATGAATTAATATAGTATCTCTTGGTACAGGAGCTGCGGTGTGAGGTATTGCCTGTCGACTCATGAAAAGGACATGAGCTGGGTGTAACGATTAACAGTATATATACAAAATTTAATACAATTAAATTAACTGTAGTAATATCTTTATCCTTTTTAATAAAAAAGCATGTATGTCTTAGCACATAATTAACCAACGTAAAATTACATAATTAAAATAGTAAAAACATCAAATTTATTAAAAATAAAGTATGAAATTTTGTTAAATAGAAAAATTTGTGGGACAACAAATGAGGATATTCTACAACTAGCTAGGAAGAAAAAAAAAGATATTACTTTATCATGTATGTGGGTAGTTATATTTAATCACTCTAAACACCAGAACAATATTTTTTAGTTTTTTTTTTTTTATCAAAGTAGTCGTCCTTGTAATTTTTCTAAACTATTTTTCAACAATATTTTTACATATAACTAAAAACAATTAATATAAAACCTATTTACATTGAAAAAAAAAAGATTTGTTGACTTTTTCAAATTTTATTAATAAGTGTATAACAACATTAAATGATCATTGTTTTGGAAATAAATACATAATCTTTTCATAATTGGTTCGATCTAGTATGCTCCAATAGGGTTAAACATTTTTCCCTGCTGGAATCGAACTGGAGTATGAGCTAGACTCTTCTTGTCCAAAGTAGGCTTTACAGTAATTGGGTCCCACATTCACTTAATTTTTTGTCTAAAATTTTTGTTAATTATTCGTTTATTTTTAACATTTTATAATAACAAATTTTCTCATTTATAGGTTGTTCTTCGTTTTATATTAAGTATATTTTCTTTTGACATAAAAGAAGATAAAAAAAGAAAAATTCTACAATTTTTTCCTTTTTAGCAAATAAGAAAAGTATATTTCAACTTTCATTGTCAGCACCATATTTAAATTGGCATATTAATAATGATAATAATAATTTATTATTGAGAATTTTTATTTTTAATATTTATATATATTTTTTAATTATACTCTTTAAATAAGTTTTTAAATTAAAATAATTATTTTATCAATATTGTTTTTATGTGATTGTTTGTTTAAATTTAATAGTTTTTTAATTTAATTTTTTTTAAAACATAGTTATTTCTTAATTAAAAAATTACTTACAAAATAAAAAAAAAATACTTACAATAAAATTATAAAATATATTTATATTTAATTTTATAATAATAATAATAATTATTATTATTAATTTATTTTCTGGGTTCTATTTTTTAAAACTTTCAACTTATTTTTTTCCTAACTTAATTTCCTCTTTCTCTAATGGATTGTTTCAAATTCTTTTGATATTAAATCTAAATAACTTAAAGAATATCTTAAATTTAACTAAAAACATGAATTAAATAAATAAATTATATAAATAAATATGTATTGAAAATATATTAATATACAAATAACAATTTTTTTAACAACAGTTAAAGTTTAATTTGATAAACTAAAATAGATAAAAATGCATGATACATACAGCGTTAGTGTTTTCATTAATAATAATAATAATATTGGTTTTTAAAAAATGTGTGAATTTCTGATTTGTTATCGTAAGCATATTGAACTATTTGAGGATCGCATACTCATGAATATTCGGATATATTCAATGTTAGTCTATATCATGATAAAATAGAAGGGTAATGAAGGATCATATGAAAAGTAAGTTGATGGATTTAATGTGAGTTAAATTGTTAATTGATGAGTGTTATCTTGTATTCAATCTTTTTTTTTTTATCTCGTTTTCATTAATTTGTTTCTTAATCTGTGCTTTTTTCTATTACTTATTTATTATAATTTTTATTCTCTCTCCATCCCCATCACCTCAAAATGAGGAGGGACTCAATTATTTTCCTTATTTATTTGACTAATGAATTTGATAAATTAACATAGATCAGTTTGCTCCCTCATCATATATATATATATATATATATATATATATATATATATATATATATATATATATACCTTTCGTTTTGTTTTGCTATATCCCTTTTCTCTCTCTACTACATTACTTATCCTTCTGACTTCTCTAATATGCTCTTTTTTCTGCGCCACGGTCCTCTCTTTTTTCATCTCAATCCACCTCAAAATACAATATACATCTATCTCAGTAGGTTATCGATAAAGGAAGTAATTGCCTAAAACATTCCTAATCTCTTGTTACTTTTTTTTTTCTTACCGCACCATATACTATCTGTGGAATCTACATTCCACTTCTCTCTTTTTCTTGAGGTGTCTACTAGCCAGGGAATATTTTTCTTTTCAAACAATAGAAAGGAAGAACTTTCTTTTTCTTGGTCATCATATAGTGCAACTTTCTGCGTTCCTCTATTGTGCTTACAACTGTCATTTTACCTCAGGTGTTACGACTAATTATTCTCAGTATTTCTTAAGGAAGTCAAGCCAACTTTTCCTTAGGATGCTATTGCGTCCCTTTTCGTCAGCTCATTCTTTCTCATTTTATCTTAATTCCTGAAATTCTCTTTAGAAATCAGCAGTAAAAAAGCATGGCTGGGTTATTATCCAAAATATTAATGGGAATAGAACGGCTTTTTCATTCTGAAATGTCCTTTCCACGATAAAAGTGCACTTCTGTTAAGCTAGTTGAAGTGCTTTATACGGCTCTTACCAAAACTGGAAATGCTGAAACGGCTCGTTCGTTTCATTGTTGAAGAAAGATATCCCGTATAGTTTGGGTCTTGTCACATCCCTTCTATAATTGGGATACATATAGACATCTTAGTAGATATGTTTTTGTTATTTTGTGAGACATGCTACAATTGCAAGAGGGGATTCATTCAAGGATATTGATATTTTATTCGTGCATATAAACCGGTCAGAAATCTATTCAAGATTCTATGTTTTACACATTCCGAGTCGAACATTGGAAAAATCTAGTTGTGATTTGAAGTTGAGGGAAAAGTGTGTAAACAGGAAAAATATAGAAACTCTAAGATATATATATATATATATATATATATATATATATATGTATGTATGTATATATGTATATATATATATATATATATATATATATATGTGTGTGTGTGTGTGTGTGTGTGTGTGTATATATATATATAATAAGAAGAAGAAAGATACGTAGACAAGTCTTTGTTTGGATTGAGTACTGAGAGTTACAACTAACAGAAAATAACTACGATAGCATTATCTAAATCTTAAAAGATAGGGATGATTATTGGATCACAAATAACATACCTGAAATCTAATCTATATAACTAGACTCAAACAAACACCTCAACATCCTCTCTTAAAGTGAAAACCATGAACTCAATTTACATTTGAATCAAAACAAGCTCTTAATAGACCATAAGCTTCACAAATCAAGTTTTAATGACTTGGTTATTTTATGTGCAACTTGTTCGTGGGTATGAAATTGGATCAATTTTCTTCCGTCCCTTGTGAGCTTCAAACGAAAATAAAATGACATTTATATGTTTATTACAAACATGAAGAACAAGATTCTCTAAGAGCTTAATAGCTAAACAATTGTCATAGAAAATCATGGCGTCATTATTGTGAGCATGATTAGAAAATATACTAAAATTCTACCTATGAGTGTTATCATTATCATGGTATCTTAAAGAAGTTTTGATAAATCAACCATTGAGTGTTATCATTATCATAAGCTTGGACACTTTTAATATGAATGCCAATAAACGAATTAAATTCAGCAAGTTATGTCGTGGTGATGAAGAATTATTCTTGATGGCATGTGAAGGATGAAGTAGTTATAGCAAGGAAAGAATTGTAGGTTTGAGCCTCTGGATGCATCAATCACATGTTGCAATCAAGAGTGATCTTGATGAAAGCTTCCGAAAATGTGACTTTGGGCGACAATTTAAGCATGACTGTAATGAAAAAGGGCATTGTTTGAATGAAGTAAACGGTACCACACTAATCCTTACAAATATATTCTATATTCCAAAATTAAGAAACAACTTATTAGCATTGGTGAGCTAGTTAAGAATGGATTTGAGATTCCTATACAACAAGGAGCATGTAAAATTTACTATCTTGAAAAGGGAATGTTAATATCCTTTGATCGGATGTTCAAATTTTTACAAAAACACAACTAAAGGAAGAAGCTTGTTGGGGAACTCGTTGACACTGCACATCTGATCTAAGCTTTACGAGTCTAAACAAACTTCAATATCCTTGACCTGATTTGAACAGAAGATTAAAACATGTTTTCTTCTTTAAATAAATTTATTTCATACTTTTACGAAATAGAAATTTTAAAAAAAAAAATTTAACGGTAAGATTTGAGCATCTGAATATTTTTTATTCCGACGGGATTTTTCTCTTTAGAAAAGAAAGTATATTTGATTCATCATCCCAAAGTCAATATCCATCTGAACATCAAATTTTTCATATTTGGTGGATGTTAAAATAACATCACCCGTTAACATTAGCCCCATATTGGATTAGTCAGATTACGATCACACTAGGTATGATATCTCAGGCCATACTGTCGATGTCTTCTGTACGGAGCCATAAAATTTGTGGTACCTACCTCCTGCTCTGTATGTTCGACAAATCTATGGTTTATTGGAATTCTCTTGTCATCGTGTATTGCTTTTACGGGTGGCCATTCCTTTTAAGAGTTGGATCTCTCGTATCTGCCTGCAACAATTTAATAATGCGAACTCCCTTTGCCTTCACTTGGCAGAGAAAATTATAGGCTGCAAATCTTCTGTTAATAATTACTACTTTTGTCGTTTTTCCTTGGACCAACATGCAATTGGTTTATTATACATTTTTCATATTCCTTATCTTTTTAAATTTCTAACTTTATTTCTTTTTGTTTACTGTACAGTTCTAGTATTTTAGGACTAGGGTAAGTGTAAGACAAGGCTGCATTCAATATTAGAAACTAGACGGGCATGCATTTATAATAGAATGTAAAAAATAATATTTATATTTACAATAGAATATTTGAGTATTCTAATCTACTTAAACATATTTACGTACAATCATATTAGTAATTTAAATTTCACTGAATATCACTAGATTACCTAACCAAATTAACAAATAATAAAAAAGAACCTCTTCCCTCTTCATCCTTTCCCTCTCCATACCCCACCACCCTTAAACCCGTGACCCTACTCAATCTTGTGAACCAATCATCAACCTCCTAACCCTTCCAAACGGTTCCAGAATCTCCGCTTTGCTACCATCAGTGATGACTCCAGCGACAGGTTGCACAAGAAAAACAGCGGACGGTGTGTTCTGTTTCTCGTCACTCAGTTCGTGGAAGTGGTTGATGTTAGAACATTAACTAAAAATGGTTAATATACATATACATACACACACACACATATATATATATATATATATATATATATAGAGAGAGAGAGAGAGAGAGAGAGAACATAAACATCTTACTATTTTAGGTTGAAAGTAATGTTGTAATGTTTGATTCGTTTATGAATCATAATTAGTATCGAAAAGTGCTTTCTCTTTTAAAAAAAATAAGAATAGTTCATCCTAAAGAAGACTCGGATGAAAATAATATACAATAGGTAATGAATTCTAAAATTTAGAAGTTGATTATCATCAGAATTCTCTTGTTTTAGAGAATGGTATTTTAGTGTAGAGAAACTAAAACATAAAAAAAATTATTACAAATTCAAAATAAACTGAAAGTTTTATATTGAATAAAAATAAATGAAACAATTAATATATATTATATACAAGTAAAAGATATATAAACATATTATTTATCTTAAGATTTTAAGATAAAAATGATGTCCTTATTTCTCATATTAATTTCATAACTCATTTATACCGAGTCTCGCCTGTCGTATCTCGAAAAACCCTCAGTTGACGCGGATGATTCCACTTTCACCTTTCAGCTGGTATCCTTCAAAGGCGCGTCTAAGGAAACGCCATCTCGGGGGAGCAATATGATGATATTCCTACCCGGTTCATATCATCAATCTGTTGGGCACTGAACAAGAAGGCGACTTTCCCATCCTCAGCTTCACTCATGTAAATACCTCCTTGGACTAACACAAAAAAGTCCAAGGGAGAGTCCTCCCATACCTTCCCTTTCTTCTGCAAAATCTGCGGGGAAACCAAACCTGCCAACCACTTTTTCTCTAATTATGGTTTCCAATTGTACTTCAACCATTGCATGGATCCCTATGTCCAATGGAAGCTGAAATAAAATGTAGTCATACCCTTCTGCGGACACTTTTTGTGGTGTTTGCGATGCTTGACTTGGTTATAGAAATGGAGATATTTTAACACTATTATATTTATATAATTCCATTTTAATACCTCTAATAAATATTATTATTTTATTTTAAAATGATTTTATATATTTTTATTAGTTAAAAATAATAATTGAAAAGAAATAAATGTCAAATGATATATTTTTTTAAATATATAGAGAATCACTTACTAAATTTAAGACTCTTAATTTTAAATAAAATTTAAATTATTTTTATGTTAAAAGTAATTTAAAGAAAGTATTATAAGATTTTTATATTAAAGATAAAACAAATACAAAATCCTACGAATATTTACAAATATCAAATTAAAACTCTATGTTATAACCAGACCAAATTCAGTTGAAGCTAATTCAATATCAACCATCATATTTGGAATATTAGTTGGAGATAAAAATCTATATTGACGGATGTTAGGTACCAGTGGTGAATTTTATTATTATTTTGGTTTTATTATTAATGGCGTAACATTTTTAATTTATAATATTATTTTGTTAAAATAACAAAATTAATACACTTGTTTTTGCTGGTTTCTTTACTCCAAAAGATTTGGGCATAGTGAGAAAAGGATTTGCAGTATTTTCTCTGTTTAATATATAAAACTATCCTCATTGGAAACATATAGTTTGCCTTTTTTATAATTTTTTTAAAGTGTAAATTTCTAAAGAAACAGTATTACTTTATCAAATTAACATTTTATATACAGTAAGTTTATTAACTATATAATAACCATTTTCAAAATGTGTGACTATTAATAATGTAAAAAAGTTTTTCCTAATAATGCTTGCTAACTTCACATACTTCTCTAGATTAAGTTTGTTAGGTTATTGATTTTCTTTACGTATTTATTGTATAAAAGATGTTTAATATGTTTTTTTTTCTCAAGTTACTTACTATTGTATTTTGTCCTTAATTTAAAATATGTATTAATTTTTTTCTTTAATTTTATAAAAAATGTAATATATCTTCGAAAACAAATTATTTTAGATTCTCTCTGTTTTTTTTTTCTTATAACTTTCTATCTCTCTTTATTAATTCTCTTTTTTATGGTGGCGAGAACGGTTCTCGTAGTACTTATGGAGGCTGGTGAAGGTTTAGAAGATGCCGTAAGGGGCCGGGGTGGGATGACCCTGTAGACCAATTTTTATTTTTATTTCTTTAACTTTCCAACTACTTCCCCAAAAACTAGTTCTCTTAGAAATCGACTCCAAACGCCAAATAGTTTATTATTAAACCTTAAATCCCCATCCTTAAACATGGACCAAAATTGTGAGAATAGTTCGTGACGGACGACTGTGATCCAAATAAACACATCTTTAGGGTGTGGTTGAGGATGCTTGAAACGACTTTAAAACCCTCACAAACATAGTTCTAGGAGGAAGTTCCCCATAACCGCCACTACCAAACTCATCATCTCAAACTGACTTCTTGGTTTCTAACCACAAGAAAGAGTTGCAATAATGAAAAATAGTTGAAATGAGGAGAGAGTTTTAAAATGGAAGATATTCTAATATCATTATCCAATATCATTAGTTGTTGAAAACCTTTTGCATTCTTTTAAAAAATTGAGGTACAAAATTGATGCATATTTTAAAACATAGATTTTAATAAATATTTAACTTAAAAAGAAACCTTCATTGATACATGTTCATCATTCTAAATAAATGGTTCTATTTTTTAACATATATAGAAATAAGTTTATTCTTATAAAATGAAGAGTCTATTTTAAAAAACTAAAATATAATAATTATTAATTGCAAAATTAATGAAAGTTATGACCTAAAAGTGATTACCTCCTTAAATAAAACTAGTGACTAAAGCATACTTTAAGTTACATTACCAGAGAGTATTAGTGAATAGATAATTTATTATTCTTATCACACATTTTAACTAACTAAATATATAGAAAAACAATTATACTAACTAGATAAATTATTTTATATAGAATGACTACTTTAGTTTGATTTATCTAAAATGAGTGCAAACATATCTACAACACGTATAACACGTAGGAGTGCTCAATTTTTTTATGATGATAAAAATAATAAAATTATTATTATTATTATCATTATTATTATTATTATAAAATTAAAGTAAATAATTTTATTTTAAAAATTAGTTTTATACTTAAAAATCGTTAAGTTTTAAAAAAGTTTAAAATCAAATAAAAAGATTAAATTTAAATAAATAGTTAAAATTGATAAAATAATTATTTTAATTTTAAAATATTTTTTATGGTGAACGCTCCTGTGACTTTGAGAGTTGGGAGGCATGGGTTGGTTCTGGAATGATTTTCAGATTAACTTATCGAATTTTTCTATGTAAATGTTTTCATTTGCTTCCAAACTCATTTCATAAAATTTATTTTTTATGATAATTACATAAATAATAAATTTTATTAAGATAAATTTTGTATAGTTGTAATATCACATAAAAACTCAAATTTTCAAAATTAATTTATATGTTATTTATATACTTTAAAATTATATACGTAATATTGAGATATACGGTATATGGGTTAATTTATCTATTTTAAGGAGTAAAATATTTTCTTTCTGTTTTCAACACAATCTTGGGTGTCACCTGCATGGCAGTAAGGTTATATGTGCCTTATAAAGCCAACACGAGGATTCTACGGCTTTCTCTCTCTCTCTCTCTCTCTCTCTCTCTCTCTTTTTCTTTTTTTGTTGTTTTCTTTTCTCACTGATAATTCTTTACCATTTGATTCTGCAGATTGCCCACTCCCTACGTACCCACATTATCTGACTTTAACCCTTTCCCCTAACCCAGCTGGAAAATTGACTCATTAAGCCAGACGTCTTTGTTTGCTTTCAGCGTCCGCTGATTTCCGAGGCGTTTCCTGAGCTGGCCGTTTGAACTCGTTTCTGTAATTTTCACTATTCTATTACTTGCTAAGTTCTCTCATCAGATGGACAGCTCTTACTTCTTGAGTATTTCCAATATACCATCCGTGCAATATATTTGTTTTTTTTTATATATAAAAACTACCCGGTATTTCGACTGCCTCCTCTGTTTCCATTGCTCAGCCTTGTGTGTATTCCGTTTCCATGAATGTATCAAGCCCAGAGATGCGGGTATTCCATTTGCATAAATAAGCTAACCAATGTGAAATTTCCAACTTATATGACCACCCTGTTCACACCTTTTTGCTGCCTTCTGTAATTTCGTGAATACTGTTTTCTCCTTATGGCCTATATTTCATTTTAGTTTTCATTATTAGAACATTTTCATTTGGCACTGGAACAACTGCTGTATTTAAATGTTTAATTTCTTTCACTTCTGTTATAATCTATTTTGATAGAGGCTGAATTGGGGATGTTTCGTAATTTTTGTTTGCAAACGAAATGCAGGTAGGAAGGTTTACTACATAATAAATTGATATTCAACGTCAATGGTTGGATTCCAGAGTGACCATAAGCCCGGGAACAAGTACAATGGTAATTCTAATATTATTCCGGATCGTGTTGAACGTCTTATGAGACGAAGAGAGCTTTTTAAAAGCAGCAAGGCATCTCTTTTGAATGAGGCTCCTGATAGTAATAATAATAATAATAATGTGATTACTGAATATTTTGAGCATGACCCGCGCTTAAGGGAAGATAATAACTCTGCTGCTTCCTATGAACGATTACTGGAAGGAGTGGCAGCGGCAGTGCGGGGCGAGAGGGAGGATGGGAAACCTTTCAAACAAAGGCTTTTGGTAGTGGCCAATAGGCTGCCAGTCTCGGCAATTAGGAAAGGCGAGGATTCGTGGTCCTTGGAGATAAGTGCTGGTGGCCTGGTGAGCGCTCTGTTAGGTATGTGGAGTGGTTGTTCCTTTTCTTTACCCTTTTAGTTTATCATATTTCAAGGTCTACTGTGTCTGCTCTGAAAATTTTCATATGATTTAAACTGTAGTTGGATTTAGAAAGTGGGTTACAAAGTATGCAATTCTTATATTTTGGCGATGAACTTGGTCCACTAATTTACAAGGAATAGTCTAACACCACAAGTTCTTTACAAAGGTGTGAAGGCTTTGGAGGCAAGGTGGATAGGTTGGGCTGGAGTCAATGTGCCAGATGAGATTGGACAAAAAGCACTTACTAAAGCTTTGGCTGAAAAGGTACAATAGTTTCTCCATTACGCTGTTTGGAACCATTTTGGCATTTACATTTATGCTTTTCATCAATAAATTCTAATATTTTAAATTTAATCTTTCTCTTGTTACCTGTGGTGCAGAGGTGTATCCCAGTATTTCTTGATGAAGAGATTGTTCATCAATATTATAATGGCTATTGTAACAATATTCTCTGGCCCCTTTTTCATTACCTTGGACTTCCACAAGAAGACCGCCTTGCTACCACACGTAGTTTCCAATCTCAATTTGAAGCATACCAGAAGGCAAATCAAATGTTTGCCGATGTTGTAAACAAGCACTATGAAGAGGGTGATGTTGTTTGGTGCCATGATTACCATCTTATGTTTCTTCCACAATGCTTAAAGAATTATAACCCCAAAATGAAAGTTGGCTGGTTTCTTCATACCCCATTTCCATCTTCTGAGATTCACAGGACATTGCCTTCTCGTTCAGAGCTTCTGCATGCTGTTCTTGCAGCTGATTTGGTTGGGTAAATTGCAATTTACTCTTCATAATAGTTAAGAATGTATTTGTCAATAAGTATGAAATGTTTACCTGTACTGAATTCACGGTTAGGACAAGATAAATCACTCGTTATGCATATGGGCTAGCTGTCAACCATCCGACTTGAGAATTTATTTTGGGGACCAACTTCAATTGATAGAAAATCAAGTTTCTTTGAACATGCTTAGGTTAGGACCATGTTACATTTTGGGAACATGAAAAAAATTCAAACCCGTAATTATGCTTCATAAAATTATTACGAATAATTTATAAAATACTTACAGTAAAACAGAATTTCATTTAAGCTAACATTTTAAAACAGTTTATGCTTATTCAATCATTACAATCCTTCTAAGATCTGACCTTGTCTCCAGTCAGTTTCTATAAAATTGAAACAGGAGCTTCCAAGAGCCATGGAGATACATTCAGCATTGTTTCATTATTAGTTTCCTTTGAGTAATCAACCGGACTAAATAATAATTGCAGTCAAAATAATAATAATGTGTGTGTGTGTGTGTTTAGTTTGACAGGTTCCAATATTTCCACTTTAGTTTGACATTCTTTCTTCATGCATTAAACTTTGTGGTTCTTTTTAAGTTTATTCATTTTCATTTTATTATGTTGCAACTTCTTTTAACATGGATAAGTTTAATTTTTATTGACTAGTTTTCACACCTACGACTATGCACGACATTTTGTCAGTGCATGTACCCGCATACTTGGACTTGAGGGAACGCCTGAAGGGGTTGAGAATCAAGGGAAGCTGACTCGAGTAGCAGCAGTATGTTTGCACAGAATTCTTCCTTAATACCTATGCTTCATATGTACATTTAAAATTGTGTAATAAAATTTACACTACAAACTTTCATAAAACATTTTGATTGAAACTATTCTTCATTAGCTTTAACCAATTGCATACTAAACTTGAAAATTTGATCTATTTTTTTTTCTTTTGCCCTGTTTGTCAGTTTCCAATAGGTATAGACTCAGAACGATTCAAACGTGCACTTGACCTTCCTCAAGTGAAGGGTCACATAAAAGAATTACAAGAGAGATTTAAAGGGAGAAAGGTGCATCTCTCACTTTTTAGTAACTGCCTTTCTTAGTCATATTGTATTATACATGTTGATCCTATTAATTGACGATGACTCTGATTTGTAATTTCTTTTTCTATTATAAATTACAGATTATATAGAGTAATCAAAGTTTAGGACAAATTAAATACTATGAAATTATAGATATGGAGTTCCGTGATGCTTTGCACAGTAGTAAATTTTTTTCCTTCGAAATAAATTAGATAAGAAAAAACAGAAAAATACACCTAGGGGGTTATATATTAGTGCCAAGTGCCTACTTTAACTTGGTTCCTTATCATTTGACTACTACTAAACCATTTCATGGCTTGACAGGTAATGTTAGGTGTTGATCGTCTTGATATGATCAAAGGAATCCCTCAAAAAATTCTGGCATTTGAAAAATTTTTGGAAGAGAGTCCTGATTGGCGTGATAAAGTTGTTCTGCTTCAAATTGCCGTGCCAACAAGGACAGATGTTCCTGAGTGTATGACACTTAAATTATTTCATTTATATATATATATATATATATATATATATATATATATATATATATATATATATATATGTTTGAAGAATTGGATGATCAAAAGGACAATCTAGTGTTTGTTGTTCCTTCGTAGTTTATATTATGATCTGATATTTATTGGAGGAAACAATTTCTTCTACACAAATGGAAAAAAGAAAAAGAAAATAAAAAGAAACAAATCGTTTGAATTTTCTTGTATTGTACAATAGTATATATGCTTCGTGACTTACATATTGTATTTTCACATTCATTTTTAAATATTTTTATCAATGAGAAATTGTTGAAATGAAAATTGGACACACATAATATTTGTGTGCTGACAACAATAATTATGCCATTTCATTTACTCTACATTCTATATATTTTGTGATTTTTAGTTGTGTGATTGCCCAAGTTCTGTTAGGCTGTAATGTTGGTGTTAATTGTTTATTAGGTAGCTATACTTTAAGATGGGATAGTTTTATGAGGTGTGCAAACCTGCAGGAAGTTAAAGAATCACTTTGTTGCTTCAAGAGTTTTGAAGGAGAAAAGTTATTGTTACGGGGACACCTGTGGGGTTGAATTATTGTTCTTTCACCATCGTCTATAAACTGATGATTCTAGTAAAAAATACAACAATTTGTGTTATCAATTCCCATCCAACATTTGGGGTGTTTAGTTGTACAGTTTTCTACCCTTGTTTTGATAGCATGTGTTCAACACTTGCTCTCTTAAAGTCTTAAGCTATGTTTGGTGGTGGAAAGGATCAAACTCTTGACCACTTGGTCATAAAGGTCATTTACCATGCTAAAGATTAAGGCGCCTAAAAGCTTAAGCTATTAGGTAGAGCTTTAAACTGGTTTTGTATTCCATATAGTTTGGGATAGTTTTGCTCTAGGAATATGCTTAGCTGGTGAATGCAACTTTACAAAAATATTAAGCAGTTTAGGTGGAAGACTGAGAAAGTTTTATATCTTCAACAACCATCATTTGACCATAATGTTTTTTATATTCTTGCATATGAACAGATCAAAAGCTTACAAGCCAGGTCCATGAAATTGTTGGTCGCATCAATGGCAGATTTGGAACACTTGCTACCGTTCCCATACATCACCTGGTGCGTTTTTAATACAACGGTCATATGATGATTCGTTAAAAATATGCTGATACAATGTCCAACACAATGAAAGATTCATTTCTTCTGTGAATATATCTTGTTAGATTTTCTATTTGAACATATAAACTGTGACAAACAAACCTTTATTGAATTCACATAAATAGGAAAACTGAAAATGAGTAAAAATGAATTTCATGTTGGTCTGAAGATCTTAGGTATATGTCAAATCCTCTGTTGATTAGTGCAACTGTATTAATTCAACTGAGTGAAAAGTGCAAATGTCAAAATTCTACTTTGGGAACTTTTATCCAATAACAGCCAAAAACATAATTCAATTTATCAATTTTACCTTTATTCTATCTGTCTTGTACGTGTATCTGTAGTTTTGTACTAGACACGTTGCATAGGTGCTCCTTTTAATATTATTTTGAACAATCACGGTAACGGGGGCAAACATGTTTTAGTTAAAGTATTTAATTTTCCTTCATTTGTTCTTATTATAATGAAAACATATTAATGTATTTTTACACTAGTTTTTGTGTATGTAAATATACTTTTATCCTAAATTAGTCACAAATAGGAATTATGTATCATTGTATTATCTTGGTTACTACGCTTGCCACCATTTCTTTGCACACAAGAAGAATGGTATCTTTTCAGATTTGGATATGGTATATATGTACTGAAAACAAATGTGGTGCTTAATTTTCAAGGGTATAACATGGGAAATTAGTCCAAGTGGGTTGATAATCAGCTATAGACAACAGGACTGATTGCAAAGTTGTCCTTTTCTCTCTATTGAATAAAAATTTGACTTCAATTAAATTAAAAATTTTGTTGGACTTTACACAGTTGATGTGTGAACCTAACAAGGACCAAGGATAGAGGTTTAGTTCACAGTAAAGGTTGTAAACTTGCTCAAGCTTGTTCTTGTATTTAAAAGATCCAAATTTTAAGCTTAGGCATGACTTGTTCGAGTATGAAGTTTGAGTTTCACTTCGTTTGGTTTGTTTTTGCTTTTTGATTATTTTTTAAGTTTATTAGTTATATATTTAGCAGACAATTTTATGCCAGTCTATAAGATAAGAGAGCAAAAGACTCAGTGAATATTTAGATTTAGAAAAGTAGTAGATATTAATAAATAAGATTATAATTCACTAAATAGAAATATAATTTACCAAGTACACAATATATAACTTATCTAAAATTACAGTTTTTGAAGTTTAATATGTAGACAGGGAGAAAACTTTTAATGGTAAGCTTGAATTTACATTTTACTTTGTTAAACAAACAAGTTTGATTTATCATTTAACAAGTCAAACTCATAAGTCCTGGAAATTCAATTGATTTACACCCACATTCACAGCTATGTACCTTTATTGTTAGATAAGTCATGACATAAGATGTAAATGAAATTTGACCTTTTTTACTCTTATTCTGATGATCAATACATCTCATATTAATTATTTTCACATTAAAATGCTACAGCTTAATGAATTTGCTATGCTTGCAGGATTGCTCTCTTGATTTTCATAAACTATGTGCTTTGTACGCTGTTACGGGTACACTTTATCTGCTTTAAGATTTATTTTCTTATTTGCCAAAGTCCATGGATTAGCTTCTGATCTCAAGCCTTTAATCAATTGTCAGCATGTGTTATTACGATAGCTTTTCATACTTTTGTAATTTCATACTAGTTTATCTGAAATAGAAAGTGATAGTTTCAGTTTGGACATGATAATTATTGTCATGTATTGGATATCACCTTTCTTCTAAAGCTCTTCATTGCAAATGTTATTTAAATGTATAAAGCGTTAGAAACTGCTTAAGAATGTGTTAGGATATAAGGAATAGGAGAAATTTATCATGATTTTTAGAAAATTAATGCGTTATTTAGTTGGTTATATATAAATAGGGGTAGAAAGATAGGAGAGCTGTAGACTTCTTGTTATTGTAAAGGTTTTCCCCTTTTGAACATCTGACTTCCCAATAGTGTGAAATGAAGTTTGGCTTAAAATATTTGATAGATTTCTTGGAACAATAAATCTAGGACTCACACCAGAAAACACCAAACACACACAGAGAACACTGAAACAGTCTTGTATTATTATTCTTGAAGACAAAGGAATACAAACACAAACACTTCCAAGGGAGCCCTCTCCCTTCACTCAGGAATACAATGGTCCTGTCACTAAGCTACAACAAAAACATGCCTGCCCCCAGACATCCCCTTCCCCTTTTAAAGCTAACCCCTACCGAAATAGACACCCAACCTGCCTCCTAACGGCTCCTAACAGACCCCCCAACGATTATGTCTTATTTTTAACTCCTTTCCTCCTTTCATAAACTTTCCAAGTCCTATCAATATTACATTTTGGGACTACATATATTGGGAAAAGATGAAAGTACGCCACCAAATATGTCTAGAGCACTGGCCTACTTATTATATATTTACCTAAATTGTTAGTTGTCATTGAAGGACCAAGGGTTATTTGCTGATGATATTCACTTTTTTTATTTAAATTTTCTGCTAATATTGTGTTTATACTGCCTGTCTCTTACCCAGATGTAGCACTTGTCACCTCTTTAAGGGATGGAATGAATCTTGTAAGTTACGAATTTGTGGCTTGCCAAGATAAAAAGAAAGGGGTTCTCATTCTCAGCGAAGTAACTACTAGAACTTTATCGTGTATTTGTCATTTCTTTAAATTTATCAATGCGTACTCTATGTTAATGTTGAATAATTAATAAAGAATTGATTAAAAAATTAGTAGTTGGAACTTTCTCGTACAGTCTACGTCTTTAGGTAATTGTACCTGTTAGAAAATGAGTCGAAGTAAGTTAAATCCATAGCAATTGAACAAATCCCCTCCCTTATAAACCTATTAGTATTTTAAAAATCTGGTCTTAAATTCGTACTAGTGCTCTCTGCTCTTAAACTTTTACAATTTATAGTTTGGACAAATTAGATACAAAGTTTCATCTCTTATTCCTGTAAAGATTATAGGTCTCTATTTATAGAGGGCTCTCAATGCCTCTCATTTATTGTTTTTAAACGTAGCTTTTGCGTATATTTGTTTCTTTTAACTCGATATCTATGTTAAGCTGGATGTTAAAGTATTCTCTTGATCTAACATTTGGTATTCTCTGTGTAGTTTGCTGGTGCTGCACAGTCACTTGGCGCTGGGGCAATTCTGGTCAACCCTTGGAACATCACGGAAGTTGCTGCTGCAATTGCCAAGGCTCTGAATATGAAATCAGAAGAACGAGAGAAGAGACATAAGCATAACTTTAAACATGTAACAACCCACACTGCTCAGGAATGGGCAGAAACTTTTGTGAGGTATAAATGTAGATAGAGTATTCACGATATCTATCTGGTCTTATAAATCAGAACTTTGTGATTTCCAATGAGGGTGGTGGAGAGCACAATCAACCAAAATAAAGAAAGATTGTCAATTAGTATAATCATACAAAGGATAAGGAACGCTGTACAAACAAATGGATTTAATAATCTTCCTTTATTTTGGTTGATTGTGCTCTGCCTCTTTTTCTTTAGTCTGCTCTTCTATCTCTTAAAACATCCTGTACTGCTTTTCTTAAAGAAATAAATAAAACATTGATTTTATTTTCTTGATTTTCCTAATTAATTATACTTCTAGGTTATTTACTATTGATGCTGTAATTTTAGGAGTAGGAGAAAGATGTAAAGATACCTAATTGTTTAGAACTAGATTCCCAATACCGCAGTAATCCTGACATTTTGAATTTTGCAGTGAACTAAATGATACTATTGATGAGGCACAATTAAGGACCAAACAAGTTCCACCAAGGCTCCCAACGGAGATTGCAGTTGAGCGTTATTTGCAGTCAAATAATCGGTTGATTATTTTGGTACGCTGTCTTATCATGAATCTTATGACTTCTTTGAATACTGATCTTTATGGTCCCTTACAAACCTTTATGTTATGTCCAAATATTATAATGTTCCGTTTTAGCTACTTTGGAAAAACAAAAACACTTGGTAGTTTTTTAGATGATGGTTCAGATTTGGTGAAAATGAAACAGACTTAGTTCATAGAGGAAAACAAGGAAGACTGTAATGGACGCCAGATCTAAAGTGTTTACTGGAATGAGTCATCTGTTGGAATGGGGAAAATTACAAGTAATTACTATTTTCTCACGACATTAACAAACTGTATGTTCTTTTTCAGTCTTTTGAACCAAAGCAAACTCAATCTGGGATAAGATGAGCAAATATTAAAAATAACTCCATTGTAAAATGTGGACGTATTTAGCTTGAAGATAACAAAATTTATTAGACATTCAACAGTTTTATCACTTTTGGAAAGTCTAACGGGGAAATTTTCTAGAACCTGGCAGAATTTATGGCACGTTGCTATTATCTGAAAGATCATAATAGACTTGGCACGATGTGGTTGTTTGTGAAAAGATGAACAAAATTCCTAAACCTTAATAAGGGAAGATAGTCGTTGTAGTATTTCAATTAAATAATTTGTGAACAAATACATCATTATTGGCTGTAAAGTAGTCAAGGAATCAAGAGAAGTCAAGCGCTGATGTCGTTTTAACTGTATTTACGAAGGCCTGGTTAACCCAACTATGTGTGTGTTTATGTAGATACTTTCGGTAATGAATCTAATTCCAAAGTTGTGTTTCCTTTATTGTGTGAAACCCCTGAATAAAACTTATCCATTCAAATACTCCCATATCTTTTTGTGCTTCACTAATATTAAACCATGAATACTTTGTCATAATTTTTAACACTTTCCCTTCGTTTTGGTAATACGAACTGTAGGGTTTCAATGGAACTCTAACTGTACCAGTTGAGAGAAAAGGTGATCAGTATCAAGAAACGGAACTTACAGTGCATCCAGAACTGAAACAACCCTTGGCAGAACTTTGCAGTGACCCAAAGACCACAGTTGTTGTGCTTAGTGGAAGTGGTAGACCAGTTCTAGATCAAGTAATTCTTGGTACATTACTTTCTTCTTTATGAAATACTTGATCCAGTTTTAACTTATCGATAATACAGAACTTCAAAGAGTATGACATCTGGCTAGCAGCAGAGAATGGAATGTTTTTAAACCCTTCTAAGGGAGAATGGATGACAACAATGCCAGAGCAACTAAATATGGAATGGGTTGACAGTGTGAAGGTGCTTATTTGAAGTTTCAATCATTTTGATTGTCTTTCTTCTTCACAATATTGACTTACATTGATGGTCCTTTGCTTGCAGCATGTTTTTGACTACTTCACAGATAGAACACCTCGATCACATATTGAAGAAAGGGATGCTTCACTTGTATGGAGTTACAGACATTCAGGTGGTTGAATTCAGTTTTGGTAAACCAATTTTGTATTTTTCCCGCTATATTTCAAATTACTGATCCCATCACTGTGATATAGATGTTGAGTTTGGAAGACTGCAAGCAAGGGACATGCTGCAGCATCTCTGGACAGGGCCAATTTCTAATGCTTCAGTTGAAGTTGTTCAAGGGAGCCGGTCTGTTGAGGTGCGAGCTGCTAATGTTACTAAGGTAATGTCTTAATAATTTATGTTTCTCAATTGTTTTTCATCAGAAAATGTTTAGAATTAATATGTATGCACTTATTTTTCATTTAATCAGGGAGCAGCCATTGACCGTATTCTAGGGGAGATAGTCCACAGTAAATCCATGACAACACCAATTGATTATGTTTTGTGTATAGGACATTTTCTAACAAAGGTGAGTTAAATTTTAATTTGATCTCTGATATGTTGTGAATTACTTTTATTATGTTTGTTTATCTGCGTAGGGAGAAATTGTGTTTGTTTTAATGTCCTGTTGAGCGCTTTCATATGTGCTTTCATACGTGACAATTTTTAGTTGTTTGTTTCCATACCGTGTAAGTCTGGCCATCATATGAGAAAAAATGAGTAAATAAAAATGAGAAAAAAATACCACTATACCAAACAATGAAATTTTACTAATAAAACAAATTACATATCTTTCTCTCTCACCCAAAGAAAAAAACCAAATGCCAAGAAAACCTTTAAACAAAACTAATATTCTCTCTTGGATTTTTCTCTCAAATAATAACACTAGATAAAAAAGAGAATTTTGGGATGCCCAAAGAAGGAGCTTTAGCCCCCCTTTTTTAACAGGAGAAGGTCCCTTCATTGTTTTGCTAGACGTGGGATTTCTCCTTCTCAGGAAGATACTCCTTCTAATGCTCCTTTTCGTGGTATCACCATGAACTTTATGTAAATTATATTGACAACTCTCCATTGAGGAGTTTTGAACTCCATTATCAATTGTTTTCTGAGCTGCCTACGTTAAACCACTGTAAAATTCTTGTTGGTTGGGCTTTATTAACATGTAAAGCAGAGTGGTAAAGTCAAAATTATATATTTTTTTTCTATTAGAGATTGCAAGTGCACGTGTTTGGTATCGTCCACTCTTAGCTTATTCTTCCAGATGGAATTCCTGTTAAATCTATTAAAATGTACTGATGGTTTACCCGGAGTATTCTCGATCTAAAATGTTTTTTAATCTCTGTTGCTCCAATTTGTTTGGTTGATAGCATTGAGGCTACTGAATCTAACATTATCGGATGCAGCAGGATGAAGATATATATGCGTTTTTTGAGCCAGAGTTACCTTCTATTGGTGTGGGTCTTCCACGAAGTAAGGTAACAGAAGGAGTTAAGTTTCCTGCGGAGAGGATATCATCGTTGAAGATTCCAGCAAGTAAAAATGGAGCAGCAAAATCATCCCAAAATAAGGGACAACGTGTTGTGCCAAATTCTGAGAAGAAAACAAATAATCATGTGTGCCGTGCGCCACGTCGTCCAGCTCCTGAAAAGATCTCTTGGAATGTCCTTGACCTGAAGAAAGAGAATTACTTTTCTTGTGCTGTTGGAAGAACACAAACGAATGCTCGGTATACGCTTGGATCACCGGATGAAGTTGTTGCATTTCTGAAGGAACTAGTCAACTCATCTCCATACTCTTATGTCTGAGAGTTAAGAATTACATGCTTTTGCTCCCTAGGATACTTCCCATTCCAATCCTACTTCCTTCAATTGCTAATATTTCAAGTTAGAGAAAGTTGGCCATTTAGTCTCAATGTTTCTTGTTCATCATTGATCGGGCTTCATTTAGTCGAATTTCCTTTTCATTTTCACCCCTCCTAATAATATGCTAACTTTGCCTCCCAATCTTTTTACACTATACACTTCCCCTCATAATTTGTTAAATTTACACTCCAAATTTTCTAGATTTTCTAGAAAAGAAGTACCCAGAAATATATTTCCGCGGCGTTAAAAGTTGTGGATTCACATTCAAACAGAAAGTTAAGTAAACATTTAAAACAATCTAAATATGCTTTTTATTTATATAAAAAATACTTTAAAAAATTACCTTTGAATGGTAATTAAATTAACTATGATTTTGATAGAGTGAGACAAATTCAGTTGAACTTTCAGTAAAGTATAAAGTATAAATCATGAAATTGAGGTGTAAAAGACACTAGGCGTCTCAAGAAAATAGTAAAATTGGGACATATGAATCGAGGATAACTACCTCAAAATGTATATTCGAAAATATCCTACTACTGGAGGAAAATTAATTTTAGACGAATTTAAGCTTACTTCAAAGTATACTCAAAGAATATATAATTTTCTTGAGTAAAATCATTTTGATGAATTAAATGTAAATATTGAGGAAGCAGTCACTGAGAGGATGTAATTCAAAAGATAACGTTTCTCAGGGATTTATGATAATAAACATTCATGAATTCTAAATTTTTAGGCATGAAATGTTAACTTTCATCTTTTACATAGTAAACAGCATGTGTAAGCAACATTTTGGAAACCTGGAATATATTTGTAAGACATTCTTTTCTAAAAAAAGTTTCCAACAAAATGATTATCTATAGAATTATTTGTCTTGTAATGTATCTTGTCAACTTTCTATCCCTTCCCTTTTATTTGAGTATTTTTCATTTCTCTTTTTAAAGGGTTTAAACATTTATATCAAGTCACAATCAAATTGTAGTCTAAGTTGTTTCATTCTTAACGAGAAAGAGTTGTGCCTTAATTATAATTCATAGCTTTTGATCCAACTGTAAACATTCAGTACAACAATTGATATTAGTGTCAAGGTCACTAGTTTGATTTTCAATTCAACAATTGTTGAGTGGGACTTGAGGCTATCTTTTTAAACTCTTTGTCCGAACCTATTTCTAGAACAAATTCATGACCATTGACATCAAAGCTCATTAGAAATAATGAGTCTCAATGGCCCATAAATAGTAGTGAAAGATATGGATGGAGTATAGGAAGAAGCCATAGATGAATTTGAATAGTAAGTAAAGGATTTTTCAGAGAGTAAAAACACAAAGCTAACTAAAGCACATAAAGTTTGAGTGAATGTAAAAGTATTTTTACACTATGGTGTCTCTTATAAAACTTTAAAGTAAACGTTTTAAGAAATAGCTTTTGGTACAATTAATCTCAAACGATTTGATGATTTTGGTGTTACGTAAAACAATTTTATAAGCATCAGATATCAATAAATGTAAGTGATTCATCTAACCAAATAAACACACCTTTTTTACTTATATGCTTTCATGTGATAAGCTTTTTCTTGGACAAACGATAAGTACACAAAATCTAAAGCATGATATACATTGAATAGTTATAAATGTTTATCCTATGTTTTGCAAGAATGTTGGCAACTTTGGTTCTTACAAGTGGTTCTTTAATTGAAGTTTCAACATCAAATATCTCTTAAAAAGTCTCCATGCAAACTACTTTTTTTAAGAAGCAGAATCACAGTCCTACAAAAGAGTGAACCTTGTTAAGTCCTATACTTTACTACAATTTAGGAAAATGTTATCTTATCTTAACTGAATAAGTCATCACTAGTAGAAAAAATGCTTTTTATAATGACTTATTATGAGAGGTGAAATTCACCTGTCATAATAGGTTGAACAGTGATATTTTTGTAATAACTAGATGTTATTCCAAAATTAAAATTATGTTTAAAACCTATTATGACAAGTATAGAAAGACTTATGATAGTAGTTCTTTACTATGATTGTTAATAAATCACCTATCATAATATGATGGATATTATGACAAAATTGGAATTATATTGAAAACCTATTATGAGAATTCTAGGAAGACCTAGTAGGTCTCAGTCCCTAATTTTTTCACTGCATTTGAAGTACCTGAAAAACACTAGAAGGGGGGTTCAATAGTGTTAATGAAAAAAATTTATTTTTGTAACCCTTTTGATATAACATGTTGTCGAGTTTTAATTTTTTCTTATAAATGCTAAGATGTTCAACCTGATGAATGAGTATAATATATAATTATGTTTGACATGTTATTCAGAATGTACACTGCAGAGTTTGTAAAAATTTCTTATGTTAAAGAATAATCGTTTAGCTTGGAACGTTCTTGTATTTAGAAATAAAACATAACTGCAGGTTTTATAAGAGAAACGTTTAGACAAGAGAAGAGATAATTGCACATATATTTTTATATTAGTTCACTCTAACTAAGCTACGTTCAGTCTCATCCGCAAAGGGTTCCACTATAATCTTCACCAAGATTATAACTGAGTATTCGCATCACTCTTTGTCTTCTCAGTTAGCGAATAACCTCCTATTATCCTAGACTGGATGACTATTCTCATCACTCTTGGTCTCCTCAGTCAGCGAATAACCTCTTGTTACCCTAGACTTGATGAGTATTTGCACCACTTCTGGTACTAAGCAATCATGCCTAGATTTTCTTAACTCAACTGATTTCAACAAGTGTTTTAATTCTCTTTAAAATTGTCATCAAAGATTGCTTACAGGTCGTTTAGACAATTACTCTCATAGAGCGGATGTGATTACAATACAATACAGTCTAAACACTTGCAAATGTTTCTCTCTTTTCGTTTTCTCTCTTTCTTACAATTAGTAAACAATATTACAATGAAGCTCGAGAGTATTTCCTTTCTTCTTTTCTCTTCTTCTTTTTTTCTGCTCAGATATTTTCTTTTTCATGAGCTCTTTATGTGTTTTTCTTTTGAATGCTTCTCAAAGAATGAATGTTTCGTTGTATGCTATCCTTTTCTTTTTCTTTTTTTACATAGAAAGATCTTCTATTTAAAGGCTTTTTGGATAAGTTTTCGTTAGACTGAGCTCTTGGTCTTGATTCTAGTTCCACTCTTTCTTTGTGTACAATAGCCGTTAGTTAAAGTCAACTTGTCACAGAAGCCATGATTTTTCAGTACTTTGCTTGAAGTAGGTTGTACTTTCTTTTAGACACTGTTTCAAGTGAAGAACATTTTGTGAATATCTGTTTTGTCTCTAACGTCCAGTTCTGATATTTTATTTTGAAGCTTGTGGATGCATGTAGAGTAGCTCATCTACAAACAATAGAGTAGATTATGCATGCGACAAATATGTCGTTTCTCTTAACACTTTTGTTGTTTTTCAACGTTGAGCATTTAATGTCATTTAATGCTTGCTTAGAACAACAAAGGGCTTTCTGATTTCCTACCATTGAGGTAGTGTTTAATAATTAAGCTTTTCTTCTAAAGATACCAAGCGTTGAGTAAAGTCTTCATCGTTTGGATGAAGTAATAGTTTAGCTCATGGTATCGTTTAGACTAATATAAAAGCTTTTTGTTATTTTGTCTTTTTATAGCAATAGCGTTTAACATGTTATGATTTTCTTTGTGTTTTAATTTTTAGTCTTTTAGAATGTTTTTGTCAACGACGTTGTCTTAACATTGTTTCATTTTCCCAAGAGTTAAACTGAATACCCTTTGGGTGTGATAGGCTTTACACGTTTAGCTTCAACTCTCTTACACGTTTAGCATTGCGTCTGTGTGTTTTGACTCAGTTGTTTTTCATTTTCCTAAAAGCCTAAGTGTTTTCCTAAGGTTTTTTGTGTTAGGGATTTTGGTCCTAGGTCATATGTTTTCTTCCTATGTTATTTTCATACTATTATTTCGTTTAATGTTATTTGGTTAAACTTCAAAACATGAGAGCGTTTAGGCACATAGACGATTTTGTCTTAACAATCTCCTCCTTTTTTATGTTTCACAAATAGACATCTAAACGATATATAATCTTTCCTAGTTCTATGCAGAGACTTGTGTTTTATGTGTTTTGATTCGTTGTGTTTTTCTTCTTTTATTGTTTTTATCTTTTGCATGCGGGTAGGTGGACACAATCGAGATGTATAAGACAATATTTAATATAACGCGTGACAAAAAGTATAGACTAAGACATGAATTAAACAATAGAGCAAATACAATAAACAAAAAGCAACAACTTTCACATTTAAACATAAAAACATATTACAAGAATGTAAATATGGACTTCTAAGAATCTGGAGACTCCCCTCGTTTTGTGTTATCCAAACTTCTAGTGTACTCTCCATGAGTACATGCTCCTAGATGTTGACGCGTCTATTTTCTTTGTCTATTCTCCCCTTTATTTGATAAACATCAAAAGGGAATGAGAGAAAGGACATCATAGACCGATGATGGTGGAAGTGAAGGAAGATGAAGAGGGTCATGAAGGGATAGGACGACATGGGGTTGGAAGGAAAGGCATGAATAAGGTGAAGTAGAAGGCTCAAAAGGGAGTACTCCATCACACATAAGGGAAAGGAGATGGATAGAGCGGTTGAAAAAAGAAGAGGAAAATTCAAATGGAGCCAAAGAAGGAAGGATGAAAGAGAGGTAGTGGTGTTGAGGTAAGGAAGGGTTCAACTGTGAAGGATATAGGTTAGGTGGAAGAACCTTGTGCGTAAGGCAGGTAAGTTCTGATTACATAAGTAAGAAGGTATGTTGGATTATCATATTCATCTTGTTCCGGTGATCGGACGAGATGACGATGAAGGTCAGGAGATTTGGAAGAAGGCTTCATCAGTTTGGAATGTTGAGAGGTTGGTGTTAGGACAAGACAAGTTCGTCTAGTGGAAACCAGGAGTGGGTGACACTCAACTAGTCTAGAGTAACAGGAGTTATTTGCTAACTAGGGATACCATGAGTGGTGAAGAATACTGTTTAATCTGGAGTGGGTGAAACTCAATTAAGCAACGTATCAGGGGATACCATGAGTTGTGAAAATACTCAATTGTAATCTTGTTGAAGATTGTAGTGAAATCCTTTAAGGTTAAAGGAGACTGGACGTAGTTCAGTTAGAGTGAATCAATATAAAAATATTTGTACATTACTGTTTTATTCTTTCTTGACGCTTCTCTTATAAAAACCTGTAGTAGCTTTTTTGTTTTAAATATAAGAGCTTCCTATACTAAACGATTGTTCTTTAGAGAGGAAATTTCATCAAATACTGTAGTTAATATTCTAATCTTTGGGCTTAGTGTCTTACACTCTTGACTGATACACAATCGACTGGTCTGTTTGGTGATCAGTCGGTCTAAACTAGTTCATGACTAATCGGTCGGTATGATGACTGGCTAGACTCGTTGTAACATCCCAAAAATACAATGTAGAACCATATACGAGAATAATCACAGGTTAACAATACTACAGATCAGTTCAACACTTAGCTAGATACGATTACGGCCGAACGACCTTACATAACAGCAGGGAATTTAAAATCGTAAGCTAGCTACCACTAGACCGAACGGTGTACAAAATAACTTATACCGAACGGTCTTACAAAAGATAAAGCTAACAACAACGTCCCTAAGGTTCGGCCTTCACTTCCGCTGCGTCTTCCAATACTTCTTCCAGCAGCTCTTCTCCTTCTACTCACATCCACACGGATGATCATTGCAATAGGACAACAACAGGACGCACAACACAAACAAAAAGATAAACATGGTAAGCTTATGTAATTTAATTAATACAATAACAACATACAACGTTCATGATTCAATCAACAATAACCACATCCTAATTCATACACCATGGCATGCAAAGAACGACCACTTGACTCTGACTGTCCGGACTGTATGAATCCTGTGTAGCTACGACGTTCGTGCACCCGGGTGATGTAGTAACTGGGATACCCTCAACAGCTGCCACCTGAGGTTGATCCGTTCCGTCCAAGTTAACCTTATGGACTAGGACCTCCTGTCATTCCCACACATGACTTACTCCTCTCTACGTGAGAATGAGTAATCATGGAATATCAGGATAAACGCCCGCTAAGCTTTGTCCACATTCATACTTTACCAATCAATAACCACTTTCTGAAATATTCCTACCTGGAATACTCATTCATAATCAAACTATTTCATTCACATCACATTTCAAATTCTCTTATACTTCATCATTAATACATTCAACTGAAATAAGATCACACTCTCTCATCATAGCATAAGTCAGACTAGAAATAACACTTCTTAAAAATTAACATGACTCAGCATTCCCTATCCACTTCCATCAATAGACCCCTAAAGTTCAAACTAGACGCCACGAAGCCTAGGCCTAGTAATAAGACTCTAGGCCGAACACCTTTTAAAGACCAACATTGTTTGACACCCAATATTAATACTGATAAGAAATTATGAAATAATGAACACTATCGATTTTGGCTGAAGACTCTTATTCTAAAATGGTAATAATAGATTACTGGAAACGAGACCCAGCGCTTGGTTTAAGACCGAGCCCTGTAGAAACCAAACGCTATTGAACGAGCGCTGGTCCCAGACCAAGTACTTATCAGGAACGAGCGCTACTGAGATCGAACGCTTGGTCCAAGACCGAGCACTAACAAACTTACGTAAAACGAATGAATATATATATATATATATATATATATATATATATATATATATATATATGTATATATATATATATATATAAATTGCGCCACACTTATTTTTAATGAAAAATAACGATAACGTCTACGACTTTAAGTAGTATAAAATATGTTAACTCAACTGTTTAGGAAACCTAAAGAAGGATTACACTTATGCTGAACACTCATTTACATATAGCTAATATTATAAAACGATCTTCATTTAACGAATTCCTTTCTAGAAGAAGAACTTAATATAGACGGACGCTCAAAGGAAAACTAAACGGTTAATACGAACTCTCAGTCACAGTTTACCTAATCCTATATATTATTACAGAAAGACTCTTAGACACCATCCCTAAAGCATGAGAAATCAGTTAAAACCAAGCACTACCAAGAAGAATCGAACGCTCACTAATGACGCTTGATCATATTATCACCTTTACTCAGAGTACTACAGTTTGAATATCAAGCCCTATCTTAACTCAGTTCACAACGTATATCAATCATCCATCCACACATCCAAACAAGCAGTACACGCATATTTCATACTCATCAAATAATCAAACAACGTATCATGCAAACATACCAACGTTCAAAACAAGAATTTAATCAAATTATATAAGTTTTCCTTACCTCTATACGTAACCGAACGATCAACGATGCAGAATAGAGCTTCCCACTACCAAAGACTTAACGTTCGACAGTTACGTTTTTAGGAATACTGAACCAAACAGAAACCAGAAAAACTCAGAATTATACGATTCACTCAGGCGACCAGAAATAGAAGTTTGCACGCGAGAATAAACGAACGTGCTAAAAAGAAGGGAACTTATCGGCTTAGAACCACAAACCGAACGGTTTAAACGAAAGCTCTTGACGCCGGGAGTGTTCAAACATTGCTTGAGAGGTGACCGGAAGAAGAAAAAGTGAGATTTTCTTAGAGAGAAGGTGGAGATTTTAGAGAGAAGGAGGAGAAAATGGTTTCAGCAGTTTGGAGAAGAAGGAAGGCATGTAGAGAAATGGCACGACATTTGAAATTTGGTATTAAATACTGCCGTCACCCAAAACCGAACGGTCACTCTCCTGCATCCACCTGTTTTCCACTAACTGAAACGCTCACTATCTCCTTGACACATGGATTTCACTACTTGGGATTTTGAGTGTGTTTTAATAGGATCTGACACTCGTGGTTAACCACCTAAACTAAAATTGATCTGTGGCTAATCAAACAATTATATGATACATTATGAATACATTTATAAAATATTTAGATATGTGAAAACATTCTGACAGTAATTATTTATAAAATTATTTGTCTTAGAATGTATTTCTTCAACTTATTATTCCTTTTTCTAACACTGAAAGTTCTTCCTTTTCTTTTAATTTTATTTAATATTTTATAGTAGTTATTACTTTTTTTATCAATCAAACATTATTACCAAAAATTATTTTATGTTAAAATGAATTTTGTATAGCTATGTTTAGTTGATAATCAAATTGTTTATGTTAATAACTCATTTTTCACGATAGATATATGATATCTTTCTAATTGAAATTAAATCAATTGTGATCCAAATTATGAAACAAATTAATTTTCTAATAGAAATTGAATCGATTATGACATAAACTGCTTTATTATAATTATCGAATGAATTATAATAAAAGTTACACTTAGATTCTTGTGAACATTAATTATTATAGTTTTTTATAGTAGTAATCAAATCAATTATTATACAAATAATACTTTTTAAACAATATCATAATTAATTTGTATCATACTTCAATTACTATCATTAAATTAATTATTATAGTTATCTCTTATAATAGTATTCACACACATATGATTTTGTTAATTTGCTTCGAATTTTTTTATCAATAAGAACAAACTAAGTTCAAATCAACGTGACACCAGCCTAATAAACTAGAATGAAGCTCTGGTGACAATTTTCACCTACCGTTTACTTTAATAATTTGTATTACAGTTAATTTGATTACCGTTAAAATTAATTTACATAAAAAATTAACCATCATTGAAAGTAAAAACTAACGCATCGAAGATCTTCACTATCGCCAAAATTTAATTTCTAAACTTCCCTAGGATAAACAAGTCAAAATCAAAATTTAATCTCTATACTTAGTCAAGAAATACAAGTCAAACTAAGTATCTGATAATAAACTTAAACCAAAATAGAAATCGAGGTAAGATTAAAGAATGAAAATTAAACCCTTGTAGAGCATTGACTTTAGAAGATGGTCTTTCTATTTTTTTTTATTATTATTTTCTCACAACTTATTCTTTTTAAAAATAAGTCTAACTCAATTAGACCATTTCCCATAACCATGTAAATTTTACTCAGGTTCATTCCCATTCCAAACATTTTCTGTACCTATTTGGTATTTTCCATGTCTTTAATAGTTATACGACACAATGTTTTTACTCTCAGAAACATCCATTTCACTGCAAAATGTCCAATGCAAATGACATACAAGCATAAAAACCAGAAGAACGATATAATATATGAGCAATAAAAGAATACATGTTTTCCAGATGCAAAAGTTGCACGAATAAGCTTTTAGGTACCAAAACCCCTATATTATCTAAAGCTGCTCTTAACAGAGACCCTACAAACTAGAATAAAACTTAGAAACCACATCTGGCACAATTATAATACTTGCCACCTTCTAAACGAAATAACGTGATGCAACTACATGCTGAAACTGGAACCACTTATAGCTAAACAACAAAAACTACATCGGCTAGTTTTGCGGTATGGTTTTTATCAAAACCCAATGACATAACAATGAAATAATGAGTGATCTATGTAGCCCGCTACAAAAATGCATAACCTGTAATGTCTATATCGTGAAACTGCTTAATGTTTTTAAGCAGTTTTCTTGTTTGGCACAAAGACATACTTGATCAGCGATTCCTTGATGGAAAGAAGCTCAGGGAACTCTTTCTTCAATTTGGTTCCATCCATCTCATTGTTGCTCCGTGGAGCTACGATCACCTTGGCTTGCTCTTCAAGGTTGAAGTTGACCCACTTGAAGCTTGGATCAATGTAATCCCTGTACATCTCAAGAATCTCGTTGTGGCTCACTGCCCCAGGATTTGTGAAGTTCCAGATGCCCCTCAAGTTTCGCTTCGCCATCTCAATCGAAATGGGCAGAAGTTCATCCAAAACGGTCATGCTGTTTGGAATGTTGACGACTTTGTTATAACGAGAAATCTTGGTGATGAAGTTACGTGGATTACTCAAGTCGGATGAAATTGGCATGCGAACCCTGAGGGTGCACACATTGTCATATTCCTTCAAGAGCTCTTCAACCTGAGAAATATTCACATCCAAATTATAACACATAATCGTAAGAATAACCGAAAGGGAATGAGGAGACAATAACATAAGTTAGCTTACCATAGCCTTGGTTTTGGAATAGAAAGAACCAATGAAATTGGGTTTGTCTTCCTCCTTAAAGCCAATGCCAGAACCCTCTGGATGAGCTTCATCGTACTCAAATATGCATCCAGTAGCATAATTTATCATCAAGATTCCATGCTCTTTGCTGACATCAGCCAACGTTAAAGTCCCAGCAACGTTGGTGCGGATGGTTTCTGTTTTATGGGATTCACACCAATCAACATTGGGTCTGCCAGTCACTCCTGCAGCATTAAAAATGTGAGTAGGCTTCAGATTCTGAATATCAGCCACAAGTGATTGACGATCCTCTAGGCGCCCTCTTCCATATTCATAGGAAATCCCTTGTTTTTCACACAATTTCCCCAGCAAACCCCCAATCCAACCTGTTCTTCCATAGATCAAGAACTTCAGAGGAGGCTTCTGAGAAGAGCTAACATTCTTGGATGTTGGAACCACCATTCGAGTATTAGTTGAGACATATGATGCAGGTTTCTCTTCATCAGATCCATCAAAGTGTCTCTCCAATCCACCAGGCATCATCAGCATCCTTGGATGAGGAAGCAATGCACCACTGACATCACCCCACCAATCAGGATTGTTGATATACCAATCCATGGTTTTCTTCAAGCCCTCTTCCCAAGTTGTCCTCTCAGACCAACCCAAGACCTTCAGCTTTTCATCATCAAGAAAGTATCTCTGGTCATTAAATGGTCTGTTCTCCACAAATTTTATACTAGTCTCTGAGTCCATCTTAAAAAGCCTGCATATATCTTTTGCAACATCAATAACTCTCCTCTCCTTCTTAGTACCAATATTGTAAACATGCCCAACCTCTCCCTTGTGAAGGATAAGTTCAAAAGCCTCTGCAACATCTTCACAATATAAATAACTCCTTACATTAGAACCATCCCCATGGATTGGAAGAGGCTTGCCTTGCATGGCCAGGAGAATGAACTTTGGAATTAACTTCTCAGGAAACTGATTTGGCCCATAAACATTGTTCCCACGTGTTGTGATAACAGGTAACCCATATGACCTGCCATATGCCATGACAAGCATTTCCGCCCCAGCTTTTGTTGCAGAGTAAGGATTTGTGGGAAGTAATTGAGAAGCCTCGTGGTTTCCAACAACAGCATCCTCATCTGTCTCTCCATAGACCTCATCAGTGCTCACATGGATGAACCTCTTTATCTGGCCAGTTACCTTGCAGGCTTCTAAAAGGACATGAGTGCCATATATGTTGTTCTTGGTGAACTCAAAGCTGTTGCCAAACGAGTTGTCAACATGGGTTTGAGCAGCAAAGTGCATTATTGTGTCAATGGACTCGGTAATCAGTAGGTAGTTGACAAGATCAGCACTTCCAATATCTCCCTTCACAAACTTGAAGTTGGGAGATGATTTTGAAGGAGTGAGGTTCTTCAGATTTGAACAGTAATCAAGCTTGTCAAGAACAACAATTTTGTACTGAGGATAACTCCTGATAAGCCGGTTGGCAACATGAGATGCAATGAACCCAGCAGCTCCAGTAATGAGGATATTTTTTGGTGTATGCGTAGCCATGTCAACCAACTTCTACAATAAAAATAAGGTAAAATCACAAAAAACGTATCAGAATCACAATCACCAAATAATAAACAAAAAAAGAACAAAATATCCATTTTGTATTAAATCACACATTAAGTAAAGGGTTGCCTAACTTATCCCAAGTACAAAATGGGTAAAAACCTACACACAGTACCATAGGTTCTCTTTCTTTCTAGTATTATCCCATCAGAATTGGGGTTTCCCTGTGTAAATATGTATGATAAAGAGTCCCATTAAAGGTGATTTCATTCTATTAAGGTGAAACTCCATATCGGATTTGCAATCAGAACCCCAATTTTGCATAAGGTTATGTTAGACAGCCACATTAAAGGTAAGCCACTTTAGCATAAGCTCTAACACGAGGAAATCAACAAACTACAACAGCTGTTATGGTCATTTTCAGCATTGCAGGAGGTGATAGTTTGAAACCTCCCTGCCCTGTGTGCAGGGTTAAATATACCATGAGGATAGCGTCCATTTGATGGTAAATGAAATGATCTAGCGGGTATAGCAGCAAAGCTCACACAAATCCAATGGAAAGAGTAAAACAAAACAGCCAAGGGATTATGTGAACATATATTCTTGATCCGGTTTCTATCAGATGAAAAGTACAAAAACAAAACAGACAAGGAAATTGTTATCGTTATTATATAATGATAATTCTGCTACCAACTTTCAGGAAAAAACGAACAATGAAATAGTTAATAAATGAATAAACAAATAAACAATGTAAAAAAAAAACAGAGATTAATAAACAAAATATGACTCAGATTCCGCTCAAACACTACGAACTGCAATGAAATCTTCACAAAACCAATTACCATTGCTCAGAAAAACAAATCCAGCACAGATCTGACTATTTCACAACATTAAAATACCCTCACGTGGATCAAGACTGAAGAGAATCACCAAACAAAAATACCCTCATAATTATCACAGATCCAACAAAAAGAGCATCACCCAGAACACAAAAAATCATGCATTAGCCCAAATATCAAATCTTTACGCAGCAAAATTCAGAAACACCAAATGGAACCAGCGGCACCCATATGATACAGAAATAGAGAGAGAAACAGGGGAAAACAGAGTAATGAGAAGAACAACTTACGAATTGTAGACCGTGAAGCGAAAAAGGAGAAAAGACGAAGGCAAGAAAAAAATTCTTCAGAAAGAGAAGGATGGAAAATGGTAGTTCCCAGATTTAGATTTGGACTCTACACACTTTGTATGTATATATATACACACACTCTGTATGAAAATATGATCAACAACGAGTTTGAGATAGTTAAGGGGAGCCAGAGGATCATATAGAATGACTAAAATGCCCTCTCTGATTGGTTTATTTACGCGGGCCCATCTCCCATTTTATTTTTAATTGCATGAACTAAATTCCATTTGATTTATGACATTTGTCTTTTGTTTTCTCATCATTTCTTTCTTTTAAAAGAAATTTCACCAATGTGAAGTATCACATTCTGGTTGCCCATACTCTCTCAATAATCTCTAAAATTAAGTATATTTCACAAAATTTTATAATTATTAAAAGAATCTCCCACAATTATCTCATTCCTTTTTAATTATCTAATTAATGGGAATATAAAATTTTAGATTATATGTATATAACACCTTGTACAAATTAAATAATGTATTATAATTTTAATTTTTAAATATATTCCAAATCTAATATTATATGTTAGTTTTACTAAAAAAAAATATTTTGTTTCCACTAAATAATTAAGAAGAAAACTATATCGATTGTTTACGACCGTTTTACATTTACCACCTATTATATCATCTAAGAAATTAAGATTTTCAATATATATATATATATATTTGAAAGATCAATTCCTCGTCTAATATTTTATTCTCTTTCAATTTAATTGTGAAAAATAATTCTTTTTAAATCACCGTAGTAGTAAATTGAACATATACTTCTGAAGATGTCATAAAGTTCATTTAATACTTTTTATAATATGTTTAAAATTATTATTATTCAATTATAACCTTAATAATTTTTAATTTGATGTAGATTGAAGAGGTGTGACCGGTAGACATGTAGAGAACATGTAAAAACGGAGACCACCGACAGACACGGTTTCTATCTTTCGGCACTTAGGTAACATTATTTACTAATTAGGATCATTATATAGATAATATATTTACAGTCAATAATTATATATGAGATATATTTCGTTTTAGAACTCTAAACTATCTATGAAGAAGAGGTTAAACAAGAACGTTGTGTTTAAATTACCTTTAACTTTAACTCTTAAAAAATAATTAATTATTACCAAAATTCAAAACCATTGAAATTATGTTTGATTTATTATAGTTACAATTATAATTGAGTGTTTATATATAAAAAATTTCTTTTATGTTTAATTATAATATTAGTTTCTCATAAATTTCAACGATTTATTATATTAAATTATATATAAGCACTATTAGACTTTAGATTTATCATAAATCTTTCTTTTAAAAAATGTACACATAATATAGTATGCTCCTTCCGTTTTCTCCTTATATACGTAAATGTGAAAACATGTTTTATCCTTAATTAATATATCATAATCAACTTATAATATCATATTAATGAATCTTTTATTTGTAAAAACATAATACATTGAAATTATTACTAATTGTCGAAATAACAAATTTTAAACGTGTGGAAATGTCCATTTCATTCATTACTTAAATCTCTCCCTTTACTTCTATTGTTTATTTTATATGTGTGAAATCTCAATTACTTTTAGTTGAGATTATTTTAATGATTTTAAAATAAGAAAACATAAAATAAGAAACATCAGTATTTATGAGAAACTTAATAATTTACACCTCAATACATTTGTGGTTTGTTATATACGTGTTAGTAACTAATTAACTATTAATTTCCTAATTGGAGATTCTAATCAAATTGTAGCTTTAATTTTAAATCTAATTACGCAATTCACATACATGGAAAAATTAGGCATACTAAAGATAACTTGGAGAATTCCTTCCGTCAGAACTGATTTTGATTTGCCTATATTATATAATGAGTCTTTTATTTTTCAAATTCTGGTTAATCTTTAGAAATGACTGTTTTCCCTTTGACTAACATTTGATATATGTATTGAAATAAAAGAAAATAAAATATATGGTTTTCAATATATATATATATATATTTAAACTCATATTTTTAGGTAATAATGTTATAATAATAATTAACTTCTACAACAATATTCTTATCATAGTATACTAATATTCAATATGTCATACTTTATACAATATTTTTATATCTAAGAAATATTATATATGCATAGTTTTTGTAACATGTTCGCTTGAATTTTATATATGCTAGGTATATAATTGTTTGCTTCAGAATAATAACACGTGATTATACATTAAAATTATTCATAACTTTTAATATAGCAACAACAACTATATAAAAGTACACAACACTAACACTTAAACTATTGACCATATTAATATGAAAGTGTTTGTACAAAGCTTATATTAATAAATATTACAATACAAAATCTATACATATACAAATATTTATATATTAAAATAAAATAAAAATAATATATTTTTATTATTTTCTAAATATTCTTCCCTAATTTGTGTCTATATTTACTTATATAGATAATATTGTCATAGCAGTTCACAATACAAATAATATATTTAAATGTAAACTTGAAATAATTTTTTACTTGAAAAATATATATAAAGGAAGCATTATAATTAGATACTAAAACATATTCCATCAAAATACTAATATTTAAAAAGGATTAACAATGTTTTTGGATTCTAAGCTATATTGTTAGATTTTCATACTTAAAAAAAATGCATGAATTCAATTTTTAATGTCTAACGACATTAACTTTATTTTATGGGACAAAAAGTGTGTCACATCACTCTTTTGTTACATATTTTGTTTTTAATTACACGTGTGAATTGAAAAATAAAAGAGAAGTTTCACCGTTTAAGGAATTGAAATTTTCATTCTATTGTTTTTCATTGGAAATCCTATGTTAAAAAATATATGCTTTGGAATTCAACTTCAATTGGCGAAGAAAAGGAACCTTGAAGGATAGTTGAATAAAGAAGGGAAAATCGTGCATTGAAAAAAGTTGCAAGGCACAAAAGCAAGGGTTTTCGTTGACAAAGGTCGCAAAATTGCAGAAGGAGAAATCAGAGAAGGGAAACTACAAAAGGAGAAATTGCATAAGGGAAAATCACATGTGTCAAGTCAAGTTAGTTTGAATGGTTAACAATGTAGTTTAGGGTTATGATTGTTTTAATTTGTTTAATTGATTATTGATTTAAATTGTAGGGTTTAAAATGGATTTATGTGTCATTTTTCATCATATGGGAAAGTTTGTAAAGAAGAGGGGATTGCATTACCTAGGTGGGGAAATCATGTGGTTAGAGGAGTTGATCCTTATGTATGGTCATATTTTGAAGCATTGGTATAGTAAAAGACTTCAAATATATCATAGATGGTATGCTTTGGTAGAAGTCGAAAAAAGGAAGTTTGGATAAGAATTTAAAATTATTGAGTGTGGATAGTGATTTTATATAGCTAGCTAACTATGCAGAAACTAATCAACAAGAAGTTGAAATATATGATGAGCATATTCCTAATAGAGTTGAGTAACTCACTTCGTTGTTGATCAAGGTGAAGAGATAAGAGAAGAAGAGGTAATAGAGGAATAAGTAAGGAAGGAATAAGTAAAGGGAGCACAATTAGAACTAGAATGTGTTAAGGAAGAAGAGTTAAAGGAAGAACAATTAGGAGAAAAATATCTTAGGGAAGAAGAGGTAAATGATGAAGAGTTAGGAAAAGAGTTAAGGGAAGAAGTTAGTGAAGAAGAAGAAGTGAAGGGTGTAAATGATGATGAAGATGGTGTTGATGGTATTCAGGATAAGGAGGAAGCTAATGTTACTGATGGGACTAAAAGGGAAAGAAAACGACAAAGGTAAAATAATATCTTATAAGTTTTTATATTTTTGTTATTTATACATCTTTGAACCTAATTATAGTACATCATTAACATGGTAATACACAGAGAAATAGAAAATTACAAGTGGAATTGGAGGTACCATGTCTACATATCCATCAGAGAGGAGGAACCTGAGAAGTTGTAGATCCAACTCGAGGAGTGTTATAACTATTGTAGTCAACAAAGAATCAACAAGCGCAGACAAAGGTAGTTTAAGGGTCTCAAGCTAGTTTTAACTAGGAATTTAAAAATACCCAAATTTGCTAGTATCTAGGGATAAAATATGCTACACATAGTAACTGAATACTTTAATAGGTACCATAAGTAATGGGTAACGAATAATTTAACACCCTCTTAAAAATAGGTCGGGTGTGAATATCATACTACATGTACCTATAGGTATCCATTATCCATAAAAAAATTAAAATTAAAATTTAATTTATATTTTATTAGATTAAATTTAATTAAAATTAAAATCTAATTTATATTTTATTAGGTTAGATTTAATTAAAATTTAATTTATATTTAATTTACTTTACATTATATTTTATATTTTTTTGTAATTTTATTTAAATTTATTTTTAAAAATCTATAAAAAAAAATTTCAAATATCAATGTCCATAGGTATTTTTTAAACAGGTATCTAAGGAGTAATGTAGCACCCAAATTTTAGGATGTCACGGGTTTACAAAAACTTTTGAAAACTTAACTATGATACCATGGCGGATTACAAATTAAATAAAAACTTCTATTTATTATAACTGAATTTAGAAACTTCATAAATCAAATGTAACTATAAAACGTTCATAAAATCTCATTACAAAACTGGTAGCATAGAAATTAAAATCTCATAGTTCTCCCATGTATCTCGTCGCTCAACTTCGTTTGAGCTACATCTGTAACAACATTTACTCCCATACAAGTATGATCATTGTAGGTAGAAACCACAACCACAACATGCAAGGGTGAGCTAATAGAAACAAGTCATAATAACATACACAAGTATTAAACATCTACTTAGAATAATATTTTTCGAATAATACATATCTTCATACACCTACACAAATCTTCACATGACATCACATACATCATAAATCATCAAATCATTAATAACTGCACTATCAGAATTCAAAGTCACCAGCATATAACCACACAATTATTTCATCAAAGTAACCAGTTCACACCCAGACTCCATCGATCATTCACAAACTCATACCCCAATTTTTTTGAGACCATTCACTATATATTGGATCCCCACCGAGTTACTCACATACAACTATAAGGTCGAGTGTCACCTCCACTCTCTTAAAGAGCTTCACTGGGTCGATACATTTTTCCACACCATAACACCACGACATTTCTCACCACTCTTTAGAAGGCCTCACCGACAAGTACACCACTTCCCACCACTCTCTTAGAGCTTCACCGGACAAGTATATCACTTCCCACCACTCTCTCAGAGCTTTACCAGGCAAGTATACACTTTCCACCACCCTCTTGGAGCTTCACCGGACAAGTATACAGCCCCACCACTCTATCCTTAAAGAGCTTCATCGAGTCAGTAATCACTCCCCACCACTCTATTCCTAGAGAGTTTAACCGAGCAAGTACCAATGCTACTCCCACCACTCTTCCAGGAGCTTCAGCGGGTACCATAAACATAAGCTCAATTCCACATATAAACATCATCATACTCACACTACCATCCAATAAATTCAACATATGTCAAACATTCTCAAAACAATAATTAAGTAAACAACATAATAATAACAAGTCAACCAGAAACACATAAAATAATCAACGTATACTAATACAAAGCTCACCCCTTATTTTCCATAATTAAAAGTAATACATCATAAAAGGCTTTTAACTAGAAAATTCGTGACCAATGAGCCAATTCTAAAACTAGACATTAATTTTTAATTTTTAATGAAATAATCATAGACTTAAGCTTATTCAAATGATATGTATTTTGCGCCAAACTAAAATATTAGTGCTGTCAAAATGGATTAGAACCCGCGGACTAACCCGGTCCACCACAGTTCGAGCCGGGTTGGGTTTGAAAAAAATTTACGTGGTGAGCCGGATTGGCTCACCAACCCACCTAATTTTATTTTATTAATTTATTATCTTATGAAACCTAAAAAATACTCTCCTCACTCACCGTGACTCTATACAAAACGAAACCTCATGTTGCTCTCGCGAATTTGCTCTGTTCTCACAGTGCTCTCACTTCACGGTTGATTATCCCCAACCCTCAACCCAGGTTAGTTGTTGCATTCCCTCTTGTACCGTTTCAATTTGTTATTTCTCTTCTGATTTTCTGATTTCTGGCATAGTTTATCCATATGGTATTGCATTATGAAGGAAAACCTTACCCATTTATCCTTCCATTTTCTTGTTCTCATTTATTTCCATCACACCTTTCTTTGTACCTGGTGACACTTGCAATTTCATTCATTCATTTTTTTTCTACATGATTTGTTGAATACTTGGATGATCATTCCCACCCTTAAAAAATATAACTAATTAGGAAAACCCCTTATCATCCTCAAATTTACGTGTAAATGCAGACATAAGGTCCCATTTTGATCTTACAAATTTTTGCAAATGTGATAATTTACTTAAATGATACATCATGGATGACCATCTAATTTTATGATGCATTATAATTATAAATATTTCGAAGATAAACATGAATGTTTGAACAGAAATAAATGTTAATCGCTTTAGTTGGGTCAAGTATACTTTAGTACAGGAATTGATGTTTAGTATTTCATTAAATAGATTTCCAGTAATTGTGGTAGCAGTTTTATAATTTATTTAGACAACTTCGTTTGAAAAGGACAGTAAATGTGAGTACATCTTCCAGTAATCTATATTGGTAGATTTGTAAATTATATATAGAATGACTTTTCTCACAGAGCAAAAGTGATGAATGAGAAAGATTATATATCTAAGCAATAAAATTAATTTCCTCTCTTCTGATTATTCTTTCCAAACAATAAACTTCGAAATGTTACCTGTGCAAATTAGTTCCTCCGCTGTAAATAGTTAATATGATTATATATAGGTTTGATAGAAAATAATTGAAAAATATGTCAATATTAGTTATCTTTTCTGCTAGTATTTTTATTAAATTGCTTTAATAAATATGTTAAAAGTTGAGATCTTGATGATTAAATTGTAATTTCTTTTATTTAAAAGAAATTGTAATTAAGTTAGTGAGTCAAATTATTTAATATATTAACTTGTGTTAGGTCGAGTTAGGTTCGAATTTGTTTTGATTCGTTAATAAGGACCTAAAGTTTGTGAGAATTATTTTAGGATTTGATTGACGTGACATATTAAAAAACTTTACTTCCAAACCCACTCTCGTTTATCTCCAAATTTACTCAAATAAACAACAAAAAAAATTATCTTCAAATTCTCTCAATTACTTTTTTTCAAATCCATTCAAGTAAACAAGGTCTAAATAACCAACTGGTAAAGTCAGCTTGGTGTAGTCTGTTTTGACAATAATATAAAATATTGTATCATCTCATCTCCAGTAAATACCACAACGCTTGATTCTATGTTAACTTACAATCTAAAAACATGGATCACATTTGATAAATATCACAATTTATTTTACCAATTAAACAATGCACATGAATAATGATTTTTATCTAAAAAGCAACACTGAACAAGCCAAAAACCATATTAGTATGCAGTATGGACTATTAGGATAATTAAAATCCACCGTAATAAAGATTAATACTGTTTAATGGGGATCATGTCACCCACATGATTGGCCACATGATATATATATATCAAGACACAACGATTTTTAAAATTAGTAATTTTTTTTATAAAATATAGAAATTTAATTAAAAATGCTGATAAAAAAACCAGATTGAAAGTGATAAATATATACCTAAATCTAAAAGCATTTCGTAGTTAGCAGCTCTAAATATCATGTTAGTCATGTGCATGATTTAATGCAGAGTTATGACACACTGCAAAAGAGTAATAGTAGGTGGAATTTTAAAGGGTTCCTATCATTTGTGATTGTACCAAATTAGGTGCAGCCTGTGATTGAAATTGCCTCTACTTGTTCAATTCCCAGCTTCAAGTATAACCTTCCCATTTTAATTTTCACTCTTTACTTTTATTAAAAAAATAATACTATATGATGCAATTATTGTTAAATTGCATTTTAGTATGATTAAAGCCGTTACTGAGTGGAAGGGAAGAATATTCAGTTAATTAAGTTATGAACTAAAATTGTAATGAAAAATATTGTAAGGTAGTGTTTAATTTTTTTTTTCAGCAAAATATTGTCGTTAAAAGAAAAAGTATACCTAACACCTGTCACAAAAATTTTAAAAAATCGAAGAATTTAAAATTTATAAAATAAATGAAAAAGAGCCATTTTCATAAAAATAAATAAATGAATGAAGTAGTTGTTTTCCATAATTAACTTCTCTCTTTTGGAATAAAATTATGATAGACTATACGACGTTAAATAATTTTTTTACGTAATTTTTTTCTAAAATGAAAATAATATAATATAGTTGTTTATTTGGTTTAATTAAATTTTTTAATCGGGTCTGTATAATAAGATGAAGTTGTTTTAGAAAAAAAAAATATTGGACACACAGAAAAAATAATATCAATAGTAACTTTTATTTGATATTGATTGTTTAATTTTTGTATGTGATGTAATAACTCAAAAAAATTAATGATTATTTTGAATATTTAAATCCACGATTGATTGATTATATATATATATATATATATATATATATATATATATATATATATATATATATATATATATATATATAACATTTACTAACACTCACTTAACTCATTATTTATATTTATATTAGAACCAATCTATTTTAAACAACTTGTATGTAAACTTATTTTAGATTCAAATCTAGATTATTTATATATTGAATCAGATATTCGTAAAGTTAAACACATGAAATCATGAAATCATGAAATAAAATGTTATAATCGACATGATCGACCTTGATTTACTTGGTCTCAATTTTTTATGATAGAGTAAATTTACTTATAACATCGCCTAAAAATGGGCTCCTCACTCTAGATTCCGTTATAGGAATCTCCATTAATTATCATCGCCTAAACCATAATCTCTATATGAGTTTAGTCTAGTAGAGTCAAGATGACTTGATAATGTGGATCCCTACTCAATGTGTATCACTATCTTAACTAATATGATATTCCTCCTTAGGGAAATCATATTTATGCAATATACACACTCTAAATATATAAATCATTTCATCACTTTATTTTGTTTTCATTCTCTTAAAACCTTAACCAATCCATAGTATAATAATTCCTCAAGATCCTTCATATATCAAAATACATATCAAATACCACACCTAACATACCCACTCGATGAATTTACTTACTCCCTCAACAAGCTACCTTTGGAAAGGCACTCGCTTAGTGACTTAGTGACTTATCCTGCGAGTCAAGATTTGGAACAAAATGTATATAAATATGCTTAATGAGAGCAAACTCGCACAATGACCAAACATTTCCTTTCTCTTTGCCAAATTCAATTTTAACTCTCGCTTAATGACTTTTTCACTCATATAGGGACAAAGGCCTTAAGAGCTTATTTAATCAAGCTCACCTAACAAGCCTTAACTTGCCCAACGAGTGAAAGGTCCTAATGCTCTCTGTGATATTATTTTTAAAGCTCGCTTAGTGGAGTTTGACCCACCCAACAAGTCTGCATAAACCAAACACACAAATTTGCATAACAGAGGGTACCTTTGGCTCTAATGAGTTTTCTCACCTTTTATTCAAGTTAAAAACAATGTCAATTCATTTAAAATGACTTATTAGAAGTCAAAGATATCACCCCCTACATATATAACTCCAAATTCATAACTTAAAGATCAATTTAACCACTCAAGCACACATTTCTTATTAAATTGATTTTCTCAAATAAACCAAATCAACAAGTACAACATACTAATTCATAATCAATTCACAGAGTACTAAATAATCAATTAAGATAATATGAATCAAATGTGCAAATATTAAGATTAGCTTTCCTTATCTTGGTTAAACACCTTAATTCATAATCAATTCACAGAGTACCAAACAATCAATTAAGACAATATGAATCAAATGTGCAAATATTAAGATTAGCTTTCTTTATCTTGGTTAAACAACTTCTTAACTCACAATTGGTCCTTAGAGCTCTATTTCTCACAGATGACCCAACTATAACACTAAAACTCCAAATTAGAATTTAAACAGATCATCATAATCATAGACCAACAGATATTCACTTTGAGCATGGTTGGGTCTCATATATTAAGTAAGCCCTCACATGCAACTCAAAAAGCTCAAACATCCTTAAAAAGCATAAAAAGAGAATTTACTTTATTTTTCAATTTGATCAGGTGGATGTGTAGAGTTATTCACTAGGAACGATTCTATGTGTTTTTATTTTCAAAAGGATGTAGAATGAGGTTAGAATTCTAGAGAAAGGGTAGAGAAGAAGTTTAGAAAGAAATTTAGAGAGATGGTGATTATTCATAAATTAATGTTCAGTTAATATAAAATCTATTTATAGCTTCAACCTTTTATTATTAAAATATTCTAGTTTCATCTTTTAAAAAACATAAATACTTTTAGACCATTTTCTAGACTCTCACATTCTCTTACCAGAAAACAATGTGAGGATTGCTCAAGTCCTCTTCTAACTCCCAAGTTGCATCACACGTCCTAACATCCAACAAAAACTCTCACTAATGATTGTCTTTCCTCTTAGGTACTTGAAAATACTCTATCATTATTGGTTTGGCATTTACTGAAAGATTTTCCCTTACTTGAACCTCGTCTACTTCCAACACATGAGAATGGTCCAGTACATACTTCCTTAGCTATGAGACGTGGAACATTTTGTGAAGATTTGACAACTTGAGGGGTAAAACAACCTTATGAGCTATTAGACTGATGAGTGCATATTTATGCCTTCATTTAGCTTTAATATTGGGTTTTTGTACTTTAATAGAATATTCTATTTAGGATTTGTTATAATTGATTTTATTTATCATGAGATACAAAAATTGTTAAAAATAACTTTTTAGTTGCATAAATGTTCTTTGGATATTTTGAGGTGTGTTAGTGGAACTGCAGCTAAGTTGAGTTCATTGAATTATGGAAATAAATAGGGTAAAGTGTCATGGCACCTTAAAAATAAATTCAAGAATAACAAATAATCAAGACCGCAAGAAGTCAATCCAAGCATAGCATGAAAAAGTGAAAAAATTTGGCGTTGTTGTTAGAGAACATGGTTAGAATTTTTTATCATTTTGGTTCTTATTTTATTTAATTATTTTAACTTTATTTTTGTTTACACTAACATTTTCTTTTTCTCTATTTTTTTCTATTGTTTATTTTATTTTATTTTTCTTTAATTATTTTATATGAAGCTAATGACATTAGTCCTTCTCTTGACCCTAGGTCAATAGAAAACTTTACTTCCCTCTTTGGAGGCAACTCTGATATTTTTTTCTAGAAAAACATTAGTAAACTCTTCAATCACCAATATTTGTCCCTGTTTATTATCCTTCAAAGAATGACATCGTTTCAGTTAAGTTACACTAAATAAGATTAATATGATAGATAGAAACAAGCTTAATTGATCAAAAATTAAAAATAAATCAGAATACACTAGATAACCCGCTGAACTTAGCCAACATATGTCAAGTTAGATAAAAGTCAATAATAATAGTATAAAAGAACATTATTCACAATGTATGATTGTTAACTCAATTATTACTGTATTTATTATTGTATATACAAATCGGACTTGAACGTTGGAATTCATGGCAGACACCCTTTTTTCCCAATTGAGAATATCTCGGATCAAGCAAAGAAGATCACATAATTAGTTAAAAGGCAACTTTAAACCATGGTATAATTTGGCCACGAAGAAGAAATAGAATAACGATATTTCAAGTAAATATCATAAAGAGTATCTCAACTCTAGTAAACATTTCCCACAAAGAGTTGATACAACATTTAGATACAACATTTAGCACATTCACATATATGATTTTGGAAAGGACCATTTGTAAAATCCATAATAAAAGTCAATGGGTATAAAGAAGTTATCATCATCATGGTCATAATAAAGTCACATTTAGGCTTTGTTCACTTGAATGGATTTGGAGAGAATGATTGAACACATTTGAGAGGATTTGAAGGTAAATTTTTTTGTTGTTTATTTGAGTGGATTTGGAGGTAAGTGAGACTGGATTTGGAAGTAAAGTTTGTAATAATTAGTGTAGGATTTGATTGATGTGACAAATTAAAAAAAATTACTTCCAAATTCACTCTCATTTACCTCCAAATATACTCAAATAAACAACAAAAAATTTATGTTTAAATCATCTAAAATTCATTCAATCACTCTCTCCAAAATTCATTCAAGTGAACAAGAGGTTAATGGCCATTAAATGAAACAAAAGTTAACACTAACATTGGAATAGAATAGCATAAAAGCATATAGATGAACCAATGGAACAAAAATTCCTAAAAGAAGAAACTTAAAGGCTTTGTTCGCTTGAATGGATTTGGGGGAGAGTGATTGAGGGAATCTGAGAGGATTTGAAGGTAACCCTTTTTTTGTTTATTTGAGTGAATTTGGAAGTAAATGAGAGTGGATTTAGAAGTAAATTTTTTTAATATGTCACGTTAATCAAATCCTACACTAATTCTTAGAAACTTTACTTCCAAATTCACTTTCACTTACCTCCAAATCCACTCATAAACAATAAAAAAATTTACTTTCAAATCCTCTCAAATTCTCTCAATCACTTTCTCCAAATACATTCAAGTGAGCAAGAGGAAAAAGACACTGTAGTTCTTTTAACTTGTAAAATATTCTAAAGCAATGGTTCATCAGTTTTTTCTTTTTATGGTACTTATGCTTTTAATGCTCCAACTGTTTTTTCTTTTGGCATCCTATTTTTTTTCTCTCTCCCATCCTTCAATCTTTCGTGTATCTCACCTCATCGGAAGCTTCTCTACATTACAATTTCTCCACACTCATAATTTCTAACTTCATTCCTAAAATTTTTAAAATAATAATTTTATTTTTTATAAAAGTGACTTTGGGATTAACTGTTATGAAGATCTTTCATAACAAGGTTTTCATAATTTCCTAGAACATGATTTCTAAAACAAGATATATAGAACAAAATTTTTAGAATATAATTTCCAAAACATAATTTCTGAAACACAATGCATTTTAAAATGAACTTTTGAAAACAATATTTTTCTAAATAAGATTTCCCAAACGTGTATGATAAATTTTCTGAAAAGAAATTTCAGAAAATATGAAATGTTTTCCAAATGAGATTATCGGAACAACGCGAGATGAACCTTCTCTCATCTTCTTTCTATGCAGTGGTGGCATGGTGCAGTAAGGGAGAGTATTTTGGTTTGTTTTTGTTACTATGGGGTGCGATTAGTAATAATGCGATCAAGAATAAAAAGTTCATTGGGCTTAACTTTATATATTTTTAAAATTTTCACGTTCTTGTAAAACTAATTACTAAACATTTATTTTAAAAAATATGTATTTTCCTTTTCTTTGATATGTTTTATTAATTTTTAGTATTTTAAAAATTTTCGTTTATATTCTTCAGTATTTGCAAACAAAATTAGATATTCACATATAGAAATATACACGTTACAAAAAAAAATTGATTTATCGGAAGATATTCGTCGATATATTTGAACTATTTAATAAATATCTGTTTTAAAACATATTTTCTAATTTTACAAATTATGATTCAATTTATTTTAAAAGATTTTATTTAAAACTATTTATCTTTAAAAAACTAAACTAAAGCAGCCATCCAACTCAACTTTCTTCAAAATAATTCTATTCAACTCAAAGTAGAAATTATACTTAAAAAAATCTAGCTTATTGAGATTTTTGTTTATTTTTAAAATTGTTTTTTAATTTATCAAAATAAATTCGTACATAATATATAATATGACTCTAACATGCACTGCCTCCCCTTTGTATGTTTTATTATAAAAGTTACAATATTACACTATTCATGACATAATTCCCTTGTGTTTTTTTTTCAACGTTATTTCTCTGTACATCTCAAAATAAAAAATTAAAATAACACTAATATTTTCTTGTTTATTATACATTAGGAGTTTACCGACCAATCCAACAAAATAACTGAATGATATTAAAAATTAAATTAAAAACTGATCAAAATCAAATAAATTCTGAATTTTCTATCTACTCTACCATGATCAATTTGATTCATTCTTGTGATTGAATAAAAAAATAGCAAACAAATTATCTGTTGAAAATTATTAATAACTAACAAATATAGCACATTTGGAAGTTGTTTCAGGATTTGAATATATTATAGTTATTGTATTTACCATCTTTATTTATGAAGATATGGTAACAGATATTATATTGTATTTTTTTCAGTAAATTATCTTACTTATTTATTGATACAAAAAGAAAGTTGAAATTGTGAAAAGTAATCATTATTCAAAATTTATGAAATGTCTTTTTATTTGATACATTTACAATTTTTTTTAAATACTTAACAATTTAATAATACAAAAATAGTAAAAACGTATAAATAGTATAATATTAAAATTTAACCAAACAAAGAATCTCATTTGACTTTTTATGTCTAGTTGAATGATATTTTATAAGAAAAAACAGAATGAAATCCAAGATCCAATATTATTTTTAATAAATATAGAATGCCATATATATATATATATATATATATATATATGGAATAATTAAAAGAGACATGAATAAGATCTTAAAAAATCGAATATTAGATTTTATAGGTGTTTTAAAATAATAAGACCAAATATTTTAAAGTTAAATAGTTTAATAATATAAAAAAATTCTTAAACTCGTTTATTATAAAAAAACACTTATCATCTTTTTAGAAACGTTTTTCTTAGCTCTCTCTTCATTCTCTCTACGATTTCTAACGCCTATATCCTTCGTTTGATGATCAAGATGTATCTAAATGATCATGATAGAGAATCCTTCCTTTCTATTAGATCACTTTTTTCTATAGAGCAATTTCTGCTCATTTTTCCTTTAATTCTTTAGTCAAATCCATTTGTAGGAGTCTATGGTAGTGTCATTTAGGACTGGTTTGGATGATGATTGAACATGTAGATGACTATATTGGAATAGTAGTGTCATTTAGGACTGGTTTGTTCATTGACTCTTAAGTGTATTTTGAGGTTTTAAGTGGTGAATTTTAGAAGTTGAAGGTTTTAGGTAAAATGGAGAGTTTGGGGTTTGCTTTTGAGTCCATTTGAACTTGTGTAGACCCCTAAGTTGCTTGGTCAAGAGTAAGAATTGATAGATTTGAGTTTTGGTCCATAAGTAGGAATTAAGTTGATTTTGGGTGAGAATTTCATGGTAGAATGATTCAAAACTTGTTTAGATTGAGTTATATGCATATAGACATGTTGGTTGTAGTTTAGATTTACATTTAGGAGTGTTAGAAGTTGGTGGAAATGCATGGGAGAGGACATGAGAGGTTGAACTGGTGTTCTTAACAAATTTGAAGTGTTGTTGATTAATGTAGAGGGGTTGGGCGAGCAAACTGCTCACTGGGCGAATAAATAAGGATTTTGGCAATGAGTTTCAGGGGTTGGGCGAGCTCCCTCGCTGGTATGTGGGAGTTCTCTATTTTCGCACTCGCTAGGCGAGTGAATTGGTTCACTGGGCGAGTGAAGACATCTCATTGGGCGAGTAAGTCTGAGTCTTATTGCTAATTTTAAGTGATTTCTTTGCTATGTTTATTTGTGAATGGTAGAGTGATGTATCTTATATTCTGTGATATGGTTGAAAGGTGTGATGACATGTGAATGATGGTTATAAGGACTTCAAGGAGAGATCTTTTAAATGGTTACGTGTGTAAGTGTATATATTGATATAGGAAGCTAGTAATTAGAGGTTATTATGACGCTCTCAATAACCTCCAGTCTCAAGAAGCGAAGAATGATTATGCGGTAGAGAGTAGCAGAAGGTCTCTAGTGTATTAGTTATTTGTTAGCCATAGATGCTTGAAAGGATTAACCTTGAAGTGTAGTGTTTTGTTGATGAGGATATTGTTGTGTTGTTCCACCTCAAAGGTAAAGCCTTTATAGTTTGATTTCAATACATGTATTCAAATGGTCAATCTCGAGTTTGATGATGATATGTGTGAATATTGTTTAATGATTGATAACTAAATTATTTAATGATGCTTATGTGTGTTTTTTGATAAACTATCTACCTTTGTGTTTTTGTTTATTCATCTCTTCGGTTACAATGGTCATCTTTACGATGTGAGTAGATGAGAAGTTGTCTCTGCATCAGATGTTAGAAGACGGGGACAAAACAGAATATTAGTTGTAATTTTCTTAGTTTGATGTTGTATATATCTGTTTATAAATATTTTTTTGTTCGATTCTTAACCACACTTTAACTTTTAAGTGTAAGAGGCTTTGTTGATAGAAATATTATCTTCTTATATTATACTATTATGATTATGTTTAGATAATTATAAAAATTCATATATATATATATATATATATATATATATATATATATATATATAATATGTCTTATTAATAATGTGTGATTTATTTAATACTAAAATTAGGATGTTATAATATGTAATTCTAAAAATAATGGAAAATGCCACTTTAAATGCATTCTATAAAAAAGTTTCACATTATTATAACTATAATAATATTTTAATTACTTTTCTTAATCTGAGAATATAAAAATAGTTTCCTGCAATGACTAAATTCTAAAAATTAATTAACGAAAATAACAATATACAGTTATTGGTTTGGTATATTCCCCACAATATTGATATAAACAAAGAATATTCGTAGAACATACCCATAAGAATTAAGAATAACAATCCTACTCAACCACGATAAATATTAAAATTATTAAAAACATTTTTTAATTGTTTACAACGTAACATCATTTAATTTAGTAGTGTTTCTGCCGTGCCCCTCAATAAAACCAGTAAATATTTTATCTATAAAATGGTTTATCTTATTTATACATATATAAAAAACCACGTGCTTTATTATTAAGATTTATGAAAATCAGTTTATAAATTTTAAATATAAAAAAAAAGGCTAAAGTGAAAGGAAAATAATTATAAAAACTAGAAAGAGAAAAAAAACATTGGTGTTATTGTATTTTCATCGCCGTTCTAATCCTTAACAGCTCATCCTTATTCCAAACACAGCACACTTTCAATATAGCCTAAAAGCTGCTGTCAAATTTCTAACAACATGTGGACCAACTCAAATCTCAAATGCAAATTGGTTTCTTTTTCGTGGCTTTAAAGTCACTTTATTTTATTTTATTTTGTGTGAAGTCATTTGCTTCAACCACATAAATATAATATATAAATATATATATATATATAGAGAGAGAGAGAGATAGATATATTTGAGGTTAGCGTTAATCATAAATTTGATTTTGAAGAGAGAGACAAAGGAGGTACCTTTGTGAGAGAAAGGGGACGACCTCAAGTCTATGCCTCAAAATTTGTTACAAATAGAAAGTGTATCGTATAATTTGCTTAATTGAGGGTTTGATTTCATTTAGTTAACTCTGTTGTGCCTATCTGGAGTTGGTGATTCAGGATCCATCAATGTCTCTGTTTGCTGTTTTTTCCATTTGTACAGTTGCCAAGGATGCAGCGGGGGTTGCAGGTGCTTTTATGATTGCTATATTAAAAGCAGAGCAATTTTAGTTGTTGATCATCACATTTGCTCTATATTAACTTGCTTATTTGCAGGGAATGTGTTTGCTTTTGGGTTGTTTGTGTCTCCCATGTAAGTTTCATTATGGATTTTGAAGAACTGTTGAATTCAGAAGAATTTTTTGTTTATTTCTGTTCATTGTGTAACTCTTGTGCTGTTTTTAATACGCAGACCCACATTTAGGAGAATTATCAGAAATGGGTCGACGGAGATGTTCTCAGGGTTGCCATATATTTATTCGCTCTTGAACTGCTTGATCTGCATGTGGTATGGCACACCTCTGATATCTGCTGATAATTTGTTGGTTACAACTGTTAACTCAATTGGAGCAGTCTTTCAGTTTGTGTATATAATTCTCTTCCTGATGTATGCTGAGAAATCAAAGAAGGTTAGCTCTCTGTTGGAATTTGGAAGATTATTTATTTTATTTTATTTTATGTGATTGAGGACAAATATCAGTGGTTAATTCTTAAACTGTATTTTATACTTCCGTTGAGTAGGTGAGAATGATTGTATTGTTGGTGGCAGTTCTTGGAGTATTTGCAATCATTTTAGTTGGAAGCTTGGAAATAGATGACATTCAAATGCGTCGGTTCTTTGTGGGATTTTTGAGCTGCGCGTCTCTCATTTCGATGTTTGCCTCTCCATTGTTTATAATTGTGAGTGTGTTGTTACCTTAATTCCATGTATAATATGACCATTATCAATTAGGGTCAATTTACTTACATTACATGCTATATTTCTCAGAAATTGGTCATTCAGACAAAAAGTGTTGAATTCATGCCATTTTATCTCTCACTTTCCACCTTCCTAATGAGCACCTCTTTCTTTCTTTATGGACTGTTCAACGATGATGTCTTCATTTATGTAAGTTTGCTTCCAACTCCTATTTTTATCTATTAATTCTTGGATACCCATTTTAGTTTGGAATGTTCATTTTGGTGACTTATATTTGCAGTACAACTGTACCTAAATCTTTACTTGATTTGTAGGTGCCAAATGGGATAGGAACTGTTTTGGGAGTGACACAGTTGGTATTATACTTCTACTTCGAGAATAAATCCAGAGACAGCTCCAGAGAACCTCTGATAGTGTCATATGTATGATCAGTTCTGCTGAAAAGACCAAAGGCAAAAGCAAATATGTAATATTTCTGGTCTTTGCCATAGGCATTCTTTTCATGAGAATCTTCTCAATGCCCAAGATAGTTTTCCTACTGAATCAATATATGGACTTAATAAATAAGTATTTTGATTCCAAAGAAGAAAAACAATGGTGCAGCATATTAATTTTGGTGTTCAGTAAATCGGAGTTTATGATTGGTTCCCTCTCCTTCATGATCATTTTAGTTTCATTTATGTGGTTTCCTTTTCTCTACTTGTTTCTGGATACGAAAATATGTTTTCCATGAAATTAGTGGATAAAATCCTTGCAGCTGGAGGGTGATGTTAGTCTCTTCTTCTGACAATCTATGGATTATAATTGAATTGTATGTGAGCAAGAACTATTTGTATGGGTAGTTTTCCTAGTAGACAACATGCTAGTTGCTTTAAGCATAATCCATGTTATATTTGTTTCCAATTTTCCATATTTTCCAAGTGTCCTTTTAAGCTTTTTGTTCATTATTTATCTCTTTGTGGTTTAACTTTTTCGAGTTTTGATGAATCCTGTAACCTATATTTACTATTTAGTAACAAGGTGTCATTTAATGAAATAGAAAAAAATGAGGAAAGATTCATTCAGCGTAGATCTGTTATTAACTGGAACAATGTCGTCATCAAACATGTAAAATATCAATCTCTATCTGTAATACTCTAGTAAGAAAAGGGAAACAACACAAGTGCTACAGTAATAAATAACCCTTTCTAGTGTTGTTCTTACGGTGACATCTTCTTCCTGCACAAAACAAATTTCAGGGTAAGAAAAGACCTTTGGCTGCTAAATGTGGTCTGAAACTGGAGTTGGCAACATCCCTGTTTGATTCAATTTGTAGGAGCAATTACTGTTTGAGGGTGACAACCAGAAGTTGTGACTATGAATAACTTGAAATTTTGTGTATCAGAATTACCAGGTATGTGGTACTTATAGGTATAGATTTTTTTACATTATTATTGCAAGAAAATCTGTTACGCAATATGTGGCACGGTGAATTCAGTATATCAGGGTTACATTATGCAAGCCTTGAGGAGGTGAACGGTGCTTTGAAATAGGCTATTGCAAGAAAGGCACACTGCACCACTCCTGCAGGCGTTGGTGATGGTCTAAGCTAGCTTCTCTTGCTTTGAGGCCATTTCCTAGTTCATCAGATGTTAGAGACAAATATGTACACATTATTTAAGTTGTTCCTTAATGAAAACTTATGTGCAACAGACATACTTTGTCTCCGTTGATCTCCAAATAGCTGTTGAATCATTTGTCTCACTTTGTTGTGAGCTTCTTCAATTAATGACAGATGTAGGAGTCAATTTATGTGAAAAAAGAATTTCACTGTCCAAAATGCCATGTTGGTTCTTGGTTACTTAATGGTTAAGTGCATAATTTAATTTCTCCACTTGTTGCAGATGGCTGATTTTTGTCCCAAGATGTAAAAGTTTATTTAATCAGTTTCTCATGTGCGAGCCTAATCGGTTTGGTGCATTTGGTTATAACTTTCTTTCTATTGGAAGTAAAGTGGATTCTTAATTTAGGTCTAAATATGTGGTGTATTCTTTATTTGATCTCAACAAGAATTAGAAATGAATTACAAGTATGCGATGAAATTAAGAATGTATTATGAACAACATTATGAAGAGGAACTAAAATAATAATCTAAATAACATGCACATGTTGAGATTATTTTAATAAGTTAATATGCATAAAAACTGAAAAAGAATATATAAATATTCTAAATTATGTGTTTGATATATACTTGTTTTCTTTCATCTTCACCATAACACGTCACTTTTTTTAAGTAACTTTTCTTTCGAGTTTATCATCTTTAAAAACTTTTTTAAAGGAGTTTCAAGTGTGACTCAATATTTAAGCAACTATATTCTTTCTATGGCATGATTATATTAATTATTAAACAACAAAATTATAAAAAAATATTAAGTAATTGAGTTCTACTTCTTTTTTCTTAATACTATTTTGATTTTTGTATTCGTATCTTTTGTTCAAAGTGATTCTTAAGTTCTTTTTAATATTCAAAGTGGTCACATTTTTTGTAAAAGTTGTTCATTTTGGTTTTTCTCGCTGACGGCGTCTAAATTGCTAACGATATAATGTCCACCTAAGGTAATATTGAATGAGCTGTCAGTTTTAGATATATGTGACAAGTTAAGTGGAAATGGTGTGGCAATGGTAAGTTTGTTACCAATGAAGAGCATTGGTAAATTTGAAGATAAATAATTTTGATGATGCTGAAAGATGATACATTGTTATAGTTGTTTTAAAAGCAATTTGTAGATTATAAATGTATTAGGAAAAGCCTTAAACATGTAATACTTAGAAAAATTCGTATTTTTTAGAACTGCTACGCATTTAATCGATTATTACTCCAAATAATCGATTGTCACAGTTCTGATGAGAACTGTCAAAAGTCTCTGGAATAATCGATTATTCCTCAGGATAATCGATTATCACTTTTTGAAAACCCTGTAACGGACTCGAATAATCGATTATCACTAACAATAATAGATTATCTGCGGCAGTTGTAATTCATCTTTGCAAACTTTAGAACAGTGGGCTATATAGATGAGTTCTATAACTCTTAGAAAGATAACTGAGCTTTTGAGAATACAGTGTGATCTGAGGAAGTTCCAAAAGCTAGTTCATTGCACTGCCTAGTCTCGTGAAAAGGAGAAGCTCTCGCTTTGTGGGTCAAAGGTCGGAGCGATTCTCTTCGAGTTGGCAACGCTATTGTTCTTCCGGTTCGTTGGTCGAAGGAAGAACTGTTCTGCACTGTTCCAGAGTTGAAGGAAAGTGTAGATTGTTGGCTTCCATTTCGTTGGTCGAAGGAAGGTTTTATATTTCGGTTTGTTTATTCACTCTTAATTGTATTTTGCTGAAACTGATTTTAGTGAAATCGTTAATCACTCTTTATAGTGATTAACAACTGGACGTAGATTCTTTTGAATCGAACCAGGATAAAAATCCAGTGTGTCAACTTTTCTATTCCTTACACTCGTTACTGTTTTATGCACATCAAGTGTTTGTTAAATTTTCTCTAAGAAAATTGATTTTCTAAAACGGACCATCATAACTCGATTTGTGACCGTAACACGCTTTCTGAGTATTTTATTCCGCTGGGCAACTCTATAATGGTACCGATTGTTCCGACAATTGGTATCAGAGCTTGCTTTGATATTCTTTCAAACTTTTGCGAAAATGGCCGGTCATCAAAATCAAGTATATGCTGAGGGTGCATCCATCAACAGACCACCTCTTTTTACTGGTGATAACTATGCATTCTGGAAAGTCAGAATGGAAATCTTTATGGGGTCGGTTGACAGAGGCATCTGGGAAGCTGTGCTAAATGGTCCCTATATTCCTAAAAGAACTGTTGATGGTGTAGAAGTAGAAAAACCATACTTTAATTGGACTCCTGAGGAAAATAGAAGAGCCCAATTTGATATTAAGGCTCGTAATATTATTTCATCTACTGTAGTACTTGATGAATTTTATAGAATTTCAGTGTGTAAGACAGCACAGGAGATGTGGGAGGTCCTCAGAGTCACACATGAGGGTACAGATGACGTGAAATGTGCAAGGAAGAACACACTCATTCAGGGGTATGAGATGTTCAGAATGCAGCCTGGAGAAACAATATCTGATGTCCAGAAGCGTTTCACTCACATTGTGAACCACCTGACAGGTTTGGGTAAGACTTTTGACACTGATGAATTGAATGTGAAAATATTGAAATCATTAGACAGGTCTTGGCAACCAAAGGTGACTGCCATTTCGGAGTCTCAAAACCTCACTCAAATGTCAACGGCGATTCTCTTTGGAAAGCTTCGTGAGCATGAGCTTGAGCTAAGAAGATTAACTACAGAAGAGGATCAAGGCAAAAGAAAGACGCTTGCCCTCAAGTCTGAAATCTCAAAAGGAAAAAGTTCTAAGAGAATTGAGGATGATGATTCCGATAATGATGAGGAAAACATGAGTCTTATGATTAAGAAGTTTGCTAAATTTATGAAAGCAAAGGGAAAAGACAAATACCATGGAGAAAGGAAAGAAAATCGAGGATCTCCATCAAGCATTAAATGTTATGGATGTGGAGAAAGGGGTCATGTGAAGACTGACTGTCCTAAGAATAGGAAAAGTGAAGAAAAGAAAGAAAGAAAGTTTCCAAAGAAGAAGAAAGCTTACATAGCTTGGGAAGACAATGCTTCTAGTTCTTCAAGTTCAAGCGATTCAAATGAAGAAGCAAACTTGTGCTTAATGGCAGACTTAGAAGATGCAGGAAGCCAAGTAAGTGATTCTAGCTTAGGGTCAAGTAATGAGTTTGACTTACAAAAGGCATTTCTTGATTTGTTAAATGAATCTGAAAAACTTGATGTTGCTCATAAAAAGCTAAAGAAAGAGCATAATGAATTGAATTTGAGGTATGAAAAAGCACTAGATGATGAAGTTGTTTTGAGAAACAAAGTTAGTAATTTGGAAACTAAATTATCTGAATTTGATACTGTTATACAACCTGCTGAATGTCTATCGTGTAAAAGTCATATGTTTGATATTGACATTCTTGAGAATTTACTTGCAAAGGCAAATAAGTCTAAGTCACATGCCAAAACAAACTTTGAGAGAAGCAATGCTAGAAGTGGAAACACGCATCTACACAAAAAATATAAAGTGATAAGAACTCGTAGAGTTTGGGTAGAAAAAGGAACTCTTGTGAAAAATAAAGTGTATGAGGCTTGTTGTTTTTACTGCATGAAACTTGGTCACACCTCAAACAAATGCAACATCAAACATTTTGGTGTTCCAAATGGTAAATATGCATGGGTTAAAATTGTAAAATGATGTATATTTGCATAAACTAACCCAAAGGACCCATAATAAGATTGGGGACCTAAAGTCTTGCTAAAATTTGTTTTGTAGGAACTTACTAAGTCAAAGAAGTCACTGTGGTATCTTGACAGTGGTTGTTCAAGACACATGACCGGTGACAAGAAAAGGTTTATTTCTTTTGAGAAGAAGAAGCAAGGATTTGTGACCTATGGAGATAATAACAAAGGTAGAATCATTGGCACTGGAGACATTGGAGGAGGAAACACATTGACTATAAAGGACGTATTATGCGTTGAAGGTCTCAAACACAATCTCCTAAGCATAAGTCAATTATGTGACAAGGGTCTCAAGGTAACCTTTGAAAGTGATAGATGTACCGTATATTTTAAAAATTCTACTGAAATTGCTTTGCAAGGTGTTAGGCATAATAACATTTACTTGATTGATATTGAACATGCATCTAGTCATAGTATAACATGTTTAGTTGCCAAAGAGGAAAATCCTTGGTTATGGCATAAAAGAGCTGCGCATATTCATATGCAACATTTAAATAAATTGAGTTCAAAAGATCTTGTGATTGGTTTGCCTAAATTAAAATTTGAGAAAGACAAAATATGTTCTGCATGTCAAAAGGGAAAGCAAACCAAATCCTCTTTTTCGTCTAAAAACATGATTTCAACATCAAAACCTTTAGAACTTTTGCATATGGACTTGTTTGGTCCATCTAGAATTAAAAGTTTTGGTGGAAACTACTATGCTCTTGTGATTGTTGATGACTACACTAGATTTACTTGGACATTTTTCTTAACCTTGAAAAGTAAAGCTTTTAAAGCATTCAAATCATTTGCCAAACGTGTTCAAAATGAAAAGGATTTGAAAATCAAAACCTTGAGAAGTGATCACGGTGGTGAGTTTGAAAACGAATCTTTTGAAAAGTTTTGTGAAAAACATGGAATTGCTCATAATTTTTCTGCTCCAAGAACTCCCCAACAAAATGGTGTTGTTGAAAGGAAAAATAGGTCATTAGAAGAACTAGCTAGGACTCTTTTAAATGAATCTAATGTGCCAAAATACTTTTGGGCTGATGCAGTTAGTACTGCTTGTTACGTGTTGAACAGAATGATAATTAGGCCTATTCTTAAGCTAACTCCCTATGAACTGTTTAACGGTAGAAAACCAAATGTATCTCATTTGAAAATCTTTGGATGCAAATGTTTTGTTTTGAATAATGGTAAAGATAATCTAGGCAAATTTGATGCTAAATCTGATGAGGCAATCTTCTTAGGATACTCTTTAACTAGCAAAGCATATAGGGTGTTTAATAGAAGAACCTTGAAAATTGAAGAATCAATGCATGTTGTCTTTGATGAAATTGTGGACCTTGAGGTGAACCCTCTTGAGTCAAATAAACCAATTGCAGGTGATGAGGATTATTTGAGGGAAGCTCTTGAAGAGATGTATCTAAATGAAAACTATCCTCCAGAAACTCAAAATGAACATCAAGTAGTTGATCCTAAAAGCTATCAACAACCAAGAGGACTTTCTCTGGACAACATCATCGGAGATATGTTAAAAGGGGTAACTACTAGACACAATCTTAATAATTTCTGCTTAACAGTAGCTTTTGTGTCTCAGGTAGAACCTAAGAACATAAAGGAAGCTCTTCAAGATGATAAATGGTGTGTTGCTATGCAAGAAGAACTAAATCAATTTGAAAGGAATGATGTTTGGGAACTCATTCCTAGACAAGATGATTATCAAATCATTGGAACAAAGTGGGTGTTTAGAAACAAGCTTGATGAAGATGGCAACATCACCAAGAACAAAGCCAGGTTAGTTGCAAAAGGCTACTGCCAAGAGGAAGGTATCGACTATGATGAAACTTACGCCCCAGTAGCCAGATAACCCAACGTTGCTTTTAAAAAGTGATTTTTGATCATCATCAAAAAGGGGGAGATTGTTACCAATGAAGAGCATTGGTAAATTTGAAGATAAATAATTTTGATGATGCTGAAAGATGATACATTGTTATAGTTGTTTTAAAAGCAATTTGTAGATTATAAATGTATTAGGAAAAGCCTTAAACATGTAATACTTAGAAAAATTCGTATTTTTTAGAACTGCTACGCATTTAATCGATTATTACTCCAAATAATCGATTGTCACAGTTCTGATGAGAACTGCCAAAAGTCTCTGGAATAATCGATTATTCCTCAGGATAATCGATTATCACTTTTTGAAAACCCTGTAACGGACTCGAATAATCGATTATCACTAACAATAATAGATTATCTGCGGCAGTTGTAATTCATCTTTGCAAACTTTAGAACAGTGGGCTATATAGATGAGTTCTAGAACTCTTAGAAAGATAACTGAGCTTTTGAGAATACAGTGTGATCTGAGGAAGTTCCAAAAGCTAGTTCATTGCCCTGCCTAGTCTCGTGAAAAGGAGAAGCTCTCGCTTTGTGGGTCAAAGGTCGGAGCGATTCTCTTCGAGTTGGCAACGCTATTGTTCTTCCGGTTCGTTGGTCGAAGGAAGAACTGTTCTGCACTGTTCCAGAGTTGAAGGAAAGTGTAGATTGTTGGCTTCCATTTCGTTGGTCGAAGGAAGGTTTTATATTTCGGTTTGTTTATTCACTCTTAATTGTATTTTGCTGAAACTGATTTTAGTGAAATCGTTAATCACTCTTTATAGTGATTAACAACTGGACGTAGATTCTTTTGAATCGAACCAGGATAAAAATCCAGTGTGTCAACTTTTCTATTCCTTACACTCGTTACTGTTTTATGCACATCAAGTGTTTGTTAAATTTTCTCTAAGAAAATTGATTTTCTAAAACGGACCATCATAACTCGATTTGTGACCGTAACACGCTTTCTGAGTATTTTATTCCGCTGCGCAACTCTATAACGGTACCGATTGTTCCGACAAAGTTGTTTTTGTTCAATTTGGGTTCAATTTGTTAACAAAATCATGAAGTTAGAAGTTTTGATGATGTCCAAATCAAGTCTCAAGTGCTGAAGTTGAAAGAAGGCCTTCACGAATATTTGTTTTTGTCTTAAAGCATTTGTAATAAGTAGTTTTATGTATAAGGTCTTATTTGTTATTGATTTTATGCTTTAAAATTCGTTTTGGAGTCATAAAAAATGTGCAATAATCGATTAACACTTAAGATAATCGATTATCATAGAAAAGTTTTTAAAGGCTGCTAAAAACTTATTTTGTCTCTAGAATAATCGATTATCAGCCTAATCGATTATGACTTACCATAATCGATTATCACGACGACTAACCGTGTTTGGGCATGCTTTTGGTCGTTGTGCATTCAATAAATGCATAATCGATTACCATAAGTGGATAATCGATTATCATGCGAGAAAAAATTTATAACGGATTTTTGGAGGTGTCCTGAAGTGAGATATTTATATATTGGTTTTTGACCCTCATTCTAATACATAACACATATCTATTTGTTTAAACTGTGAAAAGTGTGACCTGGGGTTTGTGTAACTCTTGTGCTTTGGCTTTGAAAACTTAGTGTTGGTATAGAGCAAGAACTTTCACTAGGACTATGATTGAGTGTTGTTGTTGCTGAGTGTTCTCAGACTTGATTCGTTTTCTGTGTTATTTCAGGACTTCTATAATGGCTGCTATGAAAGAGGATGATTCTCCTGACTTGAGAGAAGTAGCAAGAATCCTCAAAGACATCCTTGAGGTAAACAAATATGACATGACACCATATACTTTATCCTTAAAAACCCTCTAAATCTAACAATCATTCCATATGGATGGGTTGTGCTGTCTAAGATTCCTAATGTTCCATTGAAGTTAAGAAAAGCTGTGGTGAAATTTTGTGATGTGGTGACTCATAGAGCTGCACGATTGGCAACTACTAGTATTATTGTTGGGTCTATCGAGGAGGAGGTTCACTAGGGAGATACAAACACCAATGAGATATGAGTTCAATCATATAAGGGATTGACACTGCTCTCTACCCAAAACTTTAAGGCAATGGGTTAATGGATCTTCGACCTTATATGATGCTCTACTTTCTCATTTCTACCCAATGTGAGACTTAGACTCACACTTGGAATCCTAACAATCTCTCCCTCAAGGGTGAGTCCCTTCCACATTGGTACACTACCCCTCCAGCGGAAGCATTCCCAACCCCTTCATACCGTCATTCATCTTAATGGGACATGCTTACCTGGAACCCTTACCTGGAATCCTTCACCAGGAAGACTTTCGATACAGGAACCATTATATTCGTTTGAGTTAGTCACCAATACGAACCATCGGCTCTGATACCACTGTTGGGTTTATCGAGGAGGAGGTTCACCGGGGAGATACAAACACCAATGAGATATGAGTCCAACCATATAAGGGATTGACATCACTCTATACTCAAAACATCAAGGCAATGAGTTAATGAATCTTCGACCTTATATGTTGTTCTACTTTCTCATTTCTACCCAATGTGGAGCTTAGACTCATACTTAGAATCCTAACAATAACTAGTGTGGAGATCTAAGTGTGTTGTCCCTCTTTACAATTGGTATCAGAGCCAGGTTAGAGGTATAAAAAAGACTTTTGCTGTAGAGAGGTATGGAGAACCATAATCTCCTTGGTAAGAAGTATTTTAGAGTAGTACTAAAAGCAAATTTGTGAAGGTTTGACTCAAAGCAAATAATATCTTACTAATATAGAAATTTATGTGTGTTTCCCTCTTTACAATTGTTGGTATCTTGAAGAAGATTGGTAGGGATGGAAGTGGTGGCATCACAAGTGGAGGTAGAAGTGACGTGGAAATGAAAAGAATAGTTGTTGCAATTGAAGGAGGTGTATATTCTAGCTATACATTGTTTAGGGAGTATTGCATGAAGCTTTGAACGAAACATCGAGGGAAGATATTGCCAAATAAATGAATAATAAATGAAGCGGTCCTACTTAATATTAATTATTTTCATAAAAAATTAAAATTAACTATCAAAAGTTTACATAAATATTTCTATTTCAACAATTGTATTATTCATTAAATTTATTTGCTAACGTTAATCCGCAACTTTAAATAGTTGTGTTGTGCAACATTTTATTCATCATCCCAAACTTTCTTTGTTGGTTGTGGAACAAGCAACCCAGAGAAAGAAAATGCAAGCTTCAATCGCATGCAGTCGTCATGTACATGGAGTTAATCCACTGCAGTCCCACGCCAACCATCTTCCTCAAACAACCCTTCGACTAAAACCTCCCTACTGCGCTTTCACTCAACACAGATCACCTTCTGGGATAACACTCAGGTGCAATTCCCAACCTCAACCACTCCTAAACCTTCGCACACCAAGAGTGTGCAGTTCCAACATGGGTCCACTTCGGTGTGGCATTTCGTCGAGCATGTACGGTGGAAAAGAAAATAGGGGAGTTGGGGAGTGGCTTGTGCTGGCTAGTGAGGTTCTTTCAGCAGCATTTCCATTGTGGGTCTCAATTGGGTGTGTTGTGGGGTTGATGAAACCCAGTTACTTCAATTGGGTCACTCCCAAGTTGACGATTATGGGACTCAACATCATCATGCTTGGCATGGGCATGACTCTCTCTATTCATGATCTTCGTGGGGCATTTTCCATGCCAAAGCAAGTTCTCTATGCTTTTGCCCTTCAGTATTCGGTCAGTATCTGCACACAGTGATTGTTAAAAGTTTGATCAGTTCATAATATGATTACTATCATCCACTTAATTCTTTAATAACACTTCATAATCACAACACTTTTAACCTGTTAAAACAGATTTTAAATTCAGTAATACATAATGATTTCAGTTTTAGGCTTTTCCCATCATTCTCCCTCTGTTATTTATTATATATAATAATTGAAATTTATTTATTTTTTAAATAGGCAAATTAAAATGAATAATTTTGAAACAAAAAAATCGCAATAATTTCGATTTTAGCTTTTTTTTTAATTATGATCTAATGGGTTTCATAATGAAATCTGATTCAATTGTTTGTTTAGTTTCAATTAAATTGGGTTTCCATTGTTTTTAAAGAGTGTATAATTGTAAAGAAAATTATAAATATTAATTTAAATTCTGAGTTGGAGATAATTTTATAAATTTTCAAAGAGCAAATACAAACTAAATTTATAGTTCATACGAGTTCTGAAACATATTATAAAATGTCTAATTATGGAAAAAGCACCTAATATAGTTTTAAAAATGCATATCTTGAATAATTATTACAATATATACACAGTAGAATTAGTTTGGTTTGCATTATATCGAATTTTAATTCAGAAAAAATACTTTCTTTTCTTTAATACAGACGTTTGTGCTATTACGAATTTTTCTGCTTCAATTATTACTGTTTGCATTAAATTGAATTGGTTCATGCATCTAAATTGCATTGCTTGATGAACCCCCAAATTTGACTATGAATTTGTGCTGCCTCAATCGTTTTTCCATTCAACAGAATTCCTTTTATTAGATTTTTTATTGTGTAATATTAGTACGTAATTATACTTCAAAATATCAGTTGTCCATCTTTAAAAATGGAAACTCCGTTAACTACACATAAAAGTGTGATTAAAAGTATCGTAAAATTAGATAAAACTAGAATTTCTTTGCAAAATACATAGGTACAAAAATCTGGTTATTTGTAAAAAACAAGGTTAAATAGTTTTTTTTATTCTATTTTATACTATCTTTTTAATTTAATTTCACTATTTTAAATTATTTTAATGATCGTATTTTTTTAAAAACTAGTCAATGTAGGTTTCTTATGTCAAATTTGTAATGAGATACGTTTTTCTAATAACTTGTGACATTACTTATTTGTGTACAGTTTCTGTCAAAAGTCAATTTCGACAAATAACATATATAGTTTCTTATTATTAATAATTATTTTAAATAATTAAATATGATTTTAATCTCTTAAAAACATTAAAATTAATTTTCTTTTAAAATTTTAATATCTTAAATTTAGTTTTTTTAACTAAATTTTGTTAAATTTATTTAATATTTTAAACACATTTTTAGTTAATATTATAAAAATAAAATTTATTTAATATTTCACACACTTTTTAGTTAATATTATAAAATAAAAATTATCAAACGATATAAAAAAACTCAAATGCCAATTAAATTTAACAAAATTTAAAAAAATATATTTTAAATTTTTATTAAAAGTTAAAACTAAAAAAGTGAAAACAAATTAAAAATATTTAAAGTAGATTAGAAAAACTATTTTTACCAAAAATAATATATATTTTTTTAAGTAAGTATTTTTATTTTTATCTTGAAGAAATATTTATAAGAAATGTCACCGCTAAAATAAATGAGTTGATATTATATAAATGAATATAAATTTTATTTTATAAATTAGATTTTTAAGGTTAAGTTAATTTTAAAATTTATTTATTAAATAGATCTTACAATCATTCAAAGTCTATGTTAACAAATTTTATTTTTTATTTTTTACACCTATTATGTCATCAAGTTACAATTAGAACATTAATTAATGTTTAATTCCACATTCATTAATAAAAATTAAACACTTTATATATATATATATATAAAGAGGTTAAATTTAACTAAAAATTGACTTGGTAGTAGTATACTTGAAATGTTTGTGTGAATTGGTAACCATTTTCAGGTCATGCCACTGTCTGGATTTCTCATAAGCAAAATTTTCAATCTTCCACCACATTTTGCAGCAGGTTTAATATTAATTGGTGGCTGCCCAGGAGGTATATGAATTTTAATTTATCTGAAAAATATTTCAAGATAATAATATTATTAGCATATTTTATATTTTACTAAATTATTTATGTATGTTTTTCTACATTTTTTTTTCTTGCAGCTGCTTCCAGTAACATCATAACCTATCTTTCACGGTATTATTATTTATGAAATTGTGGATGAGTTATCGGAATGAATTAATAGTTGAATGATCGATGACGCAATTAATGTGTTTATGTTTTCACAGCGGAAATGTGGCGCTGTCTGTAATAATCACAACTGCAAGCACCTTAACTGCAACGGTCTGTACTTTTTGGTTTCCATTTTTGACCAAATTAATTCAGGTTTTACTAAATTAAATGTTGGTAGGGCATTATAATATTATATTACTTTGATATAAAAATATAAAACTCATATTTAAATAGTTTATCTATTTTAATAATCTTTATTTATGGATACAAATATATTGTAGGACTCAAGTGATAAGTTGTCTGGCCCTACAAAAATACATAATACAATCAATTTTTCATTGCCAGACCAATTTTTCTCCATCAGCAGCCCCTCTTGCAAAGCCTAACTTTAAATACCATCAATCGATTATTTTTCTTAAAGTATTATTAAGAAATCAAGAGAAAAATTAACGTATAAAAATATAAATTAACTTCACCGTAAATTAAAACTAACTTATTTATAAACTGTATAAAATTATAAATTTATTTTTCACTTTTGTTTTAAGAAATTCTTACGATAAGCTTGTACAATGCTATACATGTCTTCTATGTTTATTACCAACAATGAAGAGTATAGCATCAAGTGCTAAAGCAGAAATATTCTCAGTTTAAATATATATATTGTCCTCTAAATACATGTTGCTCTTTTATTTTAAATAATATTTTTTTAACTTTATTTTTATTCATAGTTTTTCTTTTATCAGCAAAGAAATTATATATAATAAAACACTTTGATACTATAATCCATTTACATAATATTTACAATGAATAATCTCATAAATTTAGATCTAAAAAGTTTTAATAGACATGTATGTCTAAGAAGTTAACCATCCAAACAGACTACCCAACTGACAAATACCCAACCAATGACCATATATTTCAATAGCTCCAAAACTGTTGTAATTGATGATGGTTATATATATAATTCACTGAATTATTGTTTATCTTTAAATCTTTGTGTGTACATAAATAAAGATAAAATTAATTTATAATATATAAGTAGATGTAAACATTGAAAAAAAAAAGATTTTCATATCTTATATATTATAAATTGACCTTATCTCGACCTCAAAATTTTAACTGTTTTCAAAACTCACAACAGCTCAATATACCTCCTCTAGTGAAAGCATTTTTCATAATATTATATACACTTAACTTCATTTCACACCCAAATGTCTTCCTTATTACTCCATCATCAATTCCTTTTCTTGGTCTCACTCTCACGGTAATCTACCTCTATAGATTCCAAACTCATCTTAAGTCTCTCTCCATTTATCTAATTGTCTTATAGTTTTATTTTTACAATTTGAGATGACAAACAAGGAGAAAACATACATGTATTTTTTCTACAATATTCTTATATATAATTTAAAGTAATCAGTACAAGATTAATCATATTTATGAGACGTATAAAAGTATATAAAAGTTAAAAATAATTTTGTATAATTTCTGTATTGATTGAGATTTTTTAGATAATGTGTTAACATTATTTGTTAACACATTAAAATACTATCCATTACTTGTTTTTATATACGTTATACTCCATTATTTTAGACCGGAAGGATTAATATTAATTCTTACGAAAAAATATTCTTTTTCTGATTTCTTGAAACTACAAAATGTGTGTTTAGATTTTTGGTAAAAAAAATTAGAGACTTAAAAGTTATTTGGTTTTATTAGTTTATATGTATTTCTAGTTTTTTATGCTGCTTTTATTTTTTATATTAAATTTTAAAAATTTAATGCATCATGTTCTTTTTTAAATTTGTTTTTGTTATTTAAAAAATATTAAACAGGTTAATAGAATTAGCCATGTCAATTAAACTTTATGGAAAAGTAATTTAAATATTTTTTTAATAAAAGGTAAACTATCCGATTGATAATTTTAAAACTATGTTAATGGACTTGTCATCCAATCCAACGTTTTTTAAATCAAAAATTAACTTTTTGAAAAAAAAATTGTAACGTAATTTTTTCCATGAAAAAAATATTGAAGTCGTGTTTTTCCTTGCTCTTCTTTTGTTATTTTTGTACATTTTGTTGCTAGACAAAAAAAAACATACATTTTGTTATAATTTTATTGAATATTACAATTTTTCTCTTTCCTTTATTTGAATGATATTCTATTTTGGACAAATAATGATTTAACAAACGGAATGAATTCTCAGCCTGACAGTATATGTCAAGCAATACATGGAATACTCTACTATTTGCTATTTGATAGTATAGTAAATATTTTAACATTTATACTTATCTAAAATTTAGTTGTTAATGAATATAGTTGAATTCGTGAACTATTATATGTTTAAAATGTTAAAGAAGTTAACTTGTGAATATGTAAAATAAAATTTATATTAATTTATACTTTTTAAATTGGTTTTATTTATTTCTAGTTAATATGAGACTTCTAATATAAGATACACGTTTGATTTTGTTTCATGTTTAAAACTGAATATTGCAGTTTTTATTTGTGGAATATTGCAGATGATGACTCCTTTTGTGACAGCAAAACTTGGTGGTAAATTTGTGACAGTGGATGCATCTGGGTTACTGGTTTCAACATTGCAAGTAAAAGCTTTACCTCTGTGAAGTTAATCAATGTTGTCTTTGTGTGAACTATGTTGCAATTGTTACTTTGTCTTTGAACAGGTTGTTCTTGTTCCTGTACTGGTTGGTGCATTTCTGAATCAGTTTTTCCAACCAATTGTGAAAGTTGTCTCTCCAATGATGCCAGCCTTTGCAGTAACAAGTGTGGCAATTTTATGTGGGAATGCTATTGCTCAGAGTTCTTCAGCAATCCTTGTGTGTGGTGGAGAAGTCATTTTAGCCACCTTTCTTCTTCATGCTTCTGGCTTTTTCTTTGGTTACGTTTTTTCAAGATTCATTGGCCTAGATTTCTCATCATCACGGACCATATCCACTCATGTTGGCATGAAGGTATAAAGTTTGTACCCTTTAATTGAACAACGATATTATAACACATTTTTACACACATTTTTACATTTATTTAACAGTATAAGAGTAAATGTTCATAAAATTATAAATTTTTATATTTTTTTAGGTGAAAGGTAATTGTCTATTCTGAATTTATTCAATCTTTTATCTTATTAATCTCTTTTAACTTTATATAAGACTAAATCATATTGTGTAATTTTTATTTTCATAAATCTATAAAGTTATGTTGAGATTAACTTCTTAATATAATAATAAGCTTTTAGTAAAGTTTGTTTAACATTGTACATTGTTATTAAGTTATTCGCAAATATTTAATTTCACGTGACATTGTTATTAAATTATTTACAAATATTTAATTTTACATAAGAGATGTATTTTTTTGAAGAATATATTAAAATATATTAAAAATATACAAAACCATATTAATATACAATTTTGTTGATAATTTAAATATAAATCTAAATCTCATTAATTTTAAATAAAGATCGACAGTAATTAAATCCCATAAGTTTTTAATTAGAATGACATCAATGTTAAAGTCATGTTTCATAAATGTTGTCTTTTTCAGTTAATCTTTTTCAAAAAAATCATCAAATTTTTAATTTATAAACTAATTTCATAAAATTAAATTAAGTTTAAATTCATTGTCTAAGAATAAAAAGCAGTTAATTTATGAGCATTAATTTTGTTTAGTTGTTATTTGATGGGATTTTGTAGAATTCAATTCTTGGGGTTGTTTTGGCAATGAAGCACTTTGGGGATCCCCTGGCTGCTGTACCTGCTGCTGTTTCAACTGTGTCTCAGTCAATCATCGGTAGCATCCTTGCACGAATTTGGAGAAACTCTCACCATGTTTAATCGCTCAGGAAAAATGATATTTAAATATTACAGAAATAAAGGGAGAATTATAAGCATGATACATGCTTTGAGGAGAATATTTACACGTACTAAAATCTATTGGGAATTTATGATGTTTTCTTATAAATCACGATTGCTAATATTTAAATAATAATAATTACATTGTGTGATGATTTTCATATTCCTAATTTTTAATGGTTAGAATTTAGTTTCACATTTTAAATTATATATAATATATTCACTAACAAAAAAACAATTACGTATATTATTTTAGATCTTTTAATTTTGATATATATCTCAAATTTTCACATATGATATTTTATAAATAATACAATAATTGTAACTTTTATACTATCTTCCACTGGGAAGAATAAGAATTTCCTACATGATGTATATTTTTATACTCAGATTTCAATTATAACACTCATAAAGATAATTTGAACCTCTTCTTTATTATTTTTCTGTCTTCCTCTTCATTTGCACTGTTCCAAACATCATTATCTCATCTGCTCCCGTATAACACCCACGTCATACAATCATCGCAAAAATATGATTTTTCATCACATACACAAACAGGTAAGGGTGAGCTACCATGTAACAGACTATTAAAAATGATGCATGATACTACTACTACACATAACTCATATTCATGCCAATGATTATACTAGACTCTATTATCCGGATGGAACATTGATGGAAGTCTCGGGTGATCGTGCACTTATGGTGACCTCCACTCCCCAAACAACAAAAATAATGGCCAAATACAATCCAACATGTCACCACAAGGTTAGTCCGTTAACACCTATATCAAAAATAGGTACATAGATAGACTAGGACATCCTGCCCCTCTCACCACAGAATCCATCATTCTCTACTTGAGACAGAGTTATTAGAGTATCAGGGATGATCTTCCCAATGGAACCCTCAACATCAACGTGTACAATAATATCATGCCACTACAGAATCTCTCCATGAGACTCATATCATATTCATATTCATCAACTCATACCATGATACTACAAAATCTCTCCACCAGACTCATACCATATTCAAATGCATAAATTTATATCCAATATAATAAAATGCACCCATCACAGATTTCATATGAATTGTGTATATTGTAAAATAAATTAGCAGTACATAATCTGTTCAATAAGAGTTAAGTTAAAAACTCGTCGAGTAGACTTCTAGGAAAGAGAGGTGTGTCTCAATGGACAACTTAAGTACCAAGTCTTTTCTAGGCAAAGTGTTCTTCAACTAGTGTTTAACAAATTTCTTATTCACAGATTCAAAATAATAACATAGTTTTTCATAAACAATATTAATACATAAATTCAATGCCTGAACAATTATACAACTAACACATATCTTTGTAATTCGAGATATGAATAGTCATACAATAGTATTATATAATCAACATAAAAGCTTAGAAAGGTTAGCTCCCCTTACCTCTTTTCCAGAATCATTATCTTGATCGGAGGTTGTTCCAGGAAAATGTAACATCCCAAAAATACAGTGTAAAATCATATCATAGAATAATCACATATTAATAATATTACAGTTCAGTTCTGCAAGGGAAAGAAGGTACAATTATGGCTGAACGGCCTTACAAAAATACCATAGAATTTAAAATTTTACATAAAGAAGAACTAGACCGAACGGTTCCCAAAACTATGCTTATACCGAACAGTTATACAAAATGAAAATCTCTAATTGTTGAACGGTGTTAAGGTTCAGCCTTAACCTCCACTTCTTCCAAGGCTTCTTCCAGCAAGCACTCTTCCCCTTCTGCTCACATCCACAAGATGATCATTGCAACAGGAATGACGACCGAATGAACAATATAGACAAGACAGGAAATATGGTAAGCTTATGTAATTTATTTAATTCAATAAAACATATAATTCCATGATTCAATCAAACAACAACCAATCATAATCATACATCAATGCATGCAACGACCGACCAATATATTCTGATTGTCCGGACTGTATGAATTCTGTGTAGCTACGACGTTTTTGCACCCGGGTGATGTAGTAGCTGCGATGCCCTCAACAGCTGCCACCCGAGGTTAGTCCGTTATAACTCGTCCATCTTAACCTTATGGACTAGGATCTCCTGTCATTCTCACAGATGATTTACTCCTCTCTACTTGAGAATGAGTAATCACAGAATATCAGGATAAACGCCACCTTAGCATGACCACATTCATACATTACCATTCCATAACAAAATCTTGAGACATTCCTCCCTGGAATACTCTTTCATATCCATACTATTCCATTTATTTCACAATTTAATTACCATCATACTTCACATTACATTCCTCATCCATCATATCTTTAAATAAATATCATCATAATTAATCATCAACATAGTCATACCAATCCAAGAAAACAATATCCCATCTTAGAAGCAAGTCCGAACGAGAGAATACCTCTTGAACTAATCTAACCGAACACTTAATGTAAGACCGAGCGGTCTTTCACTTATCCATAGAATAGGATCGAACGATCCATACGAGACAAGACTCATCATAAGCCTAACACTTATCATAATAATAAAGAAAGTTTACTGGATTCACAACAACTTTGACCGAAAGATCTTTACTAGACAGAACTCAAGAAATATGTGGAATACTATAGAATACATATAATTAAACCTGACTGAAGATAAGGAAAGTTTTTATCAGAGACCTAAGAGTTTAAACCGAACACTTTGGTGTTTGGTCGAACACTCTTAATACCCAATGCAAATATATTACGGAATATATTGTAGAACCTCTCAACACCAAATTTCGTCAGGATAATTAAATAATATATATATTTTTATTTTATTTTATATAATTTTATTATGTTTTATTATTTAATTTTATTTTTATCTTCTTTTACTTTAATCCCTTTGTTAAAGGTTCTAGACAAAAAAAAAACAAAAAAATGGCAAAGGTCAACTTTCTCGGTCTGCATTATTTTTCTTCGTTTCCACGCTATCTCCCATTCTTGTGCAAATCTGATAGAGGCCTTTTACATTACCGATCGTCCTTAACGATCGTCACCACTTATCGGTAAGGACTCTCAGACGATCGGCTGTACCGTTCGTCAGGTTTTGTTTACTTCTCGTTACTGGTTCTGTTGTCTTCTCACTGCCGATCGGCCCTACTCTCGGACGATCGGTCGTAACGTTCGACAGGTTCAGTTGTCTTCTCACTACCGATCATTTTCTCTCTAGGACGATCAGTCTAGGAAGCTGACGATCGGTCTAGGAAGCTGCTCGGTCTGCGTTCTACTTGTCTTAGTTGTTTCTTTATTTTTTCTGTATAAATACTTTGTTTTGTTGTCTATTCTGCAACTTTTCAATACAATTCATTTTCAGTTTGTTCTTTCTGGTTTTCTCTTTCTCGTTTCTCTGATCACTTACATGGTATCAGAAGACAAATACTTTTCTGTTTTATTCTCATGGCTTTCTCCATTTCCACCACCAATTATCTTTCTAACCCTGTTAATCCTCTGTTTCTCCATCCCGGTGAGAACCCAGCTCTTGTTCTTGTCACTCCTCTCCTTTATGACAACAACTATCAACAATGGCGGCATGATATGCTCGTTGCTCTTGAAACCAAGAATAAAGAAAAATTTGGTCTTGGTACTGATTCTTGTCCTCCTGCTGATGATGTCCTTCACCAAGCCTGGAAACGCTGCAACAAGATGGTGATTTCCTGGTTGACGCGATCCATGACGCTTCCCATAAAACAATCCGTTATGTGGATGGAATCTGCCTACAAAATTTGGACTGATCTCCTTCAACGTTTTTCTCATGGTGATAAGTTTCATATTGCTGATCTTCAAGAAGCTCTTCATTCTTGCAAACAAGGTGATTCCACTGTATCTCAGTATTATACTCGTCTTCAAATCATTTGGAAAGAGCTTTCTCTGTATCAAACCATTCTTGTCTGTACCTGTCATTCTCCTTGCAATTGTGGATTATTGATCAAGATTCAACAAGATCGTAGTGATGATTCTGTAATCAAGTTTTTACGTGGGTTAAACGATGAATTCTCTTCTGTACGTTCTCAAATCATGCTGATGGAACCCATGCCGACTCTTACCAAAACTTTTTCTTTGATCCTTCAACAAGAACGCGAATTTCACAATTCTTCCTCACAAATTCCACAAGATTCCATGGCCAATTTCAATTCTCACTATCCTCAGTACAAGCCTTATAAGACCGATCATCCTGGTGCTTTTTCTGGTCGTGGACGAGGACGCATTTCTAAATTTGGTGGTCGTTCCGAATACTGCGATCATTGCAAAAGAAACAATCATACTTCTGATAATTGCTGGATCAAATATGGCCTTCCTCAAGTATGACGCCATTCTTGGTTTATTGAAACAGTCTCAATCTCCTACTACTAGGGAGGCCAGTGTTAATCAATGCACTCCACAGTCATCAGGTTCTTTTTCTTCACTTAATTTTTCCTCTTGGATTATAGATAGTGGCGCTACTGATCATATATGTTCTTCAAAATTTCTTTTTCATTCTTTACATCCCATCACTCCTATTTCGATACGTTTACCAAATCACAGTTTTGTTACTGCTAAATTTTCTGGCACTGTCATTTTAGGCAATTTGATTTTGCATAATACTCTTTTTTTCCCAATTTCTCTGTTCATCTTATTTCTATTTCTAAATTGTTACATTCCAATAATTTCCTCATTGTTTTTCATCAAAATAGCTGTCTCATTGTGCAGATGGATACTTACCAGACGATTGGAGTAGCTAAGAAATACAAGGGCCTTTTTATCTTCTTAGTAATAATCCAACAACTACTTCTGAATTAAATTTTTTTCATTTTGCTTTTCATAATAGTTCTAGTGATTCTTGTAATCTGTGGCACATGAAACTTGGACATCCTTCAAATAAAGTTTTTCAAACTTTAGCTTCTCAATATACGGATATTTCCTTTCAATCTATTGATGATTGTGATGCTTGTGCTTTTGCTAAACAAAAACGTCTTCAATTTTCTGTTAGCAAAACTAAATCTCCTTGTTTCTTTCATCCCATTCATGTTGACATTTGGGCCCCCTTTCTATTTCTTCTATTGATGGATACAAATATTTTTTAACTATTGTTGATGATTATAGTCGTTTCACATGGATTCTTCTTTTGAAACACAAATCTGATGTTAAAACCTTACTTCTAAAATTTATTCTTTTAACTGAAAACCAGAAAGAACAAACTGAAAATGAATTGTATTGAAAGTGAGATCGTCCGAGAGTAGATCGTCCGAGAGTAGAGCCGATCGACAGTGAGAAGACAACAAAACCAATAACGAGAAGTAAACAAAACCTGACGAACGGTACAGCCGATCATCTGAGAGTCCTTACCGATCAGTGGTGCCATGCATGCATCTACACTGCCTTTAGCTAGGAAAGACAGCAGAGCAGAATAGGGGGTTGTTGCAGGAAGCAACCATTTGACAGGGCCACGCTTTTGACCTTGGCTCATGAATATGGCTAAGGACAGGGAGAGCGAAAAAAAAAAAAGGGATTCACCTCCTCAGAAACGAATTCCCTCCATATCACAGGAACCACCATTCCCCAACCTATCATCCTCATTTTTAGAGGTGTCATTTGAGCCCCTGGTCCATGGATTGACCCTAACCCCTTCTAAAATCAAGCCCCAATTTTCTAGCCCCCTTAATAGGGGGCTTTTTAAAAGCCCCAACCCCTAAAGCCCCACATAAAGTGGGCTGGGGTAGGGTTAGGATGGGGCTAGCCCCCAAACTAAATTAGTTCACTTTTAATGTTTTTTTAGTTATTTCTTTTATTTACTTTACAAGTTCAATAATTTTCAAAATTTACATGATATTTAATATCTTTTTAATTAAATATAAATGTATAAATATTGATTTTATAAAAACTTATTTAAAATAATTTTTTAATTATAAGTATATTTTAAATATATAATTTTATTATTTTGGAAAGTTAAAAAAGAAAATTTTTATTATTATTTTTATTTAAAAGAAAATGAAAAAAAATTCAAAAAATAAATTATAAAAGTAACACAGTTGAAAATTCGATTTTTCAATAATCGAATTCTAATATCTATATAAATATTTGAAATATTAATTATGGATAGATTTTAAATTCAAATCTACTGATTGGATAAATTTTTAATATCGGTGTAAAATTTTTATTTTTTATAGTTTGTCATATAAAATTCTTTTGTTGAATGTTTTGTATAGATATATATACATTAAAAAATTAAACCACAAACTTTGTAAAGTTTAAAATTAATTTCACGTAATAAAAAAACTAACTTTTTAGTGAAAATCCTTGTTAGGCAAAATTCTTATAAATATCATATATGTTAGTATACAAGATCTAGATGTAATCCTAGTGGTTATAAAATCATATTTTTTTTTCTAACCTTTTAGATTAAATTAATATTTTAAAATCATACTTATCTTTATCCAACAAAGATCGTTTTTATTGAATTATTTATCATAATTGAGTCGATTGTAATAAAAAATAATTAATAATAGATACAATATTTTTAAATAAATATAATGTTATAATTTATAATACTAAAATTAAAATTATTATTGTATTTAATTATTAACATATAAAATAAATAAAAATTATAATAATAAATAAATTACATCAATGTCTCTTAATAAGAAACTAATAAAAAAGACAAATGAATATAATATAAAATATATGAAAAAGACATAAAAATATATAAATTGATGTAAATGACTAAATAATACGTTTCATAATTTTTTTTTAAAAGAATTATATAACTTTGTAAATAATAAATATTAATTTTGTTAAATTTGGAAAATTAAAAAAGTTAAAAAGTTATTAAGTCAAAATTTTAACATGTTCACACCAATTAAAAATAATGTAATTTTGATCACAAATCTTAGTCGAATGATATTGATTTAAACTAGTGACAAAATAGATTACCATCTATAAATAAATTCGTTAGTCCATCAAAATTTTACATATTAAATTAAATTTTTTAACTTTTAAACCTATTTTATGTGGATATCTCTGAACCGTCAAATTTACAAACCAAAATTAAGAAACCAAAATTAAGATGAAAAATTATCAAAACAAAATTTGAAAATTAAGAAATAATTGTATAAAAGCATTATTATTAAACTAATTAATATAGAAACAGTTATGAAGTAGAAAATTAATTTTATTGGTAAAAAAATATAATTATACATGAATCAATTATGGTTATAAGTTATTACTAACAAAGATAAAATGAGAGCTGGATAAAAAATACATATGATTTGTGATTACTTGTATGATGATATTATGTTTCTAGACGTTAAATTTTATAAAAAGGAAAGCCCATGGGCTGGCCCTGGCCTATAGGGCTTTAGGGGTTTTTAACCCTGTGGGCTTTTTTAATAAAGAATTTTTTTGGCCCTGTGGGCTTTTTTTGGCCCCAACCCACATGGACTAGGGCCAAATCTTATTAAAGGGGCTCATTTGACAGCTCTACTCATTTTACTCATTTTCCTAGCCTCGGCTCACAGTAGCAATAAAAACTCCAACCTTTGTCTCCCTCACAGGCCACCATCAACCGCTTGGATTCTCCACTAGACCTTGACCCCCTCACTCTCATCATCCATTGATTCACCTCTCACACTACTCTCAATTCCTCTATTCGCTCGCACAGAGAAATGCCTTCCTCATAATCAATTCATCTTTCATTCCCCCTCCATCTTCTTCAACACCTGAAAAACAGAGAAGAACTCACTCTTTTCCTAACCTCTACCGTTCCTATCACCATCGCAAAACATAAAAACATAAAAACATACGGTTCACACACAGAACCTTCATTACCATTATCAAACCATAACCTATTCATGAACACGACTCAGTTCAACATCCTGTTCCACTTTACCCTTCAACCACCAAAAACCAAAAGAAACCAATAAGAAAGGAATGGAAGCTGAAACGTAGGGAGAAGGGTGTGATATTGGTAGCTCCGTGATGCCCTCGGCAAGGAATGGCAGCCGATGAGAACACTATAGTTGTTGATGTAGTCGTCAACGACTAGCTCGAGATGAAAGGCGTAGCAGCGTGACCCAGGTGCCTAGAGTTGTGGTGGTCGATGTGGACCGGAGGAGAAAGTGTTGTGTTGGCGTAGGTGACATCCCCAACGGCTCCATTAGCCACCGGCAATGAACCCGACATGAGCGGACCGCGGCGGCGTCTCTATCGCTCCTAGTGAGCATTGCAGAGTTGAAAATGAGGGAAGAAACCTTAACGTTTGGAAGAAAGGAAAGGGGGACTCTGGTGGTTCCCCCGGCCGCAACAAGCGTCACCGGCGACAATCCCGGCGACGACGGCTTGACTCAGCGAAGGCGATGTGGTGGCTGGCCTCGTTTTCATCAACGACCTCGTTTGATGCAGTTGCGGAGATGACCCCGACAGCGGAGAATGGTGGAGGCGCAGGCAAGCTGGCTGTGGCCAACACTCATGAAGGAAGGAGAAGAGAAGGTGCTCTTGCGGAGGAAACAAGAGTGAAACAAGAGTGGAGAGGAAGAAACCTTAGGGTTTCTTATTTGGGAGCAAAAATGGGCCTCGGTCTTGGGCAAACATTCACCGGCGGCACCCCAAACTTCACCATTGCACCCTTACGTTCATTTGGGCCTGGGCTGGACGAAGCAGAGTAGCAATACTGGTTTTTATCTCTCTACACCCTTATGTTTATTGGGTTGTTTTGTTTTATGCTCTTTAATGTTTTTTTATCTTTTACTTGATTGTTTTCTTTTTATATTATTGTATGTGGCCATGTATGATAACTCCACTCTTGTATATTGTATTTTATGTTTCTGCTGGGTTTGTTCATTTGCCACAATATATATATATATATATATATATATATATATATATATATATATATATATATATATATAATATAATATAATATAAAAATTAAAAATAAAAGACAAAAAGGAAAAAATATAAAATTAAAATTACAACAAAAATGATTTCTTAAATATGTAAATAACGGTATGAGCACTCGTGTGATCGTCCGCATCTTCCTAGTGCTTAATACATTTTTTCTTTTTTAAACATAAATTAAAAATAACAAAAAAATGTTTTAAAGGTTAAGCACACGTGTGATCGATCGCATCGTCCTTGTGCTAAAAACGTTTTCTCTTTCTTTTATAAAAAATACCAAAAAATATTTTAAAGGTTAAGGACATGTGTGATCGCTCGCATCGTCCTTGTGCTGAAAACCTTTTCTCTTTCTTTTATAAAAAATACCAAAAAAATATTTTAAAGGTTAAGCACATGTGTGATCGTTCACATCGTCCTTGTACTGAAAACATTTTCTCTTTCTCTTATAAAAAAATACCAAAAAAATATTTTAAAGGTTAAACACATGTGTGATCGCTCGCATCGTTTTTGTGCTAAAAGTCTTTTCTCTTTCTTTTATAAAAAATACCAAAATATGTTTTAAAGGTTAAGCACATGTGCGATCGTTCGCATCGTCTTTGTGCTAAAAACCTTTTCTCTTTCTTTTATAAAAAATACCAAAAATATGTTTTAAAGGTTAAGCACATGTGTGACTGCTCGCGTCGTCCTTATGCTAGAAAGCTTTTCTCTTTCTTATAAAAAATAACAAAAAATATTTTAAAGGTTAAGCACACGTGTGATCACTCGCATCGTCCTTGTGTTGAAAACCTTTTGCTCTTTCTTTTATAAAAAAAAAATACCAAAAATATGTTTTAAAGGTTAAGCACATGTGTGATCACTCGCATGGTCCTTATGCTAAAACCTTTCCTCTTTCTTTTATAAAAAATACCAAAAATGAAAAACCTTCAAAAACTAAAAACATCCATTTTGAATAAACAATCTTTCAGCCATAAAAACATCCTTTTTGAGCAAGCAATCTTTCAGCCAAAATTACGTGATCCTTGATTCTCCATCAAGAGTGAAGATACGTAGGAGAAAGGCTAGTCCTTGTCAGGTTCACTTCCCCAAAAATCCAAATTTATCCATAATCAATTTCTCAAACAATTCCTCAAACAAACTTTTCAAGCAGTTTCTAAAAGAACTACGTAACCCTGATTTCTCATTATGAATGAGAATACGTAGGAGCGAGGTCAATCCTTGTCGGACCCAAAAAACTAAAAAATATATTTTGTTTCTTTAGAGTTTTATTTTAGGGGATAATTTAAACATTTTGAAAACCACATCATATTCGCGTATTTAGTTAAAGGTACTGCCTTCGGACAGGCGTTGTAGGGTGCTAATACCTTCCCTACGCGTAACCGACTCCCGAACCCAGAATCTCATTTTCGTAGACCATGCCTTATCATTTTATGGTTTTTCCGTAGTTTTCCAGAATAAACTATGGTGGCGACTCCAATCTCTTTTCCAAACCCGTTTCTTTTTTGGATCGTTGTCCCGTCGGGATTCCGATTGTGACAGAACCGAGCGCTTATTTCGAAGTCGAGCACTACTGAGACCGAGTGCTTGGTTTATGACCGAGCATTACTGAGATTATACAATGAAGGAATATATTATAATTACAAAATACATATGACTTATTTTCAACAAAGGATAAATATAATATTTAAGAATTTAGGTATTATTGAATATCTTAACTAAGCTGATTAAAGAAGTACAAATAAGAAACTATACATAGACCGAACGCTTATTTACATGTATAATAGTACCAAACCGATCGGTCATTAACTGAAATTCTCTACAGAAGAATCCAGTTCAGACCGAATGCTCAAAGGAAAATCTAACGATCAATAATGATTCTCGGTGTCAAACACAGGATTATGCAGAAAGCTGCCTATTGAAGATCAAACCCTATATCAACCCAGTTTACCTCAGTTATAAATCATCCACTCATATAAACAATCATGTAGTAGCACCAATACTTCATATTCATCAAATAATCAAACAAACATACAACCATTCAGAACTAATAATCTTAATCAAATTATATAAGCTTCCCTTACCTCTTAACTCAGCCGAACACTCACGCTTGCAGAATAATGGCTCACCTCTACAAATTCTTCTACCCTTAGAGTTCATCAATTACGAAACAGTTCAAACCAACAACTTGATCAGTGCAAAGTGAAGCTCTTGGCACCAGGAGGACTCAAGCGCTACCTGAACGATGATCAGAAGAAGAAAATGGTACGATTTTGTAAAGAGAAGAAGAAGATTGTAGAGAGAAGAGGAGAAAATGAAAGGTTTAGAAGGTTGAAGATGAATGATGCATGCAGAGAAAGTGACACGAAATTTGAAAGTTTAAGTTTTACATAACCATCAAAACCGATCGGTCACTCAGCTGCTCACACCTGTCTTCCACTTTCTGATTTTCACTAACACCTGGCTTCCACTCACACAGGATTTTTAAGGGTTCTGACAGAAAACTTCCAGAATCTACACTCTAAATTTCTTCCTATTCTAAATTATTCCTAAATTTTATTTCTCACTAAATTTCTCTACTTTTTGGTGCAAGTTCAGCCTCCCTCATGCTTGCTATTTATAGGCCAAAATTTGGCACTATTTTAGTTTTTTTTTCTTTTTTTTTTTTACAAAAACTTCTAATATGTTCTAAAAATTTTGAATCATTCCTTCTAAAATTACTATAATTCTCTATCATGAATTTATATAGGTTGGGTCTATCAAAGAGGAACCAGGAAGACACAAACACCAAAATCTTAAGGCTATAGGTTAACGAGTCTTTCATCTTTATATAGTCTTCTCCTTTCTCATTTCTATCCAATATAGGACTTAGACTCATACTTGTATTCTCAACTAGACATAAATTTTTGAGTTAACCTTTTTTAAAACTATAAATAATTCACGTATGTTAGAGTTATTTTTTTCAAAACTAAACAAAATTAACGTATGTTATTATAGAAACATGTGTAACATACCTAAAGTTTTGAGTTTCCTTTCTAAAAATTGAATTGAATATGATACGAAATGAAAATTTGAAAAACATAAATTATCTTGAAAGAGAATATACATTTTAAATATAGTTCTCTGTACATAATAAATATTTCTAAAGTCAAAATAAATATATGTAATTTATTTTAAAGTTATAGTTATAATTATAGGGATATTAAATTGTGTTTATTTATGTTATACCAGTGACAATGATGAAATATATAAAATTTAAATGTATTATTTTAGCTCTTTTTAAATTATTGGTCAAAATTTGTAATTGTTTGAAAGAAAATGTTGACCAAGATTCTCTTCTGTCAAGATGGTGATTTGAATCTATATGATTAATGTGACTTAGATAGAAGAAGTTACTTCTTTAATGGTTGATAAATGTCCAATATATACATTAATTTTTATGTCAATTTGACACTATTTTTATTCTGTCAAAACATAGGTAGAAATTACTTGAATTCAACTACTTTTGTAGATTTTGATGATCATAAAGAGTCAAAGGAGAAAATAAAAAAATGGAAGAATTCAAGACAAAACTAACTTTGACAGATCATAAATGCATATTTATATCTTCATTTAGCTTTTAATTTTGAATTTTTAATTGAATTTTTTATTTAAATTTTAATTATGATTTGTTTTAATTAGGTTTATTGAGCATGATATACAAAAACATGCTAAAACTTAGTTGCATAAATGTTTTTTTATATATATTTTGAAATGTGTTAACCGTAACTGTAACTAAGTTGAGCTCATGGAGGTATCAAAATAAATTGGTTAAAGTTTAATGACATCTTAAATATAAATTTAAGGACAAAAAATAATCAAAACCACAAACAAGAAAAATAAGAAAAAATGAAAAAATTTGGCTAAGCTAGGAAAAGGGTACGAAGAACAAAAATTGGACCTTCAATTTTTTTCTATATTTTCTATAAAAAAAACTTTGATAATTGATAAATATTTATGATAAAAGATCATTCTGGGAGAAAATATATATTTAGATATTTTATTTGATATTTTTAAATAATTACCTTATTTAATTACATCAAGTAAATATCAAAAGATAATATTTGTCAAATCTTTTTTAATTTAGCAAAGATCTTTTCAATTTGTGCAATAATCAAATATATCTTGAAGATATTAGATTATTTAGAAGATAATTGGAGGATATTACATTATCAGAAAAAAAAATTATAACAATAGAAAAGTTCAAAACAAAACCCAATCCAATTTCTATATAAAAAGACATTAGGGATTTAATTTCGTCATCTCCACCATCTTTTAGGCTTTCTTCACTTGAATGGATTTGGGGGAAAGTCATTCAGGAGATTTAAGAGGATTTGAAATTTTTGTTTATTTGAATGGATTTGCAGGTAAATGAGAGTAAATTTGAAAGTAAATATCTTTAATCTGTCACATCAATCAAATCTTGTACTAATCAAACTTTAGTTCCAAATTCATTCTCATTTACCTCAAAATCCACTCAAATAAACAACAAAAAATTTACTTTCAAATCCTCTCAAATCTCCTCAATAACTCTCCTCCAAATCTATTTAAGTTAACAAAGCCTTATGTTCTCCATCCTCACCTATTTTATTTTTATTTCTACGTTCTATTGAGAAGTATGTTGTAATTTCTTAATGGATTATAAGATTAGATGAATAAATTTATTTATTATTTTAATTCTTTGTGTGATTTATTTTTATTTATGTCTTTTGTCTTTTAATAAAATAAAAGTAATAACTTTTATAATATAGCAAATTAGTATTGTATTAATTTTACATAACATATCAATCATAACATATTAATCATATAAGTTTAAGAATTTTTAATTTTAATTAAGAATTTTGATTAAATTTAAAAACTTTCATATAATTAAATGAATTTTTATCAATAATTGAAAATATATTTTGATTAAAAATAAATACTTTAACAAAAATTAATGAATAATATACTATAATTAATTAGTTTTTATTTAATAAAAAATAAAAAAAATAAACATACTAATATTTAATTAAAAATTTATTTTTAAATAAATTTACTGTGATTAATCTACGAGTTGTTATCTTTAAAAACTAAATGTATAAAGTTTTAAAAGAAAGAATTTTAATTTCGCAAATGGTTAAAAACATCGTTAGAGGCTCAAACTTATTAAATCTTAACAGTCATAGTTGTCTTGTCTGCAATTTTAGAAGGCGAAGATGCAAGTATCTGTAGCATGCTCTCCACATCTGTATGGAGCAGCCAAAGGAAGAGTGCAATCACACACCAACCTTGTTCCAACAACCATTTCCCTCAAACCTCACCCTCCTTTGACTTCAACCGAATCATCTTCTAACCTCATACTACGATGCAAGGCTCAGCCTCAACAGCTGCTGAACCTCTGTACATCAAGAATCAGCAGCTTCAGGACTGGTCCAGTTCAGTGTGGCAATTCGTCGAACGGGTACACAGGGAATGAAGGTAGAGGCCTTCGGGAATGGATTGAGCTGGTTGGTGAAGCTCTATCAGCGGCATTTCCATTGTGGGTGACAATTGGGTGCGTTTTGGGGTTGTTTCGACCCAGTTGCTTCAATTGGGTCACTCCAAAATTGAACATTTTTGGCCTCACCGTTATCATGCTTGGTATGGGTATGACCCTCACTCTTGATGATCTTCGTGGGGCTCTTTCCATGCCTAGGGAAGTCCTCTTGGGTTTTGTCCTTCAGTATTCGGTTAGTGTCTTAATTTCCTGAGGTAGTTATCAGCAAGTATAAAAGATTTTGAAGAGCCTTGGATTTTTCTTTAACTAATCATATCATACTACTACTTAAAGTTGAAAGTGACTAGTAATTGAACTTCTGAAAGTGGCTTATGACCCTTTATAAAGTCTTTTCATCAAATGATGTTGAAGTTTGTCAAAAAAAATATTAGGAAGCAACCTCTTGTGTGATGATTAATCTGTATACTCAAACATGTTACTTAAGGGTTGTTTGGTTTGAGAATTTGTTCTTTTTTATTTTACTTTATCACCTTTGTCAAAAATTTGTATGGAAAGCTGTGAAACAAATTAAAGAAATGTTTTCTGTTTCACTTTTTCTTCGGAAAATAGAAGACAAAATAAAAATAGAAAATGTTTCCTCAAACTAAAACTTCGGTTATTTATTTGTATTTGCGATTCATCTTGATGAAGCATCTTTGTGTAAGTTGCTTACAATTTTCAGGTGATGCCATTATCTGGGTTTCTCGTAAGCAAACTCTTGAATCTTCCATCACATTATGCCGCTGGTATAATACTAGTTGGGTGCTGTCCAGGCGGTATGAATTTTAATCTGGTGAATTATATGCTTTTTCTGTCCTCACCTTGCCAACTTTAACTAGTCTTTATTTGGTTGCAGGCACTGCTAGTAATATTATTACATATCTTGCCCGGTATATTAGCCTCAGATCTGCTGTTCCAATTAATGCATTTTATGGATTTGATGAGATAGGGAATCTGATTACCTGTTTGTTTTGCTAGAGGAAATGTGGCGCTTTCTGTGATTATGACAGCTGCAAGCACCATATGTGCCGTGGTTAGTGTATTATAATTTTAGTTCGATTGTTGGTTTCTATTACCATATTATTTAGACATACTTTTGAAAAATATGTTGAGAATACACACACACACACACACACACACACACACACACACATATATATATATATATATATATATATATATATATATATATATATATATATATATATATACTTCAATGTGTGAATGAGAACAACAAGAGGAATTGATGGATTCTTTGTTATGGTATCAAATCAAAGTCTAGGGAGATTTTAGGGCAAACACAAATTTTTGCTGTAGTTTAGCCTCCTTAAGAGATCATGGTTAACATAAAATGAGATGGTGACAAAAGGGTAGATATATCGTACCAGGTGTTGCAGGAACTCAACTGCAACAGTTGTTGTAACTTTTGAGCTTAACCAAAAGGTTGACTACATTGTAAGAACACTAATTTTAGTTGAATTATCGATACAGGAGGCTCAAAACTTGTGATGGGTGATTTGTCTATTTTGAAAAATGTGACCAATTGAAATACTGCTTAGTGGGATTGCCATATGGAAACACAGCAGACGCAAACTAAGAGGGGAGTGTTGTGTTGCCAGGAAGATTGAAGCTTGACAATGTGCTTTATACCCTATGATTAACATGCAATTTAATTTTTGTGAATCAATTAATTGATGAATCAAACTGGGTTGTACACTTCACTACTGGTATTTGTGTTATATAAAATCACCTAACGAGGAAATTGATTGAAGTGGGTTAAATAAGTTAGATAAACTTAAATTATGAAGGGTAGCTTTGTAATTTTGTGAGATTTTATTTTCCAGTGTCGTGGATTAGTTGTACCGCATAAAGTTTTTATTCTTTACTTTGGTTTTTATTTTCAGTTTTACTGTAGCAACCCGGCCAACTTTTGACTGGTCTTATTTTTGTTTCTTGTTTTATTTCGTTTATGTAGTCGGTCCAGTCCATGTGCAAAGCTATTTAAAGGCCATCACAGTTTAATGAATTTGAACACAGAACTAAAATAATGAATATCAGTGTGTGTGCACCGTTTCTTTTTAAGAGAGTGGTATAAGAGAATTTATGCTCTAAGTGTTTAGTGAGAGAGGTAAAGAGAGAGAAAGAGTGAAACAGTATGCGCTTGAATGTCTTGAAAAAAGAGGAGAGATGACAAAAGTTGTGAACAAAATGACCGAGCTACACTTGACAAAGAAGACCAATTATGATAAATGGTGTTTACAAATGAAGTTCTTATGCGATTCCAAAACGTATGGGATACAGTGGAGAGCGGATGCGAAGAACCTGTGGAGGACGAAAACTAGACTGTGACATAGATTACTGTGTTGAAAAAGACGTGAGTGAAAGATAAATTGACTTTGTACTTTTTGTATAATGTGGTGGACGAATCAAGCTTTGAGAAGATAGCAAAAGCGGCATCTTCAAAGGAAGCCTGGAAGATTTTGGAGTTCTTAGCGATATTTTGTAATATATACTTCATTGTGGTGAATGAGAACACCAAGAGAAATTGATGAAGAGTTTGTGAATTTCCTTATGTTTAATGGCGAAAGATAGGGGAGGCATTACAATCGACTGCAAGTGGCCCTATGTGGATTTCTCAAGTCCAATATGATAGTTTTGGTGAACTCTATCTGATAGATTTCTTGAAACAAGAAATCCAGAACTCACCCGGACACACCAACACATAGAGAGAAACATTGAAAAACAGTCTGTATTACTATTCTTGATGACAAAGAATACAAGGTATACAGCCTGAACAGTTTCAAGGGAGCAAGGGAGCACTCTCCCTTCACACAGAATGTAATGGTCCTGTCTCTATGATACAACAAAGCAAAAACATGTCTGTCCCAAGACACCCGTTCCCCCTTATAAAGCTAACCCTTAACAGACAACCAACAGCTAACCTCCCAATGGCCCTAACTGCCCTCCTAACAGCTTATAACAGCTTATGACCTATTTTATTTAGTTTCTCTTCCTCCTTTCATACACTCTCAAAGTCCTATCACTATCTCTCTAGCCTGAACGGTTGGTTAGAATAAGTCATTTCAAGACAAAATTATTCTGAACAATAGAATTCTGCATGAAACATGACATGGGGTCTCAGATTGTTAATAAATTGACTGCTCGGGTTTGAACTTGTGCAATCTTTTGGCTCTCTGGTATTGTAATAATAGTTTAGAGTAATGATAAAACTTAGAAACAGTATCATATAGGTGGTGTTGGTTTTGTTTTTAGATCAGAACAGCTTCAGGTAATTTCATAATAAATATTTCCATTAAAGGTTATAATATTATGAAAGTAAAACTCTAAATTTGATTAAAAAGCAACCACGAAATGTAGTATTGTATATAAGTTTTTTTCTTGAAAGAAAGCTTTAAATATAACATAAGTTTGTTTTATGGAACAATTTGGAGAGTATTTGCTACACATTATAGTGCTGAAGGGTGAATGATTATTTTTGTGTTTTTTTCTGTGTATTTGGCGGTACGATGCAAAAATGTAGTTATTTATCTCATGTTTATTTGAAAGACATTCTACGTTTAACAAAGATTTTACACGAAATTGAATAGAATATCATGTACCTTACATTCGTCAAACTTGTCAAAGCAAATAATATGTTGTAATTCATTTGCTTTATAACACTTATTACAAATAACTGCAGAGATTCTATGAATAACTTCATATTATTGTGACATTCTAATCTGCTTGGCCTAATTGAGTTCTTCAAATAGGGGGAGATGACCAACACTTTTTGAAAACTTTTCTCACATTGGCTGAAAAACTAACATTGCAGGTCATGACTCCTTTTCTGACCACCAAACTTGCTGGTAAATTTGTAACTGTGGATGCATCTGGCTTATTGATTTCAACATTGCAAGTAAGACTTCCTTCTCGAGTTAAAGTTTTCTCCATTTCTAATTTGTTGCTATGCTCCTTTCTCGTTGTCATCCCCTCTCTCTCAACAGGTTGTACTTTTTCCTGTGTTGGCTGGTGCATTTCTAAATCAGTATTTCCAACCTCTTGTTAAACTTGTCAGTCCATTAATGCCGCCCATGGCTGTAGCAGCTGTGGCAATTTTATGTGGAAATGCTATTGCTCAAAGCTCTTCGGCCATCCTTATATCTGGTGGACAAGTGATTTTAGCGTCCTCTCTTCTTCATGCTTCAGGTTTTTTCTTTGGTTATGTAATTACAAGAATGTTGGGGCTAGACGTATCATCATCACGAACCATATCCATTGAGGTTGGCATGCAGGTAAATATAGCACTCTGTATTATAAAATCATGCATTGATTATCAGGTATAATTGCAAGAGTGCTTGATGCACTGTGGTCATTGCTTTTTGTCCAAAATAATTTACCCATCTCTCCATTTCAAAATGCAGAACTCAGCTCTTGGGGTTGTTCTTGCTACCAAACACTTTGGAGATCCCCTAACTGCAGTACCTTGTGCTGTTTCAAGTGTGATTCAGGCAATCTTTGGGAGCATGCTTGCAGGAATTTGGAGACAATCTATTCCTGCTGAGATGAAACACTGAAAATATGTAACTGGCATTGTATCATTGTTGACTTGTAATAGCCTTCAGTGATTTTCTTTTCAAAGTAACTCGTTGTAAAATGACTTGGTTGGCTTTAGTCTTTTATTAATGTGCCAAGTTGACCTAAGAACTATGCATTCATTAGTTTCGTATGTGACATAACTTATTTATGTCGCACCATTTATGGAACAAAGTAATAGCAAGGTCAAAAATATATATATTGAATAAAATAATGGTTAAATGAAAAAAAAAATCATAAGAATCAAGTTTAACTAAATATTTTAAAGACAAAAAAATACATTTATTTTATTTTACTATTAGTAGCAAGCCTCTTACAAACTTTGATAAGAAAAATGCAATGTAGAATGATTATCTATTTTTCTCTCTAACCCAAACTTATTTTTAGTCTCCGTAAAATAAATAAATTTTGATTTTTTCTTTTTTTGATATTTGACATTCATATTTTTAGTATTTATAATGAGTATACAAATTCCAAGTATTCATTTTATGGCCTTATAAATAGGGAGACATATGTACTGGGTTGTAAACACACAAGAAGTTGTATAGGTTCACTTACAATTATATACCCTATAGTAAAGTTGATAAACAATATAATTTCTATTCATGCACAACTTACTTTGTGAGTTGTGTTCTTCGTTTTTAGTCGGTGTGACTTTCGGTGTGATTTACATGAAAGAAGTTCTTTATGAGGTTGCGGAGAAGACCTTTTCAACATTACGATTGAAGTTGGAGAAGTTGTTTGTGACGAAATCTATTTACAATAACTTTTTTTGTTGAAGAGGAGGTTGTTTGGGCTATGTATGAAAAGGTTTATCTAGATGAGTTCAATTTAATCTTGATGGAGCTTTAGGACTTAAACATCAAGGAATATGATAAAGATACAAAAATGATTTTGCTGGCCTACATGAATGTAGTAAGTTCTTTAAGCGTAGTGATAACACTTGAAGAGGATAAGTCTAACTTCTATACAAGTGAGATTCACCTCAAGGCTTCTGAGAGTAAGACTTTGGAGAGTATTGAAAGTGGACTTTAACCTAACTCAATTCTGTAAAACTGATTTGTAAGGTGAGATTTACACTCATTTATATATTCTAAATTGACCTTATTTTTAGTTGATGTGAAACTTTCAACAAAAAAAACACATTATCTTTAGGGTTGATGGTTTTCGAGAAAGACAAGAGAATTAAGAATTCTAGGATGACGAATTGCAGACATTTCAAGTAGCATGGAATGAGAGATTATCCAAGACTGGGGAAGTAGGATCAAGTGATAGCTACAATTCAGAAGGTGAAGTTCTTTGAAGATAACATGGTGTTGAATTGTCTCGAGACAACATGTGTTTGATAGGTGAATGTTGGATTTTGGGTGTTCCTTTCAAATATGTCCTCAAAGGGACTAGTTTACCGCATTTGACGAGTTAGATGGTGATAACTTTTTGTCTTTGCAAGATGGTTGGTATAGGTTGTATACAAATAAAGATGCATAATTTCATAATTAATATATTGACCAATGTTAGATTTATTCTATAGTTGAGGAAGAACCTTATATGTTATGTATGTACATTAACCAATTCATGCATAGTTTGTGGTTCTTTCATAGGAATGTCATTAGACGATGCAGTGAGATAATATTTAGGCGATGATGCATGAGCTTTGCTAAGAAGCTTTTGTTCCTCAAATCCATTCATACTTTTATTATGGGGTTTCTCTGAATTTGTTTCAAGGAGATCAAGGGACTTCCCACAAGCAGTGGATTGATATACGACCTTTCTTATTGTAGAATTTTCAGTTAGCAAATGTATTAGTGCGTATTTGATTTTTGATATTACTCCAACCAAATATTAAACAATTAATGTATGGATAAATGTTAATTTGACTTTTCTCACAAGATTTGGTCTTGACTTATATGGACTAGGTAAAAAAACTCAAAGTAAAAAATGTTTTATTGAAAAAATTCATGAAATCAAAATATATATAAAAATCATGTAGGTCAAGGACAGTCTATGAACCTTCTTGTTAAAGGCAATATTCCTTTTGAATATAAGAAAAAAATACAGTTAAGTTTTAATTTATCACAAATTTAAGTGTTTTTAATTTGTTAAATAACTATATACAAACATTTTAATTAGACTAATATAGATTTTATAAGATGTTTCAATAAACTTGGTTGCTTACTTCTATAGGAAAATTATGTAGTAACATAGGACTTTGAAATCCTTAAGTGATTAAACAAATTTTTAAAGTATATAAGAGTCATTTAATTTTCATCTAGATTTTGAACCAAAACGAAATAAGACATCCCAATTTGAAAGTTTAAAATAATTAATTTATGAAATTTTTATTATATTTCTTTTTCTTTTTTTTAAATGTATGACTTAAATTTATATTTAAATTCTATCAATTATTTATTTCTCTTTAATAATTTATTTATATAAATATAAATATATATATATATATATATATATATATATATATATATATATAATGTCAAATATTTCATTAATATTTGTATTTGATTTATATATAAAAATAATCAAATAAGAGTTTTAAATATAAAATTAACTTTTAAAATAATGTAATGATATATTTAAAATATAATAACGAAAAATATAAGTTAAAACTTGTATATTAGGGAATGTAAAGTGAAACCAAATCGAGTTGCGTCCAAGTCAAGACAAGTTGGACCTAATACCTCTACCTACTCCTAATGACTTTAATCACAAGAAAGGGGTATTTAAGATTGAATTTATGAAGTAAATGCATGAGAGGGTGATATACCAAATACAACAACAAATACAGAAATATAAGAAATATATGAAACAAAACCATAAGAAGAAAAGGGAAGTCATTTTTTAGGAAAAGGATTGGGTTTGGCTCTATTTAAGAAAATATAGATTTCCAAAACAAAGAAAGTCCAAATTCAACTCCCATGGGAATGATCCTTTCCAAGTTGTCAAAAGGGTCAACAACAAAGCATATATGTTAGATTTTCCTTGTGATTATGAAGTAAATGCTACTTTAAATGTTAATGATCTTATTTCTTTTGCAATAAACAAATATGATGAGACAGACACTCCAAATTTAAGGTCAAATCCTTCTTAAGAGGGAGGGGATGATGACAAACCCCTAACCAAGGGACCAACCATAAAAGTTATAGCAAGAAGGATCCAAGATGATTATGTTTCATCTAAGTTAAACAAGTCCAAGTTGATGTTCATTTGGGCTAAGGAGATGTGAAGACTTAATCTAGGATTCTTTTATAAATATTATAATACAAGTTTTTGGGCCTTGTATAATGGATCAACTAGTATAAGATTTATTATTTGTACCTTGTATTTGGACCATAGTTTGAGCTTGGGCCTAGTAGTCTAGTTTGGGCATAAAAGGAGATGGACCTAATTTTGAGTCCATGAGTGTGACGCATGGAATTAAGGTTTTTTAAATCCTAACTTGAGACAAGCTTGGATAACAACTCTCTCATTTAGCTTCTCATGGTGTAAAACATGTGCTTGCTTAAGTGGCAAGTCACACCTTAAGCATGTTAGCTTTTGGCTTCAAAATTCAAATTTCAAGATTTTTTTTAGGCTCTCCTTTTTAAACCATTTTAGGGTTAGCTTGGCCTTTAAATAAAGACCTTCACTCGTGTAACTTTTAGCTTGAATTTAAGTAATGAAATGGTGCCCAATTGTGTGCACAAGCCTATTGTTTGAGCTACCTTATAGTAAAATTCTCCTTAGACTACTCTAGCTTCCTTTCCTAAGAGTTGGTTTCATCTCTCTTGGAATTCATTAACCAAATCTGAACCAAAACACTTCAATCATCCATCATTCTCTTAGCTTTCGTGCCACTCAACCTCATGATTTCATCTTCTTCCACCATGGATGCAAGTAAGCTTGGAGGAAGGTCATCATCATGTTAGGCCTAACTCTAGTTAAGATAAGTTAGGATTAGGTTAGGCCGATTGAACTTAGGCTAAACCGATTTAAGTCATGTTCAGGAAGTTGAAGTCATGCATATACTGAGTCAAATGAAACACCACTTCATATGGGTTGGTAGACCCAAACTTATGTTAAGTTAGGCATAACCCAAGGTAGGATGGGCTCAATTGAAGCAATCTTAGATTAAGAAATTAGGATGGATTGAACGAAGCGAGCTTAAATTGAGCTTAGTCATATCGATTCAATGTTAACTTCAATTGAATTGGATCAAATTGAGTTATGCTTGATTAAGTTGAATTGATGTCAAGTTTGATCTAGCTAAACCAAGTCTACATTAGACAAGATTCAACCAAACTGAGTTTAAATTGAACCAATTCAAATCAAAATTTGACCGAGTTTAAATTGAACCAATTCAAATCAAAATTTATATATAATTTTAATGTAATTGATAAATTGGGTTTAATTTAAATTAAATTAGATTAAAAAATCTAAATTAATTTTCAATTAAAATAACTATTGATTTTATTGAATTTGGATATATTCGATTTTGAAAAATCCAATACACTGTTTTCGTGCATAGAGATTAAATGGTACAGTTAAAATATATAATTGGATCTCAACTTCGATGACAATCTATTTCTTTTATATTTTAGCCTTTCAAACACAATACTTGATTTGCATCTTAAATCATATTCCAATTAATAGCTCCGATTTTTGGATGATTTTGAAAGGGAGAAATCTATGGTGGTATATAGATGTTAGATATTTTTCATTTTTGTTTGCTAGGGAATTAACAAGAATTTAAGGTAAAAAAAAAAACATCCTAGATCCCACTCAATTTTATTTCCTTATTTATTGAATAAGATTTGAATTTGATATAAAGAAAATTTAACATGAATATAAAAGATTAAGACATTTTCTAATCCAAAATTTTTAAATAGATCCTATTCATGCATGTTACTCTTCATACATTGTTTCACTTGAACTCATACGTGACCAACCTAAAGTGTAGAAATGGAAGTTTCTAGTACTCCTGGGGAATAAGGTTCCAGAATTCATGAGAATAACTTTGTATAAAGGTATGGTATGCACACATGAAATTGATTACGTCACAGATGAATGGCCCAAATACGATCTTCCTTAGATTTGGTGCCAAATATTGCTAAGATTACGACAATAAGTTACTTCAAATAAAATCTACAAACATTTCTTTTTCTGGATCCACTGATCTCTTTCCATCATTGCCTTAAAGGTAAAGAACTCCACAAAAACAAAGAAAAAAAAATAGCTATACAAATAAATTAATGATAATTGTTTATTTTAGCAAGTGGTTCCAATAATAAACGCAATACTATCACTTCTCTATTATTCAAATCTCATAAATAATACCCTAGCTCGTATAAAAAATATTGTCTCAACATATATGTCTCCTCCGTACATGTTAATATATTTTAGAAATATAGAAAACATAACCAATAATATAAAAATATTTCCACCAATAAATTGCAGCTTATTTTTTAATTAAATATTTTTGTATTTTTAAAGAAACAAATTCCACTTTAACCATTAACCATATTTAAGGATAGGAAAATAAAAAGATACACTGTCAGCATTTATATATGTATATTTTATTTTTTGTATATTATTTTTATATATTATAATTTATGTTAAATTATTTAATTATAATAATCAATTAAAAATTAATTTATAAGTATTAGTTGTTTAAATAATAATATTATTATATGTTTACATTTTAATAAAATACAAAAAATTGTAATTTTTAAAATTGTAAAGTTTTTATTGTAATTTTAATTAATCAATTGGTTTAAAAATTGTACTATAATATTCAGTGATAAACTAAATTAATTTCTGTAACATCCCAAAATACAGTAATCACTATAATTCAGAATTAATTACAATTAACAGTAATCACAAACAATCTTTGCATTTAAAACTGGATTGAAAAGCCTAACGGCATCAGTACAGAGGACGCGTGTAAACGCATACAATAAAACCAAGAATGAACGCTCTTAAATACATAAACTAACGTGCACCAAAATACAATCAGAGATGAATAAGACGAACGGCCTTACAAAATAGGTGGCCGAACGTTATAACTATGCTAACATGTACAGCCTAAATCAAACGAGCACTCTAAGGCTCGGCCTTTACTTCAACTTCAACCAGATTGGAGTCGTCCAAATTTTCTTCTTCCAGCATTGCTTCAAGGGATGCACCACCATCTGCTCACATCCACAACGGATGATCATTGCATTTGACAAGACGGAGTATACATGTACAGTAGACAACACAATGGAAATGCAAGGGTAAGCTTATAATATTTAATTTATACAATCAACACATACAGTTACATTTCTAAACACACATACAGCATGTAATTCATCAAATAATAATCATATAAAGGCATATAATAAGACAGACCGTCCGGACTGTATGAACCATGTAGTTACAGGCGTCCTTGCACCCGAGTGGTGTAGTAACTGGGTAACACCAAACAGCTGCCACTCGAGGTAAGTCCGTTCTTACGTCGCCCATGTTAACTTATGGACTAAGGACCTCCTGCCATTCCCACGCATGACTACCCCCTTCTACTTGAAGAGGTGTATCACGGAATATCAGGATGGACCAAGCCAGCATTAACTAACCACAGTCATACTTTACCAATTCAATATTCAATCATATAAGAGACGTTCCTCCCTGGAACGCTCGTAAAAATCCAATTCCAATAATTCGTTCAACATATCATTCGTCCACATTAAACATTTCTCATTTTCACATTTTCATTCTATGTTCCACTCTCTTAACATTAACGTCATGCATTCTTTACTCAAATAAAACGAACTTATTACAGAACCTTTGATTTCACGTTTCTGAACAAAAGAAACGAACTCTTATTCACTGATGGACATTAAGAATTCTTAAAGAATTTAGATGAGATTGAATTTAGAAGTTCAGAATAATACTTAGAAGATGTTGAGTACAAGAACTTTAGGTTGAATCAAAAGAAATAATTATCTTACAGAATAACTTAGATAAATAACCAGAATATTTAAAGTACAGAAACAACTCTTACTGTCAATGAATGAACGTTCAGAAATTTACTTTGGACGAACGTCAATTACGTTCGCTCAGAATTCAATAATAAGGACGAGCGTTCAGTTAGAAACCGAACCCTGCTGTGGACGAACGCTAGGTCAATGACCAAGCACGAATCAGCACTAACGCTGGTTATAACCCAAGCGCTTTATAGGACGAGCGTTTCGGTATAGGACCGAACGCCAACTTTGGACGAACGTTCAGTTTAAGGACGAACGCTCTCTAGAACTAACGTTCGACATAAGGTCGAACAACAATAAGGACGAACGCTCGACATGAGGCCGAACGTCATTGAGGACGAACGCTCGACTTAAGACCGAACGTCACTTATTTATAAAGTTTTAAATATTGATCTATACTGAGCAGAACGAACGCTCATTCACTCAATTGGGGGACGCTCGTTCTCGAGCAGAATTCATTCCAAATGAATGAATTCCAATCTAAGTCATGTTAATCAAAACCGAACGGTCTAAGACCGTACAGTGACGAACGTCCTTTTAGCAACAGAGAATGATCAGAAAATTTAGATTTTTCACACTTAGCAGAATTTTTCCAGATTTCCATTTTCCAACTTTATACTTCCATTTCAGGTTTAATTCCCTTCAAACATCATCATCATGCAGATTTCAACATTTAAAATCATTCCAACCACACAATAGCCATTCTCCATTCATCCATAATCAACTCAACATGCATTTAAAACAAATTCAACATCAAATATAATTCATACAAGCCGTATCAGTTCATGACAGATTCATCCAAACCAGAATGCATATCAGATATCAGTGATCATTTCTAACAACTCAACTTCATATTTTTCACACATGCAAAACAAACCAGAAATCATATTCCATATCAGTAAACGTTTCAAAATACTCAAACATCATGCTTTCCATACATGCATCTCAGATCATAAATCAAACAGTATAAATTAAACATATAAACTTCCCTTACCTTATCAAGCAGTTCACTTCAATTGTTTAGAGTTTCTTTCGTGCTCTTACAGCTTTCTATCAGACTTTCACTCAACCACCTCCACTTAATCTAACACACCAAAACCGTAAGCAGATCAGACTTCTAACTTATGCATGCAACCAGAATTTTGGTGTGCATGAACCAAATGGACGAAGGTGCAGAGATGAGAACTTACCAGTTCAGTTCTCAATTCTGTTCGGATCAGAATGAGGTTCACAGTGCAGGGAAGGTTTCTATGGTGTCTGAAACAAGATCAAAGGTTTTCTGGTGAATTTTCTTAGGAAGAAGATGAAAACAGTTTAGAGAGAGGGCAGAGAATTTTGGAAGCATAAATTCTGAGAAGAAGATGAAGCATGCAGGAGGAAGAGGGAGAGTTTTTCCAGAATTATTTTTCTCTTTCCCTGCAGAATAAACTCCCCATCCTCCACACGCCACTTGTCTCCCACTAACCTTCTCAGAATGCTCCAACCGTGACACATGGCAGGCGCATGCAGTGGAAAGGTGAGTGCATTTTGACGTGTCACGGTGCATTAAATAGTGATCAGAGATTGATTTAATGTGTACTAATTATCAGGTTCTCACATTCCCCCTAACTACAAAAATTTTCGTCCTCGAAAATTCTAAAGCTTACCAGGGAATAGGTGAGGGTACAACTCCTTCACAGTCTTTTCCACCTCCCATGTTGAGTCACCAGTCTTGGCATTCCACATTACTTTCACGAGATGAACATCTTTGCCTTTGTAGAGTCTGGTGCGGCTGTCTTCCACACAAACAGGTTGCATCTCCAGTGTCCGGTCTGGGCGAATTTGGATGTCTTCTAACTCCAGCACGTGTGAGGGATCAGCCATGTACTTCTTGAGTTGTGAAACGTGGAAGACTGGATGAAGGTTGGACAGTTGAGGTGGTAACGCCAATTCATACGCCACTGCTCCAATCTTCTTTAGAATTTGATAAGGGCCAACGTACTTTGGTGATAGCTTCTTTGGACGAAGAATTCTCCCTACTCCAGTGATAGGATTCAGCCTTAGAAACACGTGGTCTCCAGCAGCAAATTCTAAGGGTCTTCTCCTCTTATCAGCATACGATTTCTGCCTGCTTTGAGACGTCTTCAATCGCTCCTGGATCAGTTTCACTTTTTCTGTTGTTTGCTGAATTAATTCTGGTCCAGTTAATGCAGTTTCACCTTCTTGGAACCAACACAGAGGAGTTCTACACTTTCTTCCATAAAGAGCTTCGAACGGTGCCATTCCTATGCTTGCTTGATAGCTGTTATTATATGTGAATTCAACAAGCGGCAGAACTTCATCCCACACTCCCACATGATCTATAACGCATGTCCTCAACAAGTCTTCAAGAGTCTGGATGGTTCGCTCAGATTGGCCATCCGTCTGAGGGTGATATGCAGAACTCATCTGCAATTTGCTTCCCAATTCGCCTTGCAGTGATTGCCAAAACCGAGATGTAAATCTCGTGTCTCGGTCAGAAATGATGCTTGAGGGCACTCCATGAAGACGAACGATCTCCTTGATATACAACTTAGCCAAATTCGTCATTGACATCTTCAAATTCACTGGTAGGAAGTGAGCGCTCTTCGTTAGTCTGTCCACGATCACCCAAATTGAGTCATGATTCCTCACTGTTCGTGGCAGGTGAGTCACAAAATCCATGGAGATGCTGTCCCACTTCCATTCTGGAATTTCCAGTGATTGAAGCAACCCTCCTGGACGTTGGTGTTCAGCCTTTGCACGTTGACAGGTCAAGCAAGATGCCACAAAGCGTGCAACATCACTCTTCATTCCAGGCCACCAAAACGATTTTCGTAGGTTTTGATACATCTTAGTCATGCCAGGGTGCATGCTAAGACGACTGTGATGAGCTTCCTCCAAAATAATCCGCTTCAGCTCGCCATCGTTGGGAATGCACGTCCTACCAAGGTAACGTAACATACCATCTGTTCCAGCATTAAACTCCTTAGCTTTGTCTGTACCGAGTGCATCAAAGATCTTCACCAATTCTTCATCCTCTCTTTGCTTCATCCAAATTCTGTCAAACACATCACTGGAAATTCTAAGATTACAGCACCTTATCACATCCGCTCCTAGATCAAATTGTAATCTCAAATCCCTAAAACTCTCCACCAAATTAAACTCTTTCACCATCATAAACGAAACTTGCACTGCCTTCCTGCTCAGAGCGTCTGCCACTACATTGGCTTTCCCAGGGTGATACAGCAGTTCGAAATCATAATCTTTTAAAAAACTCCAACCAACGTCTTTGCCTCATATTCAGCTCCCTCTGATCAAACAAATATTTGAGGCTCTTGTGATCACTAAAGACTTGAAATGTTGATCCGTATAGATAGTGCCTCCAAATCTTTAATGCGAACACAACTGCTGCTAACTCCAAATCGTGAGTGGGATAATTCTTTTCATGAATCTTCAACTGGCGAGACGCGTAAGCTACTGCACGTCTCTCTTGCATGAGCACACAGCCTAAACCATGGTGAGAAGCGTCACAGTATACTTCAAATGGCTTGGACGTGTCTGGAATAATTAAAACTGGGGCGCTCGTCAGTTTCGCCTTCAGCTCTTGGAACCGTTCCTCACACACATCAGTCCAAGCGAATGGATGATCCTTTCTAGTCAACTGAGTAAGTGGAGCCACTATCTTGGCGAACCCCTCTATGAAACGTCTGTAATAGCCTGCTAGCCCCACAAAACTCCTCACTTCTGTGACTGAACGAGGGCTCTTCCAATCCAACACTGCTCTCACCTTAGAGGGATCCACTGAAATGCCTTCAGCCGAGATCACATGTCCCAAAAACTGCACCTCCTTTAACCAGAATTCACACTTTGACAGCTTTGCGTACAACTCTTTCTCCCTCAATACGGTTAGTACTGTTCTCAAATGCTCCTCATGTTCGGCATTGCTTTTGGAGTAGATGAGAATATCATCTATAAACACAACTACAAACTTATCCAAATAGGGTCTGAATATCCGGTTCATGTAATCCATGAAGATGGCTGGAGCGTTCGTTACTCCGAATGGCATGACCACGTACTCATAATGTCCATAACGTGATCTAAATGCTGTCTTCTGGATGTCGTCCTCCTTAACCCTTATTTGGTGATATCCTGAACGCAAATCAATTTTTGAAAATACCGTTGCTCCATGCAGCTGATCCAGCAAATCGTCTATCCTTGGCAACGGGTATTTGTTCTTGATGGTCAGCTTATTTAATTGCCTGTAGTCTATACATAACCGAGAGCTACCATCTTTCTTTTTCACCAAGAGTACAGGAGCTCCCCATGGTGATACACTTGGTCTGATGAATTGCTTCTCCATAAGTTCTTCAATCTGTTTCTTAAGCTCGGTCAATTCTGCAGGCGCCATCCGGTAAGGTTGAACAGATATAGGTGCAGCTGTTGTCACCAAATCAATGGTGAATTCAATCTCTCTAACAGGAGGCAATCCTGGTATATCTTCTGGAAATACGTCCAGAAATTCCTTCACGACCGTGCTCTCAATACTGCTCCCCTTGTTCATCCTGTGCTTCTGCCAACCCCCTTAACTCCTTATCTTCATGCGTCATGATGAGAAAACAGCTTGCACCTTCCATTATATCCTCCTTCAATTGACCGAAAGTTACACCCAAGTATTCTTCATCCTCTTCAGGAAACACTAATTCCTTCTTGCCACAATCAATAATAATATGGTTGGCAGCTAGCCAATCCATTCCTAGAATTATCTCCAAGTCCTTCAAAGGTAAACAGATTAAATTCACCTTATAATTATGCCCCTCTACCACAATAGGACATCTAATGCATACGGTAGATGTCCTAAGCTCTCCAGCCGCTGGTGTTGATACCACCAATTCAAACTGCATATCTCTCTCCACTATTCCCAGCTTTTCAACACACGCCTTCGAGATGAAGGAGTGCGTCGCCCCCGAATCAAACAGCACACAACATTGCATTCCATATAACAAGCAAGTACTGGTGATAAGTGTACCTGAACTTGCTGCTTCCGCACCAGTAATTGCGTACACACGCCCAGTAGCTTGGGCTCGACCACCCCTTCCTTGCTGATTTCTTCCTGCGTTTGGCGGCCTCATCACTGCTCTCCCACCAGAGTTGCACTCATTCGTTCCATGTCCACTTCTTCCGCAACGAGCACAATGTTTTCCTCTCGCCAACTGAGGGCATGATGAACGGTAGTGTGGCCCTCCACACTGAAAACAAGTGATACTACCTTGCTGTCCAGACTGTCCAGCAGGAATCAAGGCTTGAGATCCACTTGTGTTGGCTGCTGGGCGAGCGTAAGGGGATCCTCTCTGATTCACACTCCCCCTTGAGACAATTGGCCCCCTTACTGTTTGCTGTTTCTTATACCGTTCCACCTCTGCTAAATTCTTTTCCAGTACCTTAGCCCTCTCCACCATGGCAGGGAACGTTCGGATGCATAAACTGGAAATCACAACCTTCAGATCACTGCGTAGACCATTCTCAAATTTTCTGCACTGCCACTCCTCACTAGTGGCCATTGTATTGAATCGGACAAGGTGTTTAAACTTATTGGTGTATTCTGATACAGACATTCCACCTTGAACCAGCTGTAAAAACTCCACCTCCTTTGCAAACTTTACGCTGTCAGGGAAATATTCCTCATAAAACTTATTACGGAATACTTCCCAAGTAACAGGGCGGTGAGCGTCTACCAGTATGGCCCTTGTGCTCGTCCACCAATGGCTTGCTTCTCCAGTTAATAAGTATTCTGTATACGCCAACCTGTTCTCATCCGGACACCTTTTGGCGTTAAAAATCCTCTCCATATCCCTCAGCCACTGATCAGCCTCATCAGGGAGGCACTTGCCACTGAACTTAGCTGGGTGATGCTGCAGGAAGCTCTCCAAACTCCACTCGGCAGCAGGTTGAGCAGCGTTTGAAGAAGATGCTCCAGGCGCACCTCTAGTTGCAGCCAAGATTTCCATCAACTGCCTTTGCGTGTTTTCAGAATTGACACGCGAGGCCTCCAAACCTTGCATAGCAGCTTGGTTTTGCTGCATCAAGGTGGCGTTTTGCTCCAGCAACGTGGTATTCTGTTGATGCAATCTTTCCACCACGGTTTCCAACAATCTAGTGTTGTTGGACGTTTCGGACTCATTCGGTTGAGGAGGAGGAGGAAGTCTAGGTGCCATTTGTTCTCTGGATGCAGAGAAAAACAAACGAGCATTAGTTATGTCCAAGAGTTAAAACAATAATAACTCATTAAACATGCAATAAGCACACAGCAAAACACAGTGCACTCATAACCCTACAGTGTCCTTAGAAGAACAAAACTGCTCTGATACCACTAATGTAACATCCCAAAATACAGTAATCACTATAATTCAGAATTAATTACAATTAACAGTAATCACAAACAGTCTTTGCATTTAAAACTGGATTGAAAAGCCTAACGGCATCAGTACAGAGGACGCGTGTAAACGCATACAATAAAACCAAGAATGAACGCTCTTAAATACATAAACTAACGTGCACCAAAATACAATCAGAGATGAATAAGACGAACGGCCTTACAAAATAGGTGGCCGAACGTTATAACTATGCTAACATGTACAGCCTAAATCAAACGAGCACTCTAAGGCTCGGCCTTTACTTCAACTTCAACCAGATTGGAGTCGTCCAAATTTTCTTCTTCCAGCATTGCTTCAAGGGATGCACCACCATCTGCTCACATCCACAACGGATGATCATTGCATTTGACAAGACGGAGTATACATGTACAGTAGACAACACAATGGAAATGCAAGGGTAAGCTTATAATATTTAATTTATACAATCAACACATACAGTTACATTTCTAAACACACATACAGCATGTAATTCATCAAATAATAATCATATAAAGGCATATAATAAGACAGACCGTCCGGACTGTATGAACCATGTAGTTACAGGCGTCCTTGCACCCGAGTGGTGTAGTAACTGGGTAACACCAAACAGCTGCCACTCGAGGTAAGTCCGTTCTTACGTCGCCCATGTTAACTTATGGACTAAGGACCTCCTGCCATTCCCACGCATGACTACCCCCTTCTACTTGAAGAGGTGTATCACGGAATATCAGGATGGACCAAGCCAGCATTAACTAACCACAGTCATACTTTACCAATTCAATATTCAATCATATAAGAGACGTTCCTCCCTGGAACGCTCGTAAAAATCCAATTCCAATAATTCGTTCAACATATCATTCGTCCACATTAAACATTTCTCATTTTCACATTTTCATTCTATGTTCCACTCTCTTAACATTAACGTCATGCATTCTTTACTCAAATAAAACGAACTTATTACAGAACCTTTGATTTCACGTTTCTGAACAAAAGAAACGAACTCTTATTCACTGATGGACATTAAGAATTCTTAAAGAATTTAGATGAGATTGAATTTAGAAGTTCAGAATAATACTTAGAAGATGTTGAGTACAAGAACTTTAGGTTGAATCAAAAGAAATAATTATCTTACAGAATAACTTAGATAAATAACCAGAATATTTAAAGTACAGAAACAACTCTTACTGTCAATGAATGAACGTTCAGAAATTTACTTTGGACGAACGTCAATTACGTTCGCTCAGAATTCAATAATAAGGACGAGCGTTCAGTTAGAAACCGAACCCTGCTGTGGACGAACGCTAGGTCAATGACCAAGCACGAATCAGCACTAACGCTGGTTATAACCCAAGCGCTTTATAGGACGAGCGTTTCGGTATAGGACCGAACGCCAACTTTGGACGAACGTTCAGTTTAAGGACGAACGCTCTCTAGAACTAACGTTCGACATAAGGTCGAACAACAATAAGGACGAACGCTCGACATGAGGCCGAACGTCATTGAGGACGAACGCTCGACTTAAGACCGAACGTCACTTATTTATAAAGTTTTAAATATTGATCTATACTGAGCAGAACGAACGCTCATTCACTCAATTGGGGGACGCTCGTTCTCGAGCAGAATTCATTCCAAATGAATGAATTCCAATCTAAGTCATGTTAATCAAAACCGAACGGTCTAAGACCGTACAGTGACGAACGTCCTTTTAGCAACAGAGAATGATCAGAAAATTTAGATTTTTCACACTTAGCAGAATTTTTCCAGATTTCCATTTTCCAACTTTATACTTCCATTTCAGGTTTAATTCCCTTCAAACATCATCATCATGCAGATTTCAACATTTAAAATCATTCCAACCACACAATAGCCATTCTCCATTCATCCATAATCAACTCAACATGCATTTAAAACAAATTCAACATCAAATATAATTCATACAAGCCGTATCAGTTCATGACAGATTCATCCAAACCAGAATGCATATCAGATATCAGTGATCATTTCTAACAACTCAACTTCATATTTTTCACACATGCAAAACAAACCAGAAATCATATTCCATATCAGTAAACGTTTCAAAATACTCAAACATCATGCTTTCCATACATGCATCTCAGATCATAAATCAAACAGTATAAATTAAACATATAAACTTCCCTTACCTTATCAAGCAGTTCACTTCAATTGTTTAGAGTTTCTTTCGTGCTCTTACAGCTTTCTATCAGACTTTCACTCAACCACCTCCACTTAATCTAACACACCAAAACCGTAAGCAGATCAGACTTCTAACTTATGCATGCAACCAGAATTTTGGTGTGCATGAACCAAATGGACGAAGGTGCAGAGATGAGAACTTACCAGTTCAGTTCTCAATTCTGTTCGGATCAGAATGAGGTTCACAGTGCAGGGAAGGTTTCTATGGTGTCTGAAACAAGATCAAAGGTTTTCTGGTGAATTTTCTTAGGAAGAAGATGAAAACAGTTTAGAGAGAGGGCAGAGAATTTTGGAAGCATAAATTCTGAGAAGAAGATGAAGCATGCAGGAGGAAGAGGGAGAGTTTTTCCAGAATTATTTTTCTCTTTCCCTGCAGAATAAACTCCCCATCCTCCACACGCCACTTGTCTCCCACTAACCTTCTCAGAATGCTCCAACCGTGACACATGGCAGGCGCATGCAGTGGAAAGGTGAGTGCATTTTGACGTGTCACGGTGCATTAAATAGTGATCAGAGATTGATTTAATGTGTACTAATTATCAGGTTCTCACATTCCCCCTAACTACAAAAATTTTCGTCCTCGAAAATTCTAAAGCTTACCAGGGAATAGGTGAGGGTACAACTCCTTCACAGTCTTTTCCACCTCCCATGTTGAGTCACCAGTCTTGGCATTCCACATTACTTTCACGAGATGAACATCTTTGCCTTTGTAGAGTCTGGTGCGGCTGTCTTCCACACAAACAGGTTGCATCTCCAGTGTCCGGTCTGGGCGAATTTGGATGTCTTCTAACTCCAGCACGTGTGAGGGATCAGCCATGTACTTCTTGAGTTGTGAAACGTGGAAGACTGGATGAAGGTTGGACAGTTGAGGTGGTAACGCCAATTCATACGCCACTGCTCCAATCTTCTTTAGAATTTGATAAGGGCCAACGTACTTTGGTGATAGCTTCTTTGGACGAAGAATTCTCCCTACTCCAGTGATAGGATTCAGCCTTAGAAACACGTGGTCTCCAGCAGCAAATTCTAAGGGTCTTCTCCTCTTATCAGCATACGATTTCTGCCTGCTTTGAGACGTCTTCAATCGCTCCTGGATCAGTTTCACTTTTTCTGTTGTTTGCTGAATTAATTCTGGTCCAGTTAATGCAGTTTCACCTTCTTGGAACCAACACAGAGGAGTTCTACACTTTCTTCCATAAAGAGCTTCGAACGGTGCCATTCCTATGCTTGCTTGATAGCTGTTATTATATGTGAATTCAACAAGCGGCAGAACTTCATCCCACACTCCCACATGATCTATAACGCATGTCCTCAACAAGTCTTCAAGAGTCTGGATGGTTCGCTCAGATTGGCCATCCGTCTGAGGGTGATATGCAGAACTCATCTGCAATTTGCTTCCCAATTCGCCTTGCAGTGATTGCCAAAACCGAGATGTAAATCTCGTGTCTCGGTCAGAAATGATGCTTGAGGGCACTCCATGAAGACGAACGATCTCCTTGATATACAACTTAGCCAAATTCGTCATTGACATCTTCAAATTCACTGGTAGGAAGTGAGCGCTCTTCGTTAGTCTGTCCACGATCACCCAAATTGAGTCATGATTCCTCACTGTTCGTGGCAGGTGAGTCACAAAATCCATGGAGATGCTGTCCCACTTCCATTCTGGAATTTCCAGTGATTGAAGCAACCCTCCTGGACGTTGGTGTTCAGCCTTTGCACGTTGACAGGTCAAGCAAGATGCCACAAAGCGTGCAACATCACTCTTCATTCCAGGCCACCAAAACGATTTTCGTAGGTTTTGATACATCTTAGTCATGCCAGGGTGCATGCTAAGACGACTGTGATGAGCTTCCTCCAAAATAATCCGCTTCAGCTCGCCATCGTTGGGAATGCACGTCCTACCAAGGTAACGTAACATACCATCTGTTCCAGCATTAAACTCCTTAGCTTTGTCTGTACCGAGTGCATCAAAGATCTTCACCAATTCTTCATCCTCTCTTTGCTTCATCCAAATTCTGTCAAACACATCACTGGAAATTCTAAGATTACAGCACCTTATCACATCCGCTCCTAGATCAAATTGTAATCTCAAATCCCTAAAACTCTCCACCAAATTAAACTCTTTCACCATCATAAACGAAACTTGCACTGCCTTCCTGCTCAGAGCGTCTGCCACTACATTGGCTTTCCCAGGGTGATACAGCAGTTCGAAATCATAATCTTTTAAAAAACTCCAACCAACGTCTTTGCCTCATATTCAGCTCCCTCTGATCAAACAAATATTTGAGGCTCTTGTGATCACTAAAGACTTGAAATGTTGATCCGTATAGATAGTGCCTCCAAATCTTTAATGCGAACACAACTGCTGCTAACTCCAAATCGTGAGTGGGATAATTCTTTTCATGAATCTTCAACTGGCGAGACGCGTAAGCTACTGCACGTCTCTCTTGCATGAGCACACAGCCTAAACCATGGTGAGAAGCGTCACAGTATACTTCAAATGGCTTGGACGTGTCTGGAATAATTAAAACTGGGGCGCTCGTCAGTTTCGCCTTCAGCTCTTGGAACCGTTCCTCACACACATCAGTCCAAGCGAATGGATGATCCTTTCTAGTCAACTGAGTAAGTGGAGCCACTATCTTGGCGAACCCCTCTATGAAACGTCTGTAATAGCCTGCTAGCCCCACAAAACTCCTCACTTCTGTGACTGAACGAGGGCTCTTCTAATCCAACACTGCTCTCACCTTAGAGGGATCCACTGAAATGCCTTCAGCCGAGATCACATGTCCCAAAAACTGCACCTCCTTTAACCAGAATTCACACTTTGACAGCTTTGCGTACAACTCTTTCTCCCTCAATACGGTTAGTACTGTTCTCAAATGCTCCTCATGTTCGGCATTGCTTTTGGAGTAGATGAGAATATCATCTATAAACACAACTACAAACTTATCCAAATAGGGTCTGAATATCCGGTTCATGTAATCCATGAAGATGGCTGGAGCGTTCGTTACTCCGAATGGCATGACCACGTACTCATAATGTCCATAACGTGATCTAAATGCTGTCTTCTGGATGTCGTCCTCCTTAACCCTTATTTGGTGATATCCTGAACGCAAATCAATTTTTGAAAATACCGTTGCTCCATGCAGCTGATCCAGCAAATCGTCTATCCTTGGCAACGGGTATTTGTTCTTGATGGTCAGCTTATTTAATTGCCTGTAGTCTATACATAACCGAGAGCTACCATCTTTCTTTTTCACCAAGAGTACAGGAGCTCCCCATGGTGATACACTTGGTCTGATGAATTGCTTCTCCATAAGTTCTTCAATCTGTTTCTTAAGCTCGGTCAATTCTGCAGGCGCCATCCGGTAAGGTTGAACAGATATAGGTGCAGCTGTTGTCACCAAATCAATGGTGAATTCAATCTCTCTAACAGGAGGCAATCCTGGTATATCTTCTGGAAATACGTCCAGAAATTCCTTCACGACCGTGCTCTCAATACTGCTCCCCTTGTTCATCCGTGCTTCTGCCAACCCCCTTAACTCCTTATCTTCATGCGTCATGATGAGAAAACAGCTTGCACCTTCCATTATATCCTCCTTCAATTGACCGAAAGTTACACCCAAGTATTCTTCATCCTCTTCAGGAAACACTAATTCCTTCTTGCCACAATCAATAATAATATGGTTGGCAGCTAGCCAATCCATTCCTAGAATTATCTCCAAGTCCTTCAAAGGTAAACAGATTAAATTCACCTTATAATTATGCCCCTCTACCACAATAGGACATCTAATGCATACGGTAGATGTCCTAAGCTCTCCAGCCGCTGGTGTTGATACCACCAATTCAAACTGCATATCTCTCTCCACTATTCCCAGCTTTTCAACACACGCCTTCGAGATGAAGGAGTGCGTCGCCCCCGAATCAAACAGCACACAACATTGCATTCCATATAACAAGCAAGTACTGGTGATAAGTGTACCTGAACTTGCTGCTTCCGCACCAGTAATTGCGTACACACGCCCAGTAGCTTGGGCTCGACCACCCCTTCCTTGCTGATTTCTTCCTGCGTTTGGCGGCCTCATCACTGCTCTCCCACCAGAGTTGCACTCATTCGTTCCATGTCCACTTCTTCCGCAACGAGCACAATGTTTTCCTCTCGCCAACTGAGGGCATGATGAACGGTAGTGTGGCCCTCCACACTGAAAACAAGTGATACTACCTTGCTGTCCAGACTGTCCAGCAGGAATCAAGGCTTGAGATCCACTTGTGTTGGCTGCTGGGCGAGCGTAAGGGGATCCTCTCTGATTCACACTCCCCCTTGAGACAATTGGCCCCCTTACTGTTTGCTGTTTCTTATACCGTTCCACCTCTGCTAAATTCTTTTCCAGTACCTTAGCCCTCTCCACCATGGCAGGGAACGTTCGGATGCATAAACTGGAAATCACAACCTTCAGATCACTGCGTAGACCATTCTCAAATTTTCTGCACTGCCACTCCTCACTAGTGGCCATTGTATTGAATCGGACAAGGTGTTTAAACTTATTGGTGTATTCTGATACAGACATTCCACCTTGAACCAGCTGTAAAAACTCCACCTCCTTTGCAAACTTTACACTGTCAGGGAAATATTCCTCATAAAACTTATTACGGAATACTTCCCAAGTAACAGGGCGGTGAGCGTCTACCAGTATGGCCCTTGTGCTCGTCCACCAATGGCTTGCTTCTCCAGTTAATAAGTATTCTGTATACGCCAACCTGTTCTCATCCGGACACCTTTTGGCGTTAAAAATCCTCTCCATATCCCTCAGCCACTGATCAGCCTCATCAGGGAGGCACTTGCCACTGAACTTAGCTGGGTGATGCTGCAGGAAGCTCTCCAAACTCCACTCGGCAGCAGGTTGAGCAGCGTTTGAAGAAGATGCTCCAGGCGCACCTCTAGTTGCAGCCAAGATTTCCATCAACTGCCTTTGCGTGTTTTCAGAATTGACACGCGAGGCCTCCAAACCTTGCATAGCAGCTTGGTTTTGCTGCATCAAGGTGGCGTTTTGCTCCAGCAACGTGGTATTCTGTTGATGCAATCTTTCCACCACGGTTTCCAACAATCTAGTGTTGTTGGACGTTTCGGACTCATTCGGTTGAGGAGGAGGAGGAAGTCTAGGTGCCATTTGTTCTCTGGATGCAGAGAAAAACAAACGAGCATTAGTTATGTCCAAGAGTTAAAACAATAATAACTCATTAAACATGCAATAAGCACACAGCAAAACACAGTGCACTCATAACCCTACAGTGTCCTTAGAAGAACAAAACTGCTCTGATACCACTAATGTAACATCCCAAAATACAGTAATCACTATAATTCAGAATTAATTACAATTAACAGTAATCACAAACAGTCTTTGCATTTAAAACTGGATTGAAAAGCCTAACGGCATCAGTACAGAGGACGCGTGTAAACGCATACAATAAAACCAAGAATGAACGCTCTTAAATACATAAACTAACGTGCACCAAAATACAATCAGAGATGAATAAGACGAACGGCCTTACAAAATAGGTGGCCGAACGTTATAACTATGCTAACATGTACAGCCTAAATCAAACGAGCACTCTAAGGCTCGGCCTTTACTTCAACTTCAACCAGATTGGAGTCGTCCAAATTTTCTTCTTCCAGCATTGCTTCAAGGGATGCACCACCATCTGCTCACATCCACAACGGATGATCATTGCATTTGACAAGACGGAGTATACATGTACAGTAGACAACACAATGGAAATGCAAGGGTAAGCTTATAATATTTAATTTATACAATCAACACATACAGTTACATTTCTAAACACACATACAGCATGTAATTCATCAAATAATAATCATATAAAGGCATATAATAAGACAGACCGTCCGGACTGTATGAACCATGTAGTTACAGGCGTCCTTGCACCCGAGTGGTGTAGTAACTGGGTAACACCAAACAGCTGCCACTCGAGGTAAGTCCGTTCTTACGTCGCCCATGTTAACTTATGGACTAAGGACCTCCTGCCATTCCCACGCATGACTACCCCCTTCTACTTGAAGAGGTGTATCACGGAATATCAGGATGGACCAAGCCAGCATTAACTAACCACAGTCATACTTTACCAATTCAATATTCAATCATATAAGAGACGTTCCTCCCTGGAACGCTCGTAAAAATCCAATTCCAATAATTCGTTCAACATATCATTCGTCCACATTAAACATTTCTCATTTTCACATTTTCATTCTATGTTCCACTCTCTTAACATTAACGTCATGCATTCTTTACTCAAATAAAACGAACTTATTACAGAACCTTTGATTTCACGTTTCTGAACAAAAGAAACGAACTCTTATTCACTGATGGACATTAAGAATTCTTAAAGAATTTAGATGAGATTGAATTTAGAAGTTCAGAATAATACTTAGAAGATGTTGAGTACAAGAACTTTAGGTTGAATCAAAAGAAATAATTATCTTACAGAATAACTTAGATAAATAACCAGAATATTTAAAGTACAGAAACAACTCTTACTGTCAATGAATGAACGTTCAGAAATTTACTTTGGACGAACGTCAATTACGTTCGCTCAGAATTCAATAATAAGGACGAGCGTTCAGTTAGAAACCGAACCCTGCTGTGGACGAACGCTAGGTCAATGACCAAGCACGAATCAGCACTAACGCTGGTTATAACCCAAGCGCTTTATAGGACGAGCGTTTCGGTATAGGACCGAACGCCAACTTTGGACGAACGTTCAGTTTAAGGACGAACGCTCTCTAGAACTAACGTTCGACATAAGGTCGAACAACAATAAGGACGAACGCTCGACATGAGGCCGAACGTCATTGAGGACGAACGCTCGACTTAAGACCGAACGTCACTTATTTATAAAGTTTTAAATATTGATCTATACTGAGCAGAACGAACGCTCATTCACTCAATTGGGGGACGCTCGTTCTCGAGCAGAATTCATTCCAAATGAATGAATTCCAATCTAAGTCATGTTAATCAAAACCGAACGGTCTAAGACCGTACAGTGACGAACGTCCTTTTAGCAACAGAGAATGATCAGAAAATTTAGATTTTTCACACTTAGCAGAATTTTTCCAGATTTCCATTTTCCAACTTTATACTTCCATTTCAGGTTTAATTCCCTTCAAACATCATCATCATGCAGATTTCAACATTTAAAATCATTCCAACCACACAATAGCCATTCTCCATTCATCCATAATCAACTCAACATGCATTTAAAACAAATTCAACATCAAATATAATTCATACAAGCCGTATCAGTTCATGACAGATTCATCCAAACCAGAATGCATATCAGATATCAGTGATCATTTCTAACAACTCAACTTCATATTTTTCACACATGCAAAACAAACCAGAAATCATATTCCATATCAGTAAACGTTTCAAAATACTCAAACATCATGCTTTCCATACATGCATCTCAGATCATAAATCAAACAGTATAAATTAAACATATAAACTTCCCTTACCTTATCAAGCAGTTCACTTCAATTGTTTAGAGTTTCTTTCGTGCTCTTACAGCTTTCTATCAGACTTTCACTCAACCACCTCCACTTAATCTAACACACCAAAACCGTAAGCAGATCAGACTTCTAACTTATGCATGCAACCAGAATTTTGGTGTGCATGAACCAAATGGACGAAGGTGCAGAGATGAGAACTTACCAGTTCAGTTCTCAATTCTGTTCGGATCAGAATGAGGTTCACAGTGCAGGGAAGGTTTCTATGGTGTCTGAAACAAGATCAAAGGTTTTCTGGTGAATTTTCTTAGGAAGAAGATGAAAACAGTTTAGAGAGAGGGCAGAGAATTTTGGAAGCATAAATTCTGAGAAGAAGATGAAGCATGCAGGAGGAAGAGGGAGAGTTTTTCCAGAATTATTTTTCTCTTTCCCTGCAGAATAAACTCCCCATCCTCCACACGCCACTTGTCTCCCACTAACCTTCTCAGAATGCTCCAACCGTGACACATGGCAGGCGCATGCAGTGGAAAGGTGAGTGCATTTTGACGTGTCACGGTGCATTAAATAGTGATCAGAGATTGATTTAATGTGTACTAATTATCAGGTTCTCACAATTTCTTACAGGTCAGGTTTGGTTTTTTTATATTTTTATAAGGTGTTGGGACACCCACTCTTTATTTAAAACCAATCCAATATTAATAAAATGACATTTTTATTTCAGATGAATCAACTAAAATGTGAGAATATTATTGTTTTTCTTAAGTATTAGAAAAATTCAGAATAAAAAAGTAATACTTTGACATTCTAAAAAAGTACGCTTACTTTATAATCCTCTATAACAATAATAATATAATAATATGTATTGATTTTAAATTAAAAATAAAATAATATAATTTAGTGGGTATTAAAGTAACAGCACCCAAAATGAAAAGTTACACATCTAAAAAGTTTTGCCTTGTATTTTTACTTTCTGTTGGCGCCAAACCTTGTCCCAGTGTAGTTTTATGTCCATACAAAAGGACACGCAGGATGAAGAATTTCTGTTTATCCAATCATAATTTCTGTACCATACCACACCTTACCCTCTTCTCTCACTCTTCTTTCACCATTTCTCCATCTTCCATTTCTTCAGTTTTCATCCATAACCACACCTTCCCTTTTGCTTCTTTCACTCATCTCTTCACCCACCAAACTCAATCATGTAAGTTCTGCCTCCCTAATGTTAATGCATTCATTCTCATACCCAACAGAAATTCACACTGGTTTTTCTGATCTGTTTCTGACAGATTTCAGCTTTGTTCAATTGGGTTGTCGATTTATCATTCAGTGTTCATATATGGAAGCTGTTGAGGGAAGATCTTCTTCTGGATATGGCAAACCTCCATGGGTATTTAGAGGCAGGCAAGTGTAACATGTTTTCTGTAGTTACTATGTTTTGGTCTGTCTTTGTTTGTATAAGTTTAACTAACTGGTTCTGTTTCTGATATATGTATCATCAGTGCCTGGTATCAACTCCATCTTGTGAAAGCAGAGAAAGCTCGAGCATACATTCCCAAAGAATTCAAATTGGTTGAAGCCTTTGGGTAGGTAAAATTCTACTTGCTTTATAAAATGGAGATTCAATTTCAACACTGATTAGTTTTCCAATTGCTCTTGAGATTAATTAGTTTGAGTTAAAAAGGGAAGTGAGTTTCTGCCTTGTTTCCTATTTTAGTCATATTCTCTAGGCTTGAAGAAGATAGAGTTTCTTGGAGATTACATAACGAGATATTATAATTTACATTAATGGAGGAATATCTCTACTTTACAAAAAGGTTTAGTGAGAATAAATTAGACTTAGATTTTAGGTTTATTTCTTTCCATTTTACCCAAACAATAAATACGTAAGTTAAGAAAAGCGAGTGATTTATTAACTTGTTAGTTTATCATTACATCAAATCCCAAACAACAAACAATAAATATGTAAGTTAAGAAAAGCGAGTGATTTATTAACTTGTTAGTTTATCATTACATCAAATTCCAAAAAAAAAAGAAAAAAATTGAGTCATTGCTATAAATACACGTAATAAAGTTAAGCCAACTTTTAATATAAGATAATATATTATTGTTTAAATAGTTGACAATAAAATAATAAAAATCATCAAATAAAAGATTTCTCGAGTAGTTCAGTGTTGTTAAATACTTATTCGCGGTGTATTGTGCAAGACTACTAAAATACAACTTTGTTATATCATATAGTTTGTTATATCAATTATGATGCATTATATCATGTGAAATTCAAGATAATTTTTTTTGTTTTTACAATATTTGGATTGTTATAAAAATAATATGCATAACAATTATATCTAAAACTTAATCTCACTTTTTTTTTAATATGGTTCAAGAAAATGATTGATACCTTGTAAGTTTCAACACTTAGGATTTCTAAACTATTTCATTTACATGTAATTTCTATCAATCATAATTCAAAAGGAAAGAATTCATCGTTGAAGAGTAGGTGGAGGCACTACAAAAAAACGGTTATTTAGTGGAGGTTTATTTTCCATTTTGCGGAGGTTTTTACCCTCCACAAATTAATTTCCAGGGGTTTTTCAAACCCCCGCAATTAGAGTCGTCGCTATTAATTTGCGGGGGTTTTCAATGACCTCTGGTATCCATTTTATATTGCAGAGGTCTTTTTGTTGAGGGTTTTAACCTCTTCTATTACTGACTATTATTTTGTAGAGGTTTGAAACCTCTTTTATTTTCAACTATTTTACTGTAAAGATCAACCTCGTTTTTCTCAAACCTTTTTGGATTAATACCATATTCAATTTGACAATTATAATTTACATGTTTTAAGTCGCCTCATTTGTACTATTTAGGTTGTGAGTTTACAACTTTATTTTGCTTATATTACATATATCACCATTAAGATGCTTATAGTTTTGTCAACAATATTTATTTGTAACAAAATTCAAATACTATAATAAAGACAAACAAGCATGACAAACTTCTTTTACCAAAGTCTTGAATTATATTTTTGTTCAGATCATATCGAAGTTTCACATTAGAAATTATAAATTGACATAAAAAAGTGTGTATTAAAAGTTAATATAACTTGTCACGACGCTTTCAACTCAATTCATGGAAACACACAAACTTACAAAATTGTATCTGGCTTTTGACTATTGTAATAAAAAAGTTTATTTTGAAACTTGTGATTTCTGAATTGAATCCCTTCATGCAGATACACTCTTGGTGGTTTCTTTCTAGCAAGTTATGAGGACAGTCCAGTTGGTGTCTTTGATGAGGTTTTGTTATATTTTAATCTCAGATTTTTTCTTCAAATGTTTTTTGACATGCAATTTGTTGCTGACATTAGAACTTTGTGATGGGTAACAGCTTGTTGTGATCGCAGGACTTGTATGGAACCGCCCAACATCCTGCGCGTATGTTCCTACTTTTCACTATATCATCATTATACATAAAAATTAAATATATTTTTATTGTGAAATTAAAATTTGTTTTTATCTAAAAATTTGATATAGTTACTCTTCAAACTTTAAAATAATAAATTAGGTTAAATTTTCTTATTTTTATTTTAATCTTAATTAAAAAATATATTTAATACATAATGTAATTGAATTAAAATGATTATATTTATTTATTTTTAGAGTTTGGAATTAAAATTTCAAAATTAAAAAAAAAATCAATTTCACATCAAAATTTAAAAACTTAAAATATATTTAACCCTGTCCTTATGCATGCATATATTAAAATTTTCCTTTTTCATGTTATCTAATAAATATTTAACTTGAATAAGAATTGTTTAGATCCCAAGTACCATACATTTAATGTATTATTCACTTTGGACCATTGTTTGGTACATTTTGTCCTTAAAATAAGCCTAGGAGGGTGAAAGGAGAAAGAAATATTTAAATCGTCTTAGACCTTAACTTTTAAGCGATATGGGACTATTGAATCTAGTAGAAACATAAGGTCCCAGACAAAGTCTAAGGAGAATGTTCTTTTATCCCTAGTGGAGGACTTAAATGTTCCATTATCAGTCTTACATTGAGTAACACTATTCTGATCCCAAACCCTTCAAGCGACATCGTTAGCTTCAATCACCATACATATGAGATATTGTCCGCTTTGGAGTCTTATTTGTCATGATTTTATTCTTAAAAGGTGTCTTGGAGGACGAAAGGAGGAAGGGGTATTTAAACCATCTTAGGCCTCAACTTCTAAGCAATGTGAAACTATTGAGTATGGTAGGAACATAAGCCCCTAGTCGAGGACTAAAAGGAATCTTTTGTTATCCTTAATGGAGGACTTAAAAGAAAGAATATTCCATTATCAACCCCAAAGATCGAATGCTCCCTTATCGGCCCATGGTGAGTGTCATGGTTTTGTCCTTAAAAGGTGTCTTGGAGTGTAGAAGGAGGAAGAGATATTTAAATTGCCTTAGGCCTCAATTTCTAAGCGACGTGAAACTATTGGTTGTGGTAGGAACATAAGCCCCTAGTTGAGGTCTAAGAAGAATGTTTCATTATCCCTAGTGGAGCATTTAAGAGACTGAATGTTATGGCAATCCTCTTAGCTAAGTTGAGCCAAAACTAGAAGAAAAACCATGGAGGCAGGTGAAGGATGATATGGTCCAGAAGCTTTGATGGACAAGGGAGCTAAGCTCAGAATTTTGTGTGGTTTATATAAGAGAGGTTGGACCAACTTTTGGAGGAATGTGGCTAGAGAAGGCCACTTGGGTTGGTCTGGCCTAGAGTGACCTAATAAAAGTAGTATGAGTCAAATTTGGCAGCATAATAATACTCTATTTCAAACGTAATTACATGAGGGGGAGACATCTTTATTTATAGGCTAAGGTGTCTCTAAATAGGCATAAACTTCGACATTAAAGAGCCACCTTGACTAGCTTGGAAAACAAGGAGAAATCCTCTTCAATAAGAGGAAGACAAGTGGCGAAATGATCTCTAATGAGGGGGGACATGTGGTCATTACCTATGGAGAATCCTCTCCATTCCTAGAATGATACGTGGCCACTGACAAGGAGGAAACACTCTCCAAAGAGTGATGACACATGGCATGAACAACTCACTCCTTCTTGTCTACCAAGTTAGATGAAACTTTGACCCCTTGGTCAACATTGGGCATTGACCCTTTGTTGACTTCAGTGGTCAAAACCCTATATACTTGGCCTAAAATACAAGACCCAAAATAAATCCTACACTACTAGATTCATAATATAAAGCATAAATAAATCCTAGACTACTTTTTCAAAATACTCTAAAAGCTTCATATGACCCAACATGGTCCAAGAAATAGAGTCTAGACTCATCTTCCAGAGATGATTTCAACTCTTCTTGAAAGTATTTGGTCATGACTAGGGTGTATGCCATCAGAATGTTTTGTTATCGATCCCACGATGGACACAATAATTTCGTTAGGATGAATCACCATGTTTGAGGTATTATCTGCTTTGCAACTTTGTTCGTCATAATTTTGTCCTTAAAAGGTAACTCGAAAGATGAAATAAAAAAAAGGATTTAAATCGCTTTAGGTTTTAATTTCTAAGCAATGTGAGACTATTTGATGTGGTAGGAGTAAATATATTTGATTTTGGATAATAAGAAAAAAAATATTTTTAATATAATAATTTTGATTTTGAACTTTATTAATTGTTAATATAATTAAATATATTTGATTTTTATTAATTGTCACACAAATATATATATATATATATATATATATATATTAAACAATAAGATTTAATCAATTTACAAATTTTAAATTTACAAAATAAAAAGGAAAGAAAAAAGACTTCCTTGAATGTTAATGATATATATTAAGATTAATTTTTTATTTAATAAACGCGCCTGATATTGCTAAATGTTAAAAACTGTTTAATTATTTTAATTATTAATAGAATTTAATAAAAAATAACATGATTAAAAATTTATATTAAATTTGTAAAATATTTTTATTATACTAAAAATAAAATATACCAATATGTATAGCATTGAACTGATTATTTATCAATAAAATATGAAAAAGAACAGCACTCAATTGGAATGAAGTTTTATATAAAAATTAATTCCAAAAGATGTTTTCAACCAAAGTGGATGTTGTAGTTTTGTGCATGTGATGCTGCTGCTACCCACACCTTACCCATAATTAAACTTTAAATTTTTTTAACGGTATAAACAGTGGAGACATAAGAACTAAACTCTAAAATTAAAGTCCAAATTTATAAATATAGAAATTAAAATAAAAGATTGAGATAAATATGGTCAATAGTTCAACCTTATTTTTATACTATATTGTAGCTTGTCCAATCAAAACATAGATAAGGTTCATGCCTTGGAAAGGAGGAACATTATTCTTACATCTTCTAATGTGTGGCTATGTGTTTTCTTATTAAAATAACATTATTTAAGAAAAGTATACAAAAAGATAAAATAATATTTAATATTACCAATACACTTGCCTGTGTAAAATTGTCTTTATACCCTTTTCTTAATGAATGGCTTTCAAACACTTGTTTGTGCACCATCTTTAAGTTGCCACCAAAAAAATAAAACATTATAAACATTTTTATATTAATAACGAATAACTCAAATCATCTTTTCTCCTTTTCTTAATACTTTTTTAATTACTAAATTAAAGCAAATAGTTTTTACTGTATCATTTTAAAGATATACATCTATTTTATTTAATCAGTATTAGAAAAATCATCTAGAAATTGTAGAGGATATAACCAAAGTGTTCTAGATATGTTAATATACTAATCAAACCAAAATATAATAAATGACACAGCAGCTTTCACAGATCATAAATACTTTATAATAAATTCTAGACCCATGCATGAGTGCATAAAACATTGGTACATTGTATTATTATGCATGATGTCATAATAATAATACCTGTTGCGGCGATTCAGTAGACTCAGGCCACAGTGGCTTATTTATTCTTCATTATTTTTGAACATTTTTTCTTCTAGAATTGTTTATTGGTCCAAATTCTTGGCTGCATAAGATAAAGCACTTATTTAGCATAAACATGCAGTTGCATTGAAGCGATTATGCAGGATTCTTTTTCCGTTTTGATATATCAAGAAGTTCTTGTAATTGTATTTTTCTTCTGACGAAAAAGATGGGCAACAAGGGTGTACGTGAACAATGATGACGCCTGTTGTCACGGAAGAAAGGTAGAAGAAAATTCCCAGATGCATGCATTCTAAATAAGGTTTAACAAATTGCTGAATTTCATTTTATCTAGAGATCAGGAGAATTAAGTTTTATGTGTTCTGCAAAATAATTCATGGATGATGATTTTGTTAGATCAGATAGACCGATTTATAATATATAAGTGAGTGTAAACCTTATCTTACACTCCGATTTTGTGGGATTGAATTAGGCTTAAAATCTACTTCTTAACATCCTATCATAGCTATGATTAGTGCATATCCTAACGATTGTTTACCTTCGATTCTAACTTTCCCAACTGCACTTAAAAAATTTTCATCTATAATTTGGAATGGAATGAATTGCTATGCTCAGTTTTCCTTGATTTCACCCTCTATATGTAACCTTCTATTATGGTATTGTTTTACCATTTTGGTGTAACTCTGAAATTTTTGGCAGGAGGTGGGGCTTCCAAGCCAGATGGCTAGGTTTTCCAAGGTAATTGTTTTGACCTATTGCATCATTGCAGTTCAATCTTTTTGAACACTGCTTATGATGTTGTATGCCAGTTTTGAGGATTTTATCTAAAACTAAAGTTCAGACATTAAACCACAAGCTGTGTGCATAACACTGATACTTGATAAAGCACTAATCAATAAAACTGAACATGGGAATTCTCTAAGTCTAGGTCATTTTGGATATTTTGCATATTTCATTTGGCCATTCCTCAAAAAGACAATCACAGCAATCTCAAGACAACAGAGTGGCAAAAAGAGTGAATTTCTTCATAGGATTGGAATTGGTGCCAAGTTCTCTAGTCCAAAGGATCCCCTGAATGTTGAAGTAACCAAAGTCAAATGTGCTGATGCAGAAGAAGCATGCAATATTAACATCAGTCTCACCAGTCCTGGTCAGTGGATTCTTTTATTTGATTTCACTAGCTTCATTGTGTTTCGTTAATATTACTTGAAAAGATACATTTTTTCAATGCCTCTTCCTGTTTTAGTTGCTATCAAATGGTTATTGTAAATTCAGTGTACACTAATTTGGGATCAGTAATAGCATAGATTATGATTCTGTACATAGAATTATCTAAAAGGCTTGCCATGGTGTGAGGGTGAAATTGCTATGTTTTATGACAGTTCTCATTGTGTTTGATTTGTTTAGCTTGCCCTCTAATTATAATTGACACCATAAGGACTTTTCTGATGACAACCATGTTGATTGCAGTGCCTTCTTTGAGCTTTGACCACAGGTTAGGCCCAAAAATCAGAATGTCACTTCCAAGTTTTAGGTAAATTAGTGCAACAATCCATTGTATACACTTTATGTTACCAGAGTTTTGAGTTTTCATTGACTAATGATCACTGTTTCAATTTTGCAGTGGAGCTACAGAGTATAATCCTAACCTCCTCAAATACTCTTGCCAGATTGAATGCAGGCTAGAATTCAACTAATTACTCTTAAAAAAAGATCTATACAATAGCAATAGATCATTCTTGCTATAATCATGGGTTTTGAGTGAGGATTTACAACAAATTTATGGATCTTCCTTCTTACATGATGTTTAACTTTTTTAATTTTAGTCAATGTGAAATTTAGACTCTTTGAATTTTTAATAATACAAGGATTTTACTAGAAAAAACACAACAACTAGACCTGAATCAAACTTACATAAATTTAACGTCATTTTAAATTCAAAACCTTAAAACGAGTTTGAATCTTTCTTTTTATAGTGTTCAATTTTCTTATTTTTACTTAACGTAGAACTTTAACTTATACTTAAATTCTCAACCGTTATTAAAAAATCAACAAAGTTATGATATTGTAAAACCTGTGTATGAACTTGTTACTTTTTCTTTTAAACTTCAAAAGAACAAAGAGATTAATGAATATGACTCTGTCAATAGCCTAAAAGTGTCTTCTCAAAATTTAATAGGGTGCAAGCATTGAAACCGTTGAAGGTATCACAATCATTCACTTCAACAAATGATGGAGCTGAACAAATTTTAGAAGATCATGGAAGAAGCAGCAGCCTTGTGGGTGAAAATCATAAAACTGAAGCACAGAATTTCAGCACTTGTGTGATGTTATCAAAACCCTTACTAGCACTAAAGTTTAGTCAAATGAAGATGCAGGTTGAAGCACCCCTTGTGCTTTCCCAGTGCTCAAATTCTTTACAAACTACTGTAAGTTCTGTTCCATAGGTAGCACTGTCTTTCAGTACAGAAATTATTTGTTTCAGCCTTTAAACTCTAACGTTTATTCATCTCATCTCCTGTGTTTTTTTGCTTTAACATAGGTCAATTTTCTCTTTCATTTTCATGTCTTTATTTTTCGTTTTTATAGAGTTAGATATCTATTCTTATAGATTACTAGATTTTTTCTAATTAAGGTTGTCTTTCATCAAATTAAGGTTTGTGCAACTGGATCATAGTTAAAAACACCAATAATAAAACATATAAATTTTAAAATCTAAGATATTTTAGGAAATTAAAAAAATCTGAAAATAAATTTGAAAAGACAATAAAAACTTGTTGCAGAAAAGAAAAATCTCATACATAAAATTTTAAGCAAAATATTGTTTATTCTCATATCATTTTTTATTGATATGCAATCTTGTTTTCAGTTGCTTGTGCTTGTGGTACTGGTTTAAGACTGCACGTAATATATGAAATAATTCTTAATATATAATATAAAACAACTTTCTCTTTACCTTAATATTTTATTCATTGTCTTAAATGTAGTTTGACATTTGGAGAAAAAGAAATATATATATATATATATATATATATATATATATATATATGATATAAAAATCATTTAAAAAGTATAGATTAATTTAACAATATAATAATGAATTAAAATTTTGATAATTAATATTAAAGACTAATTTAGACTCTATTCTTAAAATAATTATGATTTTTTATTAATAATATATATTTTTATTAGAAAAAAATTTCGATTATCCAAGATGATATGGATAGAAGATTCACTTTTTTCAATGTTAAAATAAGTTAGAATAAAAAAAATATAAATATAGAAGAATTTAAGAGATCCATGTGAGAATACAATATATTTACAGACGGGTGTACAAGATAAAGTAATTAATTGATAATATTATTGATTCACAACTTAGATTTTAGTAGTATTATTGATTGCCAAATTTCATTCAATTTAATTTATTATTTGTATATACAAGTATATTAATTATATATTCAATGATATTTGTGGCATGTTTTACTCATAAATCTATTTATTATGGTATGATATGTACATATTGCATGACATTATGAGAATATTATATTTATTTAATATTATTATCCAATTTGGATATATAGATACAAATAAATTTTACAAAATAGTGTTTAATTAATTATTTTTGTTTAGATATGTTAATACAAAATCGTTTAAAAATCCTTTATTTTGAAATTTAACAAAATCATTTAACAAAATAGTGTCATAAAAAAATCATTTAGGATAACTTACGAAACGATATATATGTCTAAACAATATCTTAAATGATGAAAATAATAGAATATCTTAAACACAATACACTATTTTAAACAATATAAAGAAATGATGCTATAGTACACAAACTACGTTAAATGTTATAATAAACGTTTAATGTTTTAAATCCAATGTACAAATAGTATTTTTTGTCTATTATTTAGTTTTTCTTTATCTATGCAGATCCTTCAAGGATAGATGCTTTATCGAAAGTTATCTGTTAATTTAGAAAGACGTTGAGAAATACAAAGACATTATAGGAATGTTTTTTCAATGTCTTTTATTTGACTAATTCGTACAACAACATAGTTTCTCTACACAAGCAAAGTAGCATTTGACAACGTACAAAATACTACAATAACTACCAAAGTCAATGTTATAGAGTAACAATTTTTTTTTAAAATTGTTTATAAATAGAAGATTGTATGAAGAAGAGAAAACAACAACAAAAACGAATTAATTGAACATATTCTTTGTTAGTGCCTCATTTAACTTTGAGAAAATCTTTTTGTAACAAGTCTTTTCATGTATACTTTGTATTTATCAATATCATCTCTAAGAGAGCTTTTCATCTGTACTTGGTTTAAAAACACTTTTTTGTTTTTGGATAATCAAGTTTGACTTAAAATAGTTAATTTGTTTAACTTAAGGGGAGTTAAACGATTTTAGCCAATTGGGCTATTGTAAAACTAGGAGTGGTGAAACTCATTGTAACTTGTTAAAGTTAGTAGAAACCTTTAAGAGTCCTTAAAGAAGAACTAGATGTAGCTCAGATTGGATGAACCGGTATAAAAATGAGTTTTCAACTCTGCTATTTTTTGTTGTGTTTCTAAACGCTTTCAGAAATTCTTAAGTTTTCAACACTTTCTACATATCGTCTAACCCTTGCAAACAACGCCTAACACTAATTACAAAAAGTTTTCAAACTTTATTCAACCCCCCTCATTTTCTAGAGTTTTCCTGTTATTTTAGTTGGTATCAAAGCTAACCTCTTGGAGGAACAATCCAAATCACAATGGAAAACGAAGGATTTATCATCAACTGCCCTCCTTTATTCAAGGGGAGAAAGTTTTATTATTGGAAACAAAGAATGATAGCATTCTTGGAATCAAGGCCAAGAGCTGAGTCTAACGAACATTTCTCCGATGGCCTATATATAGAAGATCATCCAGATAAAGAATCAAGAGGATAACATGCAACGAAAATATTCATTATGAGAAAAACATTCAAAAGAAAAGCACAGAAAGAGGTCAAGAAAAGAAAAAATCTAAGCAGAAAAAGAGAAAAGAAGTCAAACAATACTCTCAAGCTTCTTTGTAATATTGACTTACTATTGTAAGAAAGAGAGAAAGAGAAAAGAGAGAAACACCTGCGAGTGTTTAGACTGCATTGTATTGTACTCACATCTTTTCTTTGAGAGTAATAGTCTGAACGACTTGTAAGCAATCGTTGATTGCAATTCTGAAGAGAATCAAACACTTGTTGAACTCTATGGAGTTAAGGAAATCTAGGCAAGGTTGTCTAGTACCAGGAGTGGTGTGAATACTCTAGTCTAGGATAACAGGAGGTTATTCGCTGACTAAGAAGACCAGGAGTGGTGCGAATACTCAGTTGTAATCTTATTAAAGATTATAGTGGAACCCTCTGTGAAAGAGGCTGGACGTAGCTTAGTTTGAGTGAACCAGTATAAAAATACATGTGCAATTGTTGTTCATTCTTTTGTCTAAACACTTTTCTCATAAAACTTGCATATACTTTTTTATTTCAAAGTACAAGAAACTTCTGCTCTAAACGATTCTTATTCAATTGAGGAAGTTCTCATAAACACTGCAGTGTACATTCTGAATAACACGTTAAAAACAATTTTGAATGAACACAACCAAGAGTGGGTGAAACTCAACTAGGTTGTGTATTGGGGGATACCAGGAGTGCCTAGGAATACTAAGAGTGGTGAGAATACTCAATTGTAATCTTGTTAAAGATTATAGTGGAACTCTCTAAGGATATAGGACTCTAGACGCAGTTTATTTCGAGTGAACCAATATAAAAATATCTATGCATTTATTGTTTACTTTTGTCTCAACGTTTTTCTTATTAAACCTGCAATTGCATTTTAGTTTTAAATACAAGAGCTTCATGTACTAAGTGATTGTTCATTAAAAAGGAAGTTCTTACAAACATTACAGTGAATATCCATAATAGCACGTGAAAATAATTCTTTGTTTAAAATCTTTTACAAGGTCGAGCATTTAAGAATTACTTGAAAAATCTTATATTCAACGAAAGTGCTCAACCCCCATCCCCCACTCTAGTGTTTTCAGGTACTTCATAACTATGACTTTATTGTCTTTAGGTTGCTTAGAGATGGACAAGGAAGCTAACTCATGTGCATATGTTTCCAAAATTGCATCCTTATTCAAAGATTGGTTGGGAATGGACAAACAAACTAACTCATGTGCATTTATTTCTAAGTTTGTGTCCAAACTAATAAAATGGCTTTAACTTTCCAAAGTAATTGATAACTAAGCAAACATAATATCAAACACATATTCATTAAGTTCCAAGTCTGGGACTTCCTTTTTTGTCATTCTTTCTTCCTTTCATTGCTTTTGTCATTTCTAATTGATAAATAAATATTTCCTAGGTAATATCATTCCTTCTTCTCCCCATTGTTGGTGCCACTACTTCTTGATGAACAATTCTTACTTACATAACAAAACTAAATAAGATGAATTAATACTTCCATTAAATGACAAATTAGGATGCTCTTTTCTTTATTTTTTCCTCTTCTCTCTTTTAGTTCTCTTCTATTTCTTTTACTTCGTTTTCGTTTTTTTCTCTCTTCTTTTTCTCTCATTTCCTCCTCTTCTCTCTCTTTCTTTTCTTTCTCTTCTCTTCTCTCTTATCTTTCTCTTATTTCTTTTGCTTCCTTTTCTATAAGTACTTCCTTTTCTTGTGCTCTCTTTAGCTTCCGATCTTTTCTACTTTTCTACGCATCTAATTTTTGCAAAGTCCTTTCTTCCTTCGCTTTCAAATATAGAATGTTGTTCTTGAGGTCTTCATTAGTAGTCATGAGACTTGCATTCCAATTAGGACATTGATGAGTGTCATGCCCATAACCTTCACATTTGGAATATCTTATAGATTTAACCCTTGGGAAAATATTTTTGTCAAGCTTATGTTTCGTTTTAATACTAAAAATTTCACCATTCAACTTTACAATTCTGGACTCCAAGGCATTAACATTCTCCACCAAGGCCTCATGAGAACACAACTTCCAGAAGGATTCCTCTATTGGAATATGTTGCATTGTTCAGTATTGATAAATCCTGCAAAAGGTTAAAAAAATTAAAATAACAGAATATATTTAGATCCCCGCAACTCGTCTAAGTGTTTCACTCAAATTTTACTCGTGTATCACAATGATAAGCTTTTTCTTGAATGTACTATCTTGTCTTTTACCACTCAATTTCCCTTAGTGCTTGGCAAAAAACTCTAGTTGCTTATACAAAGAGTGAACAAACAATGTGAAAAATGTTGTGAGATCTAAATCTTAATTTAAAGTTAAAAGAAAATACAAAACTTTAAGGAATTTTTAAAATACACAAAACAATAATATTAGAAAATAATAGGATAACCAAAAAGAGCTAAATGAGACAATGTAGAGAGTATAGAACCAACTGAATATAACTCAAAAGATTAACAATAACAAGCAATAATGTAATATAATAATTTGCGTTGAACTCTATAACTTTTTCTTTGCTCTTGGATCTTACTTTATCTTTTTTTTAATATATCTTTGTTTCCTTTATACTTGGATCCATTATTTTTTTTTTAACTTTGCAAATCAACAGACAAACTAAGAAAACTAAACATATTCCCTTCAAACACCAAAACTCATGTAAGATCTAAGTCAAGGTAAACAATTAATTAATTAACACAAAATACACAAACAAATAATTTCCACGAATCAAATGTAGAAATGCACAATTTAGAAGAATAACACACACAAAAATAAAATCTCGCGAAACTGGATAAAATTTTGTTTTTTTAATATGACAGAAAAAAAAATTAAAAGAGGATATTCAAATCAAAACCTTGCTCTAGATACCGGATGATATTTGGTATCTAAGAAAAAATTCAAACCAAATCCTTGCTATGAATACTAAATGATACAATCCTATCTAGGAAAGAGTACAATCATTTCTGAATTTGAATCCTTAAGAAGAACAACAAAAATTAGAGAAGAATGTAGAATAAGACAGGGATGATGACACCACAATCTAGCTGATAAGTAGTGAAGATTCACCACAAATATGTTAATCTTTGATAAGAGTTAAAGTTTTAATACAAAAACCAAGAGAATTCATTCTTAAAGAATGCAAATGCATATAATATGACTTAAAAGTATTTATACCAGCTTTTTGTAACTCTATATATAGGAACATAAGTTTAAGAAAACCTAAAAACCCTAAAATAAAGCACAAAGCACAAAGCCTAAAATATATAACAATAACAAAAGCGAAAATTACAGACTCCGACTTTCGCCGAGTGAGACCCGCTTGCCCAACGAATTTAATATTCTGCAAAATTAAAATAAAATGATAATTATTTAATTTCCTAAATTATTCTTCAATTGTTCTCATGATCTTCATCTTCTTTAAGTTTTTTCCTTCTTGATCTTTGACCTTGTCAGAAATCCTTTGAATTGCAAATGTTCTTCTTCAAGTTGTTCTTGTATATGTTCAAGAGATAGTCCTGTACCACTTTAGGGGGCCGTAAATTGATTATATTTGTAATAAGCTTTGTACATACTATTTATATCCACTAGTTTGAGGAAGAGTATTGGATATATTAGATTATTAGATATCTTATATTTATTCTTTATATTTAGTTAGTTTGTTATTATTTCTTATTTGTATTTTGGGCTTAACCATATTTCTTCTATTATAAATATAGTACCTTGTATGTATATTCAACACAAGGGAGATTAATCTCATACATAGTTTTTACTATATTAAACTATTTTATTATTTAATATTTTATTTATTTTATTTGTTATTATTTTCTTGTACTATTTTATTTTATTTGACTAACCCTTTTGTATAGTTTTTATAAGAACTAATTTGTTAAGACTCGGGTCAATGTTCTTCCTCTACTCCACACTCGTCATCGTTCGACTAAACTAAGGAATTGCCTACAAAAGACACAACACTCTGATGTTAAAGTCAGTAAGTGTCCGACACTATTAGCAATAAATGTGCAATGAATGTAACCAACCTACCCCAATACCACAAACCTGTATTTATATTTTCGAGATAAGTTTCTAATTAGTGTTGACCTAATTATGACCTAATTGGTAATGGTCTAGCTTAGGTTTAACATAACCATCCTTAACATTAATTCCAATTTTAGTCAATCCGCTCAACTTCCTGGACGATTCTTGTGAGGTTATATTGTTAACCGTTTGGGCAACTATTCGATTTTTAGACTAACAAGACGGTTATACTATACAATATATATATATATATATATATATATATATATATATATATATATATATATATATATAAAAGAGAATTACAACTTTTCATTTATTTAAAAATATTATAACATAATAATTAAATTTTTATTACAGTGATAAAATATGTCTTAAGGAGATAAAAATACGACAAACTGTCTGACCCAGTAAAAACTCTAGGTTTTCAAAAATTCACGCCACTCTCTGCATGCAACCATATTCTTCAACCTTCTGAAACTCCATTCTTCTCCTCCTTCTCTCTAAGATTTCTTCATCTTCTCTCTACGAAATCTTATTTTTTTCTTTCTCCGATCATCAAACAGACCACACCTGAGCATTCCCGGCGTCGAGGGCGTTTGTTTGAACTGATCAGTTTTCGATTTCGAGCTGGTAAGTTCATCTCTGCCTCAGCCGTGTGGTTTCCTGTACATGCAAACCTAGTTTATGGGTTGCATGAATCAATCATCTTGTTCTGAGAGTTTCTGGATTTTCTGTTTGGTTTAGTTTCGGAGGTTGTCGAGCATTGAGGGTAGAAGGATTTGTAAAGGTGAACCAGTAACCATATCTGTGAGCGTTCGGTCACGTTAAGAGGTAAGGAAAGCTTATATAATTTGATTTAGATTCTTGCTTTGTATGGATGCATGTTCGTTGATTTTTGAATGAATATGAAAAATGGTTGTTACTGCATTGTTGACTGTATGAGGAACTGGAATGATATTGTGTTTGATGATTTGGTTGATGATGAAATATGGTATGTCGTTTAAAAGTATTGATGATTAATGAAAGCCATGAAATGGGTAGGGATGTTGTCGAGAGTCAGTATTGATCATTCAATTATACAAGCGTTCGTTCTCAGTAGCGTTCGTTCTTAATAAGTGTTTGGTATTAGACCAGCGCTCGTTCGATATAGTGTTCGGTTTTCTTGTGGACTCGGTTGGAACTGGATTCTTTCATTTGGAGAGAGTTTTAGTTGAAGACTAGCGTCTTCGTTTCGTTTTGTAATATTTGTACTTAAGCGTTCAACCAAAGATATTCATTCCTTGGTATTTGATTATAAACTTCAGTATATCTATATGTATTTGTATATTTCGTTCGTTCTTGAACATTAGTTAAATGATATCTTATATTTATCAAGCCTTTATTCTATAAATTAAGTAGTGCTCGGTCTTACACCAAGCACTCATACTAGGTAAGTGCTCGGTCTTACACCAGGTGCTAGTTCTCATTTCCGTAATCTATCTTTATAATAAGAGCGTTCGTCCAAACTCAACAGTGTTCGCTCTCTACAGTGCCCAGTCTTAGTCTTCGACTTGCATTCGATTTCCTTGATGTTTAACTCATTAAGAAGCTAAGTATTTATTGGTGTTCGGTTTCTTCATATGATTCCGTCAAGTGCTATTATTTGATGTCCTACAATATATGTCTTAATTGGTTTTGGCCTAGAGTCTTAGTACTCGGCCTAGGCTTTACGGTGTTCAGTTTGAACTCTCAAGAGTCAGTTCATTAAATTGGCTCACTTGGTAAACAACATTCGATTATATTAATCTTTGAGAAGTATTATTATATTCGGTCCTTTTCACAACTAGTGAGTAACTCTCTCAATTTGATTATGTTTGAGTTGGAGACATCTCGGTCTCACTCCAAGTGTTCGGTCTTGTTCTGGATTAAAAATTAATGTTCGGTATTTGGCATCCTACGTGATCTTTATTCAAATTGGTTAAGTTGAAGTTTTAATGATGAAAGATGATGGAATATGATATGGATGAAATGACTTTGATTATGAAAGAGTATTCCGGGGAGGAATATCTCATGAATGGATATTGAAATTGTTAAAGTATGAATGTGGGCACGCTAAGCTGGTGGATCATCATGATATTCCGTGATTACTCGTTCTCACGTAGAGATGGGTAAGTCATGTGTGGGAATGGCAGAAGGTCCTAGTCCTTATGGTTTATTTGGACAGATAGGACTAACCTCGGGTGGCAGCTGTTGAGGGTATCCCAGTTACTACATCACCCGGGTGCATGAACGTCGTAGCTACACAGAATTTATATAGTCCGGACAATCATAATCTAGTATTAGGCTTTGCATGAAAGAGTTAATGATTTATCCGGTTTAATTGATTTTATGAAATATGCTGATACATGAATTAAATTACATAAGTTTACCCTATTTTCCTGTCTTGTCCGTTTTGTACGTTCGATCGTTTGTCCTGTTGCAATGATCATCCATGTGGATGTGAACAGAAGGAGAAGAGTTGCTGGAAGAAGAGCTGGAAGAAGAAAGTTTGGTCGAGGTAGAAGTTAAGACCGAACAGTAGAACCGTTCGATTAGTAGTTAGTTTATTTGTACGATACCGTTCGATTATCTTTTACCTTTTTCTTTTGTATGACCGTGCGGTATAGGTCTTTTGTAAACCGTTCGGTCTAGATTGCTTATTTGTACTGTTTTAACTTTCTCGTTATTCTGTAAGGCCGTCCGGCCATAAGCGCACGTCCTATCTTTTGGAAGACTGATCTGTAGTATTATTAACATGTGATTATTCTATTATATAGTTTTATACTGTATTTTTGGATGTTATACAAACCGTTATCTACTTCTTAAAAAAAAGAAAATTCGACTAAATACTCTTTCACTAAAAAAAAATGAACATTTATTAATCATTATATCATTACTATTATTATATAAAGAATGACTTCACTGGTGAATTAAAAAAAATGAAAATATCCCCCCAAATAGTTAGTAATCCAATCAAGCAATGTTTTTGTTTTCTATTCAGCGGAATTTTTAAGCTACGCGGCTTTCACAATTGGGCCTATTTAGATGCAGGCCCATCAATATTTTTCATCCACAAACATTTCGTTTCGTTTCTTCTCATCACCCGCTAACTTATCACAAAAAAACGAAAGAAAAACCCTTGCTTCTTCTCCGATCATCAGTCTCCTCCTCCTTCTTCTTCAATTTCCCGTCCAACAGAGAGGGTGTTCGTAACTTCGAATATTCCTATTTCTGCGAGAATTAGGGTTGTGTGCCCTAAGCAAAGAAGATTCTCGAACCTGACCATGTTTTTCTTCTTCTTTCTTTTGCAGAGCGACTCGCGAAATCACGTCATGTCGTGATTTTTCACGATTCCGCCAAACGAAGATCCTGCTCGCTCGTGATCTAACTCGTGGATAGGTAGCACGATCGCCAAGGCGTAACATTCTTCGATTCAGATCGCGGTTGTTACTACCTTGCTCCTAACGATGTTTGGTTCGAACCGTAAGTATTGCCTCCTCTGCGTAAATTCGTAATGTTTTTGCGTGCTTGGTGTTACGATAATGGTGTGTTTATGCGAGTGTTGGGGTTGCTTTGGAGAGTGGTTGTTTTATAGTTTATTGGTGTTGTTATTATTATTAGTGTTCTTTGCTGTATTTGTTGATTGGTTGTAAGTGTGCATGAAGGGTGGGGAATGGTATTTGTTTACTTATTGATTACTTTCGCAAACCGTTAATAATTTGGTGTTATTCTTTCGACAGCTTTTGGGCAGTCTTCGTCGAGCCCTTTCGGCTCTCAATCAGTTTTTGGACAGACCAATTCAAGTACCAATCCATTTGCCCCTAAGCCGTTTGGTAGTACGAGTCCATTTGGTTCGCAAACTGGAAGTTCCATGTTCGGAGGTACTTCCACTGGGGTATTTGGTGCGGCACAACAGTCTTCTCCCTTTGCTTCCAATACAGCTTTTGGGGCTTCATCGTCACCTGCTTTCGGTAGTTCCGTGCCCGCTTTCGGGTCTTCTTCAACTCCTGCTTTTGGTAGCTCATCATCGTCATTTGGTGGTATGAGTGCATGGAATTCTTTTTTCATTTTGTTTACGGGTTGTTTTTGTTGTGTGTTCATTAGACTGTCTTCATTTATTTCTTTCTGAAAGCTGAAAATTACATCAAATTTTTTCATCAGGTTGTTCATTGAATTCCTGAGTTCTTTAGAATCATTTAGCTTGCTGTCTTCATTTTTTTTAACAATGTTATTGGGACAATTTTGTGGTTCAATCTGAGAATTGATTCTCTTGGTTTATAGGATCATCCGTTTTTGGTCAGAAACCTGCTTTTGGAGGTTTTGGATCTACTCCTACTCAAACAAGTCCATTTGGTGCCACACAGCAATCACAACCGGCTTTTGGAAGCAGCATATTTGGTTCCTCAACACCTTTTGGAGGATCATCTCAGCCTGCATTTGGTGCTACAAGCACTCCTGCATTTGGTGCTACAAGCACACCTGCATTTGGTGCTTCAAGCACTCCAGCATTTGGTGCTTCAAGCACTCCTGCATTTGGTGCTTCAAGCACTCCAGCATTTGGTGCAACTAGCACCCCTGCTTTTGGTGCTACAAGCAGCCCTGCATTTGGTGCAACTAGCACCCCTGCATTTGGTTCCACCTCTAGCCCAACTTTTGGTAGCACAGGGAGTGCATTTGGGGTGTCAAGTGCTCCCGTATTTGGTAGTGGAGGAGCCTTTGGGGCTTCAAGTAACCCTATGTTTGGTTCATCAAGCACGTCTGCATTTGGTAGTTCAAGCACTCCATTTGGGGCCTCTAGTACTCCTGCTTTTGGGGCCTCTAGTACGCCTGCATTTAGTTTTGGATCCACTCAGGCTTTTGGTCAGTCTTCTTCAGCATTTGGTAGCAGCAGTCCATTTGGTAGTACAGCCTCACCCTTCGGAGGTCAGAGTTCAGCATTTGGTTAGTTCAAGAACCATTAGAATTTTACTGTTATATTTCTATTTTAAAGATATTAGGTCTAGTGCAAATATAGTTGAAAGTAATCTTCAAATATTTTCTTGCAGGATCTCAAACTCCATCATCGACCTTTGGAAATACTGGTATGGGACAGCCAGGTTTTGGAGGTCAGCAACGGGGTGGAAGTAGAGTAGCTAGTTACACAGCAACAACTGAAGCAGATAGTGGTACCTCTGGACAGACTGCAAAATTGGAATCCATATCTGCCATGCCTGTTTACAAAGACAAAAGTCACGAGGAACTAAGATGGGAGGACTATCAATTGGGAGACAAAGGTTTTTTGTTTTTTGTTTAACAATTATAAAAACTTTTATAATTCTTCTGTCTTTCATTGCAGATGATGGTTTTGACTTAATGTGTTATGTAATTTAGGTGGACCACTTCCCTCTGGTCAGTCTACTGGTTTGGCAGGCTTCAGTTCGTCTACAACTCAGACAAATGCCTTTTCTCCTTCCCCAGTGTTTGGTCAATCATCGGCAAATCCTTTTTCTTCCACAACACCTAATTCTAACCCGTTTGCGCCAAAGAGTTCCCCCTTTTCTTCTGGATTTGGAACTTCTGCCGCTCCTGCCTTCAGTTCATCAGCTTTTGGTTCTTCGACCTCAGCAGCAGCACCCTCTATTTTTGGCTCATCCCCATCTCCATTTGGAGCTAACTCTTCTTCAGCTCCCAGCTTTGGGCAATCTCCATCCCTGTTTAATACTGCTCCTGCTCAGACCTCTTCACCATTTGGCTCAAGTATTTTTGGCAATACACAGTCATCCCCATTATTTAGTTCTGCAGCCCCTCCAATTGCACAAACAAGTTCTGCTTTTGGACAGAATACCTCCCCCTTTGGGCAGGCTACACCTTTTAGTCAATCAAGCTTGTTTAATTCACCTTCTTCTGGTCTTGTTGGAAGTATTTTCTCGTCAAGTGCATCACTCACTTCTAATAATCTGACCGGTTTTGGTCAAACAGCGGTACGCGATTTCGTTTGCATTTGGTGATCAATAATGTTTTTATTTAAAATCATTGTTTATGAGCAAAGATAAATTGGAGTCATTTGAGCTTTATACTTTACAAACTTAATGAACATTATTCTAATCCAGTTATGTAAGTATTTTATTAGTATTTCTGTAAATATTGTATATAAATAACGAGTAGTAGTACAGAACAACAATGAAGCGATATCCATTGGGCAAGATTTCCGTATGTGAAATGCCAAATGCTCAAGTGTGTACTGCATTTTTCTAATACTTTTGTTGTTTGACTTTCATACCCGCAGCCATCCATTTCAACACCTTTTCAACCTGCACAACCTGCACAGTCGAGCGGTGCTTTTGGCTTTAGCAACTTTGGCCAGACACAACCTGGTCAGTTCATTATATTATCTTATGTTTATACTACTGTTTGTTGTTTCATGCAATGATTGAAGGATTAATGTTTTGAATGACTGTTTTATTAGTGGGTGCAAGCAGCTTCGGTGGCACTCCAGGCCTATTTGGTCAGAATAATTTTGGACTTGCGTAAGTTATAATTAGTTTAAGTCTTGCATTTAGTTCAAGTTGATTTTACCCTTTGGAGGTGACCAACGGGCTGTATCTTTTGAGTTTTGAAATATAAAGCATCCAGAAAATTAATATCACACAATCATTGATGTGTCATGGATTCATGGAATTATTGAATATACAAGATATATGACCTAACTATCCAGACATGAATTTAAGAAAAAAATACTTTGCATAAATCATTCTCCATTACATTTTATTTGTCCATTCAAGAATTTCTTGCACGTATTAAGAAAGCAATAAATTAGTTAGTGAATAGGAAATTCTTACTAAAATTCCGCTACATTCTTCTTTATTTCATTCTTTTGTGATTGTTGCACAATTAATTGACAATAATTACATCTTTCTATAAGCTCACCCAACGCTACATGTGTTATGAATACATAAAACACTAAAAACCTGTTTGGTGGTCAGGATATAATAAGATAACTATTTTATCCGGTTGTGATATAATAAGATTTTGTGATCAATTGTTTGGCGCATCAACAGAATTTCCTGATCTTATTCTCTATCTTATCCTATTAGTATAGAGCATTATTTATCTTGAGGGGGAAGTTGAGTTAGAAAGTAACAAGATAGGATATTTGCCCTTCCTCTTATTTTCACTCCACTCAACCTTTGTTACAACCACTATCATCATAATTATCTTTAGTGATAAAATAATTTTGATTAGTGTTAGTATTTGTTAAGGATAATATTGGAATAAGGCTGTAATTATGTTGAAAGAAGGAAATGACTGTCAGTAGTTTGAAAAATTATCAAAACCGTAAAGGACACAATGAAATGGAGGGAGTAGGATGATCAAAAGCAATTGCGAACTATTGCGCATACTGGTATGTTGCAGCACAACACCCTTCCAGTTTTGTAAGGGTTATCAATTGTTCGTGGTCATTTTGGCTGGAGAAACATTTAACAATTGCGTACAAGTGTGGCAATTTGTGGGCTTAATAGCTGCTCTCTGTTGTTTTCGCTTGCACCAGACAGCCTCTGCTACCTGTGCCTTCACTGGACAGACTGGTCAGCTTGTGCACTGTCAGTGGGCAACCTCTGTTCTGTAACTTCTTGTGTGAGAGGGTGAGGTTATGGCTGACGGGTGAAAGGACCTAGTTTTACTCTTTTTTTTGAGTGGGTGACAGCTAGTGATAGAATAAAGCTACTTTTTTCTTTGGTGAGAGGGGATGATGACTGAGAAGCGAAGTCTTAGGGTTTTTGGGTGAGAAGGTTGTTAGGCCTGGACCCCAAATCAAGCCACTTCCGCCCCAAACAGTTCTGCAACTGAGAAGGAGATTTTTACTGTTTTATCAATAGTGTTTTATACTATTATAATGTATAATATTATAGAAAATATAGAAATTTATTATATATTAGAGACAACTATATCACCTTAATTCTGATTCTACATAAATATACACAACCAAAAGCATATAAATTGAAAACTATAATAATTAAATAGAATAAATAGAATAAATAGAATTTTTAGCTAATTGATAATACTCTAATTGATAATCAATTGGCGAATAAGAAAAAGTTGGTTATTTTAGTTAATTGCAATAAATTTTTCTGTATTTTAAATTTGTCTGAATTTTGAAATGATTTTCCTATAATACCCTTAATAGTATTGGGACTGTGTATATTAATTTTTCCATTTAATTACTTTTCACCTAAATAATTAATTATAGAGAGAGAATAGTGACAACATATGAATAGACTATTATCTCTAAATCTGTGAGAGAAATCAAGTAATTAAGGGTATTCTGGTAAAAAGATAATTAATGCAATAGAAAGTGGAACAAAGTTTTTTGAAGAGAGACAATAAAACGTCAAAACAATGTCTTTTAATTAGGTAGGAGGGAGTAATAAGAAGTAAGAACATTAAATATTATAAATTATATATTTGAAAACAAAATAGTAGCAAATTCTTCCCTTAATCGTCAACTTATATTCCCTCCATCTTGGTCATGCTCCAAGAATTTGCATCTTTACTTGATTTTATATTAGAATGTCTTGTAAAGAACCATTAGTCATGTTCTTTATTATTATTAATGTTTATGTAGGGGATTTTTCTATTAGGTTCTTTTAGGAGCTTCCTAACCTTTGGTATTATGAACTATTGTCCCTTATAAATATAGGAGTATGTTGTATCAGAAAAGTAAGTAGTAAAAATAAAACAGTTTTAGCTTTTCTAAAAACTGAGTTGGTATCAGAGCCAGACTTCTGGGTTTTCACTTTCTGTCGTCGTTGTTGTCGTCTGCCGCGGTTGTTTCTACCATTGCTATCTGTCGTCGCTTTTTCTTCAGCAAATTCAAGGTTAAATGCGCCTTGAGAAGTGCGACTTGTCCCTAGTGGTCGCCATCTCATCTGCCACCACACACACCATCATGCGTCACCTTTCTCCGACCATCCTCGAGCAGGTTTTCCTCACACACCACCTTTGTGTGGGAATCTCATCACTCCAATGCCACTCGTCTTGCTGTAGTCTCCTGAGTGTGTTGGGGTCCTTGTTTTTCTATTTCGTTGGTCGTGGCTCATATCTAGGGATTTTACTCTCAAGCCAAGTTTTCCTTCGTCAATTTTTCTTTGGAATGACTTTTGGTTGGAACACCCTATTTATCTGCTACTCCTACCATTACTTTTGCAAAACTCAACTAGAAAAACTATTTATCTTGGTCTTCTTTTGTGGAGTTATGGTTTCTTTGTCAAGGATACCATAATCATCTTGAACAAGATGTTTCTACTGTACTTGATGAAGAAAAATCTTAGTGGTAGAAGCTGGATTTTCAATTATGCGGTCCTGATGACAATTTGTCAAGCAAGATGTCTTAGAAATTTTGAGACTTTACAAGACATGCTCCTCTTTTTGGAAAGGGCACACGATATCTTTGCTAATGATGTGCAACGTCTCTTCTAGGCAACTCAGAGTAACTTCTCTCAAACAAGCATTTCATGATATGGTTGCTCACAACATAGGAAAAATTTTAGGCGGTGACCAACTCCCATCAATGGACAACTTAGTTACTCTACTTCTTCGGGGACCTACATTAGTAAAAGACGAGAATTCAATTAATGGAATTGAAACATTAGCTATGGTAGCACCACAAGGAAGAGGAGGTAGGAGCAACTGAGGAGGACGTGGTGGTTGTAGTATGTGTCCTCAATACACATATTGTAAGAAAATAGGCCATACCTAAGAAAAATGTTATGCCTTACATGGCTTTCCAGACAAAGTTACTCATGCTTTTAAATATGATAATCTAGAATCCAGAGTTTCAAATGAAGAGTACCAAGAATTTTTAAGGTACCTAGAAAATCTTTTAATCTTGGCCAATCCTCCTCAATATCAAATGTGTCAATTGCCTCCAGTGGAAGGTAACATTCCTTCATCTTCTTCCACGTCCTTTCCAAAAATTCCTCATTTCATTACCGTTGCCAATGGATCCAAAGTGGCATCTCATTAAATTTGCAAAGTTTCCTTGTCTTCACTAAATTTATATTCTGTTTTGTATATTCCTCATTGTCCTTACAATTTAATCTCTTTGAGTCAATTGACTTGTTCCTTAAATTGTTTTGTAACCTTTACTACTAATTCCTTTGTTATATAGGAACATGGTATGGGTCGTTTGATTGGAGAAGGACATGAGTCACGAGGACTTTATTTCTTAAAACCTAGCTCCTTAGTTTCCTGTCTTGCAACTTCATCCCCATAACTTTTGCATGATCATTTGGGTCCAAGTTGAAGATGATGGTTCTGAGTCTCAAACACATTCAAGTCTTAGATTGTGAGTTTTGTAGTTAGGAAAACATGTTAGATCTTCTTACCCTAAAAAGTCTCAAACACATTCAAGTCTTAGATTGTGAGTTTTGTAGTTAGGAAAACATGTTAGATCTTCTTACCCTAAAAAGTCTGAGACGTGATGTAATTTTGCCTTTTCAAATATTTACTCTAATATTTGGGGATTCTTATGGTTTTAATTATTTTGTAACCTTCATTGAATAATTCTCTTGATGTAGGGTTGATTTAATGAAAGAGAGATTCGAACTTTTATCCATATTTATGTCCTTTTTTAAAGAAAGTAAGAACTAATTTGGGGGAGTGTTGAAATGTAATGTTGTTAATGTTTATGTAGGGGAACTTTTTATTAGGTTCTTTTAGGAGCTTCCTGACCTTTGGTATTCTGAACTATTGTCCCCTATAAATACAGTAGTATGTTGTATCAAAAAAGTAAGTAGTAAAAATAAAACAGTTTTAGCTTTTCGTAACTTTTTAAGTAGTCCTATTTTAGTCAAGTATTGGCTCTATATAAATCGGTCACTATAGGTTCAAGGACACAAATGGAAAGATAGAGTTGCCTGAAACTTTAATCCTCCTGAAATTGTGGGAGCAGTATTTCCCAAATATCAGTTATTAAAAAAAATGGAGGATACTCTTTGTATATGTATCTAGGATTATCGTATGTGTATTGTTATTGGAACCTATTTGTTTTAATATGAAAGGTCTTTTGAATGTTTGTGGATATTGTAGTTGCTGTTCTCATTATTTTTTGTTTTTATTTTTGGCAGGTCTTCTACCCAGAGTTCTGTGGTTGTACAAGCAGTTCCGAATACAAATCCATTTGGAACACTTCCTGCAATGCCTCAGATGTCAATTGGTCGAGTTGGAACCACTCCTTCAATTCAATATGGAATCTCTAGCATGCCTGTAATTGAACTTTCTTGGTTTAACTTTGGATTTTATGCTAATTTAAGGCTATAATTATTGAAGTTTTTGACCATCCAAACTGTTGTCAACAATTGAGTTTTAATGAAAGGTAACGAATTCAATGTCACCTCATTTCAGGCACTAGACAAGCCTGCTCCTGTTAGAATATCATCTTTATTAACATCTCGGCATCTCTCACAAAGACGAATAAGGCTTCCTGTCAGGAAATATCATTCTAAGAATGATGGTCCTCGGGTTAGTATTTTAGCTGTTTTTTTTTTCATTCAATCTAGGTTTCTAGTGAGATAGTCTTTAATGGAGAGTTGAATATATTATGTCTTAACTTCTCTACTCTCTTGCAGGTTCCATTCTTTAGTGATGATGAGGATACTACAACGACACCCAAGGCCGATGCTCTGTTCATTCCTAGGGAAAATCCAAGGGCGTTGATCATTAGTCCCATGGAGCAGTGGCCGGCAAAGGCTTCTGAGAAGGGGTTAACTTTTAAGGATAAATCCATACCCAGGAATGAGAACGGTAATATCCTTTTTATAGTTTGTATTTAGTGTTTTATCTTTCCCTAATTGAGTTGTAGGAGTAGTGAGTATTCGTTCAGTACGTTGATTATAATGTTTTCCAACCAAAGCTTTGTGTACCAGTCTTTACTATGATGGGATAGAGTATTCAATTTTGTTTTTGAAAACCCTCTGGATGAGTAATGTCTAAATACTACAACTTTAGTTAGAGTAATAAATTACTTTATAAGCATGCACAACATCGTTATATATATATATATATAAATGTACTGACAAAGTGCCCATATTTTTTTTTCGAATGCCATTTTCAGGGAATATCTCTAAAGAGGCAAGTGTAACACCTGATAGAACCAGCTCACAAGACAAAGATAGTACGTGCTCCTTATGAATTTCCAGTATTTAATGTATTTATAGAATATAGCTGTTGTCCCATTTTTCTGCTTTTTAATTTCTGTGCCATAATTTCTGTTAATGATTGCAGATATTGGTGTAGAAAATGGTGTTGTGAAGGAGCAAGGTCAGCATACAGCGACAAAGCCAACTTCCAACGGGAACAATGAAGATCATTCTTCACAAAAGGCAGACATGTACAAGACACTGAGTGGTCACAGAGCTGGCGAGGCTGCCATTGTGTATGAGCATGGGGCTGACGTTGAGGCACTAATGCCAAAACTGCGGCGATCTGATTACTATACACTGCCTAGGATACATGAACTGGCGGCCAAGGAAAGAGCCGAACCAGGATTCTGCAGTCATGTGAAGGATTTCGTGGTTGGAAGGCAAGGCTATGGCAGCATCAGATTCTTGGGTGAAACGGATGTACGAGGGCTTGATTTGGAGTCCCTGATTCAGTTTAACAATAGGGAGGTGATTGTATACATGGATGATTCAAAGAAACCTCCTGTTGGACAAGGTCTGAATAAGCCTGCTGAGGTCACACTACTCAATATCAAATGCTTCGACAAAAAAACTGGACATCAGTATACAGAAGGACCAAAGATTGAGAAATACAAGGAGATGCTCAAGAGAAAGGCTGAGGACCAAGGTGCTGAATTTGTATCATATGATCCCACTAAAGGAGAGTGGAAGATCAGGGTTAACCATTTCAGCGTCTACAAGCTGCTCGATGATGTAAACAGTTGGATAAATCATGAAGATGACAACTAATGGTTGGTTCAATACATTTGATAGTTTCAGAACCTTAGTTCTGCTTTGAAATGTATTTTTCTATTCCTGTAAATCGTCATTGTGTTGTGGTTAGATGGCTATAGCTTGGGGCATCGTTGTTCATTTGTTTCGTATCTTGTTTTGGGGATATTTTATACATCTTACGGTTGGTTGGGGATGTTCAAATGTGGGTTTTCCAGCATCATTTTTTTCGCACTTCAATTTTGATTCCCATACATGTTATGGTTATTTTCAACTTCTGTTTGTTTTTTTAATCATGGTGGAATTTGACTTAAAAATTTTCATCTGATTTGCCAAGGATTTGAAATCTTTCACGAATGTAATGTAATGTTTATTTCAGGACTGAACCGTAGTCAATTTCTTTATAAAGGGTGTCTGAGACAGTTGAAGTTTTAGCATTTTAGCTGCTTTTTCGAATAAAAAGGTTTATACTATTTTTTGTATAATTTAAGATAGCGGAAAAAGTGTTTTGCTAAATTCGACATTCCTCAAATATTTATAGAAAAAGCTGGTTTTATATTGGAACATTTGATTTATTCAATAAATTTATGCAAGTAAAAGTTGTGATTATAATTGATTATAAATTCATAACCAATTACAATACATAATTGATTAATATACTTAATTCTATAGAGACAAATGGATTACTAAAGTTTTAAATAATATTGTATAATTTTCATTTAATAATTTATTAGTCATTGAAAATAATGAGACAATAAAATTATATATCACAAAAGTTTAAATTTAATGAATAAAAATAAAAGAAGATGAAAGATTTTAACACTTTTAATTAAACATAGTCATATAACCAATTAGTTTGAATAATAAATACTTCAAAAATTAAAATATTACATTATATTTTATGAATAAAAAGTTTAGAAGTATGCATTTATATATCTCATTTATTTAGAGTAATAAATAGATGGATAGAAAAATAAATTAAGGGTGAACAAAAGTATGAATCCAAAATTTTTTAGGTGAGTTCACTTTCTTTAACTCTGTCTAGATTTTCTTAACTTTTCTAAGTTAAGTTACAATGTTTTGATTTTCTCCATTATAATCAATAATTGCTTACAAATCGTTTAGGCTATTACCATCACAAAGAGAATATATGTTCAATACCATCTAGTCTAAATACTCGCACAGGTGTTTCTCCTATCACTCTTTTCTTTCTACTTACAAAAGTAAACAAATATTACAATGAAGCTTGAGAATACTACTTGACTTACTTTTTTTTTTCTCTTCCCTTAAAAGTAAGTAGATATTACAATTAAGCTTGAGAGAACTTCTCATTATTTCACTTTATTACTCTCTCTTCTTTCTTCTTACAAAAGTAAGTTGGTATTCTGATTAAGCTTGAGAGTTTTTCTTTCTTAAGCTCTTCTCTTTCTCTATATCCTTAGTTAGAGGAATTTTACTCTGATAGATCAAAGATATTTCCTTGCTCAATTTTGATGATGCTATTTCTTGATATTGTTATCTCCTTTTTCATCATCATCTTCTTCCTCTGTTAATTATTTATTTATACACTTTGATATAGCCGTTTTGACGATGCTTGTCTTGAAATTTGATAATATGACCATTTGACGAAGCTTGTCTCGAGGTCTAATCTAATGGCTATTGGTGTAGGTGTATGTCATAGGATGGTGTCTTTTTGTCAGAGCAAACATGCTTTTTCAGAATTTTATAAAAAATAGATTTAACTTCTTATTTGGCACAACTTTTGATGAACAAATCTTCTTTTATCTTCTTCTTTCCAACATTCATTTTTGATTCTCATAAGATAGAGCAGATGAATGCTTGTAGTAACTGTCATGCACAAGATAAAACAAATGTCTATATAATAAGTATATTCTATTACCTGTTTGCTTTGGTGTTTTTAAGCGTTGAGCATTTAATGTTGTTTAGAGCTTGTTCAAGGTTTTATGTTTTCTATTGTTTCACTAAGAGTGTGTTTGAAATCGTTTAGCCTTTTTCTTGGTTAGTGTTTTACTTGTTGTTTTCAGTATTTGTTAGAAGTAGGTTGTACTTATTTTTAGGTCACCATTTCCTAAGGCAAGAACATTCTGTGATTCTCATCCTTGTTACTGACATCCATTTTGGGTTTAGGTGGATGTGTGTACTGCATATTATTAGTAAAGAATAGAGCAGATTGTGCATGCAACATGTAACACTCTAAATTCTGGGATGTCACAAGTTTACAAAAATCACTAAGTTTCAAAACTTTATCAGAATGTAGATACGTATTTTTCAAAAACCTTAACCTTTCAACATGCATAATTTATTCAAAACATAATAGTTCCAAAAGCCTTCTCTAATTACATTATTCTAAAAGTAATTAAAATGACTAAGAAAATAAGACAACTACAGTTACGTTGTTTCAAAAGTCTATACCAAAAGTACTTTTTTAAAGAAACCCAAATCTTTTCTCCATTATCTCACGAATCTATCATGCCTATGGAACATATGCAATATCATTTGCTCACGTATAACACATTATATGATCACCGCCGATAATATCATTCACAAACACAAACACAAACACGTATGGGATAAGCTACCGAAAAAACAATCATAACAACAAGATATAAACATACTGATTATATCAACAATAATCAAACACCCCATACATAGTAGTAATAACAATAAGATTCCTCGATCCTCGATCTCTAGTCCTTGATGTCATCACTAACATCTCACACATATACTTTTGGTTTATCCACTCATTAACACTGATGCTAACTACTTACTATAAGCATTATAGTAACACCACTATCAACATAACATAACTTGGAGCATCTTCAATACCATGATCATCATCATAGGTACACCACATCATGATTATCCCAATCATGAATCACACCATGAGCATCCCAAACCATGAGCTCCATCATGTCAAGACTTCGTCACACTCTTGTATCTTACCTCACCAACTATAGTCACTCCTACAGCCCAATCCGTAGATTTCCCATACAGATACACTCGAGTCATCCTTTTTCTGGATTCATACCTGTTCTCTTATCACACAATGTAGAACATCTATCTCCCTTACCAAAGAAGATTCACCATTCGAATACCGTTCTTTTTCTACAATTATTTGCCAAAGAAAACACTACTCTCTTTTCAACAACCAATTCCAAAGAGAGTCACCACTTTCTTTTCAAAGTTTTTGAATATTCGAAGAGAACATTTTTATACAATTTGTATCATGAAGATTTTGTATTTCTTATACACGTGACATCCCGCTAGGGCTATTTTAAATGTCATTTGCGAAAATTTTTAAAAATACTATTCACCCTCTCCCTTTCTAGTCTTTTCCTATGTTTTCATCTCAGGTGGAATATGAGATCTAAAGAACTAAATTGTTGCTTTCTATGAGAGAACTATATAAGTTTTAAACAAGAATAAAGAAAAATCCATCTATAAAAGACTCTTTTGAATCTCAAGGTAGTAAGAGTTTAAAGAATGTATTTAATATGTAATATTAAATGAAAATTGTATAAAAATTATATGAGAACTCACTCTCTACTCCATATAATATGATAGACTTCCCAAACCATAAATAAACAAATATATAAAATAAATTTGATTCATTAAAGATAATTAATTATTATATTATAAATACATTATAGAATATGATAATAAATTTTTATATTATAAAATATTAATTAAAATATTTTGAAGATGTTTTATAACATCTTGGACGTGTACAATTGTAATAAAAAAATATAGAATATAACGAACATAATGACCTTTCTTCCAATCATTATTAGAATTAATCATTTTAAAATATAAAACCGTGTTAGTCCCAAACCAACTAACAATGAAATTGACCGAAACGGGGATTTTAAAAGACAGAATAAAAAAGTTGCTAAAAGGATGAATAACCTCAGCTTATTTTAGCCTTATTTCATATCATATAATTATCCTATTATTATAAATACATTATTTCTAAATGTTCTGTTATGCAAAACATGAAAATCCAAAAGTCAAATAATAGTGGCGTGGATAAATAAGACAAATATGACTATGATATATATATATATATATATATATAAATTACATCAACATCCTCTAATTTTTATCATTACAGTAATTCTTTATTACGGAATGCGTGTGTGATATAAAAGGGTGCATGTGTAATGTTTTTAAAGGATAAAAAGGTGAATGTGTAATGTAAAGAGAAAAGATAATGTAATATTTTAAAAATAAATGGAAAGTTTGTAGAATTTAAAAAAGAGAAATAGATGTTAGTAATTCGAAAAAATTCTCAAAAGATATCAGTGTAATTTACATCCTCAAAGCACCACACTTCTACCAACCCCATCCTCAAATAAATTCAAATATTTGATAGAAACTTCTGACATTTGTATTCATATATAGTATTGAAAAATAGAATAAAAAAGTCATTTGACAAAGATATCTTCCTAACCCTCATGCCGAATAATTCAATAATTCAATAACTCATTGGAAAGACGGATATTAACATGTTTGAAATCTCATTTAAAAAAAAAAAAACTAAACATATTATTATTAACTTCACATGGTAAGATTCTCGTAGAGAATAAATGCAATAATTTTGGTTCCACAGTGTAAGATCATAGTTAATTAAATAAATTTCCTCTTTGCGATATCATATATTTAAGTTTTTCGTGTTTGACCCTTCATTTAGGTTTTATCTTATAATCATTTTAGTTATGTTTTTTAGTGGCATTCTTCTCATTTTAATACATATATTCATGATGTATTCTTTCGAGTTGGACAATCAATGTAATCAGTTTTCTTTGATTTGTTTTTCTCTTGTCAGTCATTCTTCTCTCTATTATTGTGTCTTGTTTGTAGGTGAATCCTAACAAAGTCAAATAAATGAACATAACATCATTTCAACGTGTAATATAAGACAAGTGCATATAATTAAAAGACATAGAAAATAGAATATGCAATACATTCTAAGATATAGAACATTCATTGTTTAACTTAGACTTAAACTAATTGCAAGATGAATACTTGAATTCCTAAAATATTAAAATATTAAAATAAGAGTCTATAAGAGAGTATTGCATTTCTAATAGATCAATATTTTCACAATTTTACAAATAAATTATCTCATTCAAAAAGTATCTTATAAATACACAAAGTTATTAAATTAATTAAGTGATGAATACAAATTAGTTCTCTTTTATACCTAAATTTTAGATTTTCTAAGTTATATGTTATCTCAATGTAAGGACAGAACAATAAAAGAGTTTGAAGAATGAAATGAAACTAATTGAGAATGACATTTAGTATGAAAGAGAAAAAGATGAGTATATAAACATCCCAAGAAAAAGAATTTGAGCAAATCATAATAGATAAATCTTTCAAAAGAGAAATAAAAGACACATGGGTCTAAACATATGCAAAGGAGGGTGTGTTTTCAATTACATAAACCTATACCATATTGCAATACAGTCTAATTGAAAACCACTAGTATGTTTAATTTTATTTAGTATGTTTAATTTTATTTAGTTTGTTTAATTTTATTGGAGTGTGAGGGCACTCCCAAATGTGAAACACTTTGGATGGAGAGTGCTTATTATAGATAAAATCCTAAAGAGAGCTTAGCACATCAGGAGTAGTGTTAGGTACTAAATCATGTGAGTTATGTAAAGAAAAAGATGATAATACATACTTATTTTTCTTTTGTAAAATAGTCAAAAGGGTTTGAGTGTTGTGATACATGGATACGAGTAATATCATTGTACGATAACCAAGCCAAAGTCCACTTCTAAGACATCCACGTAATGGAATTCAATGAAAAACAAAACACAATTTGGAAAAGTGTGTGGATAACAATTATTCGGACCACTTGAAATTATAGAAATAAGGTTATATCACTATAAGAAAATGATAATGATATATTAATGATGAAATCTTATCAACATAATATTAGTAAAATAGCTTTTATTGATGAAAACTATCCGTTGATAAAATAAAATTTATTAATGAATTTTAATGTTTTAATTGTGGAAGGAAATTTATTAATGAATTTTAATGTTTTAATTGTGGAAGGAAATTTATTAATGAATTTATGTCCATCATCTTCCTCGTACCACCAACCTACAAACAAAAATCCAAATTGTGAACCCCAAATGCAAAGAGAAACCTAAATTGGAAAAGCCTAAATCTCCTCCCACAGATCTCGCACCTTCATCAATTAAAACCTACAAAAGAACCAAGAGAAGTCATGGAGCAACCACGAGATACCCAGGTTCATTCAACATCGTGAATCACCTTCCATCACATAGAGAACCTACAACAAAATAGAACCACGATATCCCGAAACAAAGAGCATTGGACTCCCCACTACACTCACTCAATCTAGATTGATCCTTTTATCAGTTAGTTAGTTAGTTACAACCATCACTCAAGTTGTCACTATTAGGTTGTAATAACTGATCCCATAAAGTTAGATGAGCTTCTATAGTATATGTATAGTTGCATATAAGATCAAGTGAAATTAAAGGGATGGATGCTTACCATTTTCTTCACATGGTTAGAGGTCGAATTGATGGGGAAGAAGAAACTAATGCTTGTTTGGTTATATTAATGATTTGCTAGAAGAAGAAAATTTGGATTTGGAAATGTCCCCACCACATAACTCTGGTTTTAAGGTTGGCTTCGAAGGCAATCCTGAAGTACTTAATGATTGAAAATGCCCAAGTGGGTTCTTGAGGGAAAATTGTCACACAAGAAGATTCTTCTAAGTCAAGTGGTTGGAATATAAACACAACAGATCATACTAAATCTAATGAATGGTCAGCCAAGGACGGTAACAAGTTTAAAAGCAAATAGGTAGATCTGGGAATGTTAAATGTTTGTGAGGCCTAGGTAAAATGAAAGATGATACCCAAAAAGATAATTCTGGGTTTGGTGCTTGAGGTGCAAACAAAACAAGTTAGGCAAACACAAAATCTAATGATGATTATGAAGTTGCACTAAAATGTATAGCTCATTGGGTCGCTCCACTAAAATGTGAAGCTCCATTTCTATCAACTAGCCTAATATCTATGAATAGATATTTCTCAATTTCTATCTATTACCTCAATATCTAAAAGCTTAGGTGCGACAGTTGAATAGAAACCTAGAAATTGAGCAGTTAAATAGAAAGACTCAAATACAAACAAAGAAGGATTCAAAACTTACCTCGATGGTTTGTGAGACATTCAACAATTTAGGGCTTTTGCACAATCAAAAACTCTCCCTTGATGAAGATATAGTAAGCACAGACCTTCGACAATAATAATCCCTCGACAACAGAAAAACTCATGAGAAAATTGAAATGAAAATTGAAATGCAATGATAACAAGTGCAAGATAAATCTGAATTCATGAGAAAAGTGAAGCAATGCATGGAATGATAATCCTAGAACGAACCATGTCATCATATAATGTGCATCAAAATGCAAAAAGCTATGAAAACCAAACCTATAACAACAACTACTAAAACACATGCAAGTTATGGCAATCCATTAAACCAATTTCAATTTGGCAGCAAGCATCATCGTAATAACAAAACTAAATAGAACTAATTTCAAATTGGCAACAAGCATCATTATAAGGCAATCCATTAAACCAAATCCAAATTGGTAGCAAGCATAATTGACAGTAAGCATCACTAAGGCAATCCATTAAACCAATTTTAACCAAAACAAGAAGGTAATCCTTCAACACATACTTACCTCCGACAAACCTCCACTACTAGTTTAGGGCTTATGGACAACCATGAACCATCCACCGCCAACAGCTACTGTGACACAACGACCACATCACCCAACAACACACATAGTCACCAGCGTCGTGCACCGCCACCAGTCACCAGCCACCATCGCGCCAAGAACTAGACAGTGGGATAGGTTGGGGGAGAAGGTTTGTGCAAAACGAAAATGGGAGAGAAGGAAACCAGTTTCTGATTTCATAAAATGGGAGAAGGTTTGTGCAAAACAAAAAAATATCATCGTAAACTATCTATTACCTTTTCTTTTAAGGGTTAAATATGTTTTTAGTCCCTAAACTATCAAACGAATTTGTTTTTAGTCCCTCCTTCAAAGTAAGGTACATTTTAGTTCTCCTCCTTAAAAAAAACCTTAACTTTTGGTCCTCCCGAGAGGATAAAAAATTAACGTTTTTTTCAAAAATAGAAGGACTAAAATGTACCTTACTTTAAAAGAAGGAATAAAAACAAATTCGCTTGATAGTTTAAGGACTAAAAACATATTTAACCCTTTTTTTAAATTATGCGCAACTGTTACTTTTTTTTTCTTTTTGCACATGAAATTATTATTTACTTGTATAATTATATACAATATTTTAGTGTCATCATTTTGAATCTTTATCTAAGTATATTATATTAAATTTATTTATTATTAAAAGACAAAGTCAAATAAAAATAATATAGTATCTTAACATTCCATGAATACATAGCGGACAAAATGTTTCCAAAAAATAATTATTTTCAAAATAAAAATTAATATTAAACTATACCTTATTTAAATAATATATGATATCTATATATCTATATTTAATTATATTTTAAAACTGAAATTGAAGATGCAGAAATTCCCCTAGCAATTGGGTGGGCCCACCACACAACTTGGCTTATGTTTCTTTGCGTGTTTGATTTGCTCACAAACAATAAAGTCGGTGCATATTTTCCATGCTTCTTGAACCGAGCTTCATATTCCAATCATTATTAAAAGCATTTCCATTCAGACTCAATTACAAATTCCTAACTTAATTATAATAATGAAAATACATTATGTAATTGCACTTTAAAAAATGCCGTTGAATAAATAAATTTTGGTGAAAGTATTTTGTTTATATTTATTTTCTATTAACTAATACTACTTATAAGGATTATTTTCAACCATATACGTATCACAGAAATTATTCATGTACGAAAAAAGATGTATTAACAATTAATATATATCTATGAAGTAAAAATAATAAATTTATAGATTATATAATATATTAAAATACTCTAAACAAAATGAAGACTTTAAAAATACAATAGGACTTTTAAAAATTGTTACATAAATATAAGTTTTACTTCTATACAAACTAAAGGCTAGTATATATGTTTCAATTCTTTAAATAATAGAGACATGTAGTTTTTCAAATAATTTATAAAATGTCACTCTTGCATTTTTTTTTTCATAATTCTTTTTTTGTAATGCATATAATTTTTTAATCTCTTTTGTTCAATGTGGAGGTGGAAAAGATAGAGGCGATTCTATTTGTTGATGAAGAGCATGGTAATTCTTTAGTGAAAAATATGTAAGAATAAGAAGAAATTAAATTTTTATTTTTGAAAAATATATAGGAATAGACTTCGGTTCAAAAAGAACCGAAACATAAAGTAAAAAATACTGATGCCTAAAATTATATATATTTTTACCTCATGAGAATATGTTTCGATAAAGAACCAAAACATAATCTCTAAAATAATGGATGCAAAATGTAACATCACAATTATATAGTCTTAAACTATAAAAGAATTATCACACATTTAATATAATAGAACAACTATAACATGGCCGAGAAATAAAGTTCCATTATAGTTATACAAAGCATCTATTGTCCTTCCATTCAGAGCCTGTTCCATGGACATCTCATCACCGTCTGCTCACACCCACTGAATAATCATAGCCAAGACATCAAGCACGAGAGAATACCAACCAAATACAAAGAAAAAGGAAAAGCTAGTAAAATAAAACATTCCATAATATAATTTAGCAATTCACACATCAATCATACTTCACATAACACAAACCAAAAATCTTAAGAGGCAAAGACTTAGACTAAACTATCTAGATTTAGTATGAATATCGAGCTATGACGAGTTGTGCACTTGTGGTTGCCTCAATTACTTTGCAAAGTAATTTCCAATGAGTTTCACCCTACCAAACTCACAAGGTTAGTCTATATCGCATCTTAGGCCATATTGGAAGCACCTAGACTAAGACCTCCTACTACTCTCACCACATGTATCAATCTTCTCTAAATGAGAATGAATGAACATTAGAGTTTCAAGATAACCCCCCCAAGACTGAGCTACCTGTATTCATACTAATAATGCTTGAAACCATCAATAAGAATTTTCTCATTGGAACTCTTTTCCACCACCTTTCATTCACATATAAAGCCTCATATAAACCTTGCATACAAACACATGAAAACATTGAACATACACCAAAGAAATGGAAACCACCCATCAAGTAATCATAAACAATATAAAACACCTTTTCAAAACTCAAAGGATGGCGCTCAAGCACCCAGGAGCTGGCGCTCAGTGCCCTAGTTGTTGTTTTTTGGCACTCAGCCCCCCGAGACTTGCACTGAGCTCCAAGGCCACTAGAAACTGGGGTGCCTTAACACAGTCGCTTAGTGCCATACCAGTATTTGCTACTCCTTTTAGGATGACTTTAAACACTTCTCCCACATCTTTAATTAATTCCTACGACCTTCTAGACATTATGAAACATCTGAAAATAGACCTCTAATTCAAATTGACCACTCCAAACCAATTCAACTACTCTAAGTTACCCAATCTCAAACCTACGCCTTCTAAGACCAAATTTTGTAAACTAACAACATGAACAAGTCATAATAGACCTAAAAACACACCCCAAGACTTCAATTTCTTCACAACCTCTCTACTTTCAATTTTGACTAGTTAAAATCGCCACAATGTACTAAAATGTGCTAGGAAACTCAATCTATTAAGCAATTACCACTTCCCCATCAAATTTCACTTAATTCAACATCTAGACAAGTTCTAAATGACCTAATAAACATCCTTAAACTCTCGGTTTCCCCTTCTAACCCTTATATAAAAACTCACATGTCAAAACCCCTAATTTGAACTTAAAACTTTCTAAAACTACCACATTGACTCATATCTATTTCCTTATCATATTTTTACAAATTCAAGGTGCTAACAAGTATCAAAACCTCATTTTTAACCCAAAAAACCCATGTCTTTGACAACTCAACATTCCTTAAACCTTGCTACCAATTTTAGACATCAAAACAACATCATAACATACAATTCATGACAACAATATCATCCAAATTACATCACGTCAAAATTCAATCATCAAATAACCAACTACATGCATTTTTAAATGAACTAACACTAGCATAATTCTTGAAATTATAACTAAAACAGTTTGACATACATACAAGCACCAAACTTACACCATAAACATAATTTAAAGTTGGACATCTAGCTTCCCTTACCTTACGTCGAAGCTATAGAGCTCTAAGAACGCACACCCTTTGCTTCCCGCATAAGGAACTCTATAAACACCTATGAATCATCAAATTAAGATAGAAAAGCGTCCTTTGGACCATAGATTGACAAAGAATCAAGAGAGGAACACATAGATGATACATGCGAAATGGATTAAGCATGATCATAAACGGATGATTAAAGGAGAAAGAGATAAAAACTTACTTTCCCTAAACAAAAGTTTGACCGGTAGATAATGGAGATTACTCAGTTGTGATCTCTTAGGAACTTCTTGATTGTCAAACAAATAATCAAAGAGTTAGATATCTTAGAGAGAAATGAGAGGAAACTAAGAGAAAGAGTTTTACAGAGATGATTTGTATTTTAAGTAAATGAGACGAGTTTAAGAAATTTTATTTATATTATTAAATTATTTTAACTTTAAAATATTTGATCTCATTATTTTAAAACACCTATAAACTCTACTAGTTTATTTTTTAAGTTCTTAAACAAAAATCTTTATATACTAGTGTGTATCTAAGTCATACATTAAATATTAGAATGATAAAATTAATTATTATAGAAAAAAAAATGCATAATTAGAGTTGTAAATCATATATCTTTTATATATATATATATATATATATATATATATATATATATATATATATATATATATAATCTTTCCTTAATAAACCTTAAAAGAAAACATCATAATGATATAAGAGAAAAAAAAGATTGAAAGAAAAAACAAGTGTTTAACAATTATAAGCAAGATCAAAATGTATGTTTGTCATCATAAAGTAAAAAACAATTCAATTACAAAATGCTATTGAACAAAATTGCATTTTACAGAAAAACAAAAATATACAGAGTGATCGTGGAAATCCAATCCCATTTGGCTTTGTTCTGTCATGTCTGCAATTATTGGATTCCTATTTCCAACATCATTAAATTACCAAGTTTTAAACTCAAGGTCTTATTCTTTTACCTAAATTCATATCTCTAACCTTTACCAACCCTTATAAATTGGCAAGATATAGGACACTGATTCAAGCCATGGAAAAGTTCTCGAACGTATCAGGAAGTTCAGTTTTGGTACCATCAGTTCAAGAGTTGGCCAAACAAAATTTGGCTACTGTTCCAGAAAGATACATTCAGCCTCAACATGAACAGCAAATGGTGCATATTTCTCAACAACCTAATACTGCCACCCTTCAGATTCCAGTTATTGACATGCAGAGATTGCTTTCTCAAGAATCTGCATCTTCTGAATTGGATAAGCTTCACCTTGCTTGCAAGGAATGGGGATTCTTTCAGGTTTCTTCAATTTCCTCCTTTTTTTGTCTTCAATTTTGTTGTAACTGTAACATATTTCTGTTTGATTCTGGACTCTCTAGATATATATTAGATAAACTTAGATAAAGGGTGTTGGGAAATTTTGCTGTTTAATTGGAACTGAAAGCATTAAAAAATAATAACAAAAATAGTTAAAGAATCCATTCAAATTATGTCATATACTGATAAATTCAAATTTTTGATTTATGAATTGATTTAGTTGTTAAATGTTAATCTCCTTTTAGCTGATAAACCATGGAGTTAGCACTTCCTTGGTGGAGAAAGTGAAGCTGGAGATTAAGAATTTCTTCGACCTTCCAATGTCGGAGAAAAAAAGGTTTTGGCAGAGTCGAGAACATATGGAAGGTTTTGGACAAGCTTTTGTTGTGAGTGAAGATCAAAAGCTTGATTGGGCCGACCTTTTCTTTATGACTGTTCTTCCAAAACAATTGAGAATGCCTCACTTATTTCCTCAACTCCCTCTTTCTTTCAGGTTCTCTCCCACCCACTTTCTTCCTTATCATCACATAATACTGAGATCAAAATAGATTTTAAATTTATTTTTGTGATAAATGTGTTTGTTAAACACAAAACAGAAAACTAAAATACTAAATTTTAAACTTAACTCAACCCATAAAATTGACTTATAAGATAATATTTGCATTTAGTTATGTATTATAAATTGATTTTGTTTTGGTTATGGGTCGAGTAAGTGAAAACATTCACAATTTGTCTTTTCTCGCCGTTCGGTTGCTTTTTGTTTGCTCGTTCGGGCCCGAAAGGGTACCTGTTAAAGACATTCCGTGTTCGGTAATCCAATATGACAACAAGAGTAGTAAATGCCTCTACCTACCTCTTACTTTTGACTTATATTCATAGTTGTTGAGCATGGGTCTAGGATTAACAATATTTTAATCTCTATCTAATCCCGGTCCAATACTCTTAAACACGATTTACCTTAATCTTTTTAAAATTAATCATTTATACTTGTGAGGTCGGCGGATGTCTTTGTGGGCTTTGATGGCCATCCGGTCACAGAGTTATGGACTTTGATGACCATCCGATTATATGGTACAAATCTTATTTTTAGTTTAAATTTATTTATATATTATAAATCGATCTTATTTTGAATTGACGTAGATTTACAAACACATGTTTGCCAAGATGTTTCTGGACACTGATATCTGTGATGCAGGGAAAGTTTAGAAGTTTACTCAGAGGAAGTGGAAAATTTAGCGAAAGTGATTGTTGAAGAAATGGGAAAGTGTCTGAAGATGAAAGAAAGAGAGATGAGAGAGATATTTGAAAATGGGATGCAATCTGTGAGGATAAACTATTATCCAGCATGTCCTGAAGCAGAGAAGGTTATTGGTCTGACACCTCATTCAGATGGAGTTGGTCTTACTATCCTTCTACAAGTGAGTGATGTAGAAGGCTTGCAGGTAAGAAAAGATGGCATCTGGATTCTCGTCAAACCCTTACCTAATTCCTTCATTATCAACATAGGTGACATGTTGGAGGTAATATTATTTACTCTTATTTCCTACCTTTATTATATGCTCATTTGCTTACTACTCACCAAAATAACATAAATAATTATTGATTTTCTTTTAAGTATTTTTAACAAATAGTTTAAGAAGATTCTTGATATTTAAGTTACATAATTTATTATAATAAAATAGATGTTTACTTTCATAAAAAAAGTTTAATGCAGACAACTTAAAATTGATGTTAATCAGTCAATAACATCAAATTTGTGGTACTAGTGCTGACTTTTGAAAATTGGTTCTAAGTAATTTCGATCAAGTTAATGTTAATTGATCGCTAATTTTTAAATCGATTTTTTTTTTAATTTAAATAGTTAATTTTCGAGCTAATTAACTTGCATATTTTTTAATTTAAGATTTATTTAATGTTTTGTCTTTAAATTCAAGTCTTTATATTAAGAATAATTTGTTGTTCATGAAAACATAATTTCATATTATATAAATAAAATTAGAATTAACTTAAGTATTCACAGTCTACTTAATCATTATTAATTTAAATATATAATAAAATAAAAAAATTAATGTCGATCTAACACTAAATTAAATAATTATATTATTCATTTTTAATATTTATTTCAGTTAATATCAATTAAATAAACAACTAATTCAACACTAATACATATAGTTTTATAGATTTTAAAAATTAAAAAAAGTTAGTATAAGTTTAAAGTTGACTAAGCTCTACTATCTTTGACATTTATTATTTTAAAATTAATTTTAAGTTTCTATAACAAATATTTTTAGAATATGTTTAAAGATAATTCTATACTATATCAAGAAATGGACTTGAAGTCAAATTTAATCTTACAAAACTAGTTTATAAAATGAGGTTTACATTATGTACTTTAAATTAACTTTATCTTTAGTTAATGTGAGATTTTTAACAATTTATTTTCTAAAATAATAACCATTTATGTCACATTTAAATCGAATCTAGTATATTGATTGAAATTAGTATTTAAGATGATGTTTTCTTTGTTGAATGTGATTTATGTATAGTGTTGGTAGAGATTTGGTAATATATCTCTAATCTATTTTGTGAAAGTTATAGTTTTAATTATCTAAAATATAGCCTGATAGATAATATACTCTTTGTACACTAAAAGTGTGTATTAACATATATTTGTGTTGATAATTTAGATTGATTATGATTTCTGGTGTCATGAAAGATTTATGGTGGTTGATTTTGGTTTTGGTTGTCTATTTTACGTGACAGATTATAAGTAATGGAATATACAAAAGTGTTGAGCATCGTGCAATAGTGAATTCTGCAAGAGAAAGAATTTCAATTGCCACATTCCACACTCCAAAACATGATGGTGTGTTAGCTCCTGCATCAAGTTTGATCACTGAAAAAACACCACCACGCTTCCAACAAATTGAACTCAAGGAGTTTTTGGCCAACCTTTTTGCTCGTAAACTCGATGGAAAGTCTTACTTAGACACCTTGCGACTATAACATTACTTCTTTACAACACCCAACAAATATCCTTAAAGAAAATGAAGAAACCAATAAAAAATTATTTCAATATTTTTAGACCATTTAATAGTTTTTATTTTGAACTTGGTATTTAATAGATTCATTATTTTGGTGTCTTCCTTAAAATGTTTAAAGTGTCATCCAAACTTGAGTTTAGAACAATAATAAATATTAAATGTTTATTCATATATGTATTGTTCGGAATCCAACTTTGAGTCTAAGTGTCACGTTAGATAAAAATGAGAGATCAGAGCACTATATAAAGGTGAAAAACTTATTACTTTAAGATTTTGGATAAAGAGTAGTGTTAATCTCTTATATATGATTGGATTCATATTTGAATGATGTTTGTGTTTCTCCGGTGAATCTATTCCTTAATAGACTCAAGAGTATTAACTATTAGAATAAAGGGCAGAACAGTAAAAGCCCACAGACCCAGATATTACTTTTACTTAAACGTAATATGTGCACGTGTTTAGTAAGAGAAAGAAATGAGAGGCGAGAATCAGAGAGAGAAAGGGACACGCGACTCTCTGCTAGGGTTCCAACCCTCTTCCACGATCACCACCAACACACACGGCAGAGCACCACCACACACACAGTTTCAGACAGATCAACAGGTTGCAAATGCTTAGAGGTATACTGAATAACTCTCAAAATTGTATATTATCTATTACAGAACATGATTTACAGTATTTATAAGTATGAGAATAAAACTGTTTTTCTGTTTTGTTTTACACTCTAACATTAACATGCTGTATCATTTTATGATGCAAAATATATTAATGGTTGGGATAAAATAATATTGAAAGGTTAATAAGTTTAGCTTTTTCTTTTCGAAACTGGTATGGAAAGGATATTACCTAAATAATAAATAAAGAAACTTAAACAAAAAGTATTTCATTCATTAGAATTTAATTTTTAAAAGTTACAGGATATTTAAAAATAAAAGTGGATCACGTTTTATGTATTGGAAATTTATTGAAGTCTGTAATAGTTAATCTTTATTATTGTAATTATGATTTGATTGCAATGTTTTATCTATTTTAATTAACCTTCAAAATTTCTTAGCATAATAGTCATCTTTAAAGAACTATGTGGTAAATCTTGGAAGTGTTGCTTTTTTACATTTAAAAAACTCTATCAACTTTTGATTAAATAGTTATAATAAATTATAGAATTTGAAGCCTCCTAAACTAAAAAGGAAAATCAAATTGTATACGTGTTGAAACATTTAATAATTTGATTGGTTTGAAAGGAGAATATGTCAATTGCTCTCATTATATATGTTTTTAGAGACTAAACTAAAAATAGTCTAGTTTCTCTTTCAATAAAAATATTTCAATTTCTTTTACAGTTTAAGTTAGTTAAACATAACTATTCAGTTTAGTTTATTTTATTAACATCATAATGCTGAGTATGAATATGCATTAACTTTCACGACATAGCATTGATTTTTGGTCAATATTATAAGTAATTCATATTTTTTTTTTCTTTTAAAAAATGTTTATGTAATTTATTGGTTTAAACCCTCGGATGGTCCTCGTATTTATATGGAAATCTCAAATGGGTCATCGTTTTTTTTTTCGGTCTCAATTGGGTCCATAAACTTGTAAATTTGAGCCGATTAAGCCATCTCCGTTAACTTTTCAAATGACGCCGTTTAACTGTGCTGAGGTGTATTTTTTTTACATGAAGTGGCATTCTATATTAAATTGAATGTGTGATCTGTTGTACAATCAACAATTCGATGTGGCGGCTTCTTCTCCTACTTCTTCTACGGCCACCGGAAACCTTTTCAAAATCGCCCCACTGGCCATGGCGACCAGCCACTAGTACCCACCGACCTCGACTACAAAAAAGATTTCAATAGGGGTAGCGTGAAACAGTGGTTTGAGATGTTGGAGGAGATGGTTGGGTAGGGTTGGAAGCCAAATGTGTACACGCACACAACTTTGATTAATGGCCTGTGCAAGAAAGGTTGGACTGAGAAGGCGTTTAGACTCTTTCTCAAGCTTGTTCGAAGCGAGAATCACAAGCCTAATGTAGCGACAATAATGGCCTGTATGTCACACATTCATCTCTTCTCTGTCACGATATCGTTTTGGGGAAAAAGACTAATGCTTTCTTCGTTGGGGGTGCATGAATTGAAGGTGGGGTGGAGAGTTGCGTTGGCCACGGTTATTGGGTTTCTTGGACCAGCTTTTGGGACCGTTGGCGGGGTAGGTGGGAGTGGCATTTTCGTTCCCATGCTCACTCTTATTGTGGGTTTTGATACCAAGTCTACTGCTGCTCTCTCTAAATGTAATAAGGCTCTCTAGTAAAATTGATTAAATGATAAAATTGAGGAATTCTCTGCTAAAATTTTCGTTCGACTCCACTGTAGGTTTTCCAATTCAAAGACAATTCTCTGCTAAAATTGATTAAATGATAGAAATAAAAAACTACTGTAACATTTACAACAGTTAAAAGATGGAGAAATTGTGGAGGTCATTGGATGAGATAAGTTTAGTGCTGCCTCTGTGCAGTGTCTCGCGGTGGTGTTTAATGGCGGAGGCATGGCGCCCTAATAAGGAGAAAGACGATTAGGTTTCTGTGCTTTGATGGAGGTGCGGAACGTTCTAGTTGTGGTCATGGAAGCACGACTTAGGATTTTTTAGTGGCGCGATTCGACTGTGGTAGCGTCTTTGCGGCGGCTTTCCGGGACTAGAGTTTTGCAAAGGAGATGACGACGAGGATGATGAGGGCAGTGGCGAGAGTTCGAAGGGTTTTTCAAATTGGGTCTATGTGATTTTTCTGAATGCAGGCTATTTTCCCCCTTTTTTTTCTGCTTGCATAATTTTTCTACTTTTTTTTAATTTATTAAATTCCATGTCATCACCGTCAGCATATTTTTTTTAATAAAATATCCACCTCAGTGTATCCATCTCAACACATTTTAACACCGTTTGTGACAACTTAACGGTTATGGCAAAATTGGCTCAATTTTACAAATATTTGGACCCAATTTAGATATTTTGCAAATATATGGACCCAATTGAGACAGTTGAAAATATGATGACCCATTTGAGATTCCCATATAAATACGATGACCATCAAAGGGTTTAAACCTAATTTATTTAACACGTGGATCTCATATTACAACTTAGACGATAACATATAATTTTATTTAAGTAATTTTGCAACATACTGACTTATGGAAAAAGAAAAAGAAGGTTTGAAACATATAGAGATCATAAACAAAAAGAAATCAAAGAAGTAAAAGAAATTATGTATTTTGTAAAATCAGAAAAGATGTTTAATATTTTTTACTATAAAATATTTTAGACGTGTATCACAAGATATTGTTCCAAAAAGACAATGCAAATGCGTTACACATGTAATCTGACTTTTGTTAATTTGATGGAAATCATCGTCGTCATCATCATAGAATATTTTATATCAATCTCAAATACATTCAATTTAAATTATTTTTATTCTAAATTGTTTCATTTTTGTAAATTAAATTAATTCAGATTTATAAAATTTTAATATTTTATTCAACCAGGGCATTGGATTACTACTAAATATGAAATTTATTTTGATCTTAAATAATAATTAATAATTCAAAAATATAAGCTAATAATCTTTTAGTCAATATTAATTACGGTAATTTTTTTACGAAAGTCTATTAAGATTTGTTTTAATTAATGTAAACAAAGATTTTTTTAAGAAAATTAACCGAAATCGTTATCAATTTATACTGATGACAACTATTTCACTGACAAATTTAGTTTCTTTATCTGCTTTTCGTTTTGGTTATTTTTTTTTTGCTAATACTACTTTGAACGAAACTATTAGATGACATGGTAAAGTATTTTGAGAAAAAAAAATCCAACTAAGTTTCTCGATCGAAAAAAATCTTTATAAAAATCTATAAAAATACTACCACAAACTTCAATGGAAAAAATTGAAAAAAATATAGGTAACGTCTAAAAAGAAATAACTCTATATTGATATAGAAAACTCTCAGTAACATTAATTTAAAAATATTTAGTGCTAATAATTGGGTAGATATTTTAATGATATCAATAGACTATCAATGATGAATAGTTTATACACACTATAAAAACTAAAAAAAAAAAAAAAATCAAACACTCAATTATTTTAATATTAAAAGTTTAAATTAAATAAAAATTTTATAAATAAATTTCATTATTTTAAATCACATTATTTTTATAAACTATTTTTCTTTAGAGCTCTCACTCTTTTTTAAAGTTTTTAAACATCTTTTTATCTATTTGAAGATCGGAGACTATTAAAATAATCTGAGGCGTGCTTCCTACTTTCATCCAATCATTTTTTTCAATAAAGTTGGTTTCTAGTCCCTCTCTTTCGTTTGTTTAGTCTTCCTATTCATGTAAACCATCTAGGATTTCATGTGGTGTTTGAGTATTTTTTAAGAGTATATACTATTTAGTGGTCCAATGGTGTGTCGTGTTGTGTTGTTCATATAGATAAATAGAGTTTTTGAGCTTTTAAAGGTGTTCTGGGTTTATAAGTTGTTTGATCATCTTTTAGGTAACGAAAGCTAAATTACCTACTTTAAAAGTTATAGATATACTTGTTAGGTTTATCAAGGGAGAGAGTTCATTGGAGAGACACAACACCAATGAAACCTGAGTCCAACCACATAAGGGATTAACATCACTCTTTACCTAAAACCTTAAGGTTTTAGGTTGAAAGTAGTGTTAATTCTTTATGTAGTTGGACTCAATCTCATTAGTGTAATGTCTCCTTACTAAACCTCTTCCTCGGTAAACCTAACAAGTGATATCAAAGCCAGGTTAGTCTTGGTAATTAGCTTAAACAAGTGCAATTTCTAGCAAGGGTTCAAGTAAGCATGTCTCATTAAGATGAATTACGGTACAAAAAGAGGTACTTGTGGTTGGGAATGCTTTTGAATGTACAAATATGGAAGAGACTCACCCTTGAGGAGGAGATTATTGGGAATCCAAGTGTGATTCTAAGTCTCACATTGGGTAGAAATAAGAAAGTCGAGCACCATAAAAGGATGAAGACCCATTAACCTGTTGCTTAAAGGTTTTAGGTTGAGAGTGGTGTCAATACCTTATATGGTTGGACTTAGGTCTCATTGATGTAATGTCTTCTTAGTGAATCTTCTCCTTGATAAACCTAACAGTAAGTGCTTTGAGAATGTATTTTGTAGTAGATGTATATGTGTTGTTTGCATTGTTTGAATTAGTGTTGAATTGAAGAACTTAGGATATGATCACTTTAGTAAATTTTTATATACTATAACATTCAAATAAGTAGGAAATACCAATTTGATCATTTGAACATGTCTCTTTTTCCACAAATCACAACTTTAAATCTATTGGTTTCTGATGCAATGCTGAGCAGTGGCAAGCTAAGGTTGAGCACTAGTTCCTTATGTAGGTTTGGGAGCATTTTAACTCCAAACCACTGAGCATGAACAAATTTGAATGCTTTGGCGTTTAGTTGTGCCATGACACTACCGAATGCCAATTTCCACTATAGGTCTAGAATAATTTAATTCCAAGACTTTAAGCAACAAAAGAGTGTCGCTGAGCACAACGTTTTGCAAGAAGAATGGAACTAAGCACCACCTTTTGCAACAGGTTTGGCTCTGAGCGTTAGGACTATCATTGAGCGTTGTCTTTTGCGAAGAGTTTATCCCTAAGTTCCATTTTTGAGTGTCATTATATATGATATGATTTTCTTATGTTTTGATTTGTTTGAGATGGTTTACTATGGATAAGAGGTATGTTTAATATATATTATGCATTGGTAACATGGTTGTGAGCATGTATGACAAATGTTATGGAAGGAATTTCAAGGAGAAGTTTCTTATAGTGATTTCAATAGTGTATGTATTGATGTATGGATTTCTTATTAGGACTTATTCTATCATTCTAATAACCATCAAATTTCAAGTAGAAAAGGGTGAGGTATATGGTGAGAAGAGTAGGAGGTCCTAGTCTAGGGGCTTTACCTTGACCAAAGACGTTAACAGGCTAACCTTGTGTGTGGTAGGGTGAAACCCATTAGCAATGGCTCTGCAAAGCAATAGAGGTCACCACATGTGCATAACTCGCCAGAGTCTGATATACATATATTCGGACGGTCAAGTCCAGTACGAATGATTTCATGTGCTAAGACTTGTTGATATAAATTTTTATATGGGTTAATATCTCTATACATTTTGTATGAGTGTTTTTTTTTTTTGTATATTAGCTTACCCTTTCTGCTCTATTTGTTTGAGTGTTTGTTTTTAGGCTTAATTACCTACTTAGTCCCCATGTTCGGAGGTAATTTGCTGTTTAGTACCCGGTTTTAAAAATGTAGGCATTTGATACCTATGTTTTGAAATTTGTATCAATTGAATCCTACCCACTTAACGCCGTTATAAATCTAACGTTTTTCTGACTGTGTCTGTGATTTGTGGACGAGCGGTTGTGGACGAGCGTCCTCTTAGTTCGCTGAACGAGCCTCCTCTTCTGCCTGGGCGTTGGCTTCGCTGGACGAGCGTCGTCTTCTGCCTGACTGGGCGTTCGCTTCGTTGGACGAGCGTCCTCTTCTGCCTGACTGGGCGTTCGCTTCGCTGGACGAGCGTCCTCTTCTGCCTGACTGGGCGTTCGCTTCGCCGGACGAGCGTCCTCTTTTGCCTGACTGGGTGTTCGCTTCGCTGGACGAGCGTCCACTGAACGTACTTGCGTCCACAGGGCGAGCGTTAAGAGGACGCTCGTCCACAAACGCTCGTCCACAAACGCTCGTCCACAAATCACATACAAAGTCAGAAAAACGTTAGATTTATAACGGCGTTAAGTGGGTAGGATTCAATTGATACAAATTTCAAAACATAGGTATCAAATGCCTACATTTTTAAAACCGGGTACTAAACAGCAAATTACCTCCGAACATGGGGACTAAGTAGGTAATTAAGCCTTGTTTTTATTATATGGCCACAAGCCGACTTCTTTCAACCTGGCCACAAGCCCCCCTCTTCCAACCCGATCATAGACCGGCCTAATCCTACCCGATCACAAGTCGATCTCTTCCTACCCGGCTATAAGTCAACCTATTCATACTCAGCCAAAAGTCGGCTTGTTACTATTCGACCATTGGTATGTAATACTCTACTGAGATGTTATTATTTAACTTGACATAATTTACACCAAAAGTAAATAGTTCATTGGACCTATCTTAGTCCTATAGGTAAGGATCCACAATAATCATAATTAGCTTATAAATAATACACACATCGAGATAAATAATTTAGGTTCATTATCTTGAACGTTAGAGTATCTTTTGCCACACACTAATATTCATCCATAAAAGATAAATACCGAGAAAAGAAAGAAAGAATTCTTAATACGTTGAGAAAGTCGATAAAACTCATTTTTTTCGTATTATAGTGAGCTCCATAACTATAGTTTTATTTCAAATAAAGTAAAAGGAATATACCATAAAGATAAATTACAATAATTGAACATTGCAATTATGCTCTTAGCACAAAAACCGCAGAAATTGCTGAACACTACATAAAAATACTAAAATGTCATGGATCGGCTACCTAATCCCAAGCTTTGACGAAATAATTTAGACTAAAATTACAACCATATAAAATAGAAAAGTGTAGAGACCATTCAATCCTAAACACTAAAAAATTATTCTTGAAAACTTATAGATCCTAAGAAGAGAGTATATTAAAATATTACCTTAAAACATTGTTTAATCTACTGTTAGATTTGGAAAGTTAGTGTAACCTCATGACTGTAATAATACAATAACTTATCCACTTATATGTTGATTACATCATATATATATATATATATATATATATATATATATATATATATATATATATATATATATATATATATATATATATATATATATATATATATATATATATATTATGTTGTTTAGGTCTATAAAAACATAATTTTACTAAAGAAAAACATATATTTTCTTATCCTTTTGTTATTATCACTTGTATATTTTTCCTTGAAGGTTGAAAAGTCATTTGGTGAGTGAATTTTTCATTTTAAAGTCGAATATAATATTAGAGCTTGTATAAAAAGAATCTATAGTTGGTAAGAAAATTCTGTCCTTCCCTTACCTCATGTGACTCTTCAACTTAAGGAAAGGATAGATGTGAATGTCATCATGTTAAAATATGTTGACATGATTATATCAAAAGATATCAGGAAAGTACTTTTGGTAACGAAGGATGATGAAATACGAAAAACACGACGAAAGTTTGAAAAGTATAGGAATCCAAGAAAATACAAATTTGATTGTTTTTTTTCAAAATAAACAAATGATGAAATAGTCAATAGATTACTACTATGAAGAAATCTAGACTGTGACTCTTTTTCACCAGGTCCAAAGAATTTTGAATTTTGTGCTATAAAATAGTTGTATGATAAGGGTGGATTTGGACCAAATTTTCAGTCACC